>NC_057372.1:1367500-2567500 GCF_016906535.1 Rhizoctonia solani
GTCTGAACGGGGGTCCTGACGACCGGCAAGTGGAAATAGCGCTCGATCGGAGGCTTGGGAGACGGGCTTATGGGAATGTTGATCAATTGGTCGATGGGTATCGAGGGACCTTGGGAGGTTTGAGGCGCGGATTTCTTGTACTGTTTTGGTGATGGGTTTGTGTTTTGTGTTTCGAGTGCGAGTTAGGTAAGGAAGGAAGGTGATTAGGCAAGTGTGAGAGAGGGTAAATGGGCAAGGGCGAAGAAGAACAGGTGAGACAAGTAATTAAAGAACCCCAAGACGCATGGACTTACAGTCTCGAGCTCAGGCTTCCCACGCCACCTCGCTACCGACTCGCAGAACCTCAAGGCAGCGCGCTCGACGGGCTCGGCGGAATACCGAGACGCCAAGGATTCGAGATGGGTGCTGAGGCTTGGGATGTCATTGGGTACGGTTGTGAACTGGTGGGTTATGACAATGTAAAGATTGTGATAACGTTTTTTTCCCACCCATCCCCCCAGAGATATGAATTACCGCACAAAGTTGAGCGTGTGCAAGGCACCAATGTCGAGCCGCGGCAGGCACCCAAATGCCGATCGGGCGAGACAAGAAAGAGGGGAAAAGTTTAATCGATGGAGTGTTTCAGGTGTCAAGTCGATATCGACGATTGGGTGGCCAAACGTTCGCACGAGCCAGGGGGATCGTCATAAAAGAATTCCGAGGTGGCGGAGTTTATCGGTAACCGAGAGAAGATTATGACCGATACCCAACGGCGGTCGACCGAATCGGGTGAGTATTAAATCGATTTTGTGTGAGGATAAGGTTAAGTTTCGGTGCAGGGAAAGATAATATCGCAGTATAGACAAGACAAAAAAGAAAAGAAAAAAGTCAGTCATGGGGTTCCGTGAACAAACTGGGACGAAAAACTGACCTCGACAAGCCGACTCCTCAATTCTTCCTCCCACTGTCGTTCTTCCTCGCTTCCCTCCCCTTCACCCCTTGCAAACAAGATCCGGCCCGCCTCGTCGAGCGAAGGCATCTCGTCGGGATCGTACATCGCCGCCAAGGCCCGTTCGCGCGCTTCGTACTGCAACAAGTCGCGCTCTTCCTGCGGGGAAAACTTGCGCGTGCCGTCGCTCGTTGTATCAGCTTTGGCACCGATACGAAAGAGGATTTCAGCCCCAAGAGTGCCCTTCCATCCTCTCATGAGGTACCCCTCGAGGCACGCCCGGGTGACCAGACCGCACAAGAGGGCGTACCAGACGCGGGTCGGGCGGGCGTGCGCGTGGACAGACGGTTTCGCCTGTTTTCCGGCGCGTAGAGAGCCAGCGATGGGGCGCCCTCGGACGTAGATGGTCCGCTTGCGCGGAGACTCATCGTCTGATCCATCGGTGCTTGATCCGCTCGATGCTGGAAGGTACGGACCGGCATTGGGAATCTTGACGAGCGGGGGAGGGCTGGGCGCACTCCTCGTTCCGAATCCGTCTTCCTCTCCGCGGGCTTCGCGACCTAGTTCGATCGCGACGAGGGCCGAGAGACGGAGGAACCGGGAGATGAGTGCGGTGAGGCGTGAATCTTGGGGCACCGTGCCCGATATACCGAGTGCAAGACCCGGTGTGGGTGGACTGATGCTCATACTCCTGCTCATGCTCAATCTTCGAGTCGGGGTGCTTGTTCGTGCAAGGCGAAGAGGGGGACCACCGGTTCTTCCCAATCCTGCACCAATGGTGCTGGTTCTACCCGGCTGGACACCGAGGACCATGGCCGGTCGACTGCTCGAGCTCGTTGTGGGGGCAGGTACGTAGGTGCATGCGGGGGCTTGGCACGTACGCGACAAGTGTCGGACGCATCGTTGGGTCTGGTGGACGTATGGATCTTCGAGGACACCGTCTCGGAAGTAGGCGGGGGCTGGGCCCGTGCGTGGATATGTCCATGGTCCTTCGACGCCTTGGCCACGAGGAATGCTGTTGAATATGCTCTGAGAGGTGGCGGGGGCTCCAGACGTGAACTGCTGGAACGAAGGTAAGGTGACTGGGGTAGGGGAGCACAACAACGAAGCAGGGGGAGGAGGGGCGACTTGAGCAAGGGACAAGAGAGCCGGGGGCGCTTGTTGGGTCGGAGCACTCGCAGGTTCGGGTTCGGGAGAGAAGAGTTCATTGACAAGGAGGGAAAGAGCCAATCGGAGCCTGACGGAATTGGGGAGCTTCTGGGAAGATGTAACCGAGGTGCTACTGGCGCTGTCGACGAGCATGTCGTCTTCGTCGGATGGAATCGGGTCCGGAGCCGGTGTTTGGTCGAGCATTGCGGTGAGGACCTTTTCGAGGCCGGTTGCTTTGGCTCGATAGGCAGCTGCGAGAGCCAAGTCGGGTGGACCGAGGGTGAGTACGTCAGGATCGGGTTCAATGAGCTTCACGTCGGGGTACGAGAGTTTGTCGAGGCCTTCCTCGAACAGACCGAGACCCATGACTCCGTGGTCCTCGAGTGTCTCGAGACATGCGTCTTTGGACTCCAAATGGGGCCTTGTGCCGACTCCGAGCTCTCCACGGGCAGCTCCGAACCGGGCGCGTGCGTGCATCCATAGCAGATGGTCCAGGATGAGTGTTCTGGTCGACTTGTCACGTGGGGGGATGGAGTGCAAATGGTGCGAGTGGGGGTGTGCGGGGGCGACATAGGTCGCTGGTGGGTGGACAAACTTGCGAGGCGGAGGATGGGGGCGTGGCGGAGGATGGGCGGGAGGAGCAATCGTAATCGGAAACGATGGTCTTGGCCTGTGTAGGCTGTAAACACACGGATATAAAATAGATTAAACATGTATTGCTCACCGAACCATCTCTCGGGGTGCTGGGGTCTGAGAACTGGAGTAATAGGAGTATCCGCCTCCACTGGCAGTCTCGTGCAAGTCGCCGTAGTCGTATGCTTGGTGGCCGTCCTGAGTGCGGTGTGCGACTGCGAATGCTGCTGGGCGGGCAATAGGCGCCGGGAGGGGAGCAAGAGTGTGGATAGGAGGCAGCTGGATGCCAGGCAGCTCGCGGCGGGATCGATCCATGGTGAATAAGTGAGGCAGCAATGGCGCCGGTCGAGGAGATACGATGCCTTAATCCGAGCCTCGGGACAAGTCGGGATGGGCCGCGAGTCGAGGCAAAAGAGGGCAGAAGCAGCGACAGCAAGATACAAGCGGTCACGACCTAAATAAACCTCTGTCCAATCCGCGCCCGAGCTTGCTCTTTTTTGCACACGGCCCGCCTCGCCTCTGCCGACCTAGAGCGACTCGACACTTTTGTGGGGCCCCGGGAGCTTCCGATTTTCTTTTCCGTCCGGTTCCGACCCTCGTACCGCGGTCCCACACTGCGCCACTTTTGCCCTTGGTTCGGTCTTTGTCAATTGCCTTTTCCGTCCCCGTAAACACTCCCCGACGCGGTATTTTAATCGGTCTCTCAACACACACACCTCATTCAAACCATTCGCCCTGTTCTAGGTCATGCGCACGACACCACCTCACTCGCCACTCACCACACATGGGAATCAAAGAACCCTCTTCCTTAAGAACTAGACCGTCGTACGTCACCCGGAGAATTAAGCTGCTGACCTGACATATAGAACACTACCATATGAATACGGACCCGACCGCATACACACGGAAGGTGTGAACTTGTAGACCCTCGGAAGACTACCTAAGCAGCCCTGTCCCTAGTCCAATAGACAAATATGCCGGCCCCGCGGAGTTCTACCCAACCCGAGCCGGTACGCCTCAACTGTCTTCGTCGGGGAATGTCGGACTCGTTCACGAGCAATAGGGGCTGTCGAGGCCAGGTTTCTAGATCACGGGAGGTGCATTATGCGGGGATTTGCCTTGGGAATTGAGGGGGAGCGCGATAAGATAATCTCCTTCGGGACCCTTCGGATTCTCTTGTCCACAATTTTACTGCCCTATTCATACCTTAGCGAGCTGTACGGACGAAAACGGCTCGTCAATTGAGTTGAGTAACTAACAATATCCCAAGTCTCAACCGAGTCCAGCTACCCGAGTTGAAGTCACGTGACTCGCCACACTTGCCACGCTATTGGAAAAGCGGTCTATGCAAATATTTTAGCTATTTGAGTGGCAATGTAAATTGGTCGATCCTCATTGTAGATCCTTAATTAAGTTTAATTACACATCATTTGAACTGGATAGAGAATGGGAGGTGCTCTATGGTTTGGGGCTTTTCAGGAGTATATAAGTCTGCGGTTTACCAGTCTGGGGGTATAGTTGATGTCAACCATTCCTCTCTCTTCCTCGGTATTGCTCTTTAAGAGCTAATTCGCCATAGATGCCAGCCGCGTCAAGCACAATTTCCATGTTTCAATTTCAACAGACATACCGCAGCTCGAACAAGTGCTCACCTCGATGGATGACACAGTTCTGTACTATCGTATTCCTCCCTATTATAAGATCACAATAGCAATTTGGATAGCTACTGGTTCTACGGACGAGTAATGCTGAAAACGGCCGAGAAAGGGGGCTGCCAAGCTAAGGTACTGGTTTGCCTATACGCAAAGATTGGAGCCGAGTCGAAACACATCCATCGATCCATGACGCAAGAGCCAAGTATGCTTCCGATACTCGCATACGACACGTATTCCAGGCTGTCGGGACCTGGGTTGATAAAGTTCGAATGCATCGATCATATCAATCGTGAACGGTGGCTCCTTCGACTGGCCTCTTTTCCGAAATAGGATCGAATTTCTTGTCCATAATTGAAGAGTTCCGGTCTCGAAAAAGGAAACATCGACCTGCACGAACCGTGACCTTTGATGAGAACTAGAATTTACCAGCCAATGCTGTCCGAGCCAATCATAAAACTGATATGGGTGGCCACCCGTATCTTTGCCATCCAAGCGTCCCAAGGATGTGTCGGTTTAATCACCTCTCTGGATCTACACAGATAATCGAGGGTGTCAGCTTGGAGTATCTAAAGTTGGTTTGTACAGAGTGATCAGATATAAGTCCATTCATCTACTGTACGACTGGATCCACGCTCTTGAGATTACCTACTGCAGTTGAAACTTGTGGATACCTTTGATCAGTAAGTTTGACCTTTTTGTGAAAATACTTGCCTATGTTTTTGTTAGATTCAGCGAGATGAATGAAGAGTATATATGCCCCGCTTATTACTCTCGAAGTGGAAAGTAATAATGTGGTGATTGTAGGTGGCGATGTATCATCCATTCGAGAATTTCTGGACAGGGACGTGGTATATTCGAATAGGCCTGTGGAATTAGCTAGCTAGCTCATAGTGAAGGAAGATCACGAGTTGTGGGCAGCATGGATGTTATCCATGTTACTAGGCCACACATATGGATAGGTTTTAACAAGACACAGACAAACGGCACACCGAGAGGAAGCAGATTATTCAGAATTACAACCCGTGTACAGTCAAAAGTGAATATATTCGTGTCCGAGAGGCTGATGGTGTACACAACGAGTGTCACCATGGCATCAAATAAGCAAGCTCTGCTCCGAGATCACAGCTTCTTATATAATTAAATGGCCATCTTTCAGATTTTGGTATTCGATGCTCTCTATAGAACGATCCTGCCGTATGGGAAATGAAAAATATTGTTCACTTGCTCACACGGGTTATGGCAGTCCCCGATAGGATGTTTTGCGCCTTCATATGATCAGCCTTCGCCTAGATTGTATAAGAGCAAGGCATCAACAGACGCGAGATCTATACTTTCGCATACAAGCTGCGGTCAAATGACAAAAGTCATGGTTCGACTAGGCATCCACGAGTCCTGTCATTTGGTCTCGCACTGGCCATGAAGACTGGAGCTGATATTGTATGTCCGTTTACATTATCAAAACTCTTGGTACTGGAGACCGGTTTGTAGGTCGCATGTGTTATCTCAACGCGTATGTTGGCGTAGGTTAACCATGCTCCACAGTACGTAAACACGTTAACTTTGTACAGCCTGTTAGGATGTCCAAAGATGCACACGAGAAAAGACGAGCGGCGAGAATGTACTTCCCAAGTGGGAGGACGAGCAGGAAGTGCGTTTGTTTCGAGCAAGTAAGGCTTATAAGGTGCTACATCTGAATACTGTGATTGATAAAGTTTAGTTGTCAAAGAGACCATAAGATGGCGCTCTCCTATTTCCTTTGAGGATGCTCATTAATTATTAGAACGGGGTATGTACCAACTTGTGGCACGTTTGATAGCTGGGGCATGACCAATCCATCCCAGACGACAGATACGAGAACCAATTTGTCCTAAGGATACAAGTTTTGGGGCGCCTCCAACTCGTTTAGGTTTCGTCTCTAGCTACCTACTATTTTAGTCATATGCAATATCTGGGCGATTCACTCCAATCACGGGAGATACGAAGGCCCAGAGATCTTCAGCCCAGATTATTAGCCATACATTGTCTGTGTCTCAATTCTTGGTTCAACTGGACTTTCAAACGCGAGCATTGGTGTTGGTAACTATAAGTAGTCAACTATTCTGATTGCGTCACAGTTGGGCTAAAATCAGTCATCCACAGGTCGTCGATCATGCCCTGAGATCGAGTTGATATGTGCCAAAAGGGATTCGTTGGTAATATTATGCGCCGCTCAAAGGAATTTTCACTTGTGAAAAAGTCAGTGTATTCATTATACAGGAGATATAAACAGGTAAACGTTCCTTCTATCCAGTATTGTATCTACCCAACAATAGATATGGAGTGAGATGCTTTAAATTTGGACATTTCGTCATTTGTCCCTACAGCCGACCCAGAGACAAACCACTGCTGAGATTATTAATTTTACGAGCTTTAAGACCCGTCGTATCTCTGGGTGGGGGCGGTCGGCGGTGTGTTTTCCTGGTTCGGGGACGGGGTAGTGTGCTCACCTCCATCGGCGCTTAAACCGGGGTGGACACCTATTGGCTCGACACTTGCGACTAAGCAATTCCCACGCCCGTGTTATTATTAGTTATTATATATAATAGTTATAATTAATCTGTCGGATGCAAACTGGGAGCTCCATGATCCGGCCATAAACAGGTATAACTGGGTCCAGTAACAATATGAACGCCTCTTGACAATTCAAACACGTGGAGTTCTTCCTGGCCTGTAACCCAGTTTTCTTCAGTTTACTAAGATTATTATCCAGTTGGAATGTACCAAAGTCGTGGATTCTACATAACTACGCCGGAAAACCGGGTACTTGTCAGTGTTGTTGGTGTACTGGTACTCGTCGTAGGGTATTATCTGGATTGGCCAGGAAGCCGACAAAAGGATATGCCACCTGGTATGACTATTCGTGCTGTTATGCCACAACCGTGTTCAGTCTCGTTCAGGTCCAACGCCAATTCCCATTATGGGGAACCTAATGCAACTGAATCCTGTACATTTTTATGATCAGTGGGTTTTGTTGTCTGTCTACCCAGGGGATCTCAGCCCGACTTGTCTTTTAGAATCCGCGAATTGAACAGAAAGTATGGTCCGCTTGCCTCGCTTAAAATAGGATCGAGCAATGTTATTATCATTGGTGGAGATGGGAAATTGGTTAGAGAGCTTCTCGACAAGCGAGGTTCAATATACTCCAATCGACCAGCAGAGCCAACCTTGCAAATTGCTGGTGGTGGTGATCACTTACTGTGAACATTCCTATTAGATACTCCCGTATCTCATTAGAGCTCAACATTACTTACAGGTTCCAGCAAGATACGGAGAAATGGAGAGCGGCAAGGAAGCAAATTGTGCGACATTATCCTCGGGCAAGTGATCCTGAACAGGTTCGCCTCCAGGAAGCTGAGAGTGTACAATTACTGTACGACTTCCTGCACGACCCTGAGCGGCACATAAAGCATTCAATGCGCTACACTACGAGCATCATTGCTTGTTTAAGTGAGTTTTGGATACCTCTGCAGCGATTCAGACGTGTATAACATTTTGCTCTGGCAGACTATGGCGTTCGATGTGCTACCTATGACGATCCGGTGATACATGGTATTGAATCAATCATGACACGGATATCAAGACCCCTGGTTGAGCATTTTCCATTTCTATGGTTTGATAATTCGCCCAAACTATTATGCCGTAGTCTGATACTCAGTTTGGCTTGATCAGGATTTTACCTGATTTTATGACGGGTAACTGGAAGGCTAAAGCGCTACATCTGAAACAGCTAATGCTTAAAATATATGGGGGTACGTGTGTTATCCGTTCGGTCTGCGCCCCAGGTTACTAAACAACTCTTGCTTATCTCCAAGGTCTCGCAGAGATTGGGTCGGAGAGGGGTAAATCTGGGCTGAATACTGATAACTTTGCATACAAATTACGCCTGGATGAGAACGTTACGAATCTGACGCGAAATCACCAAGCACAAATTTGCGGGATCGCTCTTGAGGGGGGTTCTGATATTGTGAGCAAGATCAGGTTGGCTCATATCGGGTGGCTCATATATGTCAGGTTGCGGGAGTTATATCGACCGCGATACTAGCGTAAGTAGGGCTTAATCTTTCAGCAAATTGATGAACATATGTAGATATTTGAACCAGGCTACTAGAAGATACAACGAGCCAAGATAGAGCAAGGCAGGAGATTGATGGTATATATGACGAGTATACGCTCCCAAGGTGGGCTGATGAGGAAAGAATGCCTTTCGTCCGAGCGAGTGAGTACTCGTTAACTCGTGGTTGCATTCATTTTCATGTCTTCCAAACAGTTGTAAGGGAGACTCTAAGGTGGAGACCCCCGCTTCCAAGTTGCGTTTCTCATAGATTGGAGCAGGGTAATTCTTTGGAATAGTCATTTTCAACATTTGTGTGACTGAAATCAACTAGACGATACCTATGCAGGATATTTTCTGCCAAAGGATTCCACTGGTACGCCTCGAAATGTTCAAGATTAGCTTGAGGTTTCTGAAATAACCTCTATATACAAGTAATATGCAGCATTTGGGGAATTCACACCAACCCAGAGCGATATGAAGACCCACGAAGATTCAATCCCGATCGCTTCCTGGGACACAAGTTATCGATGGCTGATTCCATGGTGCAGAGTAATCCTTTTGACCGGGATCATTTCGCATTTGGAGCAGGTGGTTGTTTTTAACAGAGCCAGATTGCAGTCCGTACTAAATCTTTCACAGGACGTCGCTCTTGTCCCGGCGTTCAATTGGCCGAACAGGGGATATTCATTGCCATCTGCAGACTGCTATGGGCATTTGAATTCTCGGTGCCCCTTGGTACCACTGTCAATACGGACCAGAGTGCGTTTCATGGTTCGATACGTCGACCCAAGCAATATCCCGTCGTCATTACACCTCGTTCGGAGAGAAGAGTCGAAACCATTGAAAGGGAGATGTTATCGGCGAAAGAGAGCGTTTTCTCATTATATGGGTCTTACAAATAGCCTTGTGTTTCATTGTTTCATGACGTTGACTGATTATACAAATCGGACTAATTACTTCCATTTTTGGACCTTCACGCTTTGGCTGTGAGCGAGTACCGAGTGGATAATACAACATTTGGATTGGCCAAAAGTTATCTCGTTTTATTTGCAGGAATGTTTTTATAGTGCTCGATTTTCGAAGATTTATGCCCACTCTAAACCACGATTGAGAGTGATTCGATCCACACGGATGCTCGTGACTAAACCGCTGATCACCCTCGACGGAGCCTCTTCACATTCTAGATAAATATGTTTTAAATCTTGAATATAGTTTATACTATCTTCAGAACAATTTAATTGATCGTGTTGAAACGAGATATGTGTCGTAATACGATGTTGAAATTATTGCTCCTTGGCCAAAGTATCCCTCCTACTTCATGAAGGGGCAGCTCCCTTCCAGTACTTTGTAGGTACGAATGGCATACCCTTGACTTCTGCGTCACGTAGTTTCTTTCTAACGTCAATCAAGACTTTAGTTCCCTTCTTGTGGTGCCCATGTTTAATATATCCCATGGCAATGTTCGTTCCCAAAGTAGGGGAAGGAATACCTGACGTGACTACGCCGATTTGTGTCTCGGGTGAATCGACGGCAAATATTTTGGCACCCTCTGCAAATATGTCAAGCTTTTACCTGGGCTTGCAATCATAGAACATACCTCGGGCAGGCGCCTCTGGGATGACGAAGCCGACTCGTCTACGAGTAACCCCCTCTTTGAGTTGCTTGAGCACCGTTTCAGCGCCAATAAAGCCCCTTTTTCTTTGCGGCTCTTACCTAAGCGCACTTAAGTTTGGAGAAAAGTTTTGTATGGCTGAAACGTACCAATCACCCAACTGAGTCCAGCTTCGACGGGCGAGGTTGTTTCATCTAGGTCGTTCCCGTACAGGCACATGCCAGCCTCGAGACGCAGGCTGTCACGAGCACCTAGACCGGTGAGTTGAACAGGAGGCTTAGAAATAAGCTCGGTAATGTTGACTGTATGCTCTGGAGGAATTGAAATCTACAAAAATAAGGACAGGTCGTATTGCACCCAAACTACTAACATACCTCAAATCCATCTTCCCCTGTGTACCTCCACGTGCAACATGACAACGGATTCCCGTGATATCAACGAACGCCGAGCGGCCAAACACAAGTGAGGTGAAATCAAACGAGCTGATATTTTGTAGAACCTCTGCTGCCTTGGGTCCTGATTTTCAATGGTTATACCCGTTTTCCAAAATTTATGTAGGCGCGCACCTTGCAAAGCGACCAGTCCCCAGTTTTCGAGAACTTCGATATTCACTTCCTTTCCACGGCCTTTGCCTTCCTCGTTATTCCATTTCTCAATCTGCTCCTGGAACCACGCCAAATCGCGCTCGCGCCTACCAGCGTTGGTCACGACGTAATAAACGTCGGGTGCGTGCTTGGAGATAATTGTATCATCAATGATACCGCCATTTTCATTGAGAAGGACAGAAAGGGTCGAGGAAAATTCGGGTAGCGATGATAGTGATGAAGGAGTGAGATACTCAAGAAATGCTGTCGCGGACGGGCCGGATATACTGAACAAGGAATCAGTAACACGGCATGAACATACAAATAAACCTTACTAAGACTGCACCATATGGCTCACGTCGAACAACCCCACGCTCTGGCGGACATGGTTATGGCTAGCAACTATTCAGATCAAATGTTAAATTGCATCCCAAATATAACAACTCGCACTTACTTTGCCCTACAGTTCCATATTGGAGCGGCATAGAATACCCGGCAAATGGTACCATTTTTGCCTGATTTGCAACATGATAGTCATGTAAGATGGTCTTGCGGAGCTAGCGGCGCGAGTGAGCCCCTGACTGAGTCAAACGACGCATTGAATTACCGGTGCATCTGTCGCAGTAGCAAACCTTCTGGCTAAAGTAATGCCGTGCAGTGGGACATTTGGTCCAACAAATTTCGTCGATACTCGGGAGGCAATAGTCCGCGACAGTTGAACGGCCGCCATTGAAGTCATCTGTAAGAGTTCCGTCCACGTCTTCCCTGTGGATGTCGGCTACACGTGATCTAATGATTACGAGTTTATAAAGAACCACCATGTGCTCCATGAAGATTCCAACGAATAATCGACCAGGCCGACCACGCGCCGAATAGAACAGAACAGCTTGATATATATGCATTAAAAATGCAGCCGCCCGAACAAGAAAACCATCCAGATCCCTCAAACATATCATCCCGCGGAAGCCCGGGTCAGCGCACACAATTTGCCGGAGGACTACCGGGGGATATACGTGTACACTGAACGACCATATTCCTATCTCTTCCCAATGTCGGCTTCGGGCCACAGTCGACCATCCACTCTTGCAGACGTTGAAACGGATGTTAAGATCATAGAGCAAGTCCTCCCTGAGGGCTCCGTAGACCCTGTCTATCAGGCAAGAGCTGAATTGCTCAATGATACAATACAACGAATGGGAATGGGCAAATACCAAGTAAGTGAACAAAATGATGGTCTTGCTCAACAAATTATTAATATAAAATCACTCATGATAGTGGCATCTCTTCATCGTGACTGGTTTTGGCTGGCTGGCCGATATCTTGTGGATTGTTGTCGCAGGTATAATTCTTGCCCCGATTATTCAGGAATTCAAAGTTCAAGGGCCGTTTCTAAGTTTGAGCACGAATATCGGCTTGTTAGTTGGAGCAATGGGATGGAGTGCCGGAAGTGATGTGTGGGGCCGAAAGTGAGTTATACAACGTAATCTCCTTGCATTACTAACGCGACTCTAGAGTTTCGTTCAATATCACGCTGGCAATAGTTGGGGTATTCGCCATGGTCGCAGCCGCGTCTCCCAACTTTACGGCCCTGGCGATTTTTGCCGCCCTTTGGAGCGTGGGAGTAAGCAAACTGAAATTGTACCTGAAATTCTTGGTCTTATTCATCACAACAGGTCGGGGGAAACTTTCCCGTTGATAGCGCCATCTTCCTCGAATTCCTTCCCGCCACTCACCAATGGCTACTCACAGTGCTGGCCATTTGGGGCGCATTTGGAGCGCTAATCGCTAGCCTAGTCGCGTGGGCTATACTACCTAATTTCTCGTGCGAAGCAACCGTCGTTGAATGCAAACGCTCAGATAACATGGTAAGACGTGCAAATTACGCAAACCTGGCCGCTCATTTCCCACCTTGCACAGGGTTGGAGGTATTACCTTATTCTTATGGGCGGACTGATGATTGTCCTCTGGATTTTACGCTTCTTCGTTTTCACGCTCCATGAGTCCCCCAAATACCTCATGGGTCGCGGCAAGTTACGCGAAGCAGTAGCAGTTATTCATGCCATTGCTGAATATAACAACTGCGACGCTACCCTCACTGTTGAACAACTGGAAGAGGCCGGGACAAGTCGAGTCCTCGAGGATACGAAGGACCAGGATGGCAAGATCCTCTTAGACCACCTGCCATGGATACATCCGCCTGGGGGGCTTTCCGCAGAAGTCTGAAAGAGTACGATAGCAGCTTGGTCAAGATGCTATTTGCTACCCCTAAACTCGCCTTTTCGACGTCATTGATTATTTCCGTATGGGGTAAGTGATAATTTGAGCCCCATTTAATCTGTTTCTAACTTCTTCTGGGGCCAGCCATCATTGGCCTGGCGGTACCTTTGTACAACGCGTTCATACCGTATTATTTGTCAAGTAGAGGTGCTGCTTATGGAGATGGCTCGGTATATATCACCTACCGAAAAACGTAATTATCGGGCTTGTTGCACTCCCGGCTGCACCTTTTGGGGTTGGGCAGTAGAAATCCCACACGTCGGAAGGAAGGGAACACTTGCCTTATTCACCAGTGCGTCGCGATACCTACCTATGCGGGTACATCACTCACCGACTTGATCGGCACCGTGAGCAGTATTGACAGGTGTATTTCTCTTTTTGAGTACTACAGCACGAACTTCAAACGCCCTGCTCGGGTGGAACTGTGGGTATAGCTTCGCAAATAACGTTGGTGCTTATCGGATCTTGCCATGGGAAGTAATACTGAATGATTTAATAGGTCATGTGGGCAGCCCTTTACACGGTTACGCCCGAGCTATTCCCAACGAAAGCTCGCGGGACCGGCAATGGCCTGGCTTCGTCTGCGAACGTGTGTTTGGCGTAATGTCTCCATTATTGCCTTGTATGCTGACCTGACCGTGAGTCCGCTGGTAGCTCTGGTAATCTCGATCCTAATCAATCTACATACAGACTGAGATACCTATCTTCGTGTCCGGTGCTCTTTTCATATTTGCAGGGATAGTAGCACTTCTCTTGCCGTTCGAATCAAGAGGGAAAGCGAGTCTCTGATCTCCCAAAACAAAAATAATATCCATAGAAATCGTAGATGGTCATTGCTCATAAACCACAAAAACATATGTACTCTAGAACGCAATTCTACAGCTAAAAAAAAGCATAAGAGCCCATGAAACGCGTGACGGTAAATCTCAAGGTCATAACCATCCTAGTTTACCACAGGGTTGGGAGCATTTACATTTTCCTCCGTGGCGGCATCTTGCTCTTCTTTTGAAAGAGTGGGGGCCTGGGCCTGGGCAATCCACATGTCGTGGTACAAGCCATTCAGGCGCATTAGTGATTCGTGTGTACCTTGCTCGTAGACTTTTCCGTCTTTGAGTACGATGATCAGGTCTGGGATGATGCATTTAGTCGAACTGGCAAAAATCTACCCATCATTCTTACCTGCTTCGACCACAGTTCGCAACCTGTGAGCATGAATATGCTGGTTCTCTGTTTGTCAAGCAAAGTCGAGTTGATATTTCGCATCAAATCAACCTCGGTTTGACTGTCCAATGCCGATGTCTGACCAGTGTAATTAGCCCATAAGTCATAAAAATATACAACCATACCTACCGCTTCATCAAAGAACAAAATCGGTGGGTCCTTCAACATCACTCTTGCGACCGCCAACCTCTGTTTCTCTCCTCCGAAATCATTAACCCACGCTCTCCCACTTTGGTCGCATACTTCTCTGGGAGCCTCATGATAGTATCATGCACGTTTGCTTTGCGAGCAGCCCATCACTTCCTCGTCCGTTGCGCCCAACCGACCGTACCGAATGTTATGCAGAATGTCGGCATGGAATAGCGGCGTATCTTGGGGGACGACTCCGACATTTGCGCGCAGACTTGCTAGTTGGATCTGAGTAATATCTTGCCCATCGATGGAGATTTTACCCGAATCGGCATCATAGAACCTATAAAGGAGCCTAAAAACGGTGGATTTACCGCACCCAGACGGCCCAACGATTGCAACCTTTTTACCAGCGGGGACAGTAAAGGAGAGATCTCGGAAGATTGGGCGGTCAGGGTGATAACCAAAGTTGACGTTTTCGAACTGGATAGAGCCACCTTGGAGCTGAAGAGGTTTGGCTCCGGAGACATCCTGTGTGAATTAGTTGGAGATGCATAAACACATGAAAATACGGTAATTGCCCTACCGTCACGCGCTTGTGCTTGGTCAAGTTGAACAAGACCTCCATATCTAATAGACTTTGACGTAATTCACGGTAGACTGTCCGAGGAAGTTTAGTGGCAACGAAAGTTGAAAGACGAGCTGGTTAATCATGACAAGGTCTCCAACGGTCATGGTTCCTGATTCAGTTTATGAGCACCAACGATTAACACAGAAATACACAAGAGCTTACCTTTGACTACGCCTTGAGCAGCGAGAAACATCATCATAGTCAATGCACTCGAGAATATCACATTCTGGCCCGAGTTAAGGTACGCAAGTGATGTCGCAATCTTGAGCGAAGATTTTTCGTAGGACGCCAAATGCTTGTCATACTGGGCAAGCTCGTGTTTTTCATTGCCAAATGCTGGGCATGCATGTTAGGAAGTCATTTTTTAAATGTGGCTATAAACATACCTTGACAGCCTCATAGTTGATCAACGAATCCACAGCAGTCGAGGCCGCGCGATTATCAGCCTGATTCGCTTCGCGGCGGAACCGAGTTCTGGTACAAGTTTGGTCCAAAGCACGCAACTTTGAAGTTGGCACTTACCTCCAAGCTGTGGTGCGTACAGTAAACCAAGTGTATGCAGCCATTGTAGCCAAAGTAACCCACGCAAAATCCGAACCGAATTTCCAGTCTATCAAAAGTACATCAAGGCCAATCCAACCAAGACAAGACCGAAACTCACCAATATCCCGCACACCATACTAATCTCCAATGCAGTCGGGACGATGTGGAAAATAATCGAAGACAACAAGAAAGTAACACCCCTAATTAAAACGATCAGCTCACTACACCACACCAAGACCTCCAATGACAGACTTGGTTCCTCGATCAATCGCCCTCGTGAGCCCACCCGTTTGCCTAGTCAAATGAAACTTGAGGTCGAGATGCAACAAATGTTCGAATGTCTCGCGTGCCACTCGTCGAATTGCACGCTGAGCGACGTTTGCAAACACCGCATTGCGAAGTTCGGAGAATACAGTCGCGGAAATCCGGGCCAAGCCATCTGTACACAATAACATTACCTTCTGTTCATCAGACTCGAAAGAGAGTGGACTCACATCCAGCGATAACGGACCCTCCAATAACCCACACAGTCGAGTCGGCCGTCATCTCGATATTAAACGCGTCAATGATCTTTTTAAAGAAGATCGGAACTTGGACATTTAAAACCTATTTCCGTTGAGCTCGCATATTCATAGCAGACGCGCGGCGAACCTTACCTTTCCAGCCAACAGCAGCGACAAAGCCAATACAACGCGAGTCTTGATCGTCCATTCGCCCTTGGGCCAAACGTTCACGACCAGTCGCTTGACGATTTCCCAGTCGACTCGACGTTGTTCGGCTTGGGAGATGTGCACTACGGTCTCGCCTGCTGCAGGTGCTTTGGGCTCGGATTTTGCGCTTGTGTTGACGTTTATTTTGGGACTTGTAGGTGAGGTCTGATTTGGTGTCGTGTTTGAGGAAGGAGCATGTCTAACTGGGACACAGGTTCGAAACGAACGTTGTATGCACCAGAGGTTTGAACCAAGTGTAGGACGAACGGTGCTTGGTTTAACAAACGAGGATACCTGGAGTGTTTTTGGCTTAGATCTATTCAGTTGGATTGTTCATATTGATAAACTGGGTGGGAACTCACCTGGAACCGCACCGGGACAGTTCCCTGCCTCCATCCTATCTTGACTCCCACAGCAAGATGCCGTGAGAGCGCCATGATCGATCTAGTATATCAATAGGTCAAAGACTCAACTATCTGCTCCGCTTTTAACCCACCAACACTACCCGAGCCGATTCGAGGGAATGAGTCGAGTAAATGAGCTCAGCCAGACAATCGCTCGCGTGATCGACGGTCAGCGCTAATTCAGATGCTTATCAGATAAGATGCAGAGTCTATTACGAAAGCGGGTGCTCTACAATAAAATACATAAATTTCACAGCCACGAGCTCTCTCTCAAGTTCACCCGGAGCATACATAATAGCAACCTATAAGACATGATGGAGAAGACTGCGCATGATCGTGCCCAACGAAACGAAAACCAAGAAGGAAAAATAGTCCAGGGGCATGACCGCGCATGAGAGAGAAAGACCAAAAACAGGAGGAAAGGAATACACATGAATGAGATGATCACAGACGGAGGATTAGATGTGTGATACTAAGTCGTGGTGTTCATATTTTCAGTCAATCACATGGGGGTATTCTTTGCAAGTTATTAGTCACATCTCATCATACCACAACCCCACCGGCAGTGTTCTTTTGCCAGTCGTTGGGAGGCATATTATCAGTAGGGGCTTCGGTAATCTCGCTCTGAACGCGCTGACACTCGGTTCCACCTTCGGATCTCACTAGAAACAAGTTAGAATACGTTCCTCCCATATTATCTCAGTTTACGACTCACAGTGCCTATTTAGAGCATCCATGCGCGCAAAGGTCTTTTGACATCCCTCGCACGTGTAAGGCCTGATGTTCAAGTGCAAAGCCTCATGTCGCTTGCAGTCATGCTGTCGCGCAAAGCCCTTGTCACACCCAGGCCACTTGCACTTGAACGGCCTCTCTTCGTTATGGGATCGAATATGACCTATAGAGTTTGTCAGAATTGATGTTCCGCCACTACCAGACACTTGCTTCCGTCCGCTTACCTCGAAGATTGAAATGGCGCGTAAACGTGCTACCGCATCCAGGAACCGGGCACTTGAAGTTGGCCTGGGCCGTGCGTCGGTTGGAGCTAGCCTCTCGTGTAGCGGGGGTGGTCACATGCACTCGCTCGACGGGTTTGGTAAGTGTGATCCCTCCGTAGGAGATACCATCTTCGCCGGGCAAGTTTCGTGGGCCGGAGTTCGGGGTATGGTACGGGCTCACACGGTGCGTTCCGCTCCCTGTTCGCTCATGACCACGTCGTTTAGGGCCAACTCCACCTTCATCGTGATCAGCCGGTCCATTGGAAGGAACAGACATCGAGGGCGGGGCGAGAGACCCGTCTGAGCCGAGATATAAATGTGAGCCCATATCCGGAGTCCTCAGTATGGCCGACACGTCCTCGCTTCGTGCGTTCCGCATGTGGCCTCGGCGATTGCCGTTGGCATCTCCGACAGAACGAGCTCGATGGTGGTTGGCGAGATTGAGCATCGGATCGATCGCGTTGTCCCAGAGGGATCCACCCACTCCGACGTTGAGATCAGGTACACGGTTGCCTAGGATGTTGCTTGGATTGACGGATGGCATACCGAGTGACAATTGAGGACTGCCCTGGCCATGGGTGGGGCTGGGCTTAATAGCAGGAGGAAGGGCAGCACCCCACTGGCTGGAAGGGGGATCGCTGTGGCTGCGTGATCGAGTAATGTTGACGCCAAGGTTCGAAGCACCGGATGGGATCGCGCCGATAGCAGGTCGAGCCCCGGAAATCTGGGGGAAGATGGTCGAGTCAGAGAGAGAGGCCATGGGTGGCATGGGTGGCATTGGCGGTTGGCTCTGGTTGATAATGGCGGACCAAGGAGCTTGGTTGTCTGCGGGAACGCTTGGTGGTGTGTTTGCTTGGGATCCGGAGCCTTCAGGTGTCTGGGAACCAGAAAGGAGGGGAGCTAATATACCAGAGAGTCAGTGACAATTTAAGAAACGATCGGATGTGGCGAGCAGATGGGCGCTTAAGCGATATAGGACAAGAAAGGAGAGAAGATACGCGTAGAAAGAATGGAATGACTCACCGGCCGCGCGCCTCTGTGCCACCTGTTGACGAAGGATTTCCTGGAAACCCAGCTTCGGTTGATTGGTGGGAGGAGTGACTGGGGTTGCAGGAATGAGACCCAGGGATGGAGGTGGGACAAGACCGGGTGGCTGACTGGCTTCGAAGAGGGAGGCATTGGGATCGATATTGGGAGGAATCGGAGGATCGGTGGGGATTACGAGAGTGGGGGGACTCTGAGGCTTGTTGTATGGCGAGGCCATGTTGGACCCAGGCTCGGATCCCTTGGAAGTAGGCACAGTGGATACGTGGAATCCGCCCCAGGTATCACCGATCTGGAGGTTTCCGAGGTCGGTCAGATGGGGAGAGAGCTCGGGGGCGTCGCCAGGGAGCAAGTTCGGGCTTGTGGACGCGCCGGTAAACTGAGAGACAGACAGGCCCTGGGTGTGGGACGAGGAGATCGAGGAAGCGCGGGAGTGAGTGCGGGACCTATGGCCAAACAATAGATCGTTGGGCTCGTCCACCAAGTAATCGTCGCCGACAGATGATTCGGGAGAGTAACCCTTCCGATATTGGTAACGTAGGGCCTCGAATGTGTCGAGAGGCGGGGAGAGGACAGTGTTGCTACGGGTCGGGGGTTGGACAAAGAATGCAGGACTGCTGGATCCAAAGAGATTGACGCTGAGAAAGTCCTCTGCGTTGGCAAGGTAGGGAGAGGACTGGGGAACAGAATGTGTGGACAGCGGAGAGCGGTTAAAGTCGGGATGGTAATTATCGTGTTCGAGAAAGTCTGATTCGTACATCGAGTCGAGCTCTGGTGCCAGCCGACCTCCTAGCGTCCAGGCAGCACTGGGGTTGGGGTTGGGGTTGGTGTCGAGTGGGGAGCCGTGGTAAGAGGGCGTGTATGTGCCCGCACGTGGAATCGCAATGGGCGCAGACGTCGCCGACGGAGAGGGAGGCTCGTCACCGGGCTGTGCGGGAGAATGCTCGACTCGGATCTCCCGTTCGGTCTGATATAAGTTGCCACGGGAGAAATCATCATATCCACCCTGCACAGCATAAGCAGCGGAGCGATCAGTCTCCAGCATCGCATTGAATCCCATGCCGAAGTTACGCAAATGGCTCATGGTTGTGGAGGGCTAATGCAGAACAAGAACAAGAACAAGAACAAAACCAAAACCAAAACCGAGAAAGAAAGAGTTTGCGCTCCGGCCTTGATGACTCGTGGGTCAAGTACTAAACCGCCGGCATCCAATCAGATCCCGTCTTCACAACACAAGCACATACAAACCTCCAATATTTCTCCTCCGATTTCGGCCTAGCTCCTCTCGTCCCTATAGTATCTGATCGATGTACGCCAACAGAGGGCGACCGCTCTTGACTCTTTTGGTTATGTTCGCTTTGATTCGTACACACAGAGCTACAAGCGCACAGCCCTGAATAAAGTTTGGCGCCAGCATTTGATCTCCCGGCTCCGCTGCAAGCCCCCCAGACACCCATAGACCATCAAAGCGGTGCGTTTATTACTCCCCTCTTCACTCCTCCCCACCCTCACACATGACGAACGACTCCGTGCATGCGCGGAATGATACCTCACTAAGGAAATATTCTCTTTGGGCTCACTTTGAGCTCGGTCTTTATCCCACCCGAGCGGCAGCCCACGAGGCAGGCTCGACGGCGCTTGCGGAGCCCCCAAACTCCTCTGCTTTTGTACCCAGTTTATTTATTCCTGAGATCTAGCCTAAACTCTGCGTGGCCAGCAAATCTAACTTTTTTGCTGAGTTTCCATGCTCGGCCGACAGGCTAAGACCTCGCTCCAGACTTTCTTGTCAGATTGTCAGTACTCGGCGCTACTCTGGTTTTCGAGTTCGCATAGTATTTCCGGTAGGTCCGATTGTACGGGTTCCCTTTGGACTGAATTGATGTACCTGAGCGTTTTAATCGAGTGGTCTCACGGACCTATCTAAAATCGGCCACGGTCTGGATTGGTTCGAGAACCATGTATGCACAGGATAATCAAACCGGTGCACAGAATGAAATGCACATGCGCATCCTGAATATTCAGAAAGATATTTCTCTAGATAATGCACGCAACCTGGGGCGTTTCGTCCTCGCGGATATTTTCTCTCGGAACGACAGATAGAATGTGTATGGGCACTCCCAATTGCAACCAATGTGCTCAAATATGGAATTCTTTCTTTTCGGCTCGTGGTTCGAATGGGGTTCGTTCTCACTCAAACATGTATATCACATCGAGTAGCATCAAGTAGGAAGAAACAAAGGGGCGTATTTAGGGCCATCTATCCCATTCTCTCATAAACGAGAAGCCAAGTAAGTTCATATAACCCCCAAAACGAGCCTAAAGCTTAAAATAAAAAGCTACGAATCTTGGTATACAGTGGTACCTAGCAGACGACGAGCGCTCGAGTTTCGAGCCTCCGCCGCCCTCGATGATCATCGGGCAGTGCCTCGTCAACTCGACGTCGACTAGGCGGTATAATACTGGAAGGAATAGATTTTTCAGTCCAACACTGCCCCGAGGTTCTTGGGATCATACGAAGGGGAAGGACACTGCGAAACTGACGTCCATGCACCAGGTCGTCGTCTACCGCAGCCATTCAATGCTAACTTACGCCTGCTTGCACAGTCCGCAGCCTCGAGCTCGGACTATGGGGTCGATCCTCCGGCCGAGGCTCTTGGTGTCTGCATGTATGTACCCTCGAACGTGGCACTGCCTCATTTCGAGATCACGTAATTCTGACAGTGGCCCGATAAGCAACACCAAATACCGTCGGGATTAGGCGCGCACCAACCATACCAAACCGCAGCCCAACGATGCCTTCTGCTGTACCTTCTTTTGCGTCGTTCCCAAGTCTCACCGATACGATACCTTCCAAGCCACGTAAACGAATACTGGACGAAAACTGCAGTCCAACAGCAGCATGGACGGATAAGCGAGTGAAATCAAAACATGGTGGCATGGCTACGACTACAGGGGCACTTTCACCTGTAAGCGCACGTGTTTGCGCGACTGCTACCGACAAGGATATAGTAGCTCGGTTAACAACGAGTGATGAGTTCGACCTATCACATGGTGGGTACTATATGTGGCGCTTCTATAATGTGAGGGCTGAATTCGCGACAGATGTTGAGGTTGTACTTGGACATCCTACGACTGTCGGACGTGGGACTCATTGGTACATCCAAATCTATTTTTCGGTGCGTAATGTCTGAATAGACCGTTTAGCAACTATACAATCAAGAGTCCCGTGGTTTCTTCCGTCCATTTTCGACTTTACGCGTAAGTTTTCCGCCAGGCTAACTTTATCACTCTATTAAACTGAATGGACAGGGTTGCATCAAGCGAAGGAGGTACGATCGTCAGTTGCGAGGTACGTTTCAGTCCAGACGCATATATTTCATTCCTTTCCCCCTAACTTAGCCGCCAGGATCTCTCTTCCAACGGCTTGCTTTGGAATAATCACAAAATTCGTCGCACGGCGATTATTCTCCATCATGGTGATATCCTACAGATCCCGGGGTCCCAGGTATTCCATGTAGAGATGGATAAGCACGCCGGAGGCAAGGCGATGCCGTTCGATCCGACTCCACCGCAACGGCCAAGAGAAAGGGTACGTCTGTATTCGTTTTTTTAGGCTGTGGGAACTTGTTTCGTATTTGGGGCTGGCATGATGCGAATGTATGCGCTCATTTTTGGCTCTTCTCTTCCTTTCATGTGATGGAGTAGGTGGTGGGGAACTATGTCATTACCTCGCACATGCTGGGTAGTGGCCACTTTGCAAAAGTCCACTTGGGTTTCGATTCGGTCAAGCAACGGCAAGTCGCGTGCAAGACCATCAAAACGAGCAGAGTTGCCGAGGTTTTGAAAGAGGTGAAGATCCTTTCTAGTTTGAACCACGTAAGTTTTTCGTATTGGGAGTATGCGGGCAAACTAACGAGCCTTTATTCAGCCTAATATCAACCGCGTGTTGGGGTACACAGACGAGGATCCTTGGACACACATCTTCCTTGAATTGTCGACTGGCGGGGATTTATTCACTTATATCACCTCACAAGGGATGCTTCAAGAAGGCGAAGCCAAATTCTTAGGGTACCAACTCATGCTGGGGCTCGTTGTGGGCGCCCCCTTCACTTCTTTCGTCCTATTATATGATTAACCTGGGCTTCTAGTACATGCATAACCTCAATGTATCCCACCGTGGTACGTGTCCAACTCAACCCTGTATACTTTTCAATCGATTGACACACTGCCTTTCCCAGATCTAAGCCCGAGAATATCTTGATATGCGCGCCCGAGCATATCCTAGAGTGCAAATCGCCGACTTTGGACTAGCTCGGGATCGCTCGAACGAGCCAGCATTCAGTGCGGTCGGAACGATGGCATATCTCCCCCCTGAAGCGGTTGTCGGGCTCATAGGTCGACCATGTCCATCTGGCCGGAACGGCGAAAGAGTAAGTTTACCTCTCGAGTTGTGTCTTTTCCGGCACTATGGCCGATATGTTTATAGCGTGGGTATGACGGGAAGAAAGTCGATTGCTGGAGTTTGGGCGTTACGCTTTACACAATGTTGTGGTACGTTCGCTAGTTTAATCATAAACCTCAGGCTTGATTAGATGGATGCACTGCTTGTAGTGGGATGCATCCATTCGATTGCGGTGGCCAGTCTCAGCAAACTGCTCGACAGAATGCATCACAGCCCAGCCAAGCGAAACTGAGCGAGAGCCAGCAATCGGAGGCTGACGCCGTTGTGGTATGCGACCGCATCCTGAACGGCTGGGTTGATATGTGTTTCCCACCGTGGCAATCGATGCCCGACGGTGAGTCTGTATAAGTTTGGCTGAATATCTTGCTGGATAATCGTATCAGCCAGAAGTATCGTGCGCAAACTGTTGGTCTACGAACCTGACCTGAGGTGTAGCGTGGCCAGTGCTGTGCAGCACCTTTGGATCCAGAAGGACATCACACAACTTGACAAATTGTATCGGGATTTAACCAAGTAGCCTTTCGTTTTTTTTTAAAAAACTTTATTAGTCGCTATCATTATAGTTAGGTGTATTATGGCATTAGAATGAACCCAGCAGCGAGTCCGAGTGAGTTAGCGCACAAGCAGAATCTTTGGAAGATGGATATATGGGCGCTATCTACCATGAATGATTCATAGCCACAATTAACCGCTCGAGATGTTGATCCGTCAGCCAGTTTGGCATTACTCTATAACGTCGAGATAAATGCCATTTAAGTCAGTATTGGCACGTGACTAGGGCGCTTGTCTGGCTTTAGGTCACATCCCAATCGATGCGTTCATTCGACGTCATCGCGAGACCTATCTTACACAATCAACGCATGTAAAGATGGCCGAAGATATTCCCAACGAGTTCTAGAGCAAGCGATCTGGACACGTTTCTTAGCTCTGCACTCGTTAAGCTTGCTATTTTCACCCGGTACGATCCGCGAGAGACTCGTTTGCCCGAATATCTACCACATCCAGGGGAAATCGTAAGAAATCAGCCCAAATTGGTTCGACACCTTCTGATTCTTAATCGCTACACGCATTTACCCTTTATAAGTACCCTCAAACTCTGGCCAGAGTTACCACCTCCCCACCATGTCGACCGCAACGCTTCAAAAGCACCGTGTGATTATTGCGTCGTTGTTTCTCCCAACGACAATCAACTTTGATCCGGATGCTACTCTACGCACTCCCCTGTTGCGCGCCCAAGCGTCCAATATGCTCGTTGGAACCGGTGCGCCCTCCTCTGATGAAGATGCGCATAAAATCGCAGCCAAGATCTCGCTCTCGAGTCCAGTAACCCCAACAGGTCCTCCTCAGCCCCCAAAGGTTCCCGTCCGACCCAAGTTCGACACCAGGCTGAAGAGCATTGTCGATGACCTCACCGTGAGTTATTTGCCGTATGGTCAATAGATTGAGTATTTGACTTTGCGCGCATGTAGCTTCGAGTTGAAAGCGGATCCCCGGTGCCAACTCCTGCGCCCGAGGCAGTTCCCAACCCGTTCTCATCGTTCACAGCGATGGCTACCGTCCTAAGGAACGAATCTCCCACATCAGCTGCTGCCCACCAGAATCTGAACACCAAGGCTCTGGTTCCTCCACGCAGCCGTCGATTATCACGATCTTCGAATGTGCGCCTCCGTTCGCCATCGTCCTCCTTGCGCATACGCCCTGATATTCCAGTCGAAGATTTCGTTCTCGAACCGAGCGCACATGCAAACGGTGGCTTAAATAACGCTGTTAATAGTGCCAGACATGCATTGGCTCAAAAGCTCTGGATTGGCGTACTTGATGTCCCTGCGGCTACCATCAAGGAAGAAGATCGGCCGCGCATTGAGAGAACACTTCGTAGCCAAGCCGATAGCGTCCCAGTCTGGATAACAGAGGAAGAGTTTCAGCAGCATTATGATGTATTTTGCCACCAGGTCCTGTGGCCCAGGTGAGGAAATCCATACTACTGATTTCATCTCGGCGCTTTAATAAAGACGACATCTGTAGCTTGCATTATGCCGTACCGGATGCACCAAAGACCAAGACTTTCTACGAGAGTACTTCATTTGAGCAGTACAAAGCTGTAAACGAGAGGTTTGCCGATGCTATTGTCAAGGAATATAAGGAAGGAGATGTTGGTATGTTAATGCTAGGAATGAATTCGAAGTTTTATAAATAACACTCATATGTGCCAGTTTGGGTCAACGATTATCACCTTTTACTTGTACCTCAAATGGTTCGTGCCAAACTCCCCAACGGTAAGTAGCTCTCTTTAGTAATAAGATATTTTCTTATTTTGACGTACTTCAGCAACAATTGGATTCTTCCTTCATGTCGCATTCCCATCATCCGAGATTTTCAGATGCCTTGCAGGTAGACCGATTACTTTATCTTTTGATAGAAGGAGCTGACAGTAGAATGCCTGGGTCAGTTCGTGAAAGCTTGCTGCGTGGGATGCTAGGCGCAGACGTGGTTGGGTTCCAAACTCACAACTACGCGCGTCACTTTAGAGTAAGTAAGGATAAGAATATATGTATTAATACTAACTCCAATCTCGTAGCAAACTGTGTCCCGCATTTTGACGCTAGAAGCCCTTCCAGGCGGAATTGATCTTGGGAGCTCTCTATGCGAGGTGGCTATTTTCCCAATCGGGATTGACGTACGCGCTCTTTCAGAGAAAAGGTCAGTAGATCGGCTCGGGACTCTTAGCAATTTTTCTGATTAAAGAATAGGCGTGACCCTGCAGTCCAAGAGTGGGTTGACGTTCTTAAAGAGCGATATGCAGGGATGAAGATGATTGTTGGTCGCGACAAGTTGGACGAGGTACAGGGTGTCCGACAGAAGCTACTTGCTTTCGAGGCGTTCCTCGAGAAATATACCGAGTTCCAAGGCAAGGTTGTTCTGATTCAAGTCGCACTGGCTACTACCGAAGAGAACGAGAGTCAGGTCGCAGTTTTTGATGTCGTATCTCGCATCAATTCACGTTTCTCGACTTTGACATACCAGGTAAGAATGTGCTTTCGTGTTTTGGTTGTATACCGAGCCTCACATCGCTTTCATAGCCTATCGTCTTCCTTCATACACAAGACCTGACGTTCTCACAATATCTCGCCTTACTCACGGTTGCTGATGCATTCTTCGTTGCCTCGTTGCGTGAAGGAATGGCTCTGCGTACCCACGAATTCGTGGAGTGCCAGGAGGGAAAGAAACGACCCTCGCCATTGATTCTTAGTGAATTCACCGGGTCATATTCATATACGGGTTTCCGTAGTTGCGTCAGCGTCAATCCTTGGGATTCGCGCAAAACAGCGGAAGGTATCTACACCGCCCTGACAATGGGAGACGAAGATTGTATGACGCGCTGGAAGGTAAGATTTACTTTTTTTTTTTTTTTTACATTAGCACCGCTGGTTCTCACAGAACCGATTGTATAGGATCTACATAAACACGTTACAACGCAAACCGCGCAGGCATTTGTTACATCCTTCGTGACACGGTGCATACGAACCCACATGGAATACCAACGGCGCGCTTTGTCAGAAGTTCCTCAGATTGACCCCAGCAAAATTTTCCCAAATACCACTCCTGAAGAAAAACGATTGGTGTTCATAGATTGGGAAGGTGCTCTCTGGAATGAAGATCCAAGGGTAAGATTCTAACTCCTGATTTTGATATATATCCATCTCATAAGTGGCTCTACCAAGATCACCTGGCACAGTGGATTTAGCCCTCCGGCTTCTAAGCTTGAGGTTGTGAGGAAATTGTTGGCCAACGCACAAAATGAGGTTTGGATCCTCAGTGGAATGGGTGTCCAAGGAGGCCTTGAGAAAATTGCAGCCGAACTTCCTGGCGTTGGTTTAGTGTGAGAGCATTCGCAGAATTCCTGAACTCATCTAATGGCAGAATAGAGCGGAAAATGGCTGTATGCTCAAGCCACCTGGGCAGAGCGAATGGATTAACCTTGTTCCTGACTTCAATTTGGATTGGAAGGGCCCTGCACTTGAGATTTTAACATACGTGAGTTTGCTTATTTAATTTCAAGAAACTATGAGTTACTAAATGTGACACACAGTATACAGACCGTACTCCGGGAACCTTCGTAGAAAATAGAGGCGCGTCTGTCTGCTGGAGATTCGGTAATGAGGAGCGAGATGAGGCAGCCCAAAAATGGGTACGACGCAGCTCTGCGGAGGCCCAAAACCATATTTGGGACAGGTACGTTGAACATGGCTCAATCTATTTATCATACATCTGATTTATACATTCTTAGTCTTGGGGAGATATATGGTGGGTTGAAATCCTGAATGTGCTGAATAACTTACTGAACCTTCACTAGGCTTACGCATTATTCCTGGGTCATCTTCTTTCCTCATTCTGCCCAAGAACGTTTCTCGTAGCACGGCAGTAGGAACAATCTTATCATCCCATGAAACCGACAAACCTATTCTCCCAAGGTCTACATCCGAGGATGTTGCTCTGCTCTCACCAGGGTCGCCTGTGTCGCTCCGTGGACCGCAACCCCCAGGTCAACACCAAAGTGTGCCTATTCTATACATTGGAACAGATGAGCACTTGACTCGTCGTCTAAACGAACTTAGTGCGGCAGAGACGTGTGCAGCAGGGGGACGTGCAACATTTGCGAAATGGCGGATCGACTCTACTCAAATTGGTGATTTGCTCGCTGCTTTCAGTTGAAGATGTGCTCTATCTGTAGGATTCATTAGATTTATTTACTGGGCTTATTGCTGTAGGAATTTTAAAGGCATCGGTTCATATAACTGACGTTAGTTGTCCATCATCGGAAGCCAGTATTTCAAATAACTCGCGTCAACAATATTCAAGTTAAGAGGCGGATTGTAGTTAAGAAATCAAACCGTATGCCCGCACCACCATCGGCCCAAGTCTTCTTGAACTCCACAGACAGTGATGATTCATAGAAAAGGAGTAATCGTCTAGGATATTTCCCTCAGACGCTGGTAGGTTCGGAATCCCGGTATGTGGTCGGGCTGCGTCATCCAATTGGTCTTCGTTGAATCTGACAAAGTAGTCTGGTCTAACGGCGGCACGCGTATATTTTGCAATGTTCGGCGGTTTAGTGAGAGGTGATTGCGTATATCTTAGCTGCATGATGTTGTATAAAGAGCATTTGAATGTTCATCGAAGTGCTCTCGCAAAGCTCTTATTCAAATAACACTCTTCGTTTCGAAGAAACAAATCACTTGGTTCTTCCACTGGGGTTAAAGCCTTTCTTAATCCCCTAGATACATGTATTCCCTCAAGAACATTGTGGTTGTAGGAAGGTAAAGTTCAGGTGCTTTACACCTAGTATATGCGGTTATCTCACAAACTATTGGACAGTGGTGGTGGTGGTGGTGTCCCTCTGGTCCAAACCTTACAAAAGCAAATTAACCCGGACACTCATCGCATCGGTCAGTCTGTTCAGTTATTTCTAATGCACATCTAGATCTTGCTTATCGTTTTTACAATTAGTTGTCATTGAGAGACGGGATTACTACTATGCTCACTGGCCTGCCCTTATTGTGAGCTGATTACTTCCCCCTTGCTCCTAAGTCCTGAAATAACGTGTGCCACAAAAAAGCGCGCTGCAGTTACCGATGAGGGTGACCTCCACGAACGTGCACTTATCCTCAATAGTCATGCGTTTGACTCCACAGTTCAGACTATCCGGTCAGGCGTCAAACAAATCACTGATACCGATGTAATTATTGAATCTGGTGAAGCGATTCCATACGAACATCTAGTCCTCGCCATGGGGAGCAACTGGACTGGCCCACTCAACCTTCCATCGTCAAAAGAAAAGGCGATCGAGCACTTCGAATCATTTAAGAGTGAATTAAGCACCGCTGACAATACACTTATTGTGGGAGGAGGCTCCGTTGGAATAGGTAAGCTGCTTAATACTGTACCCATCGTTGATTAAACTAATCCCGTTCAACTAGAATATGCAGGGGAGATACGCCACTACCACCCTGAGAAAAAAGTTACTCTTATTCATGGGGGGGAAGAACTGATGAATGACACCTATGTGACCAAATTCCGTCAATCAGTTCTTGATGCCATGATTAGCACGGGTGTTGAAGTTATTCTAGAGGATAGAATACCCCCACAAGCTACTCTTATAGATGGGTTTATGACGTCTGAAAATGGCCGGAGGATTCCTGCGGACTTAGTGGTAGGCACATCGTTATCCCAGATCTTTTTGGTTGTAGCTGACTTACGAATAACCCAGATATTGGCAGCTGGTGGTCGTCCCAATAGTGAGAATAAATGATAGACATCTATGAATTAGCACTGACGTTCTTTCTTCTGTCTAGCTTCGATTGTGAGGGCATTTGATCCGAGCGCTGTCACCGAGAGTGGTACTGTCTTGGTCACGCCCGAATTACAAGTAAACCTTTCATCTGGCGCGCGGAATGTGTGGGCGATTGGAGACATAATCGAATGGCCAGAGCAAAAGGTCGGAAATTTTGGGGAAGTTTATATCGTCACATACTTATATATTTCCTACACGTAGATGGTACTCAAAGCTAGTTCAGGCCATGCTCCCGTCTTGGCGAAGAATATTATCGCCAGTATTTGGGGTAGTAAACCATCCCCGTATGGTGGCAAGACCGAGATGATATTCGTGACAATTGGCCCCAATGGAGGTCGAGGACTAGTACCCCTGTTTGGTGGGGTTGTTGTTGGTGATTGGATAATCAGCACTATGAAATCTTCGGGACTTTTCGCAGACAGAACGCGTACTGCTCTTGGTTGTTAAAGCGGTGCCGTGTGCCATAGTTGCTATTAAGTCCTAGTCAAGTCGCTTAATATATGTCCAATACTAACACTATATAAACGATGTAGAGGTTTTAGATTAATCAGAATTATAGAACATAAATATATCACAGTACATGAGATAATTTCTGTCAGTGATTGTTCCGGGGTAGCCATAGCTACAGATTATCAGCTCTCTTTTATTTCATACTTCGACCGGAAGTGGGTGGAATTCCGTAAGGACTTTAGAACGTTTGAAACGTTCTAAAGTTGAGTTTGAATTCATAGACCACCTCGGATGCATTTTGCACCGTGGAATCGTGTATGAAATCGCTTCGGAAACATATTTGGAACGTGCGGAGGGGGTGTCCCAAAGGTCCAGAACTTTGGAACGCATGGTTAGATTTGGAAGAGGTTGAGATCTACCCGATAAGATAAGATAAGCAGATTCTTAGCCAAATTAGGCCACCAGTGCTTTGCCACCAGTGCATATATTCCAATCGGAATTCGATTATTTATTTAGTACTGGGTATGTGTACGATAGTTCCAACGCACCATAGTTCAGGTGAACTCAAGTAATGAATTAAATTGTGGTACATAATGCTTGTGTACAATTAACCCGGTCCGTTATAAAAAAACTATACATATCCAAGTTAGGAGATAGGGGCGGGGTCGATAAAAGACGTATAAGTTCAAAGAGGATCAAGTCCTCATCGTCGTTGTCCATCAACATGTCAAGGACTAAATCGTCTGAGTCCGAGTCCAAGTCCTTTGCATGATACCGATAATTCAACTGATACATAAAGCTGGCGAGCAGAAGGTAGAAGTGTTACGCAGTCATACGTCATATTTTATACGATCCCACACGCAGACTCCGAGCGGGAAGGAATATAAATTCATTCACACGATTATTTCTAGAAAAGGTCTATTGAGCAACATGACCATAGCTTACGGAAAGTCACTTTAGAACGGTCCAGTGCTGGTCCAAGCCAGTACAGCCTCCCGTCCTCGGGCCGAATCCGTCCCGTCCCGACGGACCGATTTAGAACGCGCCGACTGTTCTAAATTTCTTACGGAATTCCACCCAGTGTGACTACTGGAATGATTTTAAATCAGAATTGAAGAAATGGGTTTTGAGGAGCAAATATACACCACTATAAAATACCACATATAGTCCGTTTAAATAGGTAGATATCGCACGTAGGTCTAACCTTGGAGCGCGCGCGAAAGCATCAGAATCAACACTGATCGATGTACGAGTATTTCACCGTTCTAATACCCTAAAAGCACAGAAACCTCGCATGGCGCCCATATTGTGCCAAGCATATCCACACCCCAAAATGCATAATTCACAACTCGATGACATGCAAGTATGAGATTAGGATGCGGACTCATAAGGATACTAGTTGGGTTTCCCCAGCGCCCGCACATAACACACGATTTTCTACATCCAGAAAATCTACACTTTTGGGGTTCGCCATGACTCAAGCCCAAAGTAAGGCTACTACCTTATGTGATACAAACTTTGTTACTGAATTATCTGCGGAGTAGTACTGCACAAGCAAGATAACCATATACAAATTACCTTGAGCGATATAGCCGTGTGCCTTGCATTCATCGAGAGAATACATTGATTCAACCTTTGGTGCAGGGGGTTCAGAATGGATATCTTTCATCTCGTTGACCTTCTTGTACTATCCCACGTTCGACTTGCTCCCTGTGACGTTCTTCTAAATATGACAAAACGGCGTCCGCATATAAGTGTTGACCCTTGTACTCGGCGACGTCGGGTGGCCAGCTGCGGATAGCATCTGCCATACGTCCAGGGACGCCCGGTTCTCTCGCAAGTTTGATTACAGGCTCGATATACGTGCGAATGGTAAAAAGAATAGCACCCGAACGAGGTAGGCTATACTCAGCTAGTCAGAGGCACTTTTAGGAACTTAGAAATGACACCTACCGGCGAAGACTTTGGCGCTCGGTGCGAAATCGAACCCGATCAATCTCCTCCTTGCCAATTGGCCGAGGTTCAACGAATCCCGAACTCGAGATAAAATCAGGCTTGGGGGCGTGGTTGGGCTCGTCAAAATGGTCTTCGTTCCCGTTAGTGGTATCCGACCAAGCTGCAGTCATGAAAATCAATAAATTTGATGACTGTTAAATTTCAGAAGCCAGTACCTAGCTCATCGCCGTCGATCGAACCAACCCGTCCAGGGTCATCTTCGGGTCGAACGATCTGCATAAAATAATTGTTCCTTGTCACCGGTTTGTCCGTTCTTAATTTTACGAAAAATCTGTTCATGCTATCACGCAGTTTTTCACGGTCTTGAACGGCTTTTCAGCACATTGTTTGAGTTATTTTGGTATTACTCACATTGCGGCACGCGCCCTCCTTCATGAATCCGTTCCAATGGATGCCCAATCTTGTCGCGCATCCGCCAGAAGCCTGGCGTACAGATTGAACCAGCTTGAAAGTAATATCTGGAATCTTTTCCTTCGAGCATCAAGGCAAGATCATCTTGAACGCTAGAATTCTCACTGTGAGTTCACCGTTGGGTCAACATGTATTGGCACGAACTTACAGCAATCCGGACACCTTCATTGGATCTTCTTCTTGAAGATTATACCGAACATTAAGAGGAATTATCTCAATGATTTCGATCTCGCCCAAGCTATCCCAACTGAGGTCATTAGGGGTGTGTTTGACCCGTGAAACCACACGAAATACATGGGGGTAACGGCGGGTGAGATACTCCCCTATCTCATTCACTAGCTCTCGTGCTACAGAACCACCTAGTTAAGATATGGCTATTAGAATCAAATGCCTCTTACCTGCGAATTCACCCCCTGGAACACCGAATTCCTCATTCGGCGGCATGGTCCGGACGACGTTGATACCACCTGTTTCTGCCCGGCGTGTACGGATCCTATGGTAGTGGGCATACCTATTGTCGATCTAATATGTGTTTTAGTAATCTGTGGATCTTGTAGAACTAGCGTGCTTGCCTGGATCCAGTCGTCAAAATCCATGCTTCGAATACCCATCGTTACATTATATTTAGGCCCCCATCTAAAAGGACGATAGGGAGGAGGTAAGGTCTTGTTAAAATCAAAATCCAACCATGGGTTAACACTCGGGTATTTAAATGTTTGAGGACGCCATTCTTTTTTCTATCTGAATGCTAGAACTTAAAGCAGTGATGAAGATGCATACCTCCTGGCTCCCGGTCCATTTCGTCTTTTATATCATGCACATGCTTCAGAGGATGACCATGATTTGGCCTGGGCCATACACTTCTCTTATTCCGAATGTGATACGCCCAGCTTGCGTATAGTAAATAACTGAGAATACCTGAGAGCGCAAAAACGTCTAAGGAGGTAAGAGGTCCCATGACTGGGAGACAGAATCAGATGTTGACTGGAGGAATGAACCGAGCTATGGCCAGGCCGCGACCCATATAAGCTCAAGGGTCAGGTGAGCTTCAGAAACTCCTGGTCCGGGTCCTTCGTGCCAATGCACCAATGGGGGAGAACCCCCAGAGGAGTTTACGTGTGAAAACTGAAGTGGAGGTAAAAGCTTCGTTCGCTTGTTCTTATCAATGGAGATAGCAGGATAGATACAGCGCATCTCGCATATTCGGCCGCAAGATAAGTTGCTTGATCAAGTGGTAAGGAGAGCACTATTTTTCGTCTGACGTAAAGAAACTCCACTTACGGCCAAATGCGGTAGCAGCGGTACGCATCTATGCGTCAATGTGGACTCCCTGGACTCCGTTCCTTGATGGATGCCGAGCCATTTCGAGATCTTTGCGATTAAATATTCTGCCGGGGTCGGTCCTGAAGGTATTTATTCAGTCGGCCGTAATGCCCAGGGTTAAATCTACCTCAATCACTAGTTTTGCTCGTAAACTATGGGAAGCGACATAAAGGGAGCATCTCACTCGTTATACGCGGACGCAGCTGCAGGGATTGTTATCCTAGGACTTTTTTATACCTGGATGGTTTGGAAGCAGCAGCGAAAGACAAATGAGAGCCTTTCTGTTCCACCCTCTCCTCCAATCGAAAAAGAGAACCTGCCATCAAATCAACACGGAAAGAACAGCATTTACCATATGAATAAGTCCAAAGGTGGTGAGTAAACGTACTGTTGGACATAGATTTCATTAGTCACGATTTCGAACAGGAGCGACCAATACATGCTTCCCGCTACCAGATCCACTACCAGATTTCTCTCTCGAGACTGCTCGCACGAGAGACTATGTTTACGTAAATAAGACTCTGCGATACCCATACTACCAGACTATGGCGCATCAGCCCTTATCACCCAACGACTGGATAGAGATTTCAGCCTCGTATCGATGGTACCTTGCTGAAAAAAAGCGAGTTATCGATGAACAAGGCAAAAAGGTTATTGACTCTTTACCGGAAAATGACGCTGCTTGCGGAGAGCTCTTGGAGCTGGTAGCTGAATTTATGTCCACGCGATACCCTACACTTTTTAATCGTCTGCTCGAGACCACTCAAGAAGGGAAGGAACTTGATGGAATATACAGCCACGTTACGAATGAACGCTACCAGTGGGTCAAAGGTTGCCCTCCGGAAGGTGTGGAAGGGCTCAAAATCATTAGTCGGTGAGCCATCTCTTAAAGGGCTCATAAATCAGCATTTAACAACCAACTTAGCCTCACTGAAAATGACTTCCTCATGGGTCGTGAGCGTGAAGATGGACACATATACTTTGTTGGAGGCCTAGTTGCATTTCCCGGTGAGTTTTGCGTCATCTTGAGGCATATCCATCTAACTTTGCTTCAGGATTTTACCTTTTGTCGGAAAAGATAGGCAAATCTATGCACGACGTCCATTTGCCCGTACCCCAATTCAACCAAAAGCTTCTTGTATCTGTGGAGAGGTAAGGAAAATGCAAGTTCTACTCTGCGTTATGTGTACTCAGCTATAATATTAGGACGCTAAAACGTATGGAACCCAACGCTCCATTCGAGAGATCAAGTTGGGAGATTGTGGATGATAACAACTTGTTCTTCCACAACATCGCTCAACTTCCAGAGGGGGGAAAGTGCAATGTTGATCCAGGAAGCCTGTATCTCCGTATTGACCGACGTAAGTAGCGTGTTTATTATAGCCCTCGCGTTGATGTCCAACTTGACTTTTGCAGAGGCATTCCGGAAACTTCCTCGCTCAAATGCGATAATATTCGCAGTTCATCCGCTCATTAAGAGAATGCGCGATATTAGAGAAGATAGCCCACTTGTTCCCGCCCTGCTTGCCAAAATTCACGAAGAGTCATCTAGGGACCTCATGGAATATAAGGTCGGGCAAAGTTGTTACCACTTCAAACGTGATAGCTGATTAAATGCTTAGGTTGCGCCAGCTTATTATACGGAGCTCAAGCCTTGGCTTGAAGAAGCCACAAGAGACCAGATATCGAGAGGTTTGATTAAGGGAGACGAAGAACCCCAGGACTTCAGAGATATTACTCGTCCAGCAGAAATACTTGTTCAACCTGTAGCGGTCCCCTGAGGTTTTATGTCATGTTGGATCATTTTTATTAGTCGACATGGATATGTAAATATATATGTAATGCCTCTGAGTTATGCTTCTGTTGGTTCAATGCAGGGCGGAGTATGTATATATGCGAACTTAGGAATTTGTCCCAGAGAATAGCCGCCTGGCGCCTATGCATATTCAGCCCTTCATCCGTGCTTCATCCCATCCACCAACGCGTTTCCTTCATGTCATCTGCCGTGCCAACTACGCCAACTACCACACGGGTTCAAAGCGCGCATGTCCTTAACTCCCCACACTATACCACAACACGGAGACATTCTTTATACGGAACGGAAGATCGTATTATCCTTGACCCAGGTTCTCGTGTTTGGAAAGTTGGGTTCAGTGGGGAAGGCAAACCGCGGGATGTATTCTCAGTAAACGATGGAGAAGGATTATGGAACTTCAACACTATGCGACCAGCAGCAGAGAGAGAAGAGTTTGAGAAGTTGATAGAACAGAAGATCCAAGACTGGTTAAGAAAGGTATTCTATAAGTGAGTATCAGATTCAATTTACTCGTGCAAGGGATGTATTGAGTGATTTAGTGTTTTTGGGAAGTAAGTTGCTTGTAGATCCCAAGGCACGTAAAATCATAATCGTGGAACACCCATTGCTTCCCCTTTGCGTGAAGAATATGTTCGCCAAGGTGCTATTCCAAAACTTGCAGGTCAGTCCCCTTAATCCGATCGATCGAACATTTCGAACGAATAGAACAGGTTCCTTCTCTATCATTCGCCCCCAGCCATGTGCTGGCATTACTTGCAGCCGGACGCATCACCGGACTTGTCATTGACTGTGGTCACTTGGAAACGACTGTATTGCCTGTGAGCTTGTCCCAGTATCATCCATTACAACAATACTGACGCACGACAAGGTATTTACTTCCAGGCCCCTGTTTTCCCTTCTCTGTACGACCCCTCTCGCGGGTGCACGACTAACTACTCACCTCCGCGCACTTTTGCTACTACATGGCACATACATACCCCCGCAATCAACACTATCTGGTCCAGCGACCAGCATCCCAGAAATGCAACGCGCAAAACGTATACCCCCAAGCATACTCACAGATGCACTAGTCGAGACGATTAAAACGCGCGCATGCTTTGTGGGGTCCCCTATCTCGCCGGAGGACGACCAAGACCAAGATGTGACGATGATGGACATTGTGCCTACCCCTTCATCGGCGTCGGCGTCCGACGCCGGGCTTTACGATACGCCCCCAATGTCTGAGGTTCACACCCCCTTGAGGACAACAGCTTCGTCGACTGCGGGGTCGGTATCCGGAGCTGCGTCGGTATCTGGAGCTGGATCAGTATCTGGTGTGGGCCCAAGCCGCAGAGAAGAACGCGAGATAGACCCAATGGCAAAACATTCACGGGCTACTGATTTACGCATCGCGGTTGGCGTGGGTGCTGGGCGCGGAGTGGTCATCATCCCAGGTTGGGTGCGCGAACGAGCAGCTGAGGCATTGTTTACGGGCGGAGATGTGGATGAGAGGAGCGTGGCTGAGACTGTGCTTGATTGTCTGCGCAAGGTACGCACTCGATGAAACTCACCATTGCCTTTTAATCTTAGGCTGGTTATATATAGGTTCCGGTCGACCTGAGAAAAGAATTGATTTCTTCGTTACTTGTCGTTGGAGGCACATCAATGCTTCCAGGGTTTGTCTCCCGACTACACGCAGAGCTTAAATCGCTCTTATCCACGTCTATAGCGAATGTTGAAACACCGCCGGCTTCTGACCCACCATCACCTACCACACCTACTATTTCGACTTTGCCTAGGATAGCAGTTCCGCCACCTCTTGTATCTGTAGGCAAGCGGCGGGCCAGACAACCATATGACCCCTATGCACGATTGCGTCCGCTCGCGCCACATTTAGCAATAATTAACGCACCTGCTGGAGTCGGAGACGGCCACCAAAATTCAGGCAAAGCGCCTGCTTTCGCCCCCAGTGCGCTTCCTTGGGTCGGGGGCTCGCTCGCGGGGTATGTTGAGAACAGTGCCGTAATTGTAGCTACTTACGTTTGTCTCGTAGATCATTGAAGATAGGAGGAGAGGAAATTCCTCGCGAAAAGTATGAAGAAGCTACGTTATCGATGGAGGAAGAAGTGGAAACAGTCGCTGCACCTGGTATTGTCAGTGGACGACGGGAAGGGTACTTCTTGCCTGACTGGACAAAAGGCGTTATGATGGTCGGGGCGCCAAATGCGGCGATTATCCCACCAGGTACCAATATGGATACCACCACGTAAAGATTACCTGTCGTTATGTATTATATTACGGCTGATACTTGCGTGTTATCTTAAGAAATGCTAGGACAGCTGTCAGATGATTTTATATCTATATACTACAATATGCTGTGCCCTAAGTTACATTCAGAAAAAAAACACATACAACAAGAATGTTGAAGCCGTAGGTAAGGGAAATCGAGTTGAGCGTGACAATTCGTAGATATTTGGGATACATCGTATCATGCCATTAATTACCCTTTGTGGAGGTTGTTTCAATAGTGTTCGCCCTGGCGAACCGTGCTGCTAGGATAGGTAACATAGGGAGATTTATTTCCACGGAACATGCTATCAACCCAACAAGTCAGTATAAGCGCCCACTGTTGTCATATATTTGCTCACCGCCCGCAGCCGCCCATGAACGCGACAATAATAAGCAGGATAGTCGCAACGAGACTGATCCATGGCATGGGACCGAACTCGGCGTCGTAGCCATCACGACGGAAGCGATTGCGGGCTACAGCAAAGAGCGCGATCATGAAACTAGATTAGGCAAATTGGGTTAGGAGTGAGGCGTCGAGGGACTGTTTTCAGGAGCTTACACAAAGGCCAGAAGGGAAAAGAATGCCGCGAGCATAGATAGGAGCGAGAATATGGGCGAGGGATAGATGCGGGCATTCTTGGAGATCAATGTCGGGAGCAGAGCCAGGAGAGTGAAGAGTACGAAGAAGTCGGCTGCAAAGACATATCGATAAGGCTGAAATGTACCCAGATGGTAGTGTACTTACCAATAGGATACCAAACTATCATCTTGGTGAGCCAAACAATTATTTGGGGGTTCCATTCGTACCCGAGGCTACGCGACTTGGTGAGCATGACCGTTACAATGAGATTGGGCACACTTACGCCTTTGGCGTGCAGGTTCCTCCCTGGATGCACCATCCCCACCCTCCCAAGTGCAGGCCGCCAGCAATGTCAGCTCGGAGATAATACAAGTTCCAGTTGAAGGGTGTGGTAAAAGTACATAGCATCCTACACAATAAATAGATATAGATAAGCCCTGATAGAGCGAGTGGCAAATACTGAAGGTTAGGCTTACAAAAAGACAAATGCTATAAGGGTGAGTAGGAATGGCAGGAGCGCCGGATTCATGGTTGGGATATTCGTAAAGGTCGTAGACGATTGAGCTGATGCACGCCTTGAGGAGGACGGGACCAAATTGCGTTAATAGTCCAGCACCTTCAGGGACGCACTTTTATATTTGCACGTGTTTTGTCTATGTGACGTCGTTTGTGGTCGGACTTCCCATAGCCTCATACAGCCTGTACGTCACTCGCCGAGTCGGCCTCTGATACTTGAACCTATATGAACATATATTCCGCTCCACTCTGTGCCTAGCAGGTATGACACAAATCCAAATTTAATCCATATATCCGCTGGTTAACCCAACTCATGTTTTCTGCCCCACGTGTTGAGTCACGTGTATTATGTAAGTGTTATGAATGTTTGTCCTGAAATGTGTTTTGGAGGGACGCTTGCCACCACATCCTCTACCTCTCTTCTCCAGGTTGTACTTAGACTTCTATCTGGGTGTGTCTGGACTTGTCTCTCCAGGATATCCTTGTAAACTCGTGGTGTACGAGTATATTCTGTATCTGACATCGTAGCTCAATTTGTAAGAGTCTTCTCTGCTCCCTGTATGTCTCGCTTTTTGCCTATCGAATATCACGGTTCACCCTTATGTTCGTTGAGTGACCTCAATTTTCGGCAGAATCAAACACCATGGCAGGTGACGATGACTACGATATTTACGGTGACGATGACTATGCCTCCATCGAGATTGACCAGGTCAGTCTACATTTGACGCCGTGTCCGAGTTCGGAAACTGGCTGGCTAACTCTAAGCGCCCTAAAGAAAATCAAGAATGAGGACGACTACCAATCTCATTCGATTGAAACCGAAACGACCCGGAATCCAGAGCCAGCCGTGGGCAATAAACGCGGTCGAGATGACTCGGAGGGCTACGAACAAGTAAGTAAACACGCTCTTACGTGTTAGTCCGTGTCTCATGCCCCGACAGAAACCTTTGCAGGGCAGTAGACCTATGCATGGCTCAAACGGTCCAGGTACAAACATGAATATGGGCGGTGGCGCCAACGGCACCTTTAACGATGGTTCAGATGCTCTATATATTGGAGAACTGCAATGGGTGAGTAACTTGGTGTTGTAAACTATCTTGAAATCCTTACTAAAAATGGTATAGTGGACAACCGACGAAGATGTTCGCCAAGCTGCTCATAATATTGGTGTCATGATTGAACACAAGGACATCACGTTCTCAGAACATAAAGTCAACGGCAAGAGTAAAGGGTTAGCTATAACCTTTGTTTGTGTACCGCTGCTGATCACTCATTTATTTACAGCATTTGCTATGTTGAATGCGGTTCTTATGAGGCTGCAAATACCCTGAAGAACTTTTTCGATAACAAGTGAGTGGTGTCAGCCTGACCCACCATTCCATTCCTGACCTAAATTTTTAGTGAGTTTCAAAACCGCCGAGCCGTCGCGACGTTCACTAGTTCGTCTCATGGCAATCCATTCCGAACACTTCCAAAGGGTGAGTTTGTCAAGTTAGACTTTTCATGGAGTTGATATTGAAAGGTACTGTAGATCCCCCCGGTCGAGGTGGAGGCGCTCCAAGGGGTGGTGGTATGGGTGGAAATAACCAGATACCCACTGCTCCTATTACCAATAACGGCGGGTCTCAGGGTCGTGGCGGCGGCTTTGGTCGTGGCGGAATGGGTGGCAACGCAGGCAACATGGGGATGATGGGAATGAATAACCCTATGATGGGGATGAATCCCATGATGGGGATGATGGGTCGTGGCATGGGCAACCCTATGATGATGGGGAACATGGGGTAGGTTCATTATTGTTTATTTAAACGTATTGCTGACAACATGTCGCAGCATGATGGGCGGGATGAACCAAGGTATGGGTGGTATGATGGGTCGTGGAGGCGGACCTGGACGCGGAGGTGAGCTGAACGGATAGACCAGCTTAATAGCTACTGAACTTGCTTGGGCGCAGGATTCAACAATATGCGAGGTGGTGGCGGTGGTGGTGGTGGAATGGGTGGTGGCCAGGGGCATATAAACCCTCAGTTCTTTAGTGGAGGTGGAGGGGGTGGGGGTATGCAAGACGGACCTCGTGCCAAACGCCATCGCATGGACGATAGCTAGTCCCTCTGCTTGTCAGCTTGTTCTCAAAAGTCTCGTTCTCTTGTCATGACTGTCTCGTGATTCCTGCTCACGCCTGCATTTTTTGTGTTCTGGAGTACCTGCTCCGTTCTTAAAATAATTATTACATTTTGGTGCTCATAGATTCGTCATTATCCGCTGCCCATCGCGCAATGTGATGACTCATAGTGCTTATTCACCATGTGGAGTCTGAATAAGGGGCCTACAAGGTTATCAAACGTTCGTCGAAATCCCCTGGTTGGGTGGCTGACAGCCTCGGATTCGGAAAAGGCCCGGCGTCATAGCTTGGCCTGCGATTCGCAATATGCAGTACGTATGCCATTTGGTTGTAGATCTGATCGTTGTCGACCGATCTGCGCCACGTCTCACTGGCAGATCGAAGGTAGTGTAGATATCATCCAACAACCTTTGCTTGCATCAGCTAATTGGCAATCGGGATCGCGACATCGGGAGCACATTAAAACCTCTCCGGACCAGAAGACTTTCAAGCACTGACCCCATCCCGCTAATTCTTGGTATTCTCTCTCGTAGACTTTCCCACGATCACCATGACCGTCGGAACCACTATTTACACTGCTGTCGTTGGGTGTGGTGTCGCCACCCAGCTATTCCACGTTCCTCTGCTCTTAGCTCAAAAGCAACTCTTTACTCTCAAGACCATCGTCGAGAAGGCTGGACCCAAGCCTATCGAAGCTATTAATAAGACTTACCGCACCAGTATCAGATGGGTGAATGATATCCAGAACGTGATCAACGATGAAGATATTGAGCTTGTGAGTTGACGTTTGTTGCTAGGCCGAACCCACTAACTGATGTGTTCGTCGCTGTATCTTAGGTTGTCATTGCGACCCCTAACCATATGCACTTCAGCATGGCCAAGGTAGGCTACTATTCTTTGCTCCATCCCCAAAATTGGTTGGCTGATTCGGCCTCACCTGTCCGTCAGGCTTGCCTCGAAGCTGGAAAACATGGTATGTATTTAAGCCAGCGTCTATGTCTGCGGGCGCAGTAACTAACGCCTTGCCCGGGCCTTGTAGTATTGGTCGACAAGCCCGTAACGCCGACTTACGCGGAGGCCGCGGAGTTGGCCCGCATTGCCCAGCGATGCAATCGTAAATTGATGACCTTCCAGAATAGGAGATTGGATGGGGATTTCCTTACTGTCAAGAAGCTCATCGAAGAGAAAGCAATAGGCGAAACTTATGAGGTTGAGTCTCAGTAAGTTGGAATGAATTAATCAGCCCGCTCGGGTCCCGGCCTTTGCCCTCCGAAGGCATAGTCTCATTGAAACTGCGGGCTGACTCGTTGGATTTTTTTTGTTATTAGTTACGACCGACTTCGCCTGCAATTAAATGGCACTTGGAAAGAAGGCACCCAACCAGGTTGTGGTAACACCTGGAATCTCGCACCCCATTTGATCGATCAATGCATGGTTTTGTTCGGACGCCCTGACAGTGTGATGGGGCTTGTACAAAATGTTCGCCAACTCGGCCATTCTAATCTTGACGATTCGGTGCGTAAAGTTGGCATCGTAGTTTCGCGCATATAACTAACATGGTCCTATAGTTCACGATTCATCTATACTATACTAATACACCCAGGCCGGTTACCTGCATACTGCGGGGAACCCTTTCTGCCGTTACCGCTAGGCCCCTACGATTCATTGTCAGGGGTGACCAGGGTACCTATATTAAGCGGGGCCACGACGTGCAGGAAGGGCAGATGAAAAAACATATGAGCCCATGGGGGCCTGAGTTTGGTATTGAACCCAAGTCCCAATGGGGTGAAATCGAGGTTCAAAATGAAAATGGGTTTGAATTCGACTTGTGAGTATTTTTTTATCCACGGCAATTGAATCATTTTGTAACCCCTTCCCCAGCCTTCCCACGTTGAAAGGGGAATACAACAGAATATACCCTAATGTTGCTGGAGTGTTAGAAGGAAAAGAGGAGCCGCTTGTTAGATGGGAGGAATCCGCTGCCGTCGTCCAGATCCTCCAGTTGGCATTTCAGAGTGCTGAAGAGGGTCGAACATTACCGGTTCCTCGCGCATAGGCGCATTGTTTTGGCCTTCTACAGGCTATATAAGAGTACTACACTTATTTCTTTGTTATGCTGTTTGTCTTTTTAGGTATGTTTTTATGGATGTAACTACCAGTGTTGTAATTCAGGAACGTAAATCAATCCTAATTCCATTTTGAGCACGTGCTAGAGTCTGGATCTGCATGAAGGGTGGCGATGCTGTGGCTATGTCGTGATGTTTGCTAGCCCCTGTCTTTGAATGTCTTGTTGTTGTCCACCATACATACGCATCACAGGTCTTTGCACGCGTCTGAGGCTCATATTGAACCGTGCTAAACCCAAACACTTATCTTCCAAACATATACATAAACGATCGGCTCTAACAGCATTCAACATCGCTCAACGCGCGCTCAAAACACTCTGCACTACCTACACAAAGACACAATTCTAGTTAAAAATTGAATGTTTTCTCGGCCGCCATGTCAGACAATATGACTGCATATTGGCCGTGTCTGGCGATTCTTGCTGTGTTGGCTATTATAGAACCAACATTGGGATACACGCCAGAAGCAAGGTCTGTAGTGTATATCTATGAACGTGGGTCGCAGCTAAAGTATCCAATCGTGTAGATGGGGCCAAGCGGCAACCATACTTGGAAATACTCTGTACGTTCACGGAGGCAAAGTGGACCCCTACAACGCGTATACCTATTCATCTGCACCGGGTACTAATGACCTGCTTTCCCTCGACTTGTCATCTTCGTTCGCGACGTCCGACCCACCATGGGCATATGTCAGCGGTTCCAACGCTGCTTCCACAAGTCAAGGGCCGTCCGTCGCTTTCCATTCCCTTACAGCCTTTGATGAGAGATCCATGCTCTTGTTTGGCGGAGACGGTGGCCCTCCCATGCCATTACCGTCCGGGTCTGACTCGGCATGGTTGCTCAATATATCGGGACCAAACACTCCGACTTGGATTAAACAGCCAGAAGGTTGGGCCAGCGAGCCCATGAGATCATTCGTCATTCAGCTGCGAGCTCTTTCGGTCGAGTCTGGATTATTGGCGGAGAAAAATCTGACGGCTCTAATTTACCTGTGGACGGGAACTACGTATTTCAGCCATCTGTGCCGTCTTTTGACCTACTCTCAGTCAACAATGCACCGCCTGTTCTTGTTGGACATTCCGCAGTAAGACTGGGTGCTAACCTTATGCTTGTTCTCGGAGGGTATAATCCCTCCGGTAATACTATGATGGACATGAGCACCTTGTGGTTTGTCGACACTAGTCTCCCAGTACCCGTTTGGACCACTTCTAATGCTTCGGGCGATGTACCAACTCCTCGCAGAGAATTTGCTTGTACGGTATTGGGTGATGGCAGGGTCTTTTTGCATGGTGGCGCCGATGCCACTTTGCAAACAGTATATTCGGATGCCGCCATCTTGGATGTCTCTCAACCCCTATGCGATGGTCAACCATTGGCGGGTTTGAAGAAATAGGGGCTCGTCGTAATCACATGGCCGTGGGTGTAGGAAGCCAAGTGTTGATTGCATTCGGTAATGCAGCGTCATTCATCAATACCTTCTCGTCACTTATTCAGACTTAGGTTATGGGGTAAACGGTCCCTCATCTTCCTCGCTACAGATATTCGAAAGTGGAGATAATTCCTGGGGAAGTACATTTGTTCCTGTCTTATCTCCCACTCTACTCCCCTCAGCGTCAAGCCCTGCAGTAACCATCACTCCCAACCCGCCTACTCAAACTGTACCGCAAGTTTCTACTCGATCAGATGGGGTAATAGTGACTGTTTCTCAGCCAGTCTCTCAACCCATCAATACTCAGATTCCCATTACTTCTGGTGTATCATCACATGTTTCCGCACCCGGGCCCATTCCTACAAGGTCTCAATCGTCCCCCCCTCATTCTACGCGTAGTCATTCGTCTGGCACTCCATCGTCAACTGCCTCTCCTTCCCCCACTGAAAATACAGATGGGCCTTCTTCCAACCTCACAAAGATTGCAATTAGTGCTGTGATTGCTGTTGTCGTTCTGGTTGGACTGGTTTTATGTGGCGCATATATTGCTCTTCGGAGGCGAAGGCCAATCTGGAGGCGCGGAGACGGAACGGCACGGTTAATTAGTGGAGAATCTGGCCCATCAGGTGCACATGAAGGATATGGGGCGGATGAGCCCAAGGGTGTACCGGTTGTGAACTCGAGTTGGCAGGCCTTGCAGCCCCCCCGAAGGCAATGGACACTTCTTGGTTTGGGCACTCGCCCACAAGCCCGGGCACGGTTTGACATTCTACATGACGAGGATATCAGAGAATTTGGAGATATTTCGGCTAGTCGGACGGATGTCCGCCGGAACGGGAGTGTGGGAAGTGGTAGGAGCACATGGGGAGATATTGTTAACGCAAGTGCTAGTAGCCTTCGCGTTGTCAGTGCGGCCCTCGGTATTGGACAATCTCCTCGCCAATCAAGCTATAGCGCCACACCACCTACGGCCCACAACACAAACTTAAGAGAAAAGAACGTTTCAGACCCGTTTCTCGACCCATACAATCGTAGCTCGTGGACAGGGCCCAGTGCGGGTCCCTCAATCTCACGTCCCCGTACCTTCCGACAGGAATCCTCATCTAGCTTACGAGAAATTGTGTATGCCAATCCTTTCGAGGACTCGACTAACGATCCACTTTTGTCGCGGAGTGAGGGTGATCAGGACGGCCTAAGGTCGCCTCCTTCTCGCGAAGAGCTTGTTAGTGCATTTCGTCAACAGGATCTCGAAGATCATGGCCATTACGATGATAGCATTATCCCTACATCCTTCGGGACATATGGTCTCGCTGCGCTTGGAAGGCCGCACTCAAGTTCCGACCTAGGCCATTCAAGCGGGTCAGTCTCATCCCATAATGCCACGATACTCGGGAATGGTTCCGCTACGGTCGTGGGCTCGACTTCCTCCCATGATCATCATTCGATAAGTTTACTTAATGCCACTCCCTCTGCACCAATTCGACGTAGCGATTCTTGGTGGTCTCGTTTCTCGAAAGGAAGTGTGCGAGGCGACCGCAATGTTCACCATGACGGCTTCAGCGTAGTTCGCAGATTGTCCCGAAGCTCAGACCGCCCACCCAAGCCGGATCCTTACATCGACTTCCGCGACCCAGCCCCGCCACCCATCCGCACAATGGCCCCTATCAGGGAGTCGCGTATTAGCCCGGACGCATCTCCCGCTGAACCTCCTCTTGTCCGACCACCTAGTGTTATTATTGGGTCTGTCGGAGCCCATCGACGTTCCTCATCTTCTCTGGTAACAGTACAAACAGCGGATAGCGCCGCCCTGGAGCAGATGGGCCAACTTGATATTATTCAGCGCGTTAGAACTGCGAGCACGCACCACACTCAGTCAGCTTCTCAAGACACTAATTCCGATTCGATCGAAGAGACGAGCTCAGCACGACCATCGCGGAGGCCGAGGCTAAGCATCGTGCCTGGTTCTCCATCAAAGACCAGTGCGGAGAGTCGCCAGGAAACCAATACACCTACCCCTTCTCTATCTGAGGACCATGGGACTATCGTAACATCGCCCACCGAAATCACGTCAGTTGGACACTCATCACCGATCAAGTTGACTGCACCACTTCAGGCTCGCCCCCGCCAAAGGAATGGCACTGTGGCAGAGCGGGTTGCAGATTATGAGCGACGTATGTCTCAGGCCAACAGTCCGACCACTCCTCGAAAATCCCCGGTTGGTGGAGAGCCAGACAGTGGGCGTCCCCGGAGTCGAGTTCGAGTTGAATACGGGCTCGTCCAGCGCCCGGAATTGTTTATTGCTAATCCAGATGATGCAACATCACCTTCCGCTTGAACCAGCCCCGAGGCCCTTATAAACTAATTATAAAAATTGCAATCTGAACTTATTCCCGAACTATTGAACCGCATACATGCGATGTATCACGAGTTTCAGTCTTTGTTTCTTCGTTCTTGCCAGAAAAGGGTTTATGATATCTATTTATGACCAGCCAAAGTTCTTCCTTGTTCTTCACGCGAGTGTGATTGTAGTCATCTAGCGCACATACCACCATGTTGCATAGCATAGTATGTAGTCTATCTATAGAATTAGGTCGCGATATCCTGTACATGTGTGTGAAGCCAAGGACTGGTCGAGTTATATACTGGGTAGGTTTTGACAATAAATATAGCGTCTATTTATCTAGAAGACAACGCACCACACCCAATACCATATGGTCTTGTGGCTCAAGGGTTTGGGCGTAATCTAATCACGCATTACTGTGAATTTCTTCAGTAAACTAGGCGCTACGCGAAACAAAACTGAGCTTACATGGTTCGAAAACGCCTGAGATCGGATGTTGTGCATCTACGCATACTCTCTCGGCGTCAGCAGTGGTTCCCGTGCACACTGCTCAACTACGGCTCCATCTTTAACGTATACCACCTATGTTAAAACGATCAGTAAAAACCCGCCCACAGCTAGTCCCCAGTCCAAACAACAAACAAGCTAGTTGACTGTACCCACAACTGCCATAGTCTTTTCTCTTTTTAACCTGCGGAACCGTAACTGTTCAAATGTTTCCAAGAGGCGTTAGTAAATCTGTTCATAAGGAAGCTGGTAGTAATCGAAACGAATACTCCATTCAGCTTCAGGGTCCAAACTTGCACTGGGCTCATCGTACAGAAGAACCCAGTACTTTCTAGGATTCTTATGAAAGCGCGTGAAAGCTTTAGTACCATAGTGCGTAGATTAACATAGGCATAAATCCAGACCCAATATAGCGAAATATTACCTACCGTAAGTCTTTCTCATTCCCCGCGACTAAGATTGGTCGGCTTCGCGAATCCAAAATTGGATTGGTACTGGTTGACACGGTTGTTTCGGCCTCCATAGACTCAATATTGATCTCAAATTTTAGTATGTGAATGCATCACGAAACGCGAATACACATCCCCATCAGACTCATTTTATATTGATTTTCGTAAAATGGATTGATTCACTGTGACCGGGCTTTAGCCTCGACGGTAAACGAATAAAGTTGTTAGTATAATTGATGGGTCTCACGAATTGTTAAGCGCGCAAAAAGGGTTCTGGGTCCTTTGCAGGATCACCTTGGGATTATTCGGGCCAGAGCTTACTTGCATCTTTCAACTCGTACGACACGTGTAAAGTACCAGGCATTCTTCCTAAAAAAAAACTGACCTTTCATTGACGCGTTTTCCGAGTAAATAGATACCACTTTCAGCCTGAAAATGTCTTTATTCAGCTGTAAGCTCATGACTGCTCAGTCTGACGCGTTTCACGAACCAAATATGCTTCTTCAGTACTTCCTCAGGCAGCCGGGCTTCTTCCCAAATGGCAACTTGTGGTGTCATCTCTTGCAGTCTTCAATACTGTACAAAACTTTGTGACTCTAAGCCTTACCAAGCGAATTTACAGCAAACAACCACAAAATGGTATGTCGCTTTTCCCTTCACGCCCGATGTACTCGGACATATTTTCTATATAGTCACAGCTCTTCAATCACGCACGTTCGCAATCTGGACACTCACATCTGCAATTCTGCGATTTTACTGTGCGTATCATGTGAATGAAAAAGTGTACGTATTTCACCTGCCATCATCAAAACAAACCAAGTTTACTGACACGTATTCCAAATGGCAGCGTGTACGACTTGACGATGTGGACCTATGTCCTCGCATTTGGCCACTTTACGTCCGAGTTTCTCATCTTCCGTACTGCGGGACTCGGACCGGGACTTCTGAGCCCAATGATCGTCTCGAGTACGTCGCTTTGCTCCTCGACTGAAGATTGACGTACAGGAACTAAAATGTTTCATGTTAGCAACTTCGTTCATATGGATGTGGAGCCAATACGACTTTTACGTCTCGCGATAAGATTTTTCAGCATAGTGTATGGTAGTCTGTCGATCCTGATCTCAGTCAGCTTCGTCGAAATGCAGCTAGTTTGTTCTATAACGCATTGCATCGGCCCGATGTGGCTGGAATGCACCTGTTCTCGGGGTGGGTCGGGTGAAACGTTCTCGCTTGCTAGTGCACTCGGCTTATTTGGTGAGTTACGCGCTCATATAATGGATGTAAAGTTCGCACCCCGCACTTCGGCGGCGCCGGCGGTTGACAAGATCCACCGCAGAAAACCTCTGCAGTGGTCGCATGACCAGGCACATCGTCTCGGACTTAGACCAAGGCGTAAATCAAAGTCCACTTCTAGGATGCCGAGCTATTGTATAGGCCCAGAAAAATCTCATTGGAGCTCCGGTGTATTACCCCAAATGGGTATGGGACAATGCGCCGTCTCGAGCCAAAGTTTTCTAGGCTTCGGCGTACAAACCACCCGAACCAAATCCTAAGGAAAGTCAGCAGAGAGAATGGCTGTGAAGGTTTAGTTGGTAAAAAAAACAAGTCCCATGCTGCTGGTGAGTTCAAAACTCTGGGATTCCAACTGGTGTAGCTGTTTGGACCGTAAGTTCATCAGAATTCATTCTCCTATATGCTCCAAAGCGTGCACATCGCTGGATCAATGGCCCCCTAGGCTGGATCAAAACCTACAATACATGCCATGCTGTTATCTGTGGTCCGTACTTCCTATCCCAACTATCCTGGTAGTGTACCGCTTCTCCGCCCAGCCTGCTTTCCTCACTCGGATTCGAGCAAGTAATCTCGGAGCACATTCTCCGGCCGAACCCATACAGGAAGGGCAACTTGATCAATCGTATGCTTAGGTACTGGAACCCGGCCTCGACTCGTGAGCTGGGTATGGCATGCGTAGCAAAGAAGAGGTGCAAGCGTCGGAGTCGTGCTGCTCAGAATCGGTTCGGTCGTCTGCCTCGATCCGCTCTCAGGGGGTAGAAGCGATTCGTTGGTGCTCACAGAATCGGATCCGGGGTGCGTGTCAGAGCGGGGATGACCGCCTTCGGGATTCACCGCACTCGAGGACAGGGGGGACTCCCTGAGCTCTGGTTCAAACGTGCGGATTGCGATTTGTGCCTTCCAAGCTTGAACTCCTGGTTGGATGGGTCTGACAAGAAATTATACGTCAGCTTAATTATAGAGGTTTAGTGCTGATCATTCCCCGCACGTATATCAAGGGAGAGAAACAGCATACACGTCTGACAAGCAGAAAAATCAAATGCCAAACAAGCGTTAAGGAAAGATCGACGAGATTGATGGTATTTCAAAGAGAATAAAGTGACCTTGTTAGATCGGGACTTACCGTGCACATAATGGACAGTTCGAATCGCTCGTCCCACCCTTGGGCGCCAGCTTTTCGCACGTTCGGGCGATTGTATGTACCGTGGAAGGAAAGTCCCGATCCAGCCCAGTGATAAAGGCTGACCATGACTTGTTTGGTGTTTGTATCTAAGATCGAGTGGAATAGCCACGAACCTTTAGTGAGCCTTGTAATGCCGTTATCCTCGCGTGCCATTACAGTTGCAGGCATAATTTCGACCCGGCGCCACCAACACCCAGCCGCTACTTCTTTGTCTGTAATTTCTCTAAGCGACCTGACGATCCTTATGCCTTCCCAGGTTTCTTCTCCAACTTGGCGTATCGAAAACCCGGCACCAGTTGCCACCGCATCTAGGAGATCCACGGCGTACGATGTCAAGGATCCACCCAAGAGGAGATGAGAAGACTTGGTATGTCGAGCCGTGTACTGAAGGAGAAGCCGAGTGATGTTGCGAAGGGCTGTAGTACGCGCTGAAGAGGAAGGCTGAGATGACAGGTAAAGGTGAAGGGCTTCAGTTGGGTTTGTTTCTGGAGGCAAACGAGTAGCTGGTAGGTCTACGCGGAAAAGATCAGGAATGATCGACAAGGCTGAACTCGCTTTAAACACCTTCAGAACTGACATCGATGCCAACTGAGCTCTCACGCAAAGGAAAGCCGACAGAGTTTGCCCAGTTAGGGTCGAATGCATTTTCTATGCGCAAAGGGATAAACGTAAAATGAGGATAACGAGCTACCAGCCGACGGGCATCTTCTGTTCTATCTGAGTCTACTAACACCGGTTCCTTAATGAGTGGCTTAAGGATCCAATAGTGCCACGACGTACCCCAGGGTATGCGGCTGAAATGTCAATAAAGGCAACACGAGCGGTTGGCCAGACATTCTCTCTCTTGGATTTTGCCTTTGTTCCTCGAGCAGGGTCGAGTCGGGCTGGGGTAAAGTAGTTTTCGTGGACCAAGTCAAGAGAAGAGAGGATCCTGAGCCACCAGAGAACCCAACCAGGAGATCACCGGCAGCCTTAAGAACCGGTCGAAGAGAGACCCCCCGCGAGCCTGGGGCGGGCCGGGCTGAGGTGGGTTGATCGTGGGTTCGAGACACCGACGGAACTTGTGGCCCAACTGAGTCACAAAGCATTCCCTGGCGAGAGTTTAAGTACACAAGCCACAGACGGAGAGAGAGTATACCTTGCCTGCAATAGACCGAGTGCCTGATGACAATGCTCGCCGGAAGATCCGGATTCCTACAGCGGACACAGACAGGATCCCTGTCATACTTGGGCTTTCCTAAAGCGACTGAGTCGAGGAGGATATATGCACTATTTATGCACTTACGAGGCATGAGTTCTGGCCTGGCTGATGGGTCTTCGCACGACATGGTGGACGAATGGAGCAAAGTCGGGAGTGATTTACCAATTGGAAACGAAATTGTGGCCGGTGTCAGGGTCTAGCTTGGTTGGGGTCCTTCTGAACAGCGCGACCACCGAGGTTGCAATTGCTCACAGCCATCGTCATTGTCTCGCACGGCTCCTGGACTGGCATACGACTGGGACGAGAGAACAAGATAAATACGAACATTAATATTGATTATTCGTCGATGATGACGCAGCCTAACGCGGTGGCCGGCCCGTCGCACACCGGGCAGTCTCTGGCGCACAGTGACGCATCGATTGGGACTGGGACGGCATTGACAGGCGGTATTGGGTCACTTTCTCTGGATGCATATCTTCCTCCAGCTCCGGGTGCGTATAATAAATCGGATAATTTTAGCCGCAATTGGCGCTGACAGGAGTGCTCCCACCACTCCACCGCCACTTGCCATCTCGAATTCTCAAACTATTCATGTTATACAACAGCACCATCTCGACCGCACACGACAATACACCCCACACACGACCTACTGGGAAGATATGGGATACTGCCAGTTTATGACGAATTTGTACGGCCATTTACCACATCAGCGCCGAGCGGGATAGAGGACAAGGGCAAGCGAAAAGAGGACGAAGCAGACGAAAGCCGGCACGGACCCAAAGAGGGTCTGTTCCAGCATGGCTACAAGGCGTTTATCAAAGACCTCGGCCGTGAGCTGCTCTTGTCGATTTCCCATCGCGTCTGCTTACGTTGTCTGAGCCTCTAGTTGGGAAGCACAACCACAAAAAGGATACGTTCCTCACTGACCTCATGCAAATGCCCGAGAAACAGCCCGTGCAGGTTGTCAAGCTCGACCGCACCACCCTTGTCCATGCTTTCCGGCTCAAGGAAGGCGGTGTTCCGGGCGTAAGTCCGTTTTATCTATCGTGCATTGCATCTCACTCGGCACAAGTTCAACACCAGCGCGCTCACTGGCGACGACAAGGAGCGGAAGAAAAAGGTGCGTGGTGCTGTCATTGCATCTCTTCCCATTGATCCGTACTCATACACACCCATCAATTATCCAATCCCCAACTCGCTTTGGTTCTACGTCTCTCCAGAAAAAGAAGCGCCCGATCGACCCATCTCAGCCGTCAGCACCGGCAACCCCTGCTGCTGCCGGCTCGGCCGCGCCGAGCGCTGCGGCACCTATACGGAGACCGGCTGGGCCATTGCCGCCCAGTCAGTTGGCGAGCAGCCATGTGCCGCCAGCACAACAATCATCACAAAGACCGCCTCAGCAACAACCTCCACCACAACGGCATCCATTGCCAGCGAACCCAAAAGCCGCCGCTACCGCCGTGAGACCATCAGGGGCAGGCACGGCATCAGGAACAGGGACAATCAAGCGAAAAGACAGAGAGGACAGTGTCAACGGTCATGTAGGAAGTATGGGAGGAGGAAACATGGGACCAACAGGAGGAACGGGATTGAAGCCGGCAAAGAAGCGAAAGATGGTGAGTGGTGCGTTTTTTTTGCATGAGATCTGGGTCGGTGTGGGGATACGTTGTACACGATGCGTTTTTTGGATGGACCAAATGCATGCGTTGAGCTCGCGTACCTAGTTGCCCGTTTAAGCGAGACGTATCTGCCCCCGGTAGCTTTCGACTTTTTCTGGGGACAAGCGCACATCTATGATTTCGTCTTGTCGATCCCATGACGAACCTCGCCACTATTATGCCCAGCAGAGGTGGATTGACCAACGTTCCGAGCACGCTATCGTTTTGATTGCTCCGTCGCCGGTTTACAATTTCATCCTACCTATAACACACTTAAACTTTAATATTCTAATACGCAACCACCGGGATGCTCACCCTGTTTGAATTGTTACAGGACCCAATGGCGTTCGCACCTGGTCACCACCATCACGCTCAACCAGTTCAACAGCCTACACCGCACTATTGATTTCCCCCTCTCGCTCTTTCATATTATCGCTATTTCGGATCATTCAACGCATCCTTTTTGCACTCTGTCATTTATGTTTTTTTTTGCTCCGGCGTACGTCAATTATTTACTCCATGCTATCGATCCTCTACCGATAAAGAGGGTACGACCGGCCAATATCCTACCCACCGAATTCACTAGTCAGCCTCAAAACTATACAAAGAACGCAGTTTCAGCCTCTTGCGAATGAATTTGAACGTCGTCTACTCTACATCCATGCACACCCACCCAACTCGGTGGCATGCTTTACCCGCTCCTGTCCCGCGCGGCATGTGGCCCGTAGAGTTACCGCTATACTTCTGCACGGATTCTCCTTTATTCATCAGTTTGCTCTGAATCCATCTTGCCCGTCTCTTTGGTATAGCTCTCAACGGTGATCAAGTGGGGCCGACACAAGTTCTAGTCCAGACCTATCCTTTTTTTTAAAGCTCATCGAGGCTCCGCTCGTTGATGGAGACGAAGAATCCGAGTGACGTCGAGGGCTCACGGCGAGATGCTCAGTTGGGAATTAGCCTAACTCCTTAGATCCTGGTGGTTGTCTTCTGTAGGAGCGGCCAAGTAATGGGCAATACTCAATTTGGATTCAGGGGAACACACGCACGGACACTCTTTCCTTTCCTTTTCCTTTCTCTCTCTCTCTTTTTTTTTTCGTCCTTGTACGATGGGCTTCCGTTTTCATAGATCAATCGTCGCTATATGATTTCCTCTTTTTGGCCTCGTAGTAATGTACCTATCAAAACGAGTATTTCAATATCCACGAGTTTCGAGTTTTCAGGTAGTCGAGTAGGCCCCTGCCGAGAAAAACACGCAAGGCACAAGACGAGAGATAAGAGTGACAGATTGATTGATCTATTGCGGTAGAGCATCATTGAGAGTGAGTGCTATGCTTACAGAGACAAAACCGAATTGAGGACAGAACCGTATAGCGTAGCATGATTGAGTGAGGAGAGAGAGAAATATTGAACAAGAAACCAAACATAAATGAACAATGATAAAAAAACGAACAGAACCGAAAAGAACCGAGCCAATCACATCACAATACATAAACCTAGTCGAGCCAAGCCCACAAGCCCACATGACGACAACCCAGACCCCGAGAGAATGAAAGAGCAAAAAAGATTACGCAAAGCAAGAGAGGCAAGGCAGGGAGAGACCGGTAGGGTGCTATACCATATGATCCGCCGACTTGGCAGCCATAGGTGGCGTACGGCCGCCCTCGTCTACTGCGGTGCTAACGCTCGCTCGTGGAGAAGCCGACACCCCAGCCAAGGAAGCGATTCCATGATTACATCGCGGGTGGTAGGCCATTTCAGGTGCGGTGGGCATGTTGGGTGTCGCAAGTTCGGCGGATTTACCGAGAGGGGAAGGAGAGGGTTTTGTCTGGGCAGTTGGCTGATTGCTATGATGCGAAGAACGAGGGCGAGAAGATCGTGAACGGCTGGACCGACGCGAAGAACGCAAGCGGGCCTCGATTTCCGCTCGTCGTTTGCTTCGTCGGATGAAAAATATGAAGAGGGCGGCAAAGAGGACGACAATAAGTGCTGCACCAACTACGCCGCCTGAAGAATGGGTTGGTGATTGAGATGCGAATAGGCAGGTGAGGACGTACCTGCGATGGGGCCTGCATTGCTATCTTTGGCCTTGTTGTAGTTGGAATGGGAGTCGGCAGTGGATTGGGGGGTGAACGTAGCTGGGGCTTCCGGCGATTAAAATTAATTTAAAAGCAATGACGTTGAGGATGAGAACTCACCAAGCGTCGGAGTTACAGTAGGGGGAGTGGCAGCCAAGCTAGCGATGTTAGGCCTCCACATGCCTCCATCAACGGGAATCTTGGCCCATTCGGGAATCGTGAGGTCGGCGGTGTCGATGCTCAACCTAAAATACGTAAACATAAAATTCGAGTAGTACGGTTGTGCTGAAACGTACCCTCGTGCATTGTAGCTGGGACAATTGGAACGCCAGAGTGTCTCGTTGATCCACTTGTTGTCGAGTCCGAGCTGGCACCATGTACAGGCTGCCATGAGATTGTAGGATACTACGGAGCAATTGCAGTCGTTTATTTCACCCTCCGAGTCGGGCTGTGTATAGTGGTAGCGGCTGTTTGCCAGAGGTGTTACTCTGGAACGTATACGCAATTAGCCTACAATTGTGTATGCTGTACGTGGCCAGATTGAACGCACCGAACACCTCCCGCATCACACTTTGTCTGGAGCTCAGCCCATAGGAGACAGGGGGACTGGCCTCGGGAGTTTGTCGTCCATCGGCGTAACTGGGCGGGGATTAGGATTAGATGATTCGAATAGGATGGAACAAAGTGTACATACGTGCACTGTACTGTCGTATCTTGTGCGAGTGCCAGACCGAGGCAGGATACAGCAAACGCAAGTAGAGTTCGTCGGCGAGTCATGGTCAGGGGGAAGTGGAGAACAGAGCGCGGATCCGCCCAAAGAAATGGACAGGCGCAGAACACAGATCGAGACGAGCCTTGCCATGGCGCGCTCGACGAGTTGCTTGGCGGTCCCAAGCCATTCTTTCCTCCGACACCTTCTCGTCCCTGGGCATCCCTGGGCATCCCTCGGATATCACAGGCATTACGTAGCATTTTGTACAATAAGACCCTCATAGCTACATCTTTCCTTCGATGCCGAAACCCGCCAAGCCAGTCCATACATAAAGAAGTCACTAAGCGCCAAGCACTCTTAACTTATCAACATATCAAACGTGTCCACACTCGCCACCTCCCACACTTGACACCTTAGCCCACAACGCGTGCAACCGTCGTCGAAATGCATCCACTATGCCAAGGGTCCCGAGGTTAGACTTTAGCTCTCCGCACCATTCGGACTTCTCACCTTGGCGCATCTACCGGGCAAAAGACTTCGGCTTCCCGTGCCTTTGTGTTTTGCAAGCCGATATAGTCCAGCCTAGGGTTTCCGCCTCGCATTTAGTCACCGACAAGTCAAGCAAAAGTACCAAGACTCACGGCACAGGGATGTAGTGGCGGTTGGGCATCCGATACGTTACCTCTATCACCGTCGGGTTCTGATCCAGTACCTCTCGGCTCATACGGTGCATCGTCAACTGCACATCCTCCTCTTCATCAGTCGCAAACACCTCCAAACTCGTATCCCGCACCCGCTGCGCCACGTCTGTGAATCGCATGGATTCGCCTAGTGCCGCGAGCTCTTCAATCCGCAACGGTACGCGAGGCAGGCCAAGCAAATACTCCACATCCATTTGTGCGCAATACACTCCATCGTTGTGCTCGTTTACGTTGGTACATTCATCGCGTGAGTACCCGCTTCCCACCACCACCGTTTTCATCACTGGCGCTTCGATTAGTCTTGGCTTTTGGCGCATAAAACCAACGCACCGACAAGCCTTGTATGCTTGATCTCACATCGGCCATGACCACGTCTTGGGCTTCCTTGTCATCATCGTTAGGGCCCGCACTTGATTCCCTTCTCACGTCAATTGTCACCGAGCGTTTCTCCTCGCCGTCTCGAAGAAACGTGGATCCGTGCAGTCGGCCACGCACGGGTATGCGTCCCCATTTCACTTGTTGTATGACTATTCGTGCCGCACGGACGTGAACGTGAGTGCCCACAAGATGGGCCCCTAAGTGCAAGCCGAACAGCTCAGGTGAGAGGACATGCGGCGAAGTCTTGGCCAGCACTGTCAATCCAAGTTAGCTCCGAATCTGGAAAAGAGCCAATAACTTACCATAGCAGGTGTCCTTGACTAAAATGGGCACAAATGAGATCCAGAGGTGGCAGTCAATTAGGGCAACTCACTAGGAACCGGAGCGACCCTCGTGTTCGAGCTGGGTCTCGTCCCTTCGAGCATGGCTGAGATCGCATACTCGACAATAAAATGATGTCCCTCATTGCGAATCACACGGCAGACACGAACCTAAACACGCATAAGCATGGTGCTGAGTGGGATGGCCATGACACATACAGATTCGGTCCCGTGCATCGATGACGTCAGTACAGGCGTCTCCCGGGAAGTATGACGAATATACGGTGCATGGGTCCGAGCATAGCGAGGCCCGTTAGCCGGTGGAGATGGCGATTTGCGCGAGTCGGTGTCCATGCGAGACAATCCAGACGGGTCGGACAAACGCCGATACTTGGTTGTGCTCGGCCCACCGTCGTCGCTCGAAATGAGCTCATCCTGATCTTGAAGAGCTTCTTGCCGCCTGAGTGGAGAGAGTGAACGCGACCGAGAGCGGGAATCCGAGTTGGAGCCGGAATCGGAGCGGAACCTGTGGCTATGCTGCTGCCGGGCTTGGGTGGGTGCGCTGTCTACTCCCGAGCCAGAGCCCGAGCCTGATCCCGACCCGGAAGCAGAGGCTGAAATATCGCCACCCGAGCCCGACGCGGCCGAAGTGGTTCCCGAATTGACGTACGGGAATGGTTGGGGTCGTTTTAGGGGTACTTTAGAAGCATTTATATCGAATTTTCCCTTGGTTGCTGTTGGAGTGCTTGTCGCCGACGACGCAGCTGAATGCATCTTTTTTTCATGGCGCTTTAATAGATCACTGCGAGGTACATCATGAGTCACGTGATTAAAACGGGGCGGTCCCACACCTCGGCTCACGCCAGTGGACACAGGCACAACCACCACGGAAGCGTTGGTCGATGAGAAGTGTGAACTTACCTTCGCCCAAAGGAATCATTACAAACGGGGCATTTGTATGGACGGTCGCCGGTATCTAGCGTGCGGATGGCGATCAGGCGCCGGGTCAGGGCAAAGGAAAATTGAACGCACGAGAGCGCATGTGTCGGGCGACATGCTGGGGGCGAGTAAACGTTGCCTGGCAGACGGGACATGCATGATCTCCAGCCATGGTTCAAGTCAAGGGGTGGATACAGGTGGAGCAATCCAACCAGCCAAGGGGGTATTATGGGCTCGGGGCGGACGGCCAGCGAGCTTCATCTTGGTGGAGTGTGGGTCAGACACATGTGTCACGTGGCAGCGCCGTCCGCACATCGAACACGGCCAGCCATCGAGCTCAGCTGGCAGTATCGGTGCTGATATAAGCATATCTGATTGGCTGGCGCAGCCGTACTCGCCATTTATGGGACAAGCAATGTGGAATTCTCGTTACTTTGGGTTTCTTTTTACACCAAATGAGTACATCCCAAGCGTCAAGTCTAGACTACCCCACCCGCCCCACCCCGTTCTAAACCCGCCAGCAGCCTGGCGCTATGTGCGTGACACGGTCGCCGTAATGTATCCACTGCATATACTACATTAGATTGTACTACCGGTAGCATACACACTCACCTCGGAGCCTCAACAGGACAAAATACCTCTGCATCCTTTGGTTTGGTATTTGCCAGTCCGATGTAGTCGAGTCTACTCATCCGTGAGAGCGCGCTCATTGGAATGAGCCTAGACTTACGGAACGGGAATATAGTGCTTGTTCGGCAACCGGTACGAAATAGAGTTAGCCGTCGCGTTTTCTGCAATGAACTGTTGTGACATCTTGTACATCGTGGCCTGAATAGCGCGTCATAGTGACGAAATGACGTATGGTATAAATTAGCTTACTTGAACGCTCGCGCTCTCGTCGGTCGCAAATGTCTCAAGTGTGATCTTGCGAACATTACTCTGCAGCTCCCTAAACTTAGCTTTTTCCCCTAGCGAGCCCAGTCCGTCAATAGTTATGGGTTCATTTGGTAGTTTGATACTGTAGTCGAGGTCAATCGATGTGGAGAAAATTCGGTCGTCGACCTCTGTTCAAGATTAATGTTAGACGTCAGATACTGGATTACGAAATTCGAGTCGGACTTGCCTACGAGCGTCGTGTATTCATCGCGTATGAAACCCTCGAACGCGGAGCCACTGCTCTTCAGCACTGCCAGAGAGGTTGGTCATTTCAACCGGGGTCGTGTTTCAACTACCTGCCTAGTAGGTCCTTGATACCAGCGGTGACATTGGCGGAAACTTTATCCTTACCCGCCGTTGCGTCCACCTCGACGTTAACGACAATCTTCTCTTCTCCATCACGCACAAACGAATGTTTATGCGGAGTACCTCGACATCAATTCGGGTCCATTTGAGTTGTTCGATAGTGATGAATGCCTTGTGAATGTGGGGATACTTGGTCACAAAGTGCGTGCCGAGATGAAGGCCGTACAACTCTGGGGAGAGTACATGTGGGGATGTTTTGGCGATCACTGTGGCGCAGGGGATTAGTAATCGGAATATGCATTTTATTTGTAACTTACCATAACAGGTATTTTTGACTACACCGATGGAGATGAGTCTATAGGATGCTATGTTAATAAATTGAACTCACTCGAATCGGTTGCGACGACTACGCTGTTGTCTGCCTGTGTGTAGCTGGTCGCAATATCGCCTTCCAATAATGCGCGCACGTTGTACTCAACAACTGCATGCTTATCGCCCTCGCGCACTACGCGAAATACTCGGACCTGTCCATCGAGTGTGTATGATAGGCCCACGCACACAGGAAGACACTCACCTTGTCCTTGCCGTATCGTGCAGAGGTGAGGGAAGACATGAGGTAAAGGAGTATGAATCTGCTAGGCTGTGGGGATCGAAGTGGAATGAGGGTCAGGTGCAGGCCGAGATCGAAAGAGCTATATAGCACGCTCCAATCACCGGCGAGGAGATAAGATCTATCGTCCGACGACAAACTCTATACCGCCGCGGAGTCGCACATGACTTTGTTGAGAATCGCGTACCTCGCAGAGAGCTACCCGCTCCGCAACGGCGAACGATAGCGTATCCAATCGGCCGATCCCTGATAGATATCCAGGGATAAAACTAATATCATAAGTTGTCCGATCACGTGTGGTTTTACCGAAACCTGAGCCCTGACGACCCTAATGCCGGAGATCCCGAAGGTCTCCGTATTTTCTCTCACCGTCCATCTGCATCATGTTCCGCACGCAAGTGTTCCGCGCTGGTTTGCGCATCCAAAAGGCCAATGTGCGCCAAGCGTCGACTAAGTCGGCACAGGAGACTGCGCAGCAAGCGCTGAGCGTTGCCCAGAAGCAAGCAGAAAAGGCGCTCGAGGTCTCGAAGCAGGTTGGCGGAAGGGTTGGCGAGCGAGTGGGGGGCTGGCTCGGATGTAAGTGAAAATAGAGTGCATACAATCTAAAAGAGGCTGAGACGTGATGGGATAGCCTATCGCGAACCAGTAACATACAATTTGGCGGTCGCACGCGCATTCTTGCGCCAGGTATACGTTGCAGAAGGATTGGCACCTCCGACTTCGGTTGAAGCCTTCACATCAGCCTATCGCACTTTGCTTGAGCGCGCAAAGAACCCTGCCTACTGGAGGGAGATCTCTCAGTCGGGAGAATGGGCAAAGGTCGCATTGTATGGGGTCGAGGCATATGGCATCTTCCATATTGGCGAAATTAGTAAGTGTAAAGTTTTTATGTTCAGTACTATCAATTACTTATTATCCGATCACTACAGTTGGCCGGAGACACATTGTTGGCTACAAACTGAACTGATTGTACCTAGACATCATTCATATTCATCCCGTCATCCTAAACGATAATTATTGATCTTCAGGTCAAAATCTAGGGTTATAGTGTTCATCACTATTTGCCATGCTCCAATGATATGCGTTTCATGAACGCTCTTGCTTGGTTATAGTTACTACTACACTTCTTCGTACTTCTCGGTCTGTTTCAGTAAAACAGCTGGATGCGATTTTCAAGTGAATGCGAGCAAGGGGGTGTCGCGGAAATATCCGGCGCCATTATTACCGCATGTGGCACGCGTGTCCCTTCATGGTCAAGGCTCATCTGTCCGTTTCCCCGCATCGGGAGATGGCGAGCTCGGAGTTGTAAAAATCCCTTACTCCACTTATGGTTTGCATGTCAGGATTCGTCGATCCGAGGCACATGGCCCTGTCAGATAAGTGTCCAACGACATGCTCAATGATGGAGTTTGTATTAAGTACATGTACGATTCTTCTATTAGAAGATCGAGTAATACATACAGGCCGTCTCAGATTACCAGAAAGGTCACCGCGGCGATTTATCTCGCTCCAAGCGGCGACAATTAGTGACAGACACCTCTGTATGTAGAGTGGCTGCGAAGGTAAGCCACGTTTTGTGAAGTTAAACTACATGGATTTGCTTTTGCTCGCGATCGGCAATGCGTCTCGACCCACACATGACTATAATTCAATGGTCTCTTTGCTTTTGAACTTTCGAGATGCACGATCTTCTGCCCGATACCGGAACTGGTTTCCGTATAGTTCAAACTGGAGTTGCTGGTTTGCTCCGTTCTGGCTAACATTGAGCGGAACCGTAAACGTAAAGATTGAATTCTGCTTCGGAAGCACTGTAGGTGGCGAGAGTTACTTTACGTCCCGCTCGGGCCAGTCGGAGAGCGGGGTGGCTTACCCTTGACCCTATCATCGGTGGTGATTATGCGAAAAACATTGGCCGTCTCCTCGATCACAACTCCCGAGGACCCGATTAGTGTCGGGCACTTGCTGGCTTTGACTATAATTATTAGTTAGAACCCAATGAAAAACATGTCTATTAAACGTTAAACCTGTCATTTTACAGCCATGAAAATCCGCCTTGACAAGTTTGGTCTGCATGCTGATAGCATGCGAAGATAGGTAGGCCTCTAGTGGTCCATTGATCGACGCTAGCGTGGGTAAGTTTAAGAGTTCTGACATGTATCCGCACCATAGTTTGTGGATATCCACAAACGTCGAGTACCTACACGCTGCCAGTTCAGTTTGGAGAAGTTACTCTTTGGGGTCATGTCACTCACTTGAGGCCCTTTATCACGGCTTTCGGAGTTAACCTCTCCTTCCCGTACCAGAGATTATGTCTTCGCCTCCGTTTATCCTCTTGGCGAAGAGCGGCTCTGCTCTTCTGCTCAAGTCGGGACTTGCTTTCTTTTTGGGGGTTATCCAAGATCATAGGACGGCCTTTCGCCCGTGCTGCAAAGATATTTTCGGCTTCAGATCGGCCTATAGTATCCTCAAGGGTATCAATGACCACATCCGCAGCGGTTCCTGATGTTGCGGTACCAAGCGGATGGTTAGGCCTGTAGACGTCCACAGTTTCCGAAAACATCTCAAGGGTGAGCGCCAAGAGTAAGAATGCGTGCCATGGATGTGTCATCTTACGCGCTTGGTTAGTCGCCTGGCGCTAATACCACACTCATTCCTACACTGCCTTTGCATGGGTTTGTGCCGGCAAAAATGCCCTGAATAAATTGCTAGCATGAACTTGTCTTTGGTACGGACCATAATAGCGACTACTGAGTGAGGGGGAGCGAAACATAGGGGAGGGCGCTTGTGAGTGCATGGACTGTATTCCATCGCCTTACTCATGTAACCGAAGTCTCTGACTAAGAAACCAGTCGGATAAATCATCCCACAGGCTATAATTACCTTGTTCTTGTGTTGTTGGGAACCAACAAACCTTGTACCGCCTTTGCTCGCTCAGAGTCATCATGGTAGAAGTCGGTAGCGAACTCGTGAAATCAGGCTCGTCGCAAGACCCACCGCAGGGGCAGGTTACACGTCGATCTTCCCATAGACTGGATGAAGAAGTTCTAGTCGATGCTCAGCCTCCGATGGGATTCACCCGCGCGTTGATCATTACCACGGCGTGTACCCTGGCTATGGTAAACAATGCAAGTACCTCGGTCCTACGTATCACATAATTACTTTGACAAACTTACTACAAGCTTGTTAGGTAATGTCTGGCGCCTCAATCTCTATTGCGTTGCCCGATATTGGAGTGGACCTGGGCATTTCTCAATCGGAACTTCAATGGCTTATATCGTCTTATGCTCTTACTTCTGTGGGTTATATACATCCCGCTCTTGTTATTAGTCTTTCTCACGGGCTTTTTCTAGGGGTGTTTCTTATTACTGTTCGGTCGACTTGCGGATCTTTTCGGACGTAAAAAGGTGTTCTTAGCCGGGACAGTGTGGTCACTAGCATGGTCGTTGGGGAGCGGCTTCGCACCCAACTCGATAGCCCTGAACGTGATGCGTGCCCTTCATGGAATGGGTTCCGCTGCTACAGTTCCATCGGCGGTGAGTCGTGATGGTGGCAAGGTGTGTACACTCACGTCATTGATGCCATTTTCCCAAAAGATTGGTATCTTAGCCCACGAGTTCCCTCCTTCGAGGTCTCGTTCCATCACATTCGCGACATTTAGCGCCGGAGCCCCTCTTGGGGGTGCGATTGGGTTTGTGATTGGCGGCGTCATGACGGAGTACACAAGGTAAGTATGTCTTATCGATAAGGCTCTTCCCGCACAAGGTATCCTAACCGGCATCTTAGCGTGGCGTGGAGAGGAGTGTTCTATGTTAGCGCAGGGGTCGCCGGGCTAACCATGCTAGCGGCGGCTCTTGCGATACACAAGGATGAGCCTTCCACAGAGAAGGATAGACGCGTGGATTGGGTTGGAGCTGTACTTTCTACAACGGCGCTAGTACTATTGACCTTTTCTTTGGCTCAGTCATCCTCGGTCAAGGATGGATGGAGGACACCTTGTAAGCGCTTTCTATGCATATATGCATTGGGACCTAGCTCACCTTACACAGATATTCCGGCTGTCCTAGTTGTTTCGGTTCTATTGTTAGTCTGCTTCGTTAGTTGGGAATATTACCTCGAAACTCGTACAACCCATCCGCCCCTAATGCGTCTGGGATTGTGGACGCGAGCCAATGGGAGATTTGCCGCTGTCCAACTCATAGTTTTCTTTGATTGGGCCTGCTTTACAACATGGTTATTCTTTGTCACTGTAAGTTTACTGGCCCGGGATCCAAGTTGAGCTCGACTGAAACATAAGTAGCTTTAGTAGGTGTTTAAGCCCACCTAAAACTTTCTTGGGCGTCTGGGTTTATCCATATTTGTAGCTATCAGGAGTACAAGGGAATATCTCCCGTGAGCTCAACTTACATTCATTCTAATGAGGCCGGGCCGCTGATTTGTCGCTATGTAGGTCGGTACTACCGTTCGCGTATTGCCCATGGCAGTTAGCGGATTGCTTTGCAATGTGCGCGGGCTCAGAATCTAAAATAAAATATAAGGTTATTAACTAAGCTTCATTCCAGCTCGTTGTTGCGTTAGTTGTGGGTCGAATATCTGGAACCGCGCTAATTGGTACGCCCTCGTCTTTCCTAAGCTCAGTCCCACTGAGCTCACACCTAGACACTCAGCCTTTGGATGTTTCTTTACTGCTCTTGCCTCCTTGCTTTTCGCCCTCATTGTTCCTTCGGCGTCTTATTGGGCGTTTGGATTCCCGGCGGCGGCCGTGGTCGTATTCGGTGCTGACTTGTGCGTTGCTTCAAAGAGGATCTGAACCGCATGTATTAACCGAATCTACATTTCAGCATGTTTGCGACGGGCTCGCTGTTCGTCGCCAAGATTGCTCTGCCGCACGAGCAAAGCCTTGCGGGGGGGATCTTCAATACGGTCAATCAAGTAAGTGCATAACCCTAACAAAATTTCAACTCCTGAATTGCCGCAACTTATCAATCAGCTTGGTACTGCGTTCGGATTGGCTATTGCGAGCGTAGTCAGCGACACTGTGCATCGGAGGGCTTTGCGCGAGTCGGGTGACGAACTAGGTTCACTGCTGCGGGGGTACCGAGCCGCATTTTGGACTTGCTTTGGGTTCGGTACTGTGGGTCAGTGTGGAAGCATGCGCTTTGCTTGCATTGTCCGTATGCTAACTGGCGTTTACTCTGAAACACAGCACTGGTACTTACTGTGATTTTTCTCCGCGGTATTGGTATCGTTGGGCACCAAGGCGGGGAAGGTCATGGTAATGATAATAATGGCTCTAATCGTACTAGTCAGTTGGACAAGAAGGTCCCAGTATAGTGTGCAAGTTCCAACTTCCCGCGCAAGGCTGGATGAGTATAGACGAGGGACGAAATGTAATTTAGATAGCCATTAATTACACATAAACAAACAAAGGCATTCGTCATCAAAGGGTCTGATCCATGTGTTAGACTCAACCGTGTCCTTCGTCCAAACACGAGCGTCGGTCAACAAGTCCAAGATTAATTACCTAGATACAAGCGATGACTAGATTCAAGACGATTTTATTGATTTTGTTCTCCGCACCACTCTTGTGTTCTGCTGCGCCCTCACCGAAAAACACACATTCAGCTTCTCGCAGCGGTCACCACGCTAGGCTGTACACTCGTTTTGGAAGCCAAGGAGTCAACTTGTGGAACCTACACAGCCAGCTCATAGGCAACAAAGTTCAGGCTGGCGGAGACCAGGAAAGTCAACAGTTCCTGTTGTCCGACGCGAGCGGTGGCAAGGACAAGTTACTCAAGGCACAATACTTTAAACAGCCCCTCGACCATTTTGACAAGTCGGTGAATAGCACATTTGGACAACGGTAAGTAAAAACACTACACTACAGTAGCCTTCCTACGAAACCGTCCGGCTACTTCGCGCGCGCCTCCAACTGCGGTTCGAGTCCCAGTTGGTTCCCTAGACTCCGACCCACTCCGCAATGTTCATGGTACTCAATTCACTCTACGTTGGTTACAGTTATTGGGTAAATAAAGAATATTACGAACCGGGCGGGCCGGTGTTTGTGTTGGATGGGGGTGAAACATCCGGAGAAGATAGGTAAGAACCGATGACTGTTGCCTCGTCAAGTGTGCGGCGGCGGTGACATTGTTCAATTGCTTACTGAACGGCCTTCCTTCCCAATCCCAATACTTAGGCTTCCCTTTTTGCAAACGGGTATTTTGGCAATCCTCGCAAATGCAACCAAGGGTCTAGGTGTGTATGCCTGTCGTTGAGGATCGACGACATACTTGATGAGATCGTACCTGCACGTAGGCATTGTGCTCGAGCACCGTTATTACGGGGAATCAATTCCAGTTGCCGATTTTTCGACAGACTCGATGCGGTAATGAATCTTAATACGATTATTGTGGCGGCCTAGTTGACCAATGGACCACCTTAGATGGCTCACCAACGCACAAGCACTCCAAGACTCTGCTAATTTCATTGCCAATGTGAAGATTGAGGGCCTGGATTACAATGTGACTGCACCTGGAACCAAGTGGATCTATTACGGGGTATGTCTGATTGCTTCTATTCTTCTCGAGTGTTTACGACGACCTGTAGGGGTCGTATGCGGGCGCACGTGCGGCCCACATGCGGGTTCTGTACCCTCATTTAGTCCATGGCGCGATTGCTTCCAGCGCGGTTACGCAGTGAGTTCGGAGCCGCGGAGCTTGGCGGACTATAATGCGCCTGACACACCAAACACTACCAGTGCAGCTATAGATTACTGGGAGTATGCAGATGCGGTCCGACGCACCGCGGACCCCGTCTGTATCGGTCACCTGACAACGGCAATCCAAGCGATTGACGACTTGCTGTCAACTAGAGTGCTGGCGAAGAGTTTGAAATCGTGGTTTGAGTTGGGTGAGCTCGAGTCTGACCAGGTAAGGGGCAAGGTTTCATCTGGATGTTATTCGGAGTTCTTGAAATTCCCATACTAGGATTTTGTGTCGGTACTCATGTCTCCTATTGGCTACGTGCAAGGTCAGAACTGGGATAGCGCAGTGGGGAGCGATGAATGGTCTCGCTTCTGTGCCGCGCTCGGCAGTGGCGGCGCTGACAGCACGCTGGGATGGGTACGTGTTCCTGCGGTGGTCTCCAATTTTGCAAAATGGGTTAGAGAGGCAAGTCCAACTACCACAAGGTATAGAGTTTATCGCATGCTCAACTCAATTGGGGTGGAGCAGGAGATCGTGTCGCGTTGTCGCCATTCTCAGACGGTCGAGGAGGTAGGCATTAGACTTGAAGATTACATTTCAAATCAGAGGTTGACTATCATGCTTCTGTATGTGTATCTGGACAGTGCTTTGGGACTAGGGACGATTCGAAATTTCGATTGACCGATCTGGGTCAGGAGTGGCGGGCATGGACATGGCAGGTCAGTGCTTGGTACAGGATTCTAGAGAAGAGCTGACTCGGTAGTCATTATGCCAGGTCTGCACTGAGTGGGGATATTTTATGGTAAAATGGGAATATCCTATTTCTTGGTAGCGAGCCACTAATTTCTGGACTCAATGTACAGGGTGCGCCGCCGAATCAAGCGTATCCGACGATTGTATCTAGGCGTCTCACCCTCGACTACACATCGGCGATTTGCAGACAGGTACGTATCTCGGCGGTGATTTTTGTACGCCTGGTAACACAAACATAGGCGTTCCCGCCGGGCGAGCATATTTCGGTGCCGGATTGGCCAAACGTCACAGCTGTAAATGCACTCGGGGACTATGGACTATCCGCTGATCGGCTGGCCTTTATCGATGGAGATGGTGGGTGCGCAGCAGATTTTGGAAGATAGACACTGGATAGATGTATGCAGAGGACCCCTGGCTACCGGCAACACCTCACAGCCCCCATGCTCCCGAGCGCGCAGACACAGTCTTGCGGCCGTTCAAGCTGATCCGCAGTAAGTGTGCCTACCGACCGCGGGCCTTGTCTCATGCCGGGAACTTTTACTGACGACCCATAACCCATAGCGGGAGTACATCATCACGACGAGAATGGAGTTGAACCTCACAGCGAGGAACCAGCGCATATTCAGGCGATACACAGACAGGAGATTGAGTTCGTCAAGGCATGGCTCAAAGGCACGACGGATTGAGGAAGGATGATCATAGTGGGAAGCGTTCGATCCGGAGAGTAGTTTTGCCACGCGTACAACGTGGGATGTCCGTAGAGCGTCAGAATGAACACGAGAGAGAGATCCCGTGACTCGGGTACAAACAACGAACGCCACCGCTGCGTGGCCCAGAAAAGCGGTTCAGGATACTCAGGAATCTGATAGGATACAAACCATAGGCTCGGATGGTGTGCTTTAGCTTCAGGGTCCACCGGCATTTCTGCAAGTGGGTTCGAAACAACCGGCGACCCCTCCTCCCAAAGTGCTCAAAAGGACGGTGGTGCGGCGCATTTCAGCATCACACTCCTCCCCACCTAACCCCTATAAACCGCCACCCTGGCTTCAGTACTCGCCACCCCTTTGCCTCTGCCCACCTCCATGGCTGGTGCGCCACACGGTTCGCCTATGTCTTCCTCACTCACTGACGCCGCCTCAGACGTCCCTGCTGTCCCCGCCTCTAAGCGTGGCCGCAAGCGCAACGACAATCTGCCTCCTAACCGTGCTCGTGATGTCCAACGTGCATTCCGGGCCCGCCGTGCTGCTCATCTCCAGGACCTTGAGAGCCGTGTCGAAGTCCTCGAAACTGAAAACTATCGCCTGCGCCAGATGCTCTCTCTCCCTCCCTCTGATCGCCAACCACTAGGCCGAGGCCCTACTGGCCGTGATCCGGGCAAGCTCATGCCCAAGGTCGGCGACATTAGCATGCATCAAGGCCAGCAAGGTCCCTCGGACCACTACTCTGACAGGAGCACTCCCTCTCCTTCTGCATCCCACTCCCATGCGGGCTACCCAGTCCCCACCTGGCCTCCCAACGACCACTACATGGGCAACGAGGATCCTGTCTCCCGTACTTCTTCATCTGGCTCAAGTTCACCTTACCCTCATCAAGTCAACTATGATTATGGTAGCCAACGTCTTCCTTCTATGGCCCATTCACGCGACAGTCTCATGATGTCTGGCGGCGGCTCCCCCAACTTCAATGGATCATCCACACCCCGCGACGAGACCTTGCTCGGCGGCTTTGCATCTGGCGGCTTCCCGTCGCCCGCTGGTGGGGTAAACAATCACGCGTCCGCTGCGCTTCCTCCCCATTCGCACTCAAACGCCAATCTGTTGCTCAATCCTGGATCGAGCCGTATGATCCCTGGCTTCATGAGCGCCGGTTCCGCGCCTGGTTCTGCATATGTCCCTCGTCGATCGGTCAATGACCTCGGCTCAAGTTTCCCACCCCGATCGGGTTCAATGGGCTTGAATGGCCCATACAGCTCGGCCGCTCCCGGAGGGCGACTTGGTCTTTCGTCACCGTCCCCGATTAACTAAATGTTTCTGGCTGAGACTGAAAAGGATCCGGATCGGCCTCCCTGGTAGAAAGGGTTTCTAATGGGATTGGCCACTGTATTCACTTCGATGCTTTCGTTTCTACTCTAATTCTTTGTGTTAATGCGGATGTATATTTATTGCCATGTTAGTTACTTTTGGATGTCTGCGACTGGAATGAAAATTGATTACGCGCCACGATTGACTGAGACTGATGGTTGCGGACATTGAAACACGCGTTTCTTCTCCTTTCGGGAGTCGGCGGAGGGTAGGAAGCATGTCGATCGCAACGGCCTGTGCCTCGTCTGGACATGCCATGTCATGTGGGATGTGCGGGGCCGAATGCACATCCGACGCCTTTACTTCATCGAGCGATCGATCGCGCATACATACAGAGGCCGGCGGTGTTGAAAATTAGCTCGACCAGTCACGATATGAAATCTATCTCGAGGTTGCTGATGGAACTCTCGGTGTGTGGTTCTGAAACAGCTCAGGGGGATTTGTGGCGCGAGGCGGATGTGGGAACGATAGGCGGCGAGCGGACGGTTAAGCGAACCCAAAAGGGAAGCTGGGATGCAGGGGCGAAGATGATGGCGAGCGTCTCTGATTGTGCGGGTCGCGATCTCTTGCACCGCCGGTCTCAGCACATGTATCTATCGGATTGCGGACCGGCACTATGCTGACGTCACCACCGGTGAAATTCCCAATGAGGGAGCGCCCAGTGGCTGTGTACCTTCGCTCGGCTATGCACGTGATCATTTTCCTTCCTCCACACTCTCGACCATCACCCCAATGGTCATCTTGCCCGTGTTTGCACTGATCGCCCAGGCCTTTCTCTGGGCCAACAGTCGCTATGCTGACGTAAAGTCCGCACACTCATTAGCCACGGTATCCGCGGTGAGCAACGTCACTATACTCGAGGGTGTAAGTCCCTGTATCATAGCACTCGCGTGCCAGGCCACTGAATCCTCGCTAGTCTTGTGAACCCCTCCATTTGCCTCCCGTGGAACAGTGCACCCATGTACGTGCAGAGTGCGACCCCTCTGAAACATTTCTCTCGATTTCCTATCTCGAGAATTATTTTTGCACGCCGCCAAGTGTTCGACCTCTTGCCTTTGGGGGGCTAGTCTTATGGCTCTTCTTTCTATTTTCGTTTATAGGTGGGTACTCGCCATTTAATATACTCGACAATCTAACCATGATGTAGGAATATGTGCTTCCGACTTCTTCTGTCCCAATCTTGCGACAATTGCCAGCACGCTTGGCCTCAATGAGAATGTGGCCGGGGTAACATTCCTGGCTTTTGGAAATGGCTCCCCCGATCTGTTCTCTACATTCTCAGCAATGCGAGCAGGCTCGGGGAGTTTGGCAATAGGCGAGCTTCTGGGTGCTGCCTCCTTCATTGTTTCCGTTGTTGCTGGGTCCATGCCTCTTGTGCGGCCGTTTCGCGTTAATCCTGGTTCGTTTATGCGGGACGTTGGTTTCTTCACCTTATCGGTGGCCTGTATACTGGTTATCCTGATCGACGGGGAAATACATGCGTGGGAGGCACTGGCAATGGTTGGACTATATTTGGTTTACGTCTGTGTGGTTGTTGGAGGATCGTGGGTAGAGAACCGGCGCCGACGACTTGCGGATCGCGAGGCTTTGATTCGCGGAGAATACATCGACACACCTACAGACTCAGCAGAACAAACCCCATTTGAACCATATCGTGATGAAGGTACGTTCTGCGAAATAATTTAACTTAATTGGATATTAATATTCCTCTCTTATGGATCAAACAGATTACACTTCATTACCCACGCCCAGTGTGCGAACCCGAGCTTACTCCAATCCAGTGGCCCCCTTAGGTCAGGACACACTAGGTGTACCCTCCTCGCGCATGCGCGCGCGACCGCCTTTGCATATTCCGCACGATTCGGGCTCGCGAGCATCATCAGCCTCGGCTTCTCCATTAACTTCCTCAAGATCTCCCTCCCATGTTCACCAGCTTCCTTCCTTCTCGCTTCTTGGTGCACTAGAATTCCGGACCGTGGTCAACTCGCTTCATGGGTCGTCGACTGCAGGGACGTTAAGCATGTTTGATGCTCCTGTAAGCCCATATGCAGCAGGTCACTATCGACGATTGTCCATCGTCAGCAGCGGATCATCTGCGTCAAGCGTGCGGCGGGGTGCCACTACTGCTCCTCCGACAATGGAGGGCACTGACCCCGAAGAGCGACATGACCCGTGGGACGCTGCATTTAGCCTGCAGCTCAGTGAGCGTGGGGGCGGGAACGGGAATGCAAACAATGGTGCTATGATTGCACCAGCTGCTGAGGTCCACCGTGCGAAATCACCTGTGCCATCTATCCATGTCTTCTCTCCCAGCAGCCCAGGCAACGGAACCGGGCCGGCAGCACCTCGCAAATTGTTTGTACCTGACGATGCACCCACCCAGCCGCAGTGGAAGCTCGTTCTGCGTCAAGTGATACACACACTCTTCCCCTCACTTGTAGATCTCTCTTCACGTCCCTGGCTGTGGAAGCTTGTCGCAGTTTGCTCTGCACCGGCGATATTTGCCCTCACGCTGACGCTACCAGTTGTTGTCAATGAGCCCGAGTCTAACTTGGGCGATGGAGCTGAAAGACCGGTAACGCCCTTGCTTATCGACTACGACGGATCTGACGCAGAGGACGAGATGATACAAGCCCGCATGGAAGTCGAGGAACACATCCATGACGTACACTTTAATAAATGGTTGACCGCCACCCAATGTGCGCTCAGTCCGGTGTTTTGTGTATCGGTTCTTTTTTGTAAGTGCACCCACCCGATCGCGCTCGCGTGTATACCATGACGTTGTTGCCCATTCGCTGTCAAATCGTTGACTCATTTGATTCATTGTTATCCAGCCGGCCAGAAGCACGTGGCATGGTATATACTGGCCGCCTCGCTTTGTGGTGTCTCGGTTGCGACCCTCACTGCCGTATTTTCCAATGACGGCAAGAACCCTGCGGCCCGACTCGCGCGTTGTTTTATTGGCTTCGGTGTTGCCATGGTCTGGATTATGGCCATTGCCGATGAGGTCGTACAGGTTCTTCAGGCGAGTATTTCCCTTGGCGCTAGTACTCCCTATTTTGGCGTGCTTATTCCGTTTATGACTTCCCGCGCGGTTGCTTGCATCTAGACGTTTGGCCATATCTTTGGACTCTCAGATGCAATCATAGGCTTGACTATCTTCGCCATTGGGAACTCGCTAGCCGATTTTGTTGCCAACTTTACGGTGGCAGCATTTGCGCCGGTGATGGGTGTGTCCGCTTGTTTCGGAGGACCCATGTTGAACATGCTGCTCGGTATCGGTCTCTCGGGTTCCTATGTTATTTCCCAAACTGGTGAGACCTACAAGGTCGACCTCTCACCCACGCTATTGGTTAGCACTATTGGTCTCCTCTGCTTATTAATCTACACTCTTGCGATCGTGCCACTCAATGACTTTAACCTCACCCCTCGCTGGGGCCTGATGCTTATTGTGGGCTATGTCATTGTGATGTGCGTTAACGTATTCGTAGAGGTTAAAAAGGCTTAAACTATTACGATTTGCATACACAAACACGGATGAAGGATGTACAACCCAGTTCTTCCCAATATACCCCGGGACACAACGATACTTATGTTATGTACACTTAATAATCAAAACGAAACAGAAATGACAAAAGAAAAGCTCGAAGTAAAAACAGTCCCTCACGAAACATATCAACCAGCATATGAATGATTTTCATAGAAGTGATTCATCCACTTCTCCCTCTGCATCTTCGTCAGGTTCCCCCTCGGCGTCTTCGTCGCCCAGAGCATCATCATCATAAAACTCGCCCATCAGGGCCGGGCCTTCTGAAGCGATATCCGTGAGCTCTTCCTTGACACTCGTAAGTGGCGAGCCGTCATCGCTCGTAAACGGGCAAGTTGGATTCCCTAATTGACCCGTTGGTAGGGGCGCGGATAGGGCTGAAGGTGGGGCCTGGGGTGGAGGAGCCGAGACCACTACAAGAGGATTGTTCCCGTTCAGGACAGCAGGAGGCACATCATCGTATACCATCCCTGAGCCCAAGCTAACGGACCGCTCTCGTTCAGCCCGCTGAACATAGGAAGGGCCGTTCGCGAGCGGGGATCTGCCATTCCTCAAGCCGTTCCTACCAGGACTGGTGGGAGCGGGGGTACTCTCCGGACTTGATTCAATCCGACGCCGTTTGCGAACGGGCGAGGACCGACGCGAGTTCTTCTTGTTCCTCGATGACACTATTGCTGGCAAGTCCTCATCGCTCATGAGTTGCTCCCGGTCCTCTTTATCTTGCCTAAGTGAGCGGGCCCGGGTCTCTCGACGTGGAGGTGTCGTAGGTCTAATCGGCGTCGTCTGTTCGCCCTTGAGAAGTTGCATAGAGCGTGTGCGCGTGCGAAGGGTCAATGGTGCGCCATCTGGAGAGCCTCGCCGACCGATTCCAAGGTTGCTGCCCAATGATGCTTTACGGGTAAGCATACCCGAACCCAGTAAGCCTGATCGTAAATTTCGCCGCTCGGGAGTATCGTTCCGCCCGGGTGTCTGAGTTGACTGGCGAGACCCCGACCGTCGCGTCATCGAATGCGGAGCGGCGTCCTCATCTTCGTCAACTTCGTCATCCGATGGATGAGATGTCGGCACCCGGGATCGAGTTTTGCGCGGAATCAAAGTATTCACAATCAAGACCGGCGGGGGAGCAGCAGGAGCAGCAGGAGCGAGAGGCTGTACAGGCCCGCCTAAATCTTCACTCGCATCCGAAACGGGTTCGTCATCACTCTCGGACCGCTCCGCAGCATCTGGCTCTTGTTCGTTCGCGTTCTCGTTCCTGCTGCTGGTCCGCAGTCGTTGGATACGGCTCAGCCGGTAAGGCACCCACTTGAGCCGGTCGGGTTTGAGCCGCAAGTGACCTTTGCGTTCCCAATTTTGGACATACGACTCGACTTCGGCCGGGTTCCACCGAATCGTGTATTTGCGGGGCAGGACCACGGGGGCACTAGGCTCATGTCCATGTCCATCATCCTTTTTCTCGACCGGTTTCCGCGGAGGCCTGCCGGGACCTCGTTTGCGCGGAAGTGCGTTAGCCACCGAGTTGGTTGAGATGCCCGGTCCGGTAATCAGCTTGTTCTCGCGGAGGGTCTCGAACACGTCTTCGGCCGTAATACATGTCGCCGCGCTGATGTCTAGGTGTGCGTGTGTGGGCAAAAAAAAGAGAGAAAAAAGCGTGAGCGTTTAGCCCATGTTCAAGCTCAGGGGGAGGAAAAGAGGTGGGGTGCCACACGCCGTGGGATGCGGCAATTATGCCTAATTCAGGCGAACCTGTGTATGCATCTTTCCCCACATTTCGTTTCCGCTCCGGCCCCCCTTCCCCCCTTTCCCTATGGTCGAGCCCAAAAGAAAAGAGAACTTACCTCGAATACGTATGCGGCCTTGCGCCTTGTGAAGGAAAAGCATGATCGTGAGTTTCCAGTAGTTCTTGTAACTCAGCGCGCCGAGGGCCGAGAGCGGCCTTTCGGGTGTACCTGTGCGACCCTCTTTCTTCGAAAGCAAGTAACCTAAGAAATAGAACAAAAGAGCCAGGTTAGTTCACATTGGTCCGTAATTCCGTAGAAAGTGAGAGCGAGCGAGAAAGAGTAATAGACGGTGGCCGCGTTTGATCGAGACCCCACGAGGCAACGAACGATGGAAAGACATTGATCGAAAGACACTGAATGCTTAGAAATAAGCACGATCCAGATCCAACCTTTGACCGAGATCACTAGCGGAACAAGGACGCGGCGGCTCCGTCTATCCTGAACGAGCGATCTGGGAGCCACATCCTCCCTACAGCTCAACAAGAAAAAATAGCCGGTACCCAAACCAAGTATGTTCGGCCACACTTGGGGAAAACGCATGGAACCCGCCAGCGAAACGAGTGGTCCATCCTTTGTGTGGCCCCAGCACCCTCGAAATCTAGGGGCTGGGAATCCCACTTTCTCTCTCTCCCTATCTTTTCCCCCCTCTGATCGTGTGAGCAATACATCTCCCGTCCATCATCACGCGGACGAAACACGAGTCGAGTAAACGGCACAAGTCGGAGTAGGACTCTGGATGGGATCAAGGCGGGAAAATCGAGTGCCATCGCGGCCGAGCGCCCATATACTGTAATCACATGCGGTCGTGTTCTCCCCCGTCCCATCCATGCTATGCCATGCATATAACCGATTGGGGATCAAAGAACTGAGCCCGGGTAATCTTCCAAGACTCGAGTCTGGGCGAAAACTACGTAAACCAAAACCAAAAAGAAAACCCAACCGCGCAAACGGGTCACACCAACGCAAACGTCGGCAGGGACCAAGGTTAAACGCAAGACCGTAAATGGGTTAAATCAAGACCGTATGAACGGATAAATCAAGGCCAGTTTGTGGGGGCCGTAAGAAAAAAATCAATCAAGCAAGACCAGATGAACGGTTCCGTTGGAAAAAAAAGACGTCATCAAAGACACATATACACACGAAAAAATGTGGCACGTTTTCGGGTTTCGCTTAATGATTAGAGGGATAGGAGAGATGACCCTCCTTCCTTCGAGAAGCGAATGTGCAAGGGACGTTGAGCAAGGGACGAGACGACTCGCCCGAGCATCGCCGAAATCTAGTCTGCTAGGGAACCGGTCCAGGGACCCGAATCCACGCCCAGAAATATACGACCGAAACAATAAACGCAATATGGAAGGAAGCAAGAAATAGAGACAGGCCAGAAGGCCAAAAGGAACCCGATTGCGGATAATGAAGGAGCGAAATCGGCAGAGCCAAAAAGACGCAAAAGGTCACCAAACTCACTAAAATCGATCAAGAGGTTCCCCCAACCCTGTCTCTGCCTAACCGGTAGCGTCATGATGCAGCTAACGTTGTAATCCTTTGGGCTTGATTTTTCCTTGGAAAAGTACCCGACAAAGCGCGCGCCGCCGTCGTCGTCGACAAGAGTCATGACGTAGAACAGAAAAGGCTCAACGTCGTAGAAGAGTGACTTGTGGTCCAGGAACATTTTGGAGAGCAGGCAAAGGTTTTGGCAGTAGATCTATGCGTATCGTCATTTTTGTGTTTGGGCGATCAAGTGGTGTGGGGATGGAGGTGAGGAAGAGATGAAAGCGATCATCGAGCGATTATATATCCCCCGTCGAATTGAATATCCGACAGCGAGTATGAAATGATATGAAAACCAAACCAGGATGAGAGTTTAAATATCGTAAAGGCCAGAGCAATTGAGATCATTTCATAATTTCATCCGGGAAAGATCAAGTCAGTGGGTGATGTGATCGACAATAGGTTGGCGATAAGAGCGCATAGGGGGATGGGAGAGAGGAAGAGAGAACTAACCTTGTTCTTTCTTCCATCAACTTCAAAGACAGAGATTGGGCCGTCGCGGTATATCTCATCTCCAGGAGGACACCGCATCTTGCATTTCATCTAGCCACAGCGTCAACTTGTTGTTGTTGTTGCATCATGCAGGCTGGGAGACTTGCCTTGTGTCGGCCGGCCTGGAACCCACTCTTCATATACTTGAGACAAAACTCGCACATCCATAGTCGCCCCTCTGGGATATTGGAAAACTCTTCGGGAAAGGGGGCGTCGTACCATGTGTCAATGTCGAATTGACCGAAGCGAATGGTTTTAATGCGTAGACCATTGGAAGTGTTGAGGATATTGACGGGTGGGATGCCGCCCGGGGTGGAGATGGTGGGGGTGGTAGGAGGGGGGGACGCTCGGGATCTAAGTGCGCGTATAGGAGGGGGAGGAGCGAAGCCGGGGAGTTGGTAGGTGGACGAAGAAGGGGTGGCAAAGTAGGAAGATGAACCTGCTGCTGAGAGTTTCTGAATGCGTATCTGTAAAGCGTGTTAGTAGAGTAAGCAAATACATGAAGTGAGAGATGTACCTCTGCATCAGCTCGACTCTTTTCAAAGCGCTCCTTGTCTGCGGGCCCACGGCTGTTTTAGTCGTATCGGCGTCTGCAGCGGAAAGAATGCCGCCAAAGGGATCGTTGGCGGGCTCAGAGTCAAGCTCGGTGATGCCCTTGTTGGGACCTTCGTTGTCGGACTTGGAGGTGAGGCGGATGCGGACCTTGATGGGGCGGGTTGGTGAAGACTGGGGCTGCTGGGTGGTTGATGTGCGTTTGAATCGGAGGGTGTGTCTAGGAGATGTGGAAGTGTGGGGGGAAATGGTTGGGAATGGAATGGCTTGTGGTTCGGGCTCTGATTCATGGTCGGGTTCTGAGGGGGGAAGGGGGGGTTGGGAGGCAAGAGAGGGGGACGGTGAAGGGGGCCGCTCTTCGGGTTCATGGGATTCTGTCTCGGGGGTGAGGACCTGGGGGACAGTGCGCTTGGCCTTGTTTGGGACGGGTGAGTTGGAGAGGGACTTTGACTTTGTGGTGTCTTTGCGGCGGGATCTGTTGGATGGTTTGGATGGAGACGAGTTGGGTGGAACAGGCGTCGGTGCGTGTGGCTCCTTGGTGTGGCACATGGGGCAGGACCACTTGCCTCGGGGGGCGCGGCTGAGGGGAGGAGTGAGACAGTCGCAGTGCCAGCCTCGGTCGCACTGATCGCAAAACAACATTTTCGACTGGAATAAATTTAGCAAAAAAGGCCAGGAAAAAAAAACAAGGGAGAATACTCACATCGTCGCCCTTTGCTTTGCATATCTCGCATTCTTTGCACTCCTGGCAGCGCCACGGGTAGGAGCGGATGATGTCGCCAAGCTGGGGGATCTCCATGCACGAGGGATGGCCACTGCGGCCACAGTGAGCACAGGAGGCCATGTTCTCTGGGACACCATGTCTGTTGGATTCGCGGTCTCCAGAGCAGAAGGAACACTCCATGTCGATCAGGGGGACTAGTCTGTCTCTGTCTCTGTCTCTGGGCTTGGGCGGACGGCGGCGCTTCTTCTTGTCGTGCTTGGGATAGGTTGGATGAGTCAGCGAGAGCGGCGGGGTCGGTGGCAGCAGCGCCGCTTGCTCCTGTTCCTCGAGCGAGGGCGGCACTCCGAGTCCCAGTCCAATCGGGTCCCCGCGATGGCGATGGTCGTCCTGAACACACCCGTCCGCCCATCCGTCCCCAACTTCCATCACCCCTGGTCCCCCGAACCACCGCCCGTCCGCCATCCCGTCCGCTCCTCCCTCCCTTGACCCTCCCTCCCTTGACCCCTCCACCACCGCGACCTCATTCAGCAGCGACGGATCGATCGGTATATCCCTCCCAATCCCTCCCACCCTCTCCTCGTATCCCATCCAGCACCCCATCGTACCCATAGTCACCGGAAATGCGAGCCCTGGCATACCTCCTCTCGCTTCTCCAGCTCAGCGACAACACACACCTCAACCGCACCACAACACCCCAGTCACTCTATACATGTACAAACAACAACACTGCCACAACCAGCCACCCGCGTCGCTCCTCCATCGTCTCGCCCTCGACATGGTCTCTCCATGCATGCCGAGTCCCGGCTCGTTGATTCGCACTTGGTAGATTTCACTCGGCTCCAAATGATGCTTCTTGGCCATGTCGAAAAAGGACGTGATCGTACCTCGGCCCGTGTGTAAGCCTGCAACTATATGCACTTGCCCAAACGGCGCGACGACCCGATCTATTCCCCGCATTAGTTTTTACCTTTGATCAATCAGGGACATTGTTCCTTACCCAGCGTCTCGCACAATGCCTCGTGCATATCTTCCATCCACAACACATCGGCCGCCAACACCACATCAAACCTCTCCCGTAACCCATCGGCAGAACCCCACGCGTGTCCTTCCACCACCGTCTTCACTCGACTCGTTCTTTTGTTTGCTTCGACGTTTTCCTCAAGACGGGCGAGAATGCCTTTATCGGGATAGTCGCTCAGAACCACCCGTTCCGGCTCGTCTTCTCGATCCCCAAACGCCGACACGATACCCGGCAACCCAGCCGCCGCGCCCAACTCGAGCACTCTCTTCCCCTTGAGTGGCCTGGGCAGGTGATCCGCCATGTACACCGCAGCCTGCCACACTCCATCAGCCTGGAGCGCCCAATTCTCAGACTCGGTATCCGGAATCTGGATCCTTATCCCCGTCGACTCTATACCACCATGTATATACACATTCGCTCAGACACTGGTTACATCCGTCCAGGCTGAAACGACTTACCGTGTGTGTACACTCCGTGTGTAGTCCCAAGCGTTACCGGCACTTCACCAAACACCATCCCAAACCCACTAGCAAAAATCTCCATCGAGTCTTCGGCCATTATATATATATCTACACTTGTGGTCGATCGAGCCAAGGGCCGATTCAGTCACGTGTAGAACGTGTGGGGGTGAGGGATGATCATCCCCCATGCGAGGGACGATCATCTCGGAGACTGTACGTATAGAACATCGGGCCCGCAAGACGGAATAGGACTCGAATACGGCGCATATACTCTATTTTCATGCGTTGGGGAATCCAGATTCAGTCGGGTTGGAAAGTCTGAGATGAATCCGATGGGGCGGTAGAATCCGGTGCCCTCGATACTTGGCACAGCCATCCATCTGGAGACACTCTTCTTCTCCGATTCACGATAACGTTATAACCTCTTGTATTCTGCTTATTCGTAGATGAATAAAAAGCGCCGTACGCCTGGTTTCATTATTTTGGGAAAGGAACAGTGACCATGTTCTGTCTTGACTGTCACCCGATTCTTCGCTAGCTGCTAGCACTTCGAGTCTACTCGATTTCTAACACGCTACTAGTAGGCTGACCGCCCCACTCTGGTCCTAAACCAACCAAATCGGGATAACCCTCGTCGACGTCAAGCCAAAACGCCCCATACACTCGGTCCATCTACAACTAATCTCGACTGGGGACGCTTGCCATCTCTTGCGTATGAACCAAAACGTGATATTATTTTTTTCCGTGTGTTGTGCGGCACCCATGCAGTCGTGCTGCAACTATACACCGTTGTCAGGCATGTATCAGACCACAACCTCGTTTGGGGATAGGTCTCAGAGGCTAGCACGAAGATACAGCGAGTCGTTTTCTTGGTATTCGAACGCTTATGGTCCCGGTTTTATGCCCAACTCAAAAAGACAGAAACTTGAAGGTGCACGTCCATATCATAGAAAATAGGTACAAGTCAACTTGACTTTCAGCTCATTCAAGATAAACGAAACATCTACGAGTGAACGAACGGTCTAAATTTTTGATTAACCATACAAGCGCTTGGATACGGGCACGGTAAACCCTAACCAGGTGTGAGACACGTCAAGATGCACCTTGAGATGTCGAAAAAAGGCAGATTTAGTCACGTGACTGTCACATAATGCGATTTCAAATATAATACTCCAGGTGGCCAAGTCCCCTATACATACCTCGAGCCAGAAAAGAAATAATTCTGCAGAAGTTGGGAGAAAGCAGCAAAGTCAATATGATTGGGATGTTTTGCACGCGACTGGAACTCAAAAAATGACGTATCTCATTGAAATTATTATAGTAGTATGTAGAGTCAAGGCCCATAAACTCATTGAAGCCTTGTCAAAGAGATCAAGGGGGCCCTGGCCAAATACCAGTTCTCACTATAGGTTGAACTCTAATAGCTCCTATAAGCTCCTAGCTATATGTACAGGATGAAACCAGTATTGGGGTGCCACAAACGGCGCTAATGGTCCTAAATTTACCTTTGAGTGCTCAAGTACTTGGTTTATCTTATTAGCATGGATCTCACAATTCACGACAAATGAACTAGACCCCTTTGCAAGAGCTGGCTTAATTTCATACACAGATAGCCGTATCAATGACGCTTCTACAGGCAATAATAATGGTGCCTGCCCTCAAACCCTTGAATTCGTGGTGCAGAAACTCACGATCATCATTCGAAAAACTAAACTAGAGTTTTGTTTTGATGGCACTCAAGACAGCTGTCTATGTTGAGCATACCGAACAAACCGGTTGTTGGGTGGATCGCGTTGGTACTTGGGATATGGCCACAAGATCTCCCCAGCAAGCTATGAAATTGCGTGATTCACTCATGGATCAAGTTGTTTAACTTTAACTTTCTTGTGGAGGCTAAATGAAATGCCATGAAACGATACCAAGCTTTCATCGGCACGATCGTCCCTGGTGCTATTCATTCAATGACACGTGAACTAAGAATCGCTGATGTTCGCCTGGCATTCTACGATAGAGGCTTAGCACTGCGTGTATTAGCTTGGGTAACTTTTTCTGGGTCAGTTTCTTCACTCGACTCTATCTGATATTGTGTATTTCACTGATGCGCTCATGTACCATCACCGTTGAATCACTCGGCCGAACTGTCGATGGCTAACACTTGCATTTCAGCCTGGAGCGCCAGAATAAACATCTTGTCCTTCCATGTCAACTCCCAGATAACTGTGCATAGCAAACAAAATAAAATACATAAAAATGCGACATAAATGCATGCCTTAGAATGGTAAACCCCAAGACGCGAACAATGTATAACAGGTACGTAGGCCCTCACCGATTCATCGCCCGGCTTTGCAAATGAAAATCGCCGATCATATTCGATCGACGTGCCGAGAGGCCCGCCCTGTGATGCGGTCGACACCAACTCTACCTCGAGCTCGTGGCATATTTCAATTCTGGCGTCAGTGGTGTCGAGCAGATTTGCGCTCGAAATGTATTCATTTAGCATCAGCTTGGATTTCGTAACCATCAAGTTGTGGATATACCATGAAACAGACATATGAGGACCGTACCGGTATCTATGTGTGCTATACGGTGAAACTTGACAATGTCGGCCGGATATATCGCCTAATTTTCTCTCAGAGAATTGTGGCGTTTACTCCGGCTATCGGATTACTACCATCACTATTCTTTGTGGAACCGCAACTTCCGATCACTAAACAGCGAGCAAAAAAACAGCGATGAAACTCTAATAATATCCGTACTATGACTTCCGAATTTAGAGGCGTCGGTCTACTAATCCACGGTGTTCGATTGCCAAAATGGCGAACTTGGACGGACGTGCTACGGGATCAACTAGACACTCGTCTCCCGGCGCCACACCCGACTTCTTGTCCTGTGTAAACTACCCATGTGCCCTTCATCTGAGCGTCTAAGCGGTTATCTTGCGTCACAAAACCCTTAGCGTTCTTGATCCGCTCCTCAGCTCGCATTGAACGAGTATACGGAGCTTCATACGCGGTAATAGAATAACATGCCGGTGTATAATATCGGTATAGGGGGCGAGCTTACTTCAATCGGAGAAGACACAAAGGTTTGAGTGAGATTCGGGCTCATGGGTGGAGGAACACGGTGCGGGAGTGGGAGGATTTGTGATGCGCCTCAAGTTGATTATCGGCCGATGTTCCGCTCTGATCTGCACGAGGCACGTTCTACAATCGGGTTGCAATCATCTACTAGTTTGAAAGCAATGCTATCACTAATCACTATGCCGCAAGACGAAATCGAGAATTTAGGTCTTCTATTATGAAATGGCATAGCACAAACTCGCCACACATGTCTTTTCTGAGTCGAAGTGGACCCAGAACTCCCGGATGTATGTCATAGTGGTGTCTTTGGAAGCTCTGTGTGAAGGAGGGATAGTTGAGCCAAAGAGATGTAAGTATGAGCCGTGCTACTCCCAAGTGGTTCCTGCTATACTACATCTAGCCTGATCCTTCACTAGAACTTACAACATTGAATAGTCATCAAATTATCGAACATATCACAAACAAACTGGTCAGTAGTTTTGGTGGGATCAGCATCACCATGCTTATTATCGGGTTATTAACCATGTTTTGGTTTGCCATTAACTCCGACGGGTAATCCGAACTAGGCGACCCATTGTATGGACGCCCAAGCACACCGGACCATCTCCCGTGGACTCACTATGCTCAAGGTTCATCTGGGCTTACGAGGTGGCTAGATCGAGGTTCAGCTTTTCGATTTGAATTAGTAGCATAAATTCCAATACCCTGGCAAGCGAGCTGCAGGCTCGCGTGGCGTGTGGCACAGCAGTCGGTTCCGACTTCGGCAGCCAAGTACAAGAGTTTCAGGGGGATGATATCCAGCGCCTATGGTTTAGCCTTGATCCATTAGCAAATTCTCCTACTGGTAATCTGTATTGTGGGTTAATGTCTATTTGCGCTCGGTCTAGCCTGGAGTGATTGATTGACATGTGCGCACCAGAATCAAATGCTGAACTATAATTTCTACACTGACGACATAGAAGATGCTTAGGCGAGCGATTCGATTCTGATTGTTTCGACGATAAATAGGATGTGCCATCATGAGAGGCAAATCTCGACCAAGTGGAGAGAACCGCGCGCTAATCAGAACCTTGAGCTTTCATTTCAAGGTCGGCAATGTTTACTTAATAGGAACTACCCGTAGAGAATCAAAAATGGTACCCGATTTGTTGTATAGACGAGCATGGATTAAGAACGGACTCGAGTTCAGGCCAGGTAGCTGCCTGAGAAGGCTGCCGCACATTGTACTCGTATATCTCGGCGTTTTCTACTATACAGTTGTCTACATGGTCATCTCCCAACGTATCCACTTATTAGATTGGGTAATTTCGATTTTCCGAGGGGTTGGTAGGCTTATAGGCCCGAGAGCTTACCTAGTATCAGGGTTGAATTCGGACCGCAGAAGAATAGGAGTTAATAGACCGTCGATCGAAACTCAGTCTCGCAAGTTGTGTACTTAAGATTGACAAGTGGACAAGTGGACAAGTGGACAATTGATAATCTTGTTATGAATATGACACATCATGTCCTCCGCGCAGGTGACATGCATTTTCTGTATTATCCTAGGAATTTTAAGAAGGTTTCACAAATATATCAATTGGTCTCCGTATGACTATTAAATCCATTGGCTACACATGGAGCTTATCCTAATTAGTATCGATAGATCATACGTGACAGATGGTGGAGGAGGGCATATGCGATGATATATGAATATATAGGACGATATAAATATACATAAGCACATGAACGATAGGTCACAGTGGGAGGGACAAAGGAAAGATTCGTCGGATGGCCGCAAAGAAGTCTCATGGGCCATATAATTACTCTTGCCTAAGTGAAAGGAGGAGTAGTAGACGGGGCAGAAAAGGCGAAGTCACGCGCAGGTATGAGTAGATTAGCAATATTGAGCACGGCACCACTCACGTAATGGAGTTCTTTTAATATTTATATTCTCATTGCTAGAGTAACAGGAGCCACACGTTAGGGTAGAGGAGGCACAAAGGTATACCCCTGACTGCATATATCGCATGTATATAGAGCGTGCCCACGCACGCAGATATTAATTTCTTTCCACCACCTCGTATAACCGTCTCCGACGCGAATGAGACAACCCGCTCTACAAGCCCAGACGAGATAATAGGTTACCGAAGCACGCCCCCAATGGGCAATATAGTGATGAATACAGTATACCACGGCTGGAATAAAAAAGGGGGGACAGCCTTTCCAGCATATATATCTGGGTCTGGCTGCATATCTTTGAACGACTTCAAGTTGTACATAGTTTCAAACCACGTGCAGGTATGAGCTGTGGATAACGTCAACTCGCATCAGCCCTTGGTAGATGAATCTTCGCTGTGACTCCCCACAGGCTCCGAGCTACACCATAAAGCAAAATCTTCGACTCGATGAGTCATATAAATCTTACAAGGCTGAACCTATAGCCACAGCTGTAGGGGTTATGGTACATGTGGCCGGCAAATATTGATATTCTGGCTGTGTCTAAATTAGCTTCTGGGTCTCCTGTCAATTGTGCATTTGATATATGAGCGATATACAGGGCATAATATTTATTTCTGGCAGCTATCTCGTATAATTAGCCTATGCTCCGGCCTGACACGCTCGTATGTATGCCATGTGGGTTCTGTACGAGGTACAAGTAGAGGAGTCCGTGGCTCCACCCGCGGGTGGCCACCAAAGACTGCGACCGCCCGGATCGAAGGTTCGAGAAGCGGTAAAGAGGCGCACAACATGGATAAATAATAGGAATTGCCTCTCGTAGATCGCTCTTATGGCACCTGTGTCAGGTCTTAAAGGTGCTCCCAAGTCTCCCCGCCTCTCTTGTGCGCGTCTGTATCTATTCTCTTTCCCTTTTCTCCCTCGTCTCTTAACGTAGTTTGGCTTGGTCTCTGAGCCTCGTTCACATGTAACTCCCAAAAAAGCGGGCTCACATGACTGTGACCTCCGCCCCGGCCAAGTATCGCACATGATGTCTCTGCACGCCTGCAGCTCGCATGTCTACATACTTTACGAGAGTAAGGGTTGCCCCCAAATATTTCCTTTTCTTTTGTGTACCTGAAATTTTTCTTGCTTCCTATTATATCATTGCCAGCAAAAATTGATTCTGCTCGTGAGCCCTTGAAAATGCTGAAAAGGAGTAGCGTTTTCTTCTGACAAAAGAGAGAAGCGCTACGTTTTTTTTTGAGAAGTCGGTGGCAAATATATGCGTAGGGTGTGTGCGTGTGAGCATGCTAAAAACTCCTTTTAATAACAGTTTCAAGAAGCCTGCACGTTCTGGATACTATGCAAACGGTGTTGCAATTGATATAACTCGTGTGCTTGTAAGGATTGATGCTCTCCCACATTTTTCGCCAAGTTGCGGCCATTGCCCTCGTATCCGTAAAATGATCATATTATAAAAACTAGTTTGCTATACGATACTGCTGGGTGCTTAGCCATCGCGCTATATATGACTTCCTTTGTGGCGTATCTAGGATGTTCGGCACCGCATGGGTATGAATCTGTTGTGTCGATGGTGACTGCACTGTGGTGCTATCGTAAGGCATTGCAAGAGGGTCCAATGTGAGTCAGGTTTCGGTATTATAGGGGAGAGAGTTTTGTTGGCTGCGAACCACGGCTCGGGGTGTTCTAGGTATCGTGCGGTGAATAGCCGACGTGGTCATTCAATGACTAGACCTGTGCCAACAGTGAAGAAGTTTCTGACTATCCATGAGTTCATGTGCTTATTGACATTGGAATTGATGGCACATGATTCCAAAAGAATGAGGGATGTACATATCCTATGTGAATAGCCATGTTTCGTTCGTATATGCCGTCCCGGTTATTCATGTTTTGGGAGTAACATAATGGTCGGTTTGTCCAAATTAGTAAACATGTCTACATAGGGTCGGCCGGCACGTGGTGACTCGAAGGGCTTTGCGCGCCTATGCGGTCTTGCATCTTTCCCGAAATGACTCATTTGACCTCCGGGATTAGAATGGGCCGCCAAATCTATGCGCCCATTTCTTGAGGCTGTACTTTGTACGCGTTCATAAAGTGCGGTGACCGACAGCAGGACCTTTACCCTGTGCTTTCAACGATGACAGCCACCGAGAAATCTGCCGATGTTGCTCTCAGCGGCTCGAAGGAGTTTTCGAACGACAAACCTGTAGTATCTGAATATGGCAGTAAGAAACCCAAACGAGAGTACCGATTTCGGGAAGAACGGCTGGGCGTATGGTCACTTTATTACCCAATCACTAATTCGTGGAGGGAGTACTTGCCTGCTCTAGAGTCGTTATGGGTGCTTTATGACATGGCTAAATCCCTCCCTATTATTTGGGCATTCGTGCTGGAAACACTCTCGCTTGGGCCCATTTTCTTCGTCGCATACTTCATTTCTTCAACGCTTGTGGGATTTCTGCCTGCTTTTCAACTGTATAACAATTCGAACACTCTGGCATTTGTGAGTTGTTCCTTAGATAACATTTTTTGGGGCATTGAAAATGTTCCTTTGGATTAAGATTGAGAGCACTATGACCGGGAAACATGTCGATCGCGAGCAGTTTCGACAAATCGCAATCTCTTACTTCGCTGTCTTTTCCGCGGGATTGATATTTCATAAAATAGAGTAAGCCAGAAAAATCTTCAGAAGACACGCGTTCCTAACGATTATACTCAGAGCATATAGTCGGCCTATATTACAGCAACGCGTTTCTCTACACTTTAAACAGCGTTTACTTGAAGGTCTGTACTACTGAATTAAGATACAGAATCTAAATCTTGAGAATTAAGTGATTATTATGTTTTAGTGCAAAGCCGCATTGACCTCGCAACTTCTGAGAATCCTGACGTTCAATCCAAAACATCGCGGGCGAGCGCTTGGTTTGCAAGCCCATGGTCCATTCTGGAGGGACTGGCATCGCTTCTGGCCGTTATAGCGGAAGTGAGCGGTCAGGTGTCAATGTTCTTTAGGATGATGGACTCTCGCCAAGACGCAAGGTTGTTCGCCTTCTTATGTGTGGCGAGGCCTTTGGGGTTCTTCGCATTTGTCAAAACTAGGCACGGTCGTAAGTTCACTATTGTTATATTCGAGTGCATTTTTCTGACAAATTAATAAGTTTACTATAGCATGGTCACCGATGCGCGATGGCTGCGCATGCAGGCTCTTTTTGATTTGGGGACTAAATCATCATATAAGAAGGAAATAATCGCGGACGGCCTGGAGGGATTTATTAATTCTCGTATGCGCTTAATATTACTGGACGTTCTCGAGTATAGAAGCACTAAAATTACTTACAGAATACGAAAAAGATAGAAAATCACTTGGGATATGTCACTACAGGCACCATACGAGCAGCAGTCGGATCGATCGTGGCTTACGTATAACGATTTCGACGGTATCTTTGATGCCTTGCCTTTGGTATGTTCAGCTCTCTGGACTACAAGCTATTGTGCTGCGTCATAACAACCTTTAATAGCTCGCTTTTGCTTGGATAAACATCAGAACAGGAGGCAAAAGTGACTTGTCATCTTTGGTCCTTATTCAACAAGCAACCAGCTCGTTGCAGCAAACGCTTTTTGGAATGATCTATGGAGGGAACAATATCGCCAACTTATTCAAGAACGTCATGTCACTCTATGATGTGTTAGAGCTTAAACCTACCATGGTCGACGGAGAAATTCACTATCCTGAAGAGGGACATAAAAGCCAAAAAGGAATGGCCATTGAATTCAAGTAAGTAGAATTACCGTACACTGAAGCAATAATGCCTGAACTATCCCTAGGTCTGTTACTTTTAAGTACCCAATGACAGATAAAGTAATATTGAAAGATATGTCATTCTCGATTAGCTCAGGTCAGCTTTGCGTTATTGTAGGAGAAAACGGTAGGAGGGGTGCGCAGTACATGTTAACCCATGCTGACCACCATTACATAGGTTGTGGGAAAAGCACTACCATAAACCTTATTACTCGCATGTATGACAGCACCTCAGGCGAAGTGCTGGTGGATGGACGCCCTCTCAAAGAGTTCAAATTATCAACCTACAGAGAAACGACCAGTGTGATGTATCAAGATTATCAACACCTCCCTCTAACAGTAGGTTACTCCTAGCGGCGATCAACCGCGAGCTCAATAATCCACAGATCCATGAGAATATTCTGCTTGGAAGGCCAGATTGTCCGAACTCAAAAGAAGGGGTGGAAGAGGCAGCACGATTGGGTGGAGCTTTCGATTTTGTGCAAAAGCTTCCGCTGAAGTTTGAGACAAATCTTGAGCCACAGCAAACAGGCTATGTGAACACATGGGAAGATGATGACGAGGAGGAAAAGAATATTTTTCAGAAATTTATTGATTCCCAAAAGGCAACTAAGCTGAGTGGAGGCGAATGGCAGAGGCTAGCAGTACGTCTTTCAGGAGCTCACGCCGGAATGACATTAACAAGAGATACTCCACGATATAGCTTTCTAAATCTTTCATGAAAAACTCAGAGAAAGTAAGGCTGCTTTGCTACGACGAACCAAGCGCAAGTTTAGACCCAAAGGCTGAGTATGGTCAGTAGTTTTTGTCTATATGCGTTGGTAATTTCAGCTAACAATGGTGTTAGAAACATTTGAACGACTACGACAACTCAGAGGCGGGAAGACTATGATTTTTGTAACCCAGTAGGTGCTGCCTAAGTACCGGTTTTGAGGACTCACTAATATGAGAAACTCAGTCGCTTTGGTCATTTAACTAAGCACGCAGACTTGAGTGAGTCTACCCTACTACTAAAAGCGTCCGTATATTAATATGGCACCTCTTAGTCCTCTATGTGAAGGAGGGATCAATAGTAGAGAAAGGGACACATAAGCAATTGCTTGAGTTAGATGGCGAATATGCCAAGGTGTACAGGATCCAATCTCAAGCATTCGAGGATGTAAGTATTCTGCATATTCTACAACACCACACTTATTATTTATGCTTCTAAACCAGTAAATAACTTGTTGGGATGCTTGATATATACTTGAATACGGCATTTATGGTCGAAGGACATAGTAGATGTGTTGTATCAGATAGTTCATTATAAACATGATTGACAAAATGGTGGTTATAACATAAGCGACTTCGTCCGGCGCTTATGACCGGGAGTTAGTGGAATCTAACCATCACACAACTGCGCCGGCTGTACGCGCAAGCCAGCGGCAGATTTTGCTCGATATAAGCTTCACTCTTCACCAAACCATTTCTACTTCTTTATCATTACCCGCCCTTCAATCGGGTACTTGTTCCACTACTCACACAAGCCACTGGTCAAGGGTCTTTTTGGTTTACCTGCCTACCTACTTATTACGAATTGCACCATGGTACTTGGGCGTCTTGTGCATTATGGTGTAGATGTAGTACTTGTTTCGGCAGTCCTTGCCGGAGTAAAGAAATCTACCGGCTATACGTGAGTTTCCGTAGTTTGGTAGTCCGTGCTAAATTGATGAGTTTTGATCAAGACCACAAACCAACCTGATTACAGAGCCCACACTTAAATCCGTTGCCGATAGTGTTTTAGGGATAGGGGAGACAGTATTTGGGGTGATTCAAGGGAATGCCGTTACCAGTTCGTACTTCAAACGGGAAAGTCGTTAGCCCTATCAGGTTGAGTGAAACGTCGGGCGCGTGTGTATGATACTGAATGTAAAACACTTATTGGCCGATGTTTAGAAACCCGCTAGTTGCTACTTTGATAGTGGGGTCTCGAACAACCGTATACATTTGAACACTCTAGACTGTGTCTCAGCGCCTCATCGCATGGTTAAAAATGGTAAATTGATGTGCAGTTTGGTATAGCTGTGCTAGCGGAAGGTACACACAGAAAACCAACCATTTCTCCATAGATACCTCTCTTGTACTCCATCCCCAAGACAAAATCCTCATCTGGGCTCGCGTTCTGTATGGTACACATTGTATGTCACTCCCCGAACTGCCTACTATCAATCCCACCGATCAATATCGAGTCTTCCGGCATCGGGGGGCCGACGAGTCCAATGAACAGCTCTCGCTACTTGGGGATCCTATTCTTACTGCAGTCATCACGGATTGGATTATCACCAACCGCCCAACCTGGTCTCCAGGGGAGGTTTCAGTGCGTATGCGACTCCAGGCGCTTAGTCTAACGGATTAAGCGCCATTTTTGGAGTGGCTAACGAAGTGCATGTTGCAGGTGGTCCGAACAGCACTCATCAAGGGAAGTTCGGTCGCCGATTGGACAACTATGTATAGCCTAGACCAGCACATTCAGACGTCTAACGCAAATTCCAGCCTCTTAGTGAGGCGCTCGCAAGGCGCCCAGGTAGCGGTTTTTAAGGCATACGTGGCCGCAGTGTATCTGAAAGGAGGGTTTTCAACAGTGAGGAATTGGATGGCGGGGGTCCTATCGTCTACCGTAGATTTAGAGAAATTTGATCATCCACCATCACAACTCGTTTAACGATTGTATACGAATTGTTCCAATTGCATACTTGAAAGACTTTCTCTGCCAGATACCTACTCTGCTCCTTAAGGACTAGATGATGCAGGGCAGGGCCTTGATGGCTAGTCAGACGTGGCGGGGTTTCGTCTCTTCAACAAACACGATCCCTCCGATGTGCACGCTGCTAGCAAATCTGCTTATACGTTATAATTCCCCTTATAATCAATCCTCTACCTATAAGAACATAGTAAGCAGATATAAATACCTGGCGGATACATACGTTGGCAGTCTAGTGTGCTGGGTTTCGTAATGTACTTCAGGCACTCTACCCAAGTACGGTAAAATGAAAATGAGTTTTAGGAACGAAAGATTATGATAATTTAGTTGTATCTACACGCAATAGATATAACCGCCATGCATATGACAGGGTATCTCCCATATTCTTTGCCATACGCACTCACCAAATCACCAAATCACCAAGCATCCAGCGCCAGTATGAGGCATATCCGCCCTTATAGATCGGTGCTTTTGAGCAAGTTACAGCTTAATGGTGGTAGTCGTAGTCGGGGCATTGCTACGCGTAGTATGTGTGCTATCTAGTTTTACCCGGTCAGGCTTGACTGGCTAATTTAATGTCGATCCCAGGTAATATTAGTGATTTTTTTGGAACTGTCGTGTTAGATTCGCATTCAAGGAGCTGGCCGCGTCACCTTGCTCGACAAGTTCTCCCCTATTATTAAAGCCGAAATCGACGAGGGGCCCAAGGGGCTACACACGTGTTTTACGGTTCGGTTTTGGTTTTGTGAGCGGTTTGCCTTGTTCGCATGTAGCTCCCGTATTTCTTTATATGGACGTGTATCAAAAAAAAGGCTACACACGTGACTGCTTATCAACCATGCGAGCCTGACCCTATTGGCTAGTGAAGTCACTGCAATCGACACTATTGAGTCTGACACAGATGTGTGACTTTTCATAAGCGCAACACGTATAGGCGTGCCAATTAGTATAGAGCACTCATACTAAGAAATGCACCTCTATTTTAAGCCACTTAGGATAATTGATCTATGAAGACTGGCACCCAAAACTGAAATAATAGACAAAGTATTCGAACATATGTACTCATGCTGACATAAAGTATGTGAACACAATAGATTGATTTCCAGTAGCTGCAGATGTGACTTAATCACTTAGTCTCAATAATAAAATATGTATATTGGAGTGCCATTCATTTTATCCAAGTGTCAGAAAATCCAAAAGCCGAGACAGAGGGAGGTGAGGGTGCACACATGAAAATGAGCATAAATCTAGCATAGGAAGGCAGCTAGATACAAAGAAAAGAAGTAAATAAAATGATAGTTGGAAGTGTCTTGACCATGTTTGCGCTTTGAAGAGAGTGTAAACGTTTTGTGGTTAGAGAGATATGTTTGATATAATATTGATGGTTTTGAGTATTTTCATATGTAATTCATAGGAATGATCAGCATCCAGTACCATTTTGTATCAAACGTATCTCTCTAACCACAAAACGTTTACACTCTCTTCAAAGCGCAAACATGGTCAAGACACTTCCAACTATCATTTTATTTACTTCTTTTCTTTGTATCTAGCTGCCTTCCTATGCTAGATTTATGCTCATTTTCATGTGTGCACCCTCACCTCCCTCTGTCTCGGCTTTTGGATTTTCTGACACTTGGATAAAATGAATGGCACTCCAATATACATATTTTATTATTGAGACTAAGTGATTAAGTCACATCTGCAGCTACTGGAAATCAATCTATTGTGTTCACATACTTTATGTCAGCACGAGTACATCGCATAGACAGCACATCCTCGTCTATAGGGGGCGTTGTCTCCCAAACTAGAAACCCCAAGCTTGTTACTGGGCGGCTACTTGAGCAGCTCATCCCCGAATTCACTAACATTTTGATGGTTCCTAGACTTGAATATCGCTGCCCTAAAAAAGCCATATTATCGAAGTTGAAGTTGAAAATAGAGCTATTCGATATGTATAAATTAGATGTGTATAATTCTGTATATTTGGATCAAAATCCTGCAAGTCAGTCGCTCTCAAACACATTACGAGCAAGGTGCCGTGCACGGCCACGTGCATTTTCTAGTATAGAAACTATCGAGAGCATTTTAACGACCCCATTTGCGTTAGATCTATGTTTTGATGTTTCCGCTTTGATAATGGCTCAAACGTGACCAAATGATCCCACTATGTTCTTCCGCTCAATTGAATGGATTCAACTACCCTAAATGATAGACAACGTATACTACTATACGACAAGAAGACTGTATAACAAAAAAAGTAATCAATGATAACTTGTAAGGCAAGAAAACGCAAATAATAATCGAGGTCAGGCAAAACGATCGAGTAGCCGGATAAACGAGAACTTGAATAACCCATCTGTACAAGTAAAAAGCAACAGGAAGAGAGTCAATGACGGGACAAAAAGTTGAAAGCATAGACCAGCCCGAGTGGGAAACAAGCACAGATAATTCGAATGAACAACAATACGCGAATGGACAGATCGGCAGAAAAGAGGGAATATGTTATAACAATCTAGTCTGTTCAGCTCTGGGTCAACAGTCTATGATTTCTCAGCACTCGAACCGGATTCGAACTTGGGTTTTCGTGATGCGGCAGCGATTCGCTTCAGTTGGTCTCGTTCAGCCGAAATGTGCATGGCGTACAAGTCATCCAGGCGTGCCAATGTTGGGTCATTCTTCCGCGTGGATGTGACCGATTCTTCGCTTCGCGCTGCTCGAGACTTGACCGAAACCGAGTCGGATCGAAGTGATTCGTGACCATGGGAACTCTCTGCACCTTGGAGGCTGGTAGTAGGGGCATATCCCATGGAGCTGCCCGCTCGGATTGCAGGGTGTTGGGTAAGGTTGGGACTCTTCCTACCGCTTGAGCGCAACCCCATACTCGTCGCCGGACGTAACAAGTTAATTCCCATACCCTTGAACCGGGTTTGACTGGCTGGAGGGGTATTGGTCACTGGTTTACGCGGGTCGATGCCCTGGTAAGGGTTCGGATCCGTCGCGAGATAAGGATTGGACCGACTGGGGAAGTGCATCACCGTCGAGGTTGTGCTCTTATTCCCCAGCCCAAAGCTCAAGCCGAGACCCATGGTTCCTGAACGAGACCTAGAGGAGACGGCGGAAGTAGTTGACACAGCTCGGGAGCGTGACTGGACAAAGATCGGCATGGGCGGTTCGAGTTCAACCTCCGAGTCCGAGTCGAATCCTGGTCCACCCTTCTCGAGCGATTGCGTGTAGACCGTATCAAAAAAGTCGGTCGAGGCAGGAGGCGGAGCAGATCGAAGCGAGGCAGCGGTCGAAGCAATTGAAGGTGGCTGAAGAGGCTGAAGAGTAAGGGGTGTGATCACCTGTGAGCGACGAACATTCAAAGGTGGACTGGTACGTTGTGGCAATGGAGGAGAGACCGTTCCATCCTGAGGGTTCCCTTCACTCAAAAGCGTGCTGGTCCTCGAGGTCATAATAGAGCTACCCCTCCTTGACGACACCCCCGGATCCTCTTTACCCTTGCCTTTATCCATAGGACCAAATGCTGACATGGCACTTGACATCCTGGACGCTGTCCGGCCCTCGGTAAACGATGGACGCATAACTGTCGAGTTGGTCATCCTCGAATCGGGGCGAAGCATTACACCTGTCCGGCTGGGGGCGCGCAAGTCGTTCTCGTCGTCATCCTCTGGCGGCTCAGTCTCATTGCCCTTCGTCGAATCCTGCTCGTCATCGCCCTCATCATCATCATCCACGGCTATAATCTCGTCCTCATCGTCATCCACCGCCACAATTTCATCGTCATCCGAGTAACTTGATCCACTGGTGAGCGACGTAACAGTATCTCTTGACGGTAACAACGTCTTTCCCTCGGGGGTTTTGACCAAGAGTGAGGGCGTCACCGCACGCAATTCCATAGGTGACATAGCTCGAGGCATTGACGGCGTAAGGGCACGTGGGATAGAAGGTGTCATAGATCGGGATGCAGTCGGCGATCCCGTCCTCGAGACGGATAGTGGCTTGGTCTTCTGCTTGGTCTTCGCTTGGTCTTCGAGGATGGCGTTGGCACCCTACTTCCTGCTATAGGCGTGATAGCCCTGGGCGCTTTGGTTGGCGTCGTACTCCTCGACAAATGTCCGGTTGACGGCTTCAGCCCTGGCTTGGTGGTAGATCCGCTAGGCAAAGACGGTACTGCATTCGACGCGGCCGTCCCTACTTTTTGTGCGATCATAGGAGTTGACAACGCTCTTCGGACGGTATGCTTTGGAACAGGTAGCATCGACGGTTTCCCCACATTTCCCTCTGACGGACGGCCTCCAAGCTTTGATGGTGATTTGACGGGTGAAGAGGGTGAGAGTGATGCGGGAGAAAGAGACTTGGGGCTCAACGCTGGTGAAAGGGGTTTGCTTGCGCTTGCCGGTGACAGTGAGGTCTTGCTTGCTGTTCGGGCCCGTGGAGGTGGTGGCAGTGACATCGTCGGCGACGAACCTGATCCAATGGGGAGCTCGCGGGCCTTGGACACCGGCGAGCGAGTCGCAAATCCAGGAGAGCGAATACCCGAACTAGGCTTGGGGCTCGTAGGAGGAAGAGCGCTAAGTCGCGAACCTGGAACGATCGCCCGACCAATGGGAGGGGCAGCGGGACTGGGAAGCGCCGAACTCGAAGCTGATCGCGAGCCAGAAGATCCGGGACTCGGGCTTGGACCCGGGCGCGTGCATATGGTTGGACGGGGCGAAGCAGATGCCGAACGTTGACTGGCTGGGGGAGTCGGATCGGGAATGGACAACATGCTTAACCCGACAGCCTTGTGTAGAAGAGCTTTCCTCCAGGCTTCATCTTCTGCATCTTCTGTCCGGGGTGGTAGGGCGTCCGCCAATGTTGCTGCGCCAACACTGCTATCAGGGGCCAACCCACCAAACGGTGCGGATGAGGACTGAACCGGGAACTGATACGCGGGGAGGTCAACCGTCTCTGTTGGATCTATTACGTCTATCACTGCCGGGCGCGAGTTCGCGTGTGGTGGTTCCCTGCGCCGTCGGTCTTCTTCGCGCGCCCGCATGTCAATTTCTGCCGAATTGGCAGCCGTAACCAGGTCATCAATCCGCTCTCGTATGACGAGCACACGACCGCGTCGTTCTTTCTCCCGAAGCGAAGGGACAGTCGACATTGCAGATGGGCATGTCACTGTCCTTGTTGGAGCCGGAGGCCTTGCGGTGGGAGTTGGTAAGGGAGGTGCCTTGGTATTCTTTGGTGACTCGGGAGCTGCCTTGCTCGGAGTACGAGGTCTACCGACACGGAAAAGATCCCGAAAAGTAGGTGATGGCATTTTAGTGACCACTGCCGGAGGAATAGGCGAAAGCAAGGATAGCTCTGATTGGTTTGGCTTGGAGTGGGCTGGTGGAAGGAAATAGTTATTGCGCACGAGCAGACGAAGTCGGTAGGAAACATCGTCGGCGTCTACGGCAAATCCTGGAGTCTGGACGGGATCAACCGAGGAGTGGGCAGATGGTGTCGAAGGCGACGGAGGAGAGTCTGGGCCAGTCTGAGAGGAACTTGAGGCAGGGTAGAGTGATGACATAGTCTGACCCGAACTTTGAGTTACCATAGACTCGCGTTGTTTCTTGACCGAGCGGGAGTGTGGCAAGGGATAGGTCGGTTGAGGCGGCTGATAGAAGAGCGGGTCGTCCGGCGACGACGGAATGTCCTGGCGAGTTGGTGGACGAGACAAGCTCGACACACGCGGAGGCAAGCGCTGAAAACAGATATTGGTGGGCTGGTCAAGAGGGAGATATATGGAATGTTACTTACGTTGAGAAAGATGGTCTGGCCATGGCTGTCCTCGGATGCAACAATGCTCTCCCGGTTGCGAGCAGGGGGCGAGTTGTAAGTAAGGGGCGCCGGTCGAGGCGATGTGCTACGGGAGCGGGTGAGTTGGGCACCCAGCTCCTTGTTTAGTCCAGCTCTGCTGGGTGACCTATGGGTTACAGTAGCCTTTGGAATCCGAGTACGAAGACTGCTGTTGGGTGCTCCGAGACTGGTATGTGCATGTTGGCGGGGAAGTGGCGATACCGACATCCTACATACGCCCTCGTCGATTACTACGAGGCAATTTGACTCGTTCAGCTGGCCCTCGTTGTCGTTAAAAGGCCCGTTTTCGCCGTCGCTGGGCCGGGCGCGTCGCTCAGTCGTTGTCGAATTTGCGCAATCTTGCTCGAGGTTCGTCCATGTGGCGCCAGGGGTCCCGACTCCCGACACCCCGTCCCTGGCCACTTCTCTCTATCAACCTTCTATGACCGCTTGGTTCTGTTGGATTCCTCGCATCGCTGACCGAATGTTACATATGTAGATCGTAGATACACTGTTGCCCTCCTTTTGTCTGCCCCGTCGCCAGAGTTGCTACCGTATTTCGATTTGGTAGCAGGGGCATACACCTTTACTGAACCGTTGTTTCCTTCTATCCCACAAGCCCCAGCCCAGCAGGGTTTACGAGTATATGCATTATTCAACACTATTTGCACGGGCGACCCAGCGCCCAACAGGCGGTGATAACAGCCCACCATAGAGTACCTTTACCCGTCCATCTCGAAGGACCCCATAGACTCTACCCGAGCCATCAAGACTATTACCACGTGACCTGTCATCTCTAAACGACGACAACCACAATTGTGGCAATGGGTGCTGTTCTAGCCCTTCCATTTACTGGTGTGATAGGCACCGTGGCCTCGTCATGTCTGGCGGGCCTCGCATTCTGCTTCACTTCTACAGCAGGTATGTGTGGGCACTGTTGTTCATCCTCAGCGCAGCTCTAATTCGCACGTATTAGCATCCATGTTCTGCAAGTCTTGTAATTGCAATTCCTCGATTGCGACTCGTGTCGGGTTTGCCGTGAGTGAAATCATGAAACGTTTTCACTAATTAATTAGCAATGTAACATCACCTAGATCATATTTGCCCTTAATTCAATCTTGGCATGGGTGATGCGTACCGACAGAGCCATCAAGCTTATCGAGAAATGGAGCTACGACTACATAAAGATGGACTGCACCAACGATAAGTGCTATGGAGTCCTTGCCGTTCACCGCATCTGCTTTGCTCTCTGCCTCTTTCATGGACTCCTCAGTGCCTCGCTTATTGGCGTTAAAGACACTCGTGACAAGCGCGCTGCCATCCAAAACGGGTAAGTAAATTACATTTGGCCTTGTTCTCATATTTACCTGGGCTATCTGTAGCTGGTGGGGTCCCAAAGCCTTGCTCTGGCTCGTACTAATTGGTGTTTCATTTGCAATCCCGAATCCCTTCTTTATCTTCTGGGGCAATTATATTTCCCTTATTGGTGCCACTCTCTTCATTATCCTTGGATTGGTCCTCCTCGTCGATTTTGCGCATTCTTGGTCCGAAACATGTCTGGACCATATCGATGCCGCTCCGGAAGACTCAAAACTATGGCAATTCATCCTTGTTGGCTCAACTATGGGCCTATACGCTGTTAGCATTACCCTCACTGTGCTCCTCTACATTTTCTTTGCTGGTGGAGGCTGTACGCTCAACCAGTTTTTCATCTCGTTCAACTTGGCGCTGTGTATATTAATTACTCTCATATGCGTACACCCCTCAGTCCAGGAAGCCAATCCTCGCTCAGGACTGGCGCAGGCTAGCATGGTTGCAGCTTACTGCACGTACCTTATTGCGTCTGCTGTAGGGAACCACACCGATGGCAAATGCAACCCCCTCCATCGCTCTCCTGCACGAAACGGCACAGTCGTCATGGGCGCCATGTTCACTTTCTTGGCCATTGCGTATTCTACCACCCGTGCGGCGACTCAGAGCCGGGCGTTGGTCGGAAAGAAGAAGGGCGCTATTTCCCTTCCGGATGCAGAGGAATATCATCCTAGAGGAGATTCAGGTGTTGGATTGGTCACTACTCAACCATCGAGAAAGGATACACCAAGATATCAGGCAATTTTGGCCGCAGTTGAAGCTGGGTAGGTTTGGCGTACTGTTGACCTGAAATCATTGCTTATTGGGCTTTTAGTGCTATCCCGGCTTCAGCTCTGGACGAAGATGAGGATGAGGAAGACAACTCTCCGAGCGGAGATGAGCGGGACGATGAACGCTCTGGAACTCGTTACAACGTACGATTTCCACATCTCGTGATTTCATATATGACTAATTCTCTCCTAGTACTCTTGGTTCCATGTCATCTTCCTTATGGGTAGTATGTACGTTGGGATGCTCCTCACCGACTGGTAAGTTTACTAGCACCCTTGTTTCGAGCCACTGTCGTCTCAACTTCTCATGCAGGAATGTCGTGAGCACACGTCCATTGCCGGACAACCCTGATCCACACCAAGACATTTACATTGGTCGCTCAGAAACCGCCATGTGGATGCGTGTTGTATCAAGCTGGGTCTGTATCCTACTTTACATCTGGAGTCTGGTTGCACCAGTGGTTATGCCAGATAGGCAAGTTGTGAAACCCTACTGAATTTGAACCAGAGCTGATCACATTGGTGTAGGTTCGGCGATTTTTAAGATGCAATATCATATCATAATTTTGTGTTTATGTACCAAGTAACGGGATGCACTAGAACGCTATTTTAATTTCTCGAACCTATATGTGCCATTCGATATTCAGACCCTGTTTCGTGTTTAAATGGGTTATGGAGCTCGTCCCCCGGCGCCCAGCTCAGTCCCGACAGCTCGCAAGCACAGTCTGGCCAACTCTCGCGCGCTAATCCTCTCTCCGTCATCCGCTTCACCTACAATCTTTGCCGCTGCATCCAGTGAGGCAATGTCAACAAGTGCCTGAAATAGCTTGTGTAAGTGTGCGCGCGGGGAGCGGCGTGCTGCGTCGGCGACAAGTAATCCAGGCGGTAAAGTCAAATCGACGGCTGGCATAATGTAATGGCGTCAGCATAGAGTTCAGTGTCAGCAGAGGCCGGTAAGGTGGGGCATGGAGGCTGGAGCGATCGGAGTGGGGGAGAGTAATAAGGTTGGATAAGTGCATATTTGCCTCGACTCGTGTCCACAAAGCAATAAATCCTCTCGCATGTTGCTCTCGGCAGCAACTGACAATTACGAGCGTGACCCTTCAAGAAGATTGACCCAGACTTCTGGCCTCCATTGCCAGCTGCTGTCGGGCCTCCATACCAAATTAACCTGGACTTACGTGGTTGACTCGTGGCATATTTGGAAGGGCTATCGGAGTACGCTGCCCATAGACTGCCACTCCAAAGTTCATGCTTGAGCAAGCGACGAAGCACATAGAGAACCTCTTCCTCCCGGACCCTAGGGCGCCAACATTCCGGCTCAATCTTCGCGACAATAGAACACAGAGAAGGGGCGCTTGCTTACCTAGGAAACGGAACGTTCCCACGTATTGCCTCGTCCTTCGCATACTTGACGAGTACGCTTTCACATCGCTCCAGGAATAGTGGCAAACAAAGCGCCGCTACGCGTCTCCGTTCTGGTGCATGATCTTGATCCGATAACCGAAATGAAGAATTAATATAAAGTAAACTCTTGATCAGAATCTGCTGGTGTCAAACAAGAAAACGGTGCTAGCGGGATGCGCGAGCGGCACAAACGCTTGCACTCATGGGATAAAGAACTCACCTGTCTCAACAATCGCACAGACTAGGGCAAGTAGATCAAAAGCCCAATAAGCGAATCGTTCGCGCGGGACGGGCCGCATGCTTTGTGTCGTGGCATCTTCGTCCTCCCATGATTCACTCTCCACGTTAGACTTCACATCTGAGTCCCCAATAGCATGTAGAGTACTGGCGGCGTGTAGAATACGAGCAAACTGGGTGATGACATAGTCTGGTACTCGTGTGCCTCCGAGATGTGGTACGACATCAACTTCAAGTGATGATAGCAATGCGAGGTCGAAGTTTTCTTCGGCATCTTGGACGTCGAGTGGAAGAGACTCGGCCGTAGAGCTGAATAGATAAGCCATGTTTACAGCCAATAGTGGATTTTCGGAGCGCATAAGAATTTTCCAAATGCAGGAACCCGTGGACAACAACGCACCAATCTGCCAGAAGCCCTCCTCTGAACACATCAATTATTTGTCTCCAAATAGCCTCGATTCGGCTATCGGAGACCTCTGTAAAAAAAGTCTGAGATGGAAGCGAAGGTTAACGTGGCGCATACATGTCTAACCTGTGTTTATTTTGGGCAGTTCGAAGGTACTATCTTTGATAATATGGAGTACACAGGTTGTTGCTGTTTTCCACAGTGGAAGATCATTCCCAAACTTTGAGGGCGCAGGACAATCGTATTTAAGTTTGATAGGGATAGAATATGCCTAAACAACGAACCATTTCATTATGAGCTACCCTAGGTCGCGCACGAGTCACCACTCTCACTCACGGAAAGCATACGATTAAGGGTGCCGTCTTCGTAGATATCTGCCGTCGCCTTGAAGCGACCATATACTTCAACAACTATTGGCATAACTCGCTTTGCAAGCCCAATGTATGTGACGCGCCGGGGTGATTTGCGTGCGTCGCCGCCCGCATTTATGTCTGGCACATCGAAAGCGGCTAGAAATGCAAGCGTAGCAAACTCGGATAGGTCCGTGAGCACCAGCGAGGGTAATCCAGGTAGATTAAGGTCGAAGTCCAACACTGTATCCAATACAGCTGACTGTACAGGGGTCAGGCCGTCAATGTCTGGTCTATAGTCTCGTGAGCCTGGGTACGCGATCACAGATTTCAAGATGGCCAGGCACCGCTTGAATCTGTCAAGGTTCCAGTGTGAGTGGCTTGCGGTATGCAACGCTTTGATGATGTCAACAAAAGCTTGGAGGCAATCTTGAGTAAACGCTAGCCCTGAGGGAGATGTATGCTGTTCAATGGCTGAGCCTATCTTGTCACAGGCGGCCCATATTTGTTCTTTAGAGTTAGTGGCCGTGTTTGATGCTTCCCCCTCTGTCTTGCTCATACTATGCAACCCTTTTTCTAAACAGCGCAAGGCAGCGGTGCTTGTAGTGTGATCATCCGCTAGTACCGAGTCTGTCACAATGTCCAGGAACCTAGCCCAACCTCGGTCGTAATCTTCAAGGTACATTATTTTTGTTGTTAGAAAGTCACCCAGTATTGAGGCAATGGATTGGAATGCAAGTGTTTTAGTTTCGTACCAAGCTTTGGACACTGGGTTAGAATGGTTGAATCCGGGAGCCACTTCGGGGGACAGCGTAACAAGGGCCTGTTCCACTGCTGTGGTCAATGTAGACATGAGTGGAAACACAATTTTCCACATGCATTCGTTCCAAGTTCCGGCACTGAGTGTCGCACCATAAAACTGAAGCGTTCGGAAAAGCGTTTGTATACTACCATTTCGCACTTCCGAGCGTGAATCGGAGCATAAACCAAGTAACTCGAGCAGCAAGAACATCCAAAGCTGACTGTATTCTTCCTCCTTTTCTGGATCGCTTCGCTTGGCTTGAACCGAGTCAGAAACACTCCATAGCAAACTTTCTGCAGCAGTCAATGAGATGTTAGTGTCGGGCTGGCGGCCGAAGAGACCGAGAGTCGTGATACATAGCCTGAGATGTTCTGGCGATAATGCGTCGAGATTGTCACACATCAGTGTCATAGACTGGAAAGCTATTCGCACAAGCACATTACTATTCTTGGGCTGCAGTGGAGGTGGCTTGAATAGCCGAGGAGTGGAAGGAACGCTCGACGCAGGGGATTTCATAGAAATAACATCGTCCGCTTGCGTAATACTCGGGGGAGCACTCGGCTTGCATACATTTCCAAGCATCGCAAAAATCGTACCCCACCCTGTGACAAGCGTATGGCCGGAAAATTGAAGTATAGTATGTAATGTTTCCAATCCTAGTTTGCGTATATCGATCGCAGTTGACGACTGGCCCTCAAGTGTTACCTGCGCAGAAAGGGCATCGAGAACTCTATTCTGGACCTGGGGCTGGAGTTCACCCGTCGTTGAGAGGTTGCGCGGTACAATAGTCAATATCTCATCCAATACTTCAGCTGCTTGCATGCGAATGCTAGGAGGAGCGGCCCCCTTGGCAACGATGGACAATAAGTGTTTCGTAATTGCGTTCCAAGCTACCTCCGGGTCACGATAGGCTAGTCTATGCACGTTCAGAAGAGCAACAACTCCAAGTTTGGCGATACCATAATCACCCGTCCGCTGAAAAAGCATTCAGTAAAAGATTAAGCGCGACACGGGAGCACTTGCCAGTGTACGGGTAACATGGATACCACTCGCACGTCTTCGCTGAAGATTATCAGAACTCGAAACAGTTTGAAGCATAGTAGATGATGACTTGGGGTCATCCGTATTTTCGATCTGAATGCTTTCAGATTGCATTCCAACCATCGCGGCACTGAGCTTGCAAAGAGCACGGATAAAATCCCCAAACGCCGAATCCTCCAGGTTTTTCGATGCATCAAATATTTTTTCCATCGTAGTCAAGATGGCCTCGGGATCTAACTCCACGAATAACGGATGGCGAGGAACAGAGTTGATTGAAGAAGGTCCTGGCATTGCAGGGGGTCCTCCAGTGGGCCGTAGCTTTGCACTTAGAGATGAATTCCCGAGCACTGATGAGCGCTTTCCACTTGCGTTCATCGAACGCGCCCCCTTGGCAGTCAACACATAGTCCGCATTCTGTAATAGTTCGATAACGTCAAACCAGCTGACACCCAGGCTTCCGGCGAGAAACAAAGTGATAGAGATGAATGTTTTCAGGCATGCTAGATTACGATCAGATAGGCCGGGCGGAGTAGCCGGTCCTCCGGAAAGAGCGGTAAGACCCATACTGTCCACAACTCCTGGAGTTCTGGGGGCTGATGATTCGACGTATGATTCCAAGCTAGAAACTACCTTTGACGGTACCGCAAAACGGGATAGACTAGTCATGAAAGCATCCCGGGGTACGGTGAGACCAAGTGCCCCTGTCGCATTTGTCAGGCTCTGCATGCTGAGAAGAACGTCTGCGAAGAGCTCCTCGGAAAGATTTGTCGTAATAAAAAAAGAGAGTGCGGCAAGCAGTCCAGGCCAGCCACTCTCCAGCATGGAGTATACGGACTTGAGTTGAGGAGCATTTGAATCTAATTCAGGTAGGGATGATAGGTCAAGTGCAGGAGGAGCACGGATTATTGCCTCGCCAGCTGCGCGTGGGCGCTGCAGCATGATAGTAGTATATTGTTGTAGGGTAGACGTAGTAAGACTATCTGCTAAAGACACGAAGCATTGGAGCGAAAGGAGGTATATATATGTTTCAGGTATGATCGGCGAGTCCGCCTTGTCGAGTTGATCGATACTGCAAAAGGTCAGTGATTAACCGCATAATGGATTGAGAAGTACATACCACTGCAGCTTCATTGAAGAGCTGGAAACGCTGAGCCCCGGCCCACCCGCCATCATTCCTACGACTCCGGATATAGTAGACGTAGCTGCATTTGCCACCATTCCGGCCACTAAACCTACGTTACCCCCATATACCGAATTGCTGCCTGCAATCTCTGCAGCAGCATCACGAGTAGACACACCAACACCACCCATTTGGGAGTTCACTCCAAGTAGTCCTGGTTTCTCGGTAGCTAGGCGTCGTAGAGATGTTATTAGAGCAGCAAAGACGCCAGAACTCCCAGAGTCACGGGAGTCGTACCGTTCCCAAATTCCACGCATAAGATCTTCGTCGCTGCAAAGTCCACGAACAATCTCCATGGAAAGAACACGCATCCAGTGAGGGCGGGGTGATTCACCAATATCAGAGTCTCCGGCAATAACCTTGATGAAAAGCATAAGAAAAACCTCTGATTCTGTTTCAAGCTCAACAGAGAACTGCTTCAGTAACAAAAAAACAACTCTTGTGGAACGAAGCGTAAGAGGAAAGTGAGGTCGATCTGATAGTGACTTGAGCAGGAGTGGGGATAGGTGGTGCCTCAGAAGCATGAGTAACTCGGAGCGCTGCTTTATTGTGAATAACGTGCGTAGAAACAACCGCGAATCAGGTACCTACACTTTTAAAAAGCTCATAATAATTTGTGAGAACGCTCTCGATCAGTTCCAATGAGAAAGTTTTCGGTAGTGTCTCTAACTGCAAATATAGTGGTCGCTCTGAGTTTGCCAGTAAGCAGAGGTCTTGGAAAATAGCGAACGCGTCGTGTGCAGAAGGAGCTAGTTTCGCTGAAGATCCGTCGGGAAGCTGTGCTAGTTTCGCTGGTATTTGACCTTAATAGAGTCATATCAAGGGGCCGCACGGAAGCTCGAGGAAACAAACGTACTTGCTTGGGCATCTACGGACGAGCGTTGCCTCTGCTCGACAACCACCTTGTCAAAAACGAACATAACTAATTGCCGAAGTGTAGCTGCTGCAGTAGACGATACAACTGCGATGCGAGAGTCTTGTAACTTGAAACAAAGTAAAAGCGCCTGCGCAACTCATGAGTAGATGAAACAAAATGAATAATGCTGTACTTGCATCCGCAAGCAGGCCATCATGAATATCAGGGAAATTTGTGAGGAGCGATAGTAGTGTCTGAAGTATTTTTAATTGAATATCTACGCCTTGACTAACCGAGTCCGATAAGATAGATATAATGGCCGGAATAGATGACTGAGGAACAGCCCGCATTGAAATTAAGCGCTGGAAAGAGCCAATAGATATCGCCACGACCTTGCTGTTCCTCGTAGTGCACCCCATAAATATAGGCTTCAGTACCTCATCGGCCTGAGCTCCACCTATTGAGATGTTAAAAAAGGCAGATAGCTATGGACAAGTACCAACCTTGATGCAAGACATGTATGGCTGTGTCTGGCGATGCCCTAAGGATAGTAAGGGACCTTTCTACTGCCTATACCTAGGTTAGCATTGGTGCATGTTCCAATTCAAATAATACCTCTCGGATTTCGGGATGCTTTCGGCGCGTCTCGCTGGCGAGTCCCTGGGAATGAAGAGCTATTAATGAGTTGACTGCTTTCTGAGATATGGGGTACTTGCTTGTAGCTCGGTGACTAGAAATGATAATGAGCTCATGTCGGTAACATATAACTCATATAATCCTGATTAGTATTATCCGTAAAAACTCTGGGAAGAAGGCGATCAAGGCCAACGCAGTATCCAGCTATGGCGTGTTTGCACCCTGAAACAGGGAGCTGCAGGAGTGAACCATGATCACATGATCCAATTTGACCTCGATTCATATTTCTGTAAGTTTTCTACTGGCACCATCGCATGACGAAAGCGAACAAGCCTCCCGGGTTCGTCCCACATAGCACATTTAAACAAAGCCCACCCTATCGTAAGGAATATTCACATCCTATGCTTTGCTGTACTAAAGCAAGCATAGCGCACAAACAGTTCGCCCGGTCGAATAGACGGGCTGCGTTAGAGAGACTGAGCCGCAGGCACAATATTATTGAGTTTGGACGCGAGAGCGATGACGAAAAATTTGGAGCCACCGACATAATAGGGAATAATGGGACCAACTCTCAAATTAAAGAAACTCAGGGCCGGCAAGCCTTGTTAGCTGAACGAAAGCGGCTCCCAATATGGACTGGACGAAGGGCGCTCGTACAAGCAGTAAAAGAAAACGATACTCTGATTGTTCTAGGAGAAACAGGAAGTGGGAAAACAACTCGTGAGTCCAAGGCGAACAAACTTTTCCACACAATCTCATCCTCTTGCGCCATAGAGGTCCCTCAATTTCTTCTGGGGTCAGGAATAGCAGGCAATGGGATGATTGCTGTGACTCAACCTAGAAAGGTAGCCGCTATATCCTTGGCGAATCGTGTATCCATCGAACATGGTACTCCGGTGGGCGAAACTGTTGGATACGCAGTCCGATTCGACGAAAAGGCTGGTCCAAACACTCGTATCAAATACCTTACAGATGGAATGCTCGTGAGGGAGCTCTTATTGGATCCCTCTCTCTCACGTTACAGCGTGATTATTGTGGACGAGGCTCATGAGCGCACACTTCGCACAGATATGCTTCTAGGGAGTTTAAAACGCATACAATACGATAGAAATGTGGGAATGGGTGGGGAGAAGGCGAATATCAAGGGCAAGGAGAAAGCCATCTCGCGAGATGTGAGCCCTCTCAAAATCATAGTAATGAGTGCGACTCTGGATGCCGAACGATTTAGCCAATTTTTCAATAGGTGAGGTTATCTTGACCGGCTGCCTGTAGCTATCTTTAACTGTGATCTTATAGAGCAAGAATCGTTTACGTGAAAGGGCGCCAACACCCAGTAAAATTGATGTATCTCAAGGATAATACCTCAGATTACCTGGACTCAGCATTGAGGACTCTCTTCCAGATTCACATCAACCAACCTCCTGGGGATATACTAGTCTTTTTAGCAGGTAAAATATCCGATACCATTGGTAGCCATGTCCTCATTTGAAATATAGGGCAAGAAGATATCGAAACTCTTGAAAAGGCGATTCAGGTTTATTGTAATAAACCTTTAACAAAGCCTATCCTTGTTTATCCAATGTACGCTGCTTTGCCGTCTCACCAACAGTCAAGGATATTCCAACCTCCGCCGAAAGGGTCCCGGAAAGTAATACTCTCAACGAATATCGCGGAAACATCGATCACTATACCTGGCGTGAGGTATGTTATTGATAGTGGCATGTGCAAAGAGAAGGGCTACCAGAGCCGAAACGCTGGCACAGGTGAGTTTTGTTAGGGCCAGAAAGTGGAAAAGTCACTGAAGGTGAGTAGGGATCGAAACCCTTACTCTGTGCCCAATCAGCAAATCATCTGCTATACAACGCGCTGGTCGTGCCGGTCGAGAGGTTGGTTCAATACTAGAGTCGGAGGATTGAAAATCTGACCGAGCTAGCTACTCAAAGGGCCCTGGTGTTTGCTTTAGGTTGTATACAGAAAAGCGTATGGATCCTTGGATGAAACCTCACTCCCCGAAATTCAGCGGTGTAATCTTGCGTTCGCGGCGCTTCAACTCAAGTGTTTGCAACAAGATCTCTCTACGACTGATTTGATCGACGCACCGCCATCTGATGCTATCGCAACCTCCCTTATCTCACTTTTTGGCCTTAATGCGTTGGATTCAACAGGACATATCACCCCTTTGGGACGAAAGCTGGCTGGGTTTCCATTGGACCCACCCTTTGGGCGAGCTCTGATCGCATCCGAAGAGCTTGGCTGTTTGCTAGATGTTATTGATATCTTGTCTATTCTGTCCGCATCCTCAAAAGTTATGTTGGACCCTCCAAGCGAACAACGCGAAATTGCATTAGAGGCACGGCAAAAATTCATGCACCGGAGCGGCGATCATCTAACCTTGCTCAATATTCTAAGGGCATACCTCGATGTAAGTCAGACCGATGATCGTGGCAGTACGCGAAATTGGTGCAATTCCAATTGGTTTGGTGAAAAGGCCCTTCGTGAGGCCCTTTCTATCCGCTCCCAGCTAATATCGACCTGTAAACATATGAATATGGATGCCACACAGAAACCCGGAAACGCGAGTGACAGTATTCTGAAAAGCCTACTGGCCGGTTTATTCATGAACACTGCATTGCTTCAGCCTGACGGGGGCTACAAGCAAATTGTGGGGCAACAGGTACTGTATGGTGGTGTCGGAACTAGCTCGTGCGCTGATCTGCTTGAAATCAGATAGTAAAAATACACCCAGCTTCTTCGTTATCCGGAAGGAAGATGACAGCGATAGTATTCGACGAACTTGTATGTCCGCACGTCCTTACGCAATGCCTTTATATATCTAACTATGAATTAGGTTTACACATCTGCCACTTACGCTCGCGGCGTATCTGCAATACCCCGACAGTGGATTATGGAAGTGCCTTTCTTTGCTGCAAGGGGGGCAACCCAGTAGTGATAAGTCAACTCCTTTCCCAATTCTGTACTAGGTTTAAAATTGTTGTACACCCGAGTTTATACCAATCGTACAACCTCGCTGTTAATAAAATCCTCAACATTGAAGCCATCACTAGGGCGTTTCACAACCCTCGCTTTTTCCAGAATACTGATACCGGGCAGGTGAACGTGTGCATACATATAATCCGAGAGAAGCCTACCTGAGAGTGTCCATGATGACTTTGCCTGGAATGGTAGCGCAGTTTTCTACCCAACGCACCGTCTTGAGCCAAGCTCGGATATCAGCTTCGGGATATCCGAATCTCTCTCGGATGAGATCAACATCTACTTGTGCACGTTGTTCGTCGCTGTCAAACTTTGTAACATACTCCGTCAAAGTTTCGAGGAAATTTCTCAGTGCGGCAGGTTTAGCTCGCTCGGGGTGAGCAGCAATTAACCAGGATGGCCATGGAGTAGGCACCGAGCCGATCTGAAACACCATCGGTCGACAAAAAGGAAATAAAACCAAAATATAAGGCATACAAATCTGACTTCACCAGAATCTACGTGGGGTTTTGTTGTAAACCTGCGATGCTGATCAGTGGGTATATTAAATGGGGAAACGCTAAAGTTCAATCACATACCACTCCCAAAGAAATGCACTGGTTTTAATGAGTTCACTCAGTCCATATAGAGCTATTGGCCTGGAATAATACCAACCTCGTCGCTCCAGTGTTGATCGAAGCGTTAAGTCCTTGAAGATTATTATTTACTATACATAATCTAAGTATGTGATTTCAATTGGAGCAAGACTCAAGCAAACCTTGAAACTCGGGCATCTCAATTTGGCCGTCCTTGTCAGTCCAGTTTTTCTGCATTGCCCTAATTTCAGTGATATCAGGAGGTTGTATTTTGGAGGAGGGGGAATGACATACATTACGCTGGCCATCGTTTGAGATCCGCTGGAAATGATTCGATCTCAGACCGTTTTACAAGTATGTTTGATTACATATTAACCTGCCAATGCGTGAAATACCCAACTTTGTCCCACGAAGATCATCGATTGACTGATATTTGCTATCCTTTCCTGTTACTACTGCCCTACGAATACCCAGTTAATAGATGGGAGAAAATGACGATCCTAGACATACCAGTTAAGCGGAGTAGACACATATGAGCCGACTAGCCTATACGCCTGCGATCCATTGGCAATACCAGCTATCAATGCATCCGTAAGTGCCCTGCGACCCACGTATTAGGCGAATTGAAAAATCAGTATGCGATAGTATAAAGATTTACACTGCTACGTCGATTTCGTCATTTTTGAGTGCAGAGGTCATAGCACCAGTTCCGCCTAGTCAAATATTAATGCATTTAATGGTTGAGATGTCTACAGCTATTGACCTGGGAATGCACTAAGCACAAATGTTTTATCTTGATCTGCATCCGCGTACTTTCACAGGCCCCTCTGTTAGTGTATTTTTACTTAGCTCGATTAATCCTTACTTGTAAGAGGGGTGATGCAAAGTGTTCTGGTACATATCCTACTCGAAGCATTGCGTCTAATATGTTGGTATGGGGGATCTGCGGTGGGTCAGAATGGATTTGATATTTGAAACGTGACTGATGGAGATGATTGAACGGGAAAATCCACAATCAGCCAACCACCGTACCTCATTTACGCCATGTCCTCTTTATCGATACTCCACTTCAACGACGGTAATATGTGTAGTATGATTAGATGTATATTTCATTTTGACTTAACCCTGGAAACCAGTGTATCGAGTCACAAAACAAAAGATCCAAGGCAGCAAGGAAACGATCGGTACACTCCACAAACTTGTGAAACCGCCCTAACAGGTACTCATGTTAACTTCCAGATGTTACACAATTCGGCGAACTGTTAGACTCCTTGCGCGATAACTGGCCGAAACGTTCAGATGGTAAAAGGGATGGTCTAGTTTTATTTAGTGGTGATGTATTTAGCCCAAGTGTCGAGTCCACTGTAACTCGCGGAAGTCATATGGTGAATATCTACCCAATCAAGAAATTGCTCGTTCTAAGTCTTATAGGTCCCGATTATGAACCATATATCTCCAGATGCTTCTCTGACGGGTAAGCGACATTAACATTGGAACATGTTTAAATACACTAACTTAATTCGGCTTTTAGGTAACCATGATTTTGATGTAAGAAAGAACACTGAGCTCATACCATATTGGCTTACTTGATTCACTTGCATGTTATAGTTTGGAGTGAGTATGCTTGATTCACATTTCTTTGAAGTGATTAATATTTCATATCAGTATCCACATTTGTGTAAATTGATAGAGGACTGCACGTTTGTAAGTTATCGGGACTATTAATCGCTCGCATCTAGTCTTACTTGACCAGCCATGGATACTGAGTAATATCGTTGATACGGATACCAACTCTACCCCCGACAAACTCACTAAATACCAAGTGTTTGAACGTAATGGCGTTAGAGTTGGTATTATTGGTTTAGTAGAAGAGTGAGTGTTATCACTTGGAGCTAAATATCCATTAATGTACGCAGAGAATGGATCGCAACTGTTGCATCATGGCCACCTAACTTCAAATACGAGTCAATGGCTGAAGTCACGAAATCTCTATCGCAAGAGCTCCGTGATCCGGAAGGGCCGCATAAGTGTGATATTGTCCTGGCCTTGACCCATGCAAGGTAGGTTCGTTCGCCAATCCATGGAGCTATGTCAACCCTTTGTATTTAGGTTACCAAATGTAAGTTTCCAAAGAGATGAGACGCACCAAATTACGAATCAAATACTAGGATGTTAAACTCGCTAAACAAGTGTTCGCCCACTCAAAAATGACAGGTGAATCTATGAATAGTCATGGTGCCGATGTTTTGTTTGGGGGACATGACCACATGTTAGTCCAGCTGGATTTATCTGGAGGCTAGTCTGAACTATTTACAGGTATTACATTGGGCGTGGTGCAGGGTCGTGGGATAATTATGATTTAAATAGTACTTGCCTCGGAAGCGAAGAAGACGATGGAGTATTGTGGGTATAGATTTTCTTATTAAGCCTGACCATTGACATGCTGCTAGCCTAGTAAAGAGTGGCACGGACTTTCGCGACTTGAGTGAGCTAACTCTCGAACTTGAAGATACGCCTGAAGGGAGCATTCGTCGCAAGGTAGTTAAATCTATTCGAGGCAAGTAACTTAATCTTGACAAGTGAAATTTGAAATTTCATGGGCTTACTCCAGGGGTCCGACGCTCTGTCCAACCCAGCCAGCCGCCCTCACCTGCCTTGACAAGAATTATTAAAAATCAACTTGATTCTGTTTCCTCCACCTTGTCCGAGCCTATATGTCATACGTTGACCGAATGGAATGCGAAATCTGATCTGGTCCGTATTGATGAGGTGAGTGCTTTATTCTATCCCTTTTCGGTTCTCGTCCAACAGCCTTTAGTCTGCTCTTGGAGACTGGATGGCGGACGTGCTTCGCCACGCATATGATGATGCATTATGTGTTAAAGGGGGAGGTCCCGCCGATGGTGTGCTGATTTGTGGAGGTACGCTGAGGGGCGACTCGGTTTATGGACCTGGTGAGATGCGCCCCTATGTACACTGAGATTTCGATGTTAACTAAATACAGGCGACATTACACTGGGAGATTTGTTGGAGATCCTGCCGTTCGAAGATCCGATAGTTGTGCAGGCTTTAAACGGCGAAGCAATATGGAATGCCCTGGAAGCTGGGCTTTCCACCTGGCCAGCCCAAGAAGGGTATGTTCGGTTCAATATTATGAATCAAACACTGATCCATGAGTAGACGTTTTCCCATCGTTTCGGGCATCCGAATTGAATGGGACTCGAGGCTTGCCCCCGGAAGTCGAGTCAAAGGTATCTGGTTGGCGGAGCAGGAAGTCGCTTCTGATGGAAGTATCCATAGTAAAAACGGCCAACCGGTTATACGGGATGCCAATAAGACCTACCGGATCGTAACTAGAGAATACATGGCTGCCGGACACGATGGCTACGATGCCCTTCGAGGAAAACCATTTTTGATCGACGACGAGAATGGTGTAATCATGAGTTCGATTGTACGCCGGTACCTTCTAGGTAAGCCTTTCGCACATCATTGGCAGATCTTAGTTAAAACCATAAAGGCTCGCAATACATACATACGTTTAAGGCTCAAAAATCTGATCAAGCGCCGAGTTTCTTGTCGACTTCGTCTATTCATACGATCTCCAAGGCTAAACAGCGCTGGCTTAAAGCAGCAGAGATGATCGTCAACTTCGAGAGACAGCGTGCTCCGACGGGTCACTCTGTTGGGGAAATAGGGGATGCGCTTCGAATTGCTCAACGCGAACACATGACAGATATTGACCGCTTTGATGGCTCCAAGGCACGCTGCGGAAGGACCTTGCAGTTCAAAGGAAAGGTCGACCTGGTTGTTGTGGCTCCAATCGTTGACGGAAGGCTGAAGGATCTTGGGAGGGTATAGGAGCAAACTTGCTAGAAGTCAATAAAACAAATAATAATATGGTATTTTGTTTTTGTAGATCGTTTGTACTGAAGGAATTCGTATATGCGCCATACATGATAATTTGGCTATCCAATGCAGCGTGGCATGAGGTAACGATATTTGGGCAGTCATAATATAAATATAAAGAACAAGGAGTGGAAGAGAGCACGACAAGTGAGTTGATAACTCCTGGAGTACTATAGAGGCTTTTTGATGTTTCTAACGGCTCACCCCAAAGTCGCACCAGAAGGAAGCAACGTTTGCGGAAGGATTTTGAGCAGACTTAAAATGCTCCACTGGTACGCTTCTAGTGTATACGTATCTACATCATGGGGGTTTTACTTCCACTTTTTAATTGTTATTATAGGCGAAGGCGGCATCCTGGTGCAATATTTTGGTTTCATTAGGAGATATACTTCTCAATTATGAGGCAGAGGCTCTTGTTAATATTTTTTCTTTGTCTCCTTAGCTACGAAGCAAATTTTCACCCATTTTTGTGAAACGCCATGATTCTATTTTTGTTCTTTAACTCTTTCAAATCCCAAGTGGTTGGTGAAACTTAGTCTGGGCACACTCGTGGTGTACAAGGGATAAAGCACACCCATGCAATGGGATAAATATGTAGCGCATGGGAGCATCATGAGGGCAGGTCGGGCAGGCGTGGGGGGGGGGGAGCCGGGATGGACCCGTTGTGCGCGGGCGGTCCACAATACACTCGTAACCAGCGGTATGGCGGGCAGGGGAAAACCGCGAACATATGATTCGAGTATCCACGGTGGGAAATTTCGTATTTGATCTCGCGAAGCGGGCGAGGTAAAGGCAAAGAGCAAGAGTCTAAAACATAAAGTCACATGCCAGTTTCTTTTCCTACCGTTTATTTTCTTCTTGTTTTCTCCTCGTTACCTGCTCTGTGTTCGTAGGTATGTCTTGTAGCGCGACTTGTTGTTTTCTCCCCTGTCTCGAACTGTTTACACGCAGCTCCTGTCATATTCGTAATGGAAATGCATCAAGAGATATGAAGAGCATGTGCATGTAGCTCCTTAAATATAAATCCAAAAAAGGACACGTGACTCATGTCATAGCTCCGACTACTCTATGGGGCCCCAAAAACCCGGGAGCGCTCTGAAGTGCTCCGGTTTTGGGAACCTCCTCGTTAGGATCCGACGAATCCGGATTGCTCGGCGAGGACTTGAGAGCACTCCACGAGCCCTTCCGAGCGTCATACCAAACGCTCCGGAATGCTCGCTGACAGTAGCGAGTCCCGGAGCGCTCCCGAGATTTTCGGGGCCCCGTAAAGTAAGTCCTTGTTTTATACTGGAACCAGGCTCCGGCATAAACATTTACTTTGACATCTCCCAATGTGATAAATCCAGGCCCCATCTTATCTCGTCCAGAGACTTTACGTGGGTGCCCGGTAGAAGATTTGTAGTGGAACTTGTGCAGCAGTGGGGCATTTGTTCGGCAGCTCCCAATAAGCCGAATCGAACGAGTCATCGAAAGCTGGGGATGGGGGGAGGGGGCGAGTGACCCAAACTTTGTGCTAGATCAAGATCGCTATAGTGTTCGGACTTCGCACTCCATGCTTGTGTGTGTGTTATCTCCAGTGACATTGAGAATGTCAATGTCGCATAAGGTCACCGCATCCGGCTTGTTATTGTCGGCACTATCATCCATCTTTCAGTTCTTTTTTGGAACGAGGAGTGTGGTCACTACAAGGTCGTGGTTTCCACTACTGGGGGACCGAGTGTCAAAACGACTAGATTGGGCTTTTGCATCGTATGATCAGGATGAGAGCGCTTAAACCTTGCCATCCCTTCCTTTCCTCCTTTCTCGAGGAGCTGCTGGTTGTGGTTATTTGATGCCATACTCAATTATTAACACTTACCGCCATTTGAAGGCTAGCACCACAAGCCCTCCATACTCACAGCCTTGATTCGAAAATACAGTGCTACATGATCTGTTCATTTATTATTATCCAGGTAGGAAGCAAAGTTGCATCGGCATGAACCGTTTCTTGAAAATACTACTAATACTTATAGTGGAATCTTTACAGAAAGAAATACTGTCACTGAACACCTCGCCAATGGAGGGTGGCGATAATCGGTTTGCTGTCCCATTCATCTATTGGCCCTTGCCCAGATTTAAGAAACGCAGTGACGATACCAGAACCGTTTTGCAGTTTGGTGACAACGCTGTAGGCCAGTCCTTACTCTCTGAGTGGTGTAAGTACTGTATTGGATGCATTGTCTTTCCCGAAGACGAGCTGCAGGTTGGCGAGTATAGCCGTATCTGTCTCAAACGTACTGACTGATTGAGATTGTATGATATGAGGTAGAAATACCTGGAACCAAGGTCGAGCACACTTAAATAGATACCAGGCTTTGTACTGTCTTGTTTCTCAACCCGACAAATATCTCCAAATTTACCGCGTCAGCACCGCCTTGATTCCCTATGACCTCTCAGCCACAGTAATATTGTGATATAGAAGTCGACAGGAGGTACAGTCGCTATTTGCGGGCCCACATATCGTGGAAATGTCGATGAAAAGGCCATACATTGCAAACCTAGGATCATGTGAATCGGTACGACCTCGCTTGCAGTCGTGTATTTTATTGGATAAGTATCATCCACGCGAGAAGAAAATAAAATAACCTAAGAGTGTTGGTGAGTATGAACTTTTGCATTGTGGCACAGAAAACTCACAACAAGGGATAAACCGCAAGCAATACCCGTTGCTGTTCAAGTTTTGTGCCATCCAGAAAGTTTACAGCAGCTGGCACAAGATCATTAACTCAAAAGAGCTAGTTTATATCTCACAACCTACCCCAAACACACCACGCCCATGCGGCCAAGGCAATAGGTGCCCGGACATACAGCACCCGAACAAAAGTCGAAATGATAGCAGCGAGTACTAGAACCTGTAAGTATCCAAGTACTTGAAGAATAAGTCACTTTACCCAACGGGAAAATGCAGTAGCCCAGTACGCATAGAGACTGGAATAATGAACTAGAAACGTAACTTTAGTGGAAAGAGCAATAAAACCTATCAAAATAATACTAACACTCTACCACCCAGTAATTTCGCATTCAGGGTAACTACAAGCGACCCTATCGAGACAATGACGACCACTCCTGTGAAGACGCCAAGTGATTGCGTAGGTGGTGCCTTGGTGTATAAAGAGTTAGTGTTTGACATTATTTCCGTCAATTCCAACGTACATTAATACTCAGTAAGATACCAAGGGCCAAGCACAATACCAAGGGCCCCCAGAGGTCCCAATCTCTGTGCGATTTCAAACATAGGCAACGGGAGTGCTCCGTATTCAACCTACCTTAGGACTTCTCTACCAGCACCAGCCCTCCGGGGGTACAACACCTGGAGTAGCTTACTATAGATCGATAATAGATCGCGTGCCTATCTAATACATACAGGCTTATTCTAACGATGCTGAGGGACACTCACAATTGTAGCTGTTACCGGTTCGTCCAAGGTGTCAGCACCTGTGTACCTATTGAAGAAAGGTGAGTCGTGTGGCCGAAGGGTGAGGAATGAGCAGGTATACCTGGTTTCCAATCTAACGCCACCATATTGCTGGCGGGTAATGTTTGATTGCCCTTCTGTACTTGTCCCACTTGACGATCCAATATTACCAGAGAGCGCAGGGTTAGGTGTCAGGATAACAGGTTCCAAGGGCGCCCTGGCCCCCGGTGTGGGAGGAAGCTGGCCTCCGTGAACACTCGGCTGCGTAAAGCCAGGTATATCTTCGTCATTAACATCATCATCATCTGCAACAATGTACTGTTGCGGAGGCGCCGGTGAGGCAGACATTATGGTCGCTGGATGTCACGTGTAATCATTGCCAAATACTCACAAACATTATTGCTCTCTGATAGGGGCTACCCAATCTGGGAATGCTGAAGGTTACTTGTACCACCACCCGCACTATTAGTGTTGTACGAATTTATCACGACCAACAATAAAGAAACCGCGACTTGTTACGACCCCGAGTCAAGTATACCTCACTTTCGAGAACAATGAATGCGCATGAAGCCTACCCGCCGCTGCCGCCCTCCCCAGAAATTCCTTCAGAGCCGCTTGCGCCCAGTCGAACCAGCCGAGCTCCCCCTTACATTCGTACATCATTCTCTTCTAGATATGCACGACCTCAATCTCAGTCGGCACACACTACTCATCAGATGCGCTTCCTATGATAACATCTCCTTCTGCTCCGAGCCTCCGCCATCACTCACAGAGCCGCGGGCATAGGTATAGCAGGAGCATAAACTCAGGGGATAATCCACCGCCTCTTCCTCTTCCAAGCGAGGCAATTGATGCTGGCTATGCGAGTAACAACGAATGCTCGGATAATCGAACCGAAGCTATCATTCGTCAGTGGAGGACAAAGCGCCATGAGAGCGATCCCGGGCTATTAGGGAAAAGCAGAGAAAAAAATGAGACCTCACCTTCTCTCCCCGTGAGTCCAAAGTCTGGAAAGCCAAGGACGCAAATTAACGTACTGAAGGATAATCCACGGATATGGACCCCGTCTCAGTTAGCGCAATACTTGCTCACCGCCCTCAGGTTCAAACCCAACCAATCTTCGGAGACTGTACCCGTCCCAAAGCCAGTTGCCCAAGATATTGCAAATTTTGTGGTCAAGTATAAGTTAAATGGTCGGGTCTTTCTGCGCTTGCAGGACAAGGATATTGAGGAGTGAGTTCCCTGATGCCCATATATAGTTACTATCTCACAGCCAGTACTAAGGATGGGAATCAACCAACTTTGGAGGACTGTCCTCATGTCCTCATCACTGGAACTACGCAAAAGTCTCCTCAAGGGGCGGATTTGGGGATTCGGGTGTGATAACGTTGAAGAGTGTTCTGATCAGCCTACGCTCGAACACGGGCGTCGTGTACCAAGTACCGTTCTGGAGCGTGAAGAAACAAGCAACCGGAAATCTGCGTCCGTATACTCCGAGCCTGCTCCCTTATACAAATCACAAGACCTCAACACTCTCCGATCGGGTGGATATATACCCCCCAGCTCCCCCACGCTTACTTTTAACTCTGATGCATCCAACTATATCGCCTCATACCGCTCCACTCGTCCGCGTGCTGAATCCATTTCTTCGGTCGCAAGTTCATCCGCTGGACGGGTTCGAGAAATAGTGCAAAACCTGGAACGAGCAGCAAGCTCATCAGAAGATGCCATTTCTGGAAATGAAGATGCGGGTTTTGCCAGCAGTGAGGTGACCTCGGAAAGCGACGAAGATCACGAATCTAGGCTGGACGCAAACAGCAGAAATCTTAGCTATGCGATTGATGGCCCGACGAAGAACGAGGCCACACATCCTCAGTTATCGACCCCTCAATCAAATGGGGTTTCAGCGGTTGACTCTCCGGTGGCCTCGCATACATCGAAGACGTCACGAGCGAGCACCTCTGACTTCATCGAAACTCCATCATCTCCATCATCCATGGATTTACTCGCAGTCGCTCAGTCAAGGGAGTTACCGAACTTATCGAGAAAAGATTTCAGCAACTCGATGACCAAGAATATATTAGCTGAAGAACCCACCATTGAGGCCCTTCTCGGAGAAGAAGGGAACGCTTATGAGGGGCGCCCCCGCGCAACCTCATGGGGAGCCAAGGCGTGGGAGGAGGAATTCCTAGGAGGCACTAGTCGCCGCGTGCCTGCCATCGAAATACCGAAGACGAGCGCCAAACCCCTGGCAGATATCGGGCGTACTCAAGAGATGATCACAGTTCCTCGTTCCGTCTGGGATACTTTGTGCAGGCGCTTGGATGACACTGAGCGCAGAATAGCCCTACTCGAAATGCAAGAAGCCGAACGAAAGGGGGAGGTGGAATTACTTACTGGCTGGAACTTCTCTGATGATCCTAATATTCCAAGGGCCAAATCACCTGGGAGTTTCTCGGTGGTCACACTGTCTCCTTATCTTGTAATAGTTGGAGTAGGTGTTTGTGCCCTGGTTGCTGAATATGTGTTTGGACACATGGCAGGGCGAAGGTCTCGCTCTTGATGGACAACAGTTAATGGATTAGTGTGCCAATATTATTGGTGATAGCCTCTAAGTTGCGACAAAATTGTTATATACAAGATCCAACCAGGCAAAACAACCTGTCCTGCAGAAGCCGATTTGGGTCCCATAAGTGGATTATCTGCCGAGATATCATAGCCTACAAAATTATGGTTAGACTACCTTTCGATTGGATAGCGCGAAGAAATGCAGCATACCCGAGAACCACCCTCATCAGGGTGTAACCGACGGTAGCGACAATCTGACGTAGGTGAGCATATAGCCTGAGAAAATAATCGAATAACATACCATCGTGGCGACGACACTGGCAGGGACACCATTCTTTAGGAAATCGGTATTGGAAAGGTAGACCTTGCCCATCTCATCCTCTTGAGTAGCCCTGCCGAAGGGGGTGAGTGCCGAAGTAGGACGTCACATAAATCAACTCACGCGGTCTGATTAGGGAATCCAGAGACCGGCATGCCCATTCCACTAGCCCGCCGGTCGAGTTAGTATTATCATGGCAATTAATTAGGGACACCTTACGCAGAGCAAATCAGGCCAGTGATGAAAACCAAAAGCCGTGGATGAGGGTCTGGGAGATTGGACCCGACCTCCGCAGCGATCGGCACTAGAAGAACGCTGGCGATGGTATGACTGATGAAAGTAGAAACAATCTGCAATAAGAAGGGTCAGTGTGGTGTAAAAGCCCGTCAAATGGGGTAACGTGCCAAAACCACAACAGACAATACCAGCACGATTTCATAGAGCGCCAATCCCTCAACCAAACGGCGCACCCCGTCATCCATAGTGGCTAGAAGACCACTGGAAACGACGGCTTTCCCGAGAGCAATGCCTCCCATTGCCAAAAAGACAATTGTCCACAGGAATTGTTCGAAGTCCTCCTTCATTGGAAAGGGTCAAATTGCATTCTCCAAGCAAGAATTTCTCCTACCTTCTTGAGCACGTTGGTCGAAAAGAATGCGACAATGGGAATTATAGCAATTACTCCCATGTCACCGAAGATATGATCGATCTGGTGGGCAACGCACCATAAGGCGATGGTTATTAGACATACAATGGAAACCCAGTATTGCTTGAGCGTAAAGCTTTCTTTAGTCGGTCGAATCGGCCTGATTCTAAGCTCAGTACCATCGGGAGCATAGCCAGGTTTGTACGAGACCAATAACAGCAGCCAGATCACAAAGATTGTGAGTGCCGATACGGGAATTGCAACTGCGAACCATTGAAGCCAATCAAGCGGCGGGTCCATGTACTGGAGTGTGATTAAATTCTGAGGAGACGAGATAGGCGAGCTTTGACCTCCGATATTGGCAGCTAATGCGATGGCCAACTATACGTGTGCGTGTCAAATGTAGCACAGCAATTTACTCAAGATGAACTCACAATGAGGCACGGTGCAAAAGAGGATCCTTGAGGTAATGTCCGTAGTATGGGCTACAACCAGTGTACTGTTAATACGGGTCTTTTTTGTGGAGACTGGCAAACCTTGATGAGGGTGAAGCACAGTGTCGGCGCAGCAACATTACTGTATAGTTTGATGCAATGAGCTTGGATTCCACTGTGAAGGTTCAGACGAACCTGATCCACATGCTCGCAAAGCACGACACTGCCATAAAAGAAAGCAAGACGACACTGGGCCTTGTACCTGCAATGCTAAGAACACGAGTGATGAGGACTCGGTCGATATTAGTCTTGGAAAGAGCAGATGAAATTGTAAACCCTCCGATTAAAAGCATAATTGTTGGAGAGAACATGTAAGAGAAAATGTATCTTTTGAACCCAAAGGGATGAGTATAAACATAACCTAGTAGACTAGGAACTTACTTGGTCGCTTCTTCCGCACTCAATTGCCTACTTTCAGGCGCCGGTCCTCGAATAACGCGCAAGGAGACTACCAAAAGAGGAACACCCATAGATGTAATAAACAGTGGAATTGCCTGAATTTTGTCAGTTCAATGCGCTAGCCATGGGTCTGAGGTACATACTTCAGTAGCCCATAAAACCGTAGCAAATATTAAAATGGCAAGGCATCTGTTTGCCTCTTTTCCCTCAACCATATGTACGTTCAAGAGTACGACGAATAAAAGAATTGCCAGCAACAGTACGAGCTTTCTTTTGGTAAGTTTCAGGCCAAACGCTGTTAGCAGGGGTTCTGCCTGGGAATCAACATGTCCAAGTCCGAGTGCTTTGACCCGACCATCGGCCCCTTCGCCTCGACGCTCCCTACCGATCATCTGGCGCCAAACCGTGTCTCGCTCCCAGACGATCTGCAAGGAGAGTGTCAATAAATACGGGCTTGATCAGATAAAGTTACGCACGTGCTCCCGTTGGTGCACACGCAATTGCCGTAGAGCAGCAGAGATATCCCCTCGAGTAACACATTTCGCGTATAGACTGATCGTTCGGCTAATGGCATTTCTCAAGCGATCTTTGCATTGTTGAGTAAACGGAGCAGCTTTCTCGACGATGTTGTGCATGTAATGGTCCTTGAGCTACAAATAAAGGATTGGTAATGGTTATAGAATACAGGAGTGATAAGTACCTCGTTGTAAGTTATTTTATCGTACCTGCAAATTTGGTGGTCAATATCAAGCTAACCACACAAACATCTACACACTTTTTGAGTATCTTTCTAAATCCCTATTAGGATAGATGGGCATATTAGTCATTGATAGCAGCCCGAAACTTCGATACGCACGGTATAATTGAGCTCCACATAAGATTTGAGAGATGTCAAAGATATGTATAGCTATCAAATTGGTACTAAGTGACTCGCCTGGTCAATATAAAATAAACCTTACAGTTGTGATTCGGCGCTTGAAGAGCATTTGTAGGTCTATTGCTGCCGGGGAGCGCATTTGCCAGATAGTTTCTCCAACAATTGGTGCGTTAGAAGCATTTCCGGGCTTCACGAGCCGAATCAGGGTGGCAAGTGGTGTTTTTGGATGCAGAGTAGATAAACTAGTCGCTCTTCGGCGTTGGTTCTGCGAATGAGGCGATACCCCACTGTCTGAACCTGGTCCCCGTAAGGACGCTATACTAGCTTCGAGGTCTGCGTTCCCGCCCCGGAGGACTGAATGAGTCAAAGGAGTTGGATCTGGACGGGTTGCGGATATTGGCTCATCGACTACAGAATTGCCTAAACTCGTGTAAGTACAATCGAACGGGAGAACATATGGACGTACTTAATGTGCGACTATTGCTCAGTGCATGACTTTGAGAGCCTGAGCGATGCCTCTCGACTGAAGGGATACCTCCGTTACTCCGGGTCTCGTCTTCGTCTTCATCTTCATCACTACCGTCGTCAGAATCAATACCACCATGTCCATTGTTAATGCCTTCTTCTTCAGTTCTGACAACAAGCTGCTCTAGCTCTGCGACATCGTACAGCAGCTCCTTCTCTTGGATATCATAAAAGGTATTGATCTTGGCTAGCTCAGCATCAAGAAGCGGCTGGAAAATGGCGTTGGCAGCCTGGCGATGGTGCTCGCCACCCAGAAGAGCGGCTCGTTCTCCGCGTTCAGCGTCCTGAGATTGGCCTGGAACAGGAAGCTCGGATTCGAGAGTATATATTTGTTTCTTAAGAGCAGAATACCTAACATAATATACCTGCTTGAGGGTTTAGCACTGGCGGATTAAGAGGCAATACGAACGCAATGTATTCTTCCCACCACTCTGCATTTGCATTGAATTTGAGAGAGTTGCTAAACTTCATAGCGTGGCGATGTTGTGGCCAGTCGTCGTCCGCAAAAGGTCTGGAAGACGGCAGTGGTTGGAGCTCGATTGTGTCCATAGGTGTCAACTCAGGAATTAACATATGGTATTTCATAACTGCACAGCCACCAACTCTTGCTGGGTTAGCTTGGCTGCTGGGCTGCACCGTATTATTCAGCCAAAGACACCAAAACCAAGCCCACACTTTGGTCGCTCCCATGAGAATGAATCAATATCATATATTATACCTAGTATTACAAGAGATTGAAGACATTGAGATTATAGTGGCAAGATTCCGCATCATGAAACAGGAAGTGTGGTGATAATGGTCCTAAAATGCATGTGGACTGGTATAAGGAGAGGAACGTACATAAGAGGAAATAAGGAAATAAGTGAGAAGAGAATAATCTGCATAAATTTACCATGGACGAAGAGGGGCCCGCGTTGTAGGCACTGAGTTAATATCCACGGAAGCATGCCCCGAGGATTTGCGGGAATGGCTCGTGGGACTACGACTATGACTGACCAGGTCAGGTGGGGACCTGCGCCCTTCGTCGGGGTCACGAGAAGCGATCTCGGGTGATCTCGAGGGATCGCGGGAAGGACCACCATAGTGTTCACTGAAGCGACGAGAAGAAGTGCCAGAGACAGGGTGTCCGTTTATGCGCGACTCCCAGGCCGAGCCGTAGGGTGTTCGAGGAGAGACCGGCGAATGTTCATTCGTCGACAGGTCTCCATGTGTGGAATTAGAAGCTGAAGGAGGAGGGGAAGTCGCAGGTCCGCCGCGGACGGATGACCATGCGAAATTATCTGACCGGTGTTGTCGGGTCGTGAGCCCCTGTCATATTCAGCTGAGCCTCTGTCGGAAGACCTAAATGACCAAGAAGGCCGAGCGTCGTGCGAATCTCTCCGGCTATCTTCTGATCGAACCGGCGGTTGGTACCGGCTAGGTCCAAGGTGCAATGGAGGCGCCGAAGATGAGCGCCTCTGCTGGAAGTACGCCTCAGGAGGTGGCCGAGGCGCATCATCCGAATCATCAGTCGAACTCATGCGCATACGCCCAAGGACTGGGATATCAGAAGATCCACTGGCCCGTGTTGTGCTCACTGACGGTGCCACCAGTGGAGGTAGAGTGAATGCGCCTCGAGGGGAAGGAAGGTTCGGAGCGAGTGCTGAAATCGGTGGTAGTGTCAGACGCTCATGAGGGTCGTGCGCGCGCCGGAGATTGGAGTCCGAAGAGCGACTTTGCAGTGTATGATTGGACGGTAGATATTCATATTCAGCTGCTTGTGACCGGGATCCATATGCCTCGCGAGATCCGGCATAATCACGCCGAGGAGGTGGATGAGCCGAAGGGTATGGCGAGTACCGAGAATGCTGTGCGTGCCTATCACGGATGGGAGAGCCACCACCTTCCTTGTAGCTGGACTTAGGCCTCTCGGAATACACATGAGGATAATGCGGTGCTTCCTGATGGTACCGATCATAAGTAGATGGAGGGCAAGACGGTGAGGACGCTGGACGGTAATTTCCATGGCTTGGATAGCCATACCCTACATCCGAGATTTCACCAGAGATACGTCGAGGAACCTGAGGTTGAGCATACACTGGGGCTCAGGATGGTATGCCAACGAACGAGGAGGGTTTGGTGGGTTGTGGATAGGCAATGCAGGCGGTTGCACAGTCCTCCGGCTCTTGCGCTTGCCCGAGGTAGCGACAACCTGACCGTAACCCGGTTGGTCTGGTGACAAACACGTCGATGGGAAGGTTGGTCTGGTGGTTTTTGGAAGTCAGCAACCGGGAGTGCAACGACTGAGATGATAACTGACCCAAACAGTGGAACCAGATCCTCGCGGATCGGCCAGGCAACGCGGCGGGCCAACTTGAGTGCAACCTGGTGGCAACTAGGTCAGACACAATGAAATATTGCTACCGACTCCGATCACATACCTCGAAGGGCATCCAAGTGCCTTGGATTTTCAAGTAGCCACCTCGAACCCTTCTAAGCTGGGGGGCAAGGTCTGGTTGGGATTCAAGCATCTTAACTATGTCCGCTGATAGAGAAGCCCTTTAGTACAACCCTCCGCAAGTCTTTTGAAGGAACACACCTTTAGTGTTCCCCAAAGCCTTCCAAATACCAGTCCTTGAGTCGCATATAAGCTTGATATTTCCACAGTTTATAGAGAGAAATCATACCATAGGACATAGCCGTCATCGACGTCCATCATGATCCATTGACCTATTAGACACATCCATTTAGTACTGATAAGGGCAAGATATTGACAAAACAACTAGCCATTGAGCGGATATTCATAAACGGGGCTAAAATAATCAGAGGGGTTGTGAATAACTATGAGTTGGCATGGGATGACTTGCGTCACTCACACATAGCCTCGAGGATCGTTGCTAGTAATATATCTCCCTTTTGTTATACGATGCTGTAGCGTTGAATACGGTTGATACCGTTGAGCTTGAAAATTAGATGATTCAGGTGCCATGGCCGATGGCGGACCGCTGCGAGGAGGTGGAGGCTGAAGCGCAGGAGAGGGTATTAGATCTCCACCTTGGTGAGGTATTACAGCGCATACTACGTACCGCGGGAATCGCCGGAGACATGAATGGCAGGTGAATAAAGACCAAGTCAAGTTAAGCCCTGTCACCGAAGAGGGAAGGGGGCAAATGGGTGCACAGTCTCGTCCCAAAAGGTGATTTTATAGCGGTAAACGGGGGAAGCAGGCTGAAGCTGTGGAATCCGATCCTTCGGATCCCTCTTGCGGTGAATTGAATATGATTCGCAGATGAGTGGAGACCTAGAAAGTTAGGTACTGTCGAGGCCGAGCTAAACGAACACTCCTCTCGATGGTGCTTCTTGAACCTGAAACCACTTTCACCGTGCGCGTGGAACCAACAGAAATACCGCAGTAGAAGCGGGGGTCGGGAATATAGGTTGTGATGACGCGTTTGAACAATCGTTACGAGGCAATCGTTTGGAGTAACCGTTGGAAACAACTGGGGAAAAGATATCATCCGCTGCCAGCTCAATTTAGAGATGCTCACGTGGAAATCTCGTGTGATTTATGATCGGCGTCGGCTCGGATGTGTCAAACGACGTCGTAAAGGCTCCCTTAGATACGGCCACGCGAGACTCACGCTGGATCCCCGCCACGGTTGACAGCGGGATCGGACCCGACCTCTTGACCTACAAGTGTGTACCTGGGCCCAAGTAACTCGTGCTAAGTAACCCTAATCGGCGACAAGGGATTATATGCGTAGTCGATGTCATCTCGGGAACGATGAGTCCACGTTTTACCGAACAATTATATTACATTCCCGCAACCCCTCGTAACCCGTGGGATGGGACGCCTTCTAAAATATACCAGTAATTCTCACAATTCCTCGGGTCCATTACCCGGTGCCGACTGCACATGGAGTCCCCCGCGAGGCCACACCTTAGCCAACATGGGAAATTGGTCCAGAACATGGAATTATTTCCACATCATGAAACACAACGACGGTATATTTGTTTTGTTGTCCCAAATATGTCCGAAAGTCTTGTTAGCGTATATTGTGTCTTATCGAATAAGTCGACAAGAGTTCAACTAAATTCAACCTCTGCAGCGTACTCGAAGGAACAAGAGGGCGCTATTTTTCGGATCACAACGCCTTCTCCTCCGTGTTCAAGGCCTCGGTCCTGGAAACAAACTTCTGAACAGCCTTCGTCATACCGAAAGGACCGTAATCAGGGGACCGTAAGCTCTCGAAAGCGGCATGAGCCTTTGATATTCCGAGCATCGCCCGGATTTGGAACGTTGTTCCTATCCACATGAATGTGTAGCTTCTGAAGCCGAACTTGAATTGATGGAGACTAGCTTAATTTGACTACTGTGGCTTTTTCACTGCTGCAGGGCCGCGGCATCAAAAGCAAGATCTGCGTGGTACCAACCCTCTTCGTAGTGCCACACATCCCCGGCGGCTCATATTCAGGTTATGATCGGGCGAGCGGATTCCGCTTGGGATACACGCTTCGCCCCGGTCCCTTATTCCAGACAACAGGCCGAGAATGTAGCGATTGATTGTGAAGCAAAGTGCGGAGCAGGCAAGCAATAGCGTCACTCATTCCACATACACATTCGTTTCTGGATATTATTTGTACATTTAAGCTTGTTATTACCAAGTACGTGGCAAAACATTGACCGAGGTATGGGCTTGGAAATTATTTGATAACGGTGGTTTTGTTTGATAAGCGACATTATCAATTTTAAGGTCGTAACCATGCTCTCGAGATGAAAAGCACCAAATCCAGTACAAACATCGATCGCGTGGCAGCTGTCAATTTATTGACTCATAATTCTTCTATTCGCCAGCGTTCGCCAAGTGATTGTAGATCAGCGGAAATAGTGATATTATATTACTCGCTGATATGTTATGTTGCTGCGACGTGAAGTTTGTGGTGGCCAGGAAGATGCTCAAAGTTCGGATAAGAATAGTACTCTATTATGGTTGACTAAATCGATTACGCTACAAGAACGAGAACAAGCACCTCGACACATGCTAGCTATGACATCAGGCGTTCCTAGAAGATATGAGTATCGACGATTGGAGTGACACAAAACCAAGAAAATTCTATGAATCTCAGAGGTGAACACAATCAGGAAGAGATGCAAGCGCCCGGCGGACAGCCGCGGATTCCGCGCCCACACCAGAAGTATAGTGAACCCGACTGCTCTCGAACCCGTTGAATTGGCTGGCCGCACAGATGGTATAGGCGCCCATGTTCCGGAAGCCTAGCCAGTCTCCCACCACGAGATTAGCCGGAAGGCGCGTCACGGGGCAAACGCAGTCGATGGAATCACAAGTCGGTCCCCAGACGCTGCATGCTGCTTGAGGAACTTTGTGGGGGTCAACCGGCCCGGTCAAATTTTTACCGAGGGAAATGACGTAAGGATGAACGTGCTGGTGATCAAACATGATGCAGTTGAATGCGCCATAGACTCCATCATTTATGTAATCTAAATAAACTATGAGCAAATTTCAAGTAAAGTGTGGATGCCTTTCACGTACACATAATGTTAGGCTGTTCAGTATCCTCCGTAGCATCTGTGGGGATTAAATCGTCACTGGCACGAGCGCGGCGGGCGATGACATTGGCTGCAAGGGAGAAGGCTCCAGAGACATAGAATCGGCCAGGTTCAGCAATGACGCGAATATTACTGCGGTCGGGAAAATACCGAACCAGCGCATCGCGCAAAACCTGTGCGGTAGACTCGAAATTGCCATCCTCAAAACCGCCCCCAACATCAAGTAGGCTGAAGCGGTATCCGACTTCTGCACCCATCTCAAATACAGCACGGGCGCGCATTACTGCATCTGCAAATGCATTGGAGTCGAAACAGCCGCTGCCGACATGGAAGCTCACGCCGATTACATCCAACCCAAGCTCCTTTGCTTTGGCCAAGAGTCCGGGGACGGTGACAAGAGGTGCGCCAAACTTTAGACCCAAGCGGCACAAGCTCTTCGAATCGTCGGTAAGGATCCGAACAACTAGTTTAGCCTTCGGATGGGCACGAGCAATCTTGAACAGTTCGTCTTGATTGTCGAAAGTCATCATATCAACTCCTGACTTGGCGGCATGACGAACGAAGGAAGTAGCCTTGCAAGGGTTTGCGAATATGATACGAGATGGATCTACGCCAAGACCCAAAACCTGGCTGATTTCTCCATGGGATGCACAGTCGAACCCAGTGCCTAATGCGGACAGGAGACGGAGAACGTATGGATCGGGGTTGCATTTGACGGCTGCGAATGATGTCAGTGTGTGACTATATACTTCGGTAGTAGTAAATTACCGTAAAAGGGCTCCACCCCAGGAAGGCAACGGAGCCAGCGCTCGTGCTGAAGGAGAACTTTGCTTAAATCAGCAGCAAAAAAGGCACGTTCGACGTTTGGCTCTTCGTCCTCGGTGTCGTAAAGTGCCTTGGCAACATTGTTGTTTATGATTTCGTCGGTTGTTCCGGTATGGAGAGGAGGGAGGCCAGGAAAGCCTATTTCGGGAGCAACAGAGTTGATCGCAAAATGGAACGAGACGACGCGAAGTCGACGGAACGGGATGCGGGAGGTGACGTAGAAAAGATGTTGCTCAGAGAGCTGGGGTGGTCACTGTAGGATCCATGAGTTCTAGCAGTGGTGGAAGATTTGGATGACTTGAAGTTGATGGGAGCAGAGCGCAAGATTTGGGGCTGTGCCATTCGTTTTCTAACCGAGTTCCTTTGGAAGGAGCTCTCCGACAGATGTGAATCCAGGGAAGTAAGCGCGAGTTGTTCCTCGATTACCGTATCAATCCGCCACCGGGGAGGCCGGGGCGGGTGGATGCGGTAAGTATAAGAACTTCAGAAGATGGGGTTCCTCGCTCTGTGCGAGGATAAATGGGTCAAGTAGAGGGGAGAAAGTCTAGGGCGTGGGCGAGAAAGGCGGGCGGCGGTTAAGTGGTGGAAACGCGATCGGCAAAATGGCTTGGTTACAGTCAAAGGCCTGTCAGGGTGGCTCGCCTGTTTAGGTCACAATCGCGTTAGTAAAGGTGTGATATATCAAGTACAACACATGTTTGCCTACCTCGTACGGACGACCACCTAAAACAATCATCGATGCATTCTATCAACAAATCTGTGGAAAAGAGAAAGAAACAATTTAAGATACTTACTCTCGACACTGCAGTCGGAGGTCGGTGTTTCGCTCTTCTGGCGAAATTGTGTGCAGATAAAGGGAACTAGTTTCGTTCCCTGTTCAAATCTGTATTTTCGACAAGCGAGTGAGTTAGCTGGGGGAGAAGTCTGGCGAAATCGTGCAGCTCTCAGCGAGATCGATACGAGTTATAAGCCGGAAGGAAATTTTGCATCCGCTCCGGTGCTATTCTTTCCCCACCGCATGGCAGTGTCCGAACAGCCATAAAGCCTCGGTTTATCCACCAAAGAATAACTGGACTAGCAACGGAACTGACTAAAATCTCGTTAATCTGGGGAACCGCCTCAGTGTGACTCAGGTCATCGTTCGGCATGTTTTTGACTTGGCTTCAGCCTGTACATTGAATCATGACGCAAAGTTGCTGATTCAAGCAACTGGTGTAAGTACCGAAAATCACAATAAATAAATAAATTCAGTGATTAAGCATTTACGCCTTAACCAATTCTTGGAATTCTCCGTTCTCGATTGACTCCTTCAATACATCCAATCCTAGATAAATCAAGCAACTCTTAAGGACTATGGTAACAATATCGATATATTAAATCGCTCTTACCTCCAATCAGCTCTCCATTAACAATGACCTGAGGGAAAGTTGGCCAATTATTCAGTACCTTAAGCCCTAATTAGGAATTAAAATCGATAAATTAAACTGTCCGTGAGTCCAAACCACGTAAGGTACGTGCCTTGTCGAACACTTTCGTCTGTCAAGATATCAAAATGGGTAAATTCGACATTCTGCTCCCTAAGGATGGCAACAGTCTGGCGAGAGAAACCGCATCGTGGTGCATCAGGAACGCCCTTCATGAATAGGACAACTTTGCTTTGGTTCATCAGCCCACGCATGCGTTCGTTCAACTCTTCGGGTGTTTCCTCGTGTGTGGGAGCTGGGGCTTCTGGTGCTTTTTCTGAAGCCGCGAGTCCACGGGACACGGTGTGAGCATGTGCTTTAATCGCTGCGGTCAGAGCAGGTCCATCGGCACCGTCAATTCTGCTGAGAAGATTATGCCCCTGGATAAAAATTTAGAGCCATTTGATAATATGAATCAATTACGTGACAAACCTTTAGCACCAGGAAAGTAGGGACCGACTCAACGTTGAACGACTCGGCGATATCTTCGTTGGCTTTGAAGTCAGCCTCGATCTACCAAAGATCAAGTAAATCTGGTGTATTTGCGTGGGAAGATCATATAGCCAAGCCCACCTGAAGAGTCAACAACTGAGGATTTTGTCTAGCAAGCTCCAAGACCACCTCGTTCATGGCCTTGCATGGCTCTGCCCACTCTGCCCAGAAGTTCAAGAGCGATATGCGCTCAAGATCGGCCGAAAGGAGCTGTTGAAACTGTTCGGCAGACGTGACGATATAAAGATTCTCTGGCTGAGACATGGTGGTAAACAGATGAAAGAGTCGGACTTGGTGGTGGCAGATAACGTGCGGGCAATCGACGCTAACGCAATAGGCTCGAAATGGTGAGTTATCTTCATAAGCATTTAGCGGATCTTTGTAATCAGATAACACCCAAGCGTAGCATACATACGTAACTAAATTTATTATTACTAGAAAGGTGATTATTGTAACGGTGAAACCTACCGAGGTCTGGCCGGCACAGAAAACCACATACATCCAAAAGCGTCTATTTTCATTTCGAATAAAGTTGTACCAGATACAAAAGAAATTCATACATCAAAACAACACATCACGGTAAGAAGTCTCTACGTAGGTACTGCACCATGTTCCAGTGCCTCGCCTTCACGGTCCGTGCTCTGCCCGCCCCCGATCTCCGGGGGCGCCGCCGGATGTTGCGAAGGTTTGAGACGAGACATTTCACCCACGAAAGATGTTCCCCAGTACGCTGCGGAGTATTTAGTCACATACTAAGGGTGCTCAAAGTCAGTACACCATCGTCTCCGCATGGAAAGCGTGTACCTTAAATAGCTTCTTATGATTCTCAGCACGGGTTTCAGGCGACATCGTAACTGCCTCGTGAATCGCGTCGGCTACTTGTTGGCTATCCCATGGATTGACAACAATGCTTCCATTTAAACTTTGAGCAGCACCGGCGAATTCGGACAAAATCATCGCGCCCTGGCGTTCTTGTTGGCATGCGATATATTCGTAAGAAACCTTTGCAAGCGGAGAAATTAATAAGCATACCCGACCCATGTAACCTATTACACTTACCAAGTTCATTCCATCTCGGGTAGATGTTACAAGACACACGTCGCTCACCGCATACAACGCGCAGAGCTCATCGAATGCCAAACTCTTGTGCATGAAATGGATAGGCATGAATTCAACAGTTCCAAAACGTCCATTGATGCGCCCAACGAGCTCATTGACAGTTGAGCGAAGGTTTTGATATTCTTCAACATCCTGGCGTGATGGAACGGCGAGTTGGACTAACACAACCTGAAACAAACAACACCAGGCTAAGCATATTGGTATCGGAATTACAAAGACACTCCTACCTTTCCAATCCACTCTGGATGCTCTGTCAGGAAAACTTCGAGGGCATGTAGCTTCTGAGGTACGCCTTTAATGTAGTCGAGCCTATCTACTCCCACAATAATCTTGACCCCCTTGAAGCGTTGCTCAAGCGCAGTAACTCGCTCCTTGACACCAGGCTTCGCTAGGTTCTAGTGGTCATATATGAGGCCTGATCAAAGCAGAAGAGCCCCTTTCACTCACGTTGACGAATTGATCAGGATCAATGCCAATGGGGAAAGTTCCAACTTGAGAGTAGCGGCCTTCAAACTCGATACCATTGGGCATAGTCGGGGCCCCTAGGATACGCGTGCACGAGGACAAAAAGTGCCGAGCGTAGTCGTAGGTATGGAAACCGATTAGGTCACTATAGAGAATACCCAAAAGTATTTCTCGTCGGACAGGAAGAATCCTGTGGACAAAAATGAGTGGAATGTGTGAGGAAGTGTGACTAATGCAACTCGCCGATAAATCTCGGAGCTAGGGAAGGGTGTATGCAAGAAGAACCCAATCTTAACGTCGCTGAGGGTCTCATGTTCGACCTCCGGGGTATCCTCTACTATTCCTTCTTTGATCTTAGCTAGTTCCTTCTGCGTCAAGCTACCATCCTTGCCAGGTCCATCAACGAGGCCCCGCAATAACATCGGAAGCAGCATGAGGTGATAATCCTGAACCCAGACCATGTCGCCAGAACGGATTAGGGAGCGGATAGCTTCGGCAAATTTGAGGTTAGCCTGCCGGTAGGCAAGCCAATTCGCCTCGTCGAAATTCATTTCACCAGGGTGGTAATGGAACAGAGGCCAAAGGATAGAGTTAGAGAAGCCATTATAGTGTCGATCGGCAAGGTCGTCGTCGAGGTACACAGCCTGGCAAGAGTACTCTTCCATTAAGCGTTTGTCGACCAATGCACGATCTTTGGGGGGGATATACAATCCTGTCCATCCTATCCAAATAAAGGACATAGACTTTTTGCAGCCTGAGAGGGCGGAGACTAGACCTCCCGAGGACATCTTGAAATGGTATTCTCCCTTGGCATCTTTACTAATGGTGATTGGCAGTCGGTTCGAGACGACGATGAGTCGCTGGCCTTCTTTGCCTTCCATAGTCGAGTAGGTAGGAATCGATGAGTGAGGATGGTTGCAGAGAAGGGTTGGTGGGCGTTATGCCGTGTCAACCCGAGTTATTTGTACGCGTAGAGAGTTCAAGATCGATTGAACGTGTTCTGAGATCCGGTAAGTATATGCTCGTCGATGCACGGGCGATGTAGGGTGCGTGGCTGAGCGAATTGAGAGCAAGGCCGTAATCAGGATGATATAGGATTGTCCAAGGTTTTTCCAGCACAGAACTCGTACAATTACTGCTGGGATACCAAAGATGCCCAGTGGCAGCAATCATCGAGTAATCGCATGTGATCATGCCTAAATCAGCCATGACGCACGTCTCGTCACATCGCACTGCCACCATCTGAAAGTCTAGAGCGAATGAGATTGCTCTCACGATTAACTAGAAAGAACGTGCTACGACGTACACATGCACCTTTGGAATTTTGGGTAGCCCGTTCGACTCTGCGTTGGCGCCTACAACTTCCAGATCCGTGAGTAAATGGGAGGGCCTTGTTGCCATCCGTAATTTGGGTGACACTATCACCACGTGACTTGCGAACAAACGCCGCAACTTTCACCACGCTGTTGCCTCAAGGCTCACCCTGGCTTATTTTTTCTTTTCTTTTGTAAAGTTCGACGCTACGGTGTGTTCGCTACTTATGTCAGTTATTATATCATCTGCAATATATCCGTTTATCTAATTTGATAAATGATAGACTTTGTTCACCGCACAGGCTAGACGAAAACCAAGACCATTGTTGAAAGGACGAGGAGTGTCATTTCGACGGGCTTGGACGGATCATGCAATCCGTATCTTCATCCGGAATACAATCAGACCTGACGGCCACCACGATAGCCACCACGGGTGCCTCTACATCTTCCCTATTTCCCTCCTCGAGGATCACAAAGGTGGGTCCAACTGAGTCTCAAGATTATTCTGAAATGACCCAAAATATGTTGCTGTAGCGCAAGCTTCAGGATGCGCTAGACGCCCTGGACGACGCAACTTCACCGAGTGATTCTGGCGTTCGTCGCCGCGGGGAGGGTGATGGCCGCCCCAGCCCTTCAAACGGGCAAACACCTCAATTTACTCTTCACTGGCGAAATACGGCATTCACGTGGGACGAAAACCTGGGAACAAGCAGTAAGCCTCGTGTCGTCTGCTACATAACATTGGCACCTGTTAAGTCATGTGTCCACTTGTTCACTTATGTGCAGAGAACCCCGGTCATCTGCACTGTCTCGATTATTCCGCAACCGCAGCTTAAAACGCCAATCCCTATCCCAGTCTCAATCACCGGCATCCCAGCCACGACGGATGGGACGCCAGGCCGACCTTCCATCAGCCATCCTTTCGCGCTAGCACCCAACACCAATCTCGCCAATAAATTAACCAGTAGCTCAGTCAATTTACATTCACTGTCCCTACACCCGTCACCAGTCCAATCCCAGTTCCCATATATCGACCTGCATCTGTTTCGGATTTTCTGGAGCGGTTGTCAACATTCAAGCTTTCAACGTATCGCGACAAGCCCGCGGCTATTGATGCCGTAGCCGCAGCCCGTTGTGGCTGGCGGAACGAGGGTGGCAAAGACAGGTTGACATGCAATGTATGTGGAGCGGCTTGGATCGTGGGAAACGCAACCGGTATGACGCGTGAAGCAGGTGAGTTTGCTCTCACACCCCGTGCTAAGTATTTTTGTATTGACGCGCTGGTACCAGCCTCGCCCTCATAGCGAGGCATGTTACATCGCTGGTTCAAAATCACAAGAACTCGTGCCCTTGGCGCCTTCGTCAATGTGATCGTACGTGATTGTTAAGCTTGTGCAGTGAAAATTATTTTAATAATTCTGGTTTTTAGCCTCCATTTATCGTCTACCCCTAAAGGGGTCATCCGCACTTATCCGGGACATTGGAAAGAGGGCAACATCTTTACCATATGCAATTGAGCGTGTCTCTATCAAGCATCCTCTGAGTGATTCTGAGCTGGAGGTGCTTTCTGCTGAGATGGCTCGTATAGAGGTGTCGCATGACGATACCGCTCCTTTTGACTCCGCCACTCAGATCACACCCAGTCACTACACTGGATCCGACCTATCACAAAATGCCATCATACTTGCCTTGTTTGGATGGGAACAGCATTCACCTGCTACAAAACAAACATCCTTCTCGTCACTGGATTTGGTTAGAAACCGATCTTCCTCACGCCTTGGTCATGCTCGATCTACATCTGGCAACGGTTCGGGACGAAGCACGCCCATTCCACAAGGCAGTACAACACTGGAGCGTAAATCGAGTGGTTCGGTTCGGAACGTTGCTTTTGCTGATAGCCCTCAGCGCCGTTTAGGCAAGGGAAGGGAATATGAGCCGGCTCCACTCTCTGCGATTGAATCAACGTCAGGAGACGACGAAAGTGTTACTATCAGTCACGAAGCCGAGCCGATTCACTCGCCGGTTCGAACTTCTACATCAAGGCGAGAAGGCTCCGGCGGCAGTGGTGACGGACAAGGCAAGGATGATATGATCCAGTGTGTGCTCTGTCAAAGGCGTATCGGATTGTGGGCGTTCATTTCACCAGCTACTTCCGTTCAGCCAATTTCGGAACCTGCGGTCAGCGAGTCTACAACATCAACGCCAATGCGAGTACCTTCCTCTCCCTCTCCTCGATTCCTCGACGTCCTTCGCGAGCATCGTGCATTTTGCCCATACGTCATACGTACTTCACCATTGACCATCCCGAATGACGAGGCACCATCCGCAGAAGTCGAGGGCTGGAAGATGATTGTAGGGATCATCTCCAGAAGCAAGAGACGGGAAAGCATTGGAGAGACATCAACCACAAATCCATTCAGGGAATCCACCCCTGGACAGAATGGCGTTGAAAGCGCAGTCAGTCGAGTAAAACGATCTCCAGGCGGAGTGAGTCCTTTCTTCTCCTCCATGTCGAGACGATCATGTAGCTAACTATTCTCCTCCCAGAGTCGTGATCTACTGCGTTATGTCAAGGGACTGCTCGCATAAGCTCACAATTTAGGCGTATTATGACAAATTTGTAATCGTATTACCTCGTTTTTACTGTCACTTCCACACTATATTATTCGCGTGTTGTTATGCCGATATGGATCTTGTTTCCTGGTTGGCTTAAGAAAACATTTGTACTACTGGACATTAACCGTAACAGGCATGAAATGACATGTCCCTCTATCATATACATTGAGCAAGCTCATTGCAACTATCCTTCCACTCGAATGGCCTTATACTCTAGTGAATATCCTCAAGACTTCCAGTCGTGCAACATCCGATTAGAAATAGACATTTCGCTTTAGACCGAGGACAATTCTACACATTTTACTCGGAACCATGTATAAGATAGAATGCCTATCTCTTCTGGAGCCAGCGAAAAATACCCACTGATACATCTAAGGAGATGATCTTAGCGTGATAATTGGAAATTGAATAGCCAAGCGCTGATGAGGGCAAACGCGTTTACCGAACTCTCCGTTTCGGGCCAGCTACAAGTGACCGGCAGACCAGAGGGGTATCTGCCGCTAGAGTGAGCATATGATAACAATCTCAAATTACTGGCGAAAGAAGGTGGTTTATTCGAGGGTTCATTTTGTAACTCAAACGAAAAGGGATAATCGAACGAAAGCAACACACAAATGGATAGCATCGCCTTCGGAGGGGTTTCGAAGAATTAACAGCTTTGTTTTAATACTAATGATTCTGACATATAAAATAGTGTACGAGGGTCTGATACTTCCAGAAAACGGGAAGGTGGGTCAAAGGCACTAGAAGGCGGAGCCCGAGGGGCTCCCATGGGTAGAAGAAGCATGTAAATCAAGTTTACTTGTTATCACATTCAAGGCTCAATCACATTCTTGATCTTGGAGATATCAGCGCCTAATAGGAGCCAGAACTGGTCATATGAAGCTTGGAGGCATCGCGGATAGGGTTCCCAATCTATGTAGAGGTAGTAGCGTTTGGTGTTGCACTTTGGTTGACGCTGGAAGTCGCCATGGCGAACAAATGAACCCAATGACACGATGGTGCTTTGTGGAAGTGTATTAAAATATCTAGTACAACCAGAAAGCTATGCTAAAGGATAGAAGGCTCCTTTTTTTTTATTATCTCAGATGGTCGGATGTACACGTAGCGAACTTTACCTTTGGGTCCCGGTAATAAATGAAGTGATAAAAGATAGAGATCTGAAAGTGATACAGAGATAAATCGGGGTCATATTTATGTCAACTTAACAAAATCATCGGCCTTCTCCGGGTAAGAAGCAAGACAAGCACTGCGGTTAGGTGGACCTCGAACCCGAGGAATTCTCTGCGTAACGAGGGTGTCCCTCTAAAGCTTCTGAGGAACCGCGCTGCCGAATTATGACCTGCGGTGTTAAATAGTAAGAAAGTTGTTATTGGCAAGGAGTCGATGACCTGTGCCTTGGTGAGCATATATGTGACTAACGGCTCAACATCGAGCAGAAAAGACTGATTGGCTACCTTGAACTAATTTGATCGAGAGCAATGGAACTCAAGTGAGCACCCTAAATTGGATGTTCGTACACCCTCGGTTAGGGTAGCTCTGATTTTAGATGCAACCGAATCCCTAATAGCTCCAGGTCCTCAAGGGTAAAATACGTTCCTGTTATACTTGTAGGGCTTGCATGCCCGTAAGAGCAGCACCCTGGGCAGTTTGATTCTACAGGTCGGTTCCTGTGAAACCATGTAAGCTTTGCGCCCAAATTCAGTCACACGGGCCCCGGGCTGTCTTCGTGCGCCGAATTCGCGCCAATATCGAGTGATCAGCGTCGATCAGTGTCCCGGAAACCTCTAGACAAACACAAATAGAATTTAGGGTGATTGTCGGGTTTTAATGATCAACGGAGTTCATGCGGCCGCCGGAGTGCATTCACAGACTACGTATAATGCATTTGAAGGACGAAGGAAGGATACCGAGAAATCCCCACCGAGGCGACTGAATATATTACCAGTTCTCGATCAGGCATAGGCGCACAGGGTTGTTTAAGGAATCGAGTATTCAAGGGTTATAGTTATCCCAGTCGAGTAGTCAACGAGTTGCGCGATGAACGATTTGGAGTACCATCCAAAAAGCACAACTAGCGTCGTCAAAACCGGGTGACAGTCAAGGAGTACACGCAGCCCAAAGCCGGCAGACATACCGCCTAGTATATTACGTATAACCCAGGCACGGTCGAAATAGTCCTCGTCGAGCAAGGAAAGCACAGATTGCGTGAATTTGTGTTTGGATATAAAGTTTGGAAGCCCAGCTCCAGGCTCAACGGGATCTACCGTGGTAAATGATGACGGAGATTGCCAAATGGTTAGTAGAAGGAGAAGGAACAATTTGGTAAGAGACGAGTAAAAGAGCGTAAGGGATACAAGAGGGATTCTGCGAGGATATACGTCCGGATAAATGTGCATGGGCAAAATGTTATCCCATGGAGCCGAGCTTTTCCTAAACCAAATGAACAACTAACCTGAATTGGTCACGAGTTCCTAGTGTGGATGAATACGGCCGATTGAATGTGATTCTGAACAGGTCAATGGATCTGAGGAGGAGGACAGACGCGAGAGTAACTCCGATATGGAATGTTAGGGTATCTGTATGCCACATCATAGATGAGACCAAAAAATAAAACAGAGGTTAAACAATAGACGTTTACCCAAAAAGCAAGCTACCAGAACTTGCGAAAAGGAATAGGCGGGATTGGGCGTATCTAAATTTGCCGGATGAAAATCCATTAATTGATTGAGCTGACGATGAAACATACAAGTGACGTCTCGCCAACGGATTACTACATAAGAACAATGAGTCCGTGTATCGGTCTGTGGTGCAATAGTCCACTTACTGGCATCTATCAGAATGAGACTGAATCCAAGCTTCACAACTAGGATCCAAGGATTCTAAAGGTCGTTTAAGTAATTATTATCAGATCTAGAACAGGACACAAAGAACCGTTTGTGCTTTAGACCAGGATGGCCCTACTCGAAAAAGTTCTTTTGAATGATTGTGACCTCTTTGACTCATATGACGTGGCTCACATCCACGATTAAAGAGAAGATGACGGTAGACTTCGCGTTTTAGGAGAATTAAGTCTAGTAGCAAGGTCAAGGGGTCGTGCTCAACGTAAGGGTCAGCAAAATTCAAGCAGTTTGGCTACATCCGATAAGTGTGTGACGGAAATGATAACCCAAACAACTGACACATTGATCGAGCCTCAGGTTATTCATGGACTGATACACTGTATAAAGATGAGGAACGGGCAAGTGCATTGTGTGCAGATAGGCATTCGTGAATTATATTGTTGCTTCGGTCTGGGATCGAGAGCGCGTGGTGAATTAGTTTGGACCAAAGGCACGTGATATTGGATTGGATGTAATAACTTAACCACCCGTATTGTCGAGCATTAGCTTGAGCAAAGTAGAAACAATTCAGAACGATATAATCAAGAAACAAGGAGAAGTATATTAAATAGCTATTAACAGGAGACTGAACGTCTAGAATCGCTCCAAATTATGCTCTGAAATTCATGCTTTAGTGCGCAACTTGAACTTGACGCCACAGGGTCCTTTGGAAGAACAATCATGGTCTGAAAGAAGCGATTAATGTACAAGATTAAAGATGAGAGGGAAAGAAACTTACATGGTAGTTATGGTCCGGAACACGCTTTTCAATACGTAGTTCCATACGGCGTACAATGGTCGCCAAAATGGTTCCGAGCTGAATGTTTGCAAACTGTTCGCCAATGCACCTGTGGCGACCAGCACCAAATGGTTGATACGGGCTCTCAGTTCCTTTGCTAACGGCGCCCCAACCATAGTCGACCTTTTCGCCATTCTCGTCATTGTACAAAGAGCCAGCCTGGGCAGCAGCGCCGGTAGGGTCAAGCCAGCGGAGGGGATCCCATTTATCAGCATCACGCCAAACGCGAGGGTCTACTTGGGCAATGGCAGGGCAGGCTAAGAGATAGTGGCCTTTGGGGACGACGTAGGTTCGGCCTTCGTTAACCTTATCAGTGGGAGCAGCCAGGGACGCAGGGACAATCATGTCGTTAATGCATTTACGCTGTACAAACGGATCAGTTGCTTGTTCGCTTAACAGTAGTGTGTGTGTAACTCACGATAATGCTATGAATAGGTGGATGCATGCGTAGCGTTTCACGAATAACAGCACCCATAATTGGCAAATCTTTCAATTCCTCGTAGTTCAAAGGGCGCAGAGTGCCATCGGGGTTACCAAAGACCTTGACTTGTTCTTCGTACAGTTTCTCCCTGATGAAATAGTCAAATAAATATCGATAAACAAATGCAGTAATACTTACGCGACTTCGGGACAATCCGCAAGGTGAAGAAGTGCCCAGGAGGAAGTGGCAGAGCTAGTATGTTGGCCGGCCATGAGAAGCGCAATCATAATGTGAGCGACTTCACGGTCACTAAGGGCACGACCGTCTTTGTAGTTCTGGTTCAACAAAGCGGCAATCATATCATGCTCGTCCTGCGATTATGAATAAGTCCTGAGCATACCGTCCGGTTGATATGACTTACACCTTGGCTTTGGGTCTTGCGCTTCTCAATAATGTTCACGTAGAAGTCACTCATCTTCTGCTGGGCACGGTCCCGGCGCCAGTAGCTCGGGAGCGGAAGATTGGGGAACAGGAAATTGATAGGAGTGAAGCCGCCATCGAGGTCTTGATACAGTTGTGCGAAGCTTTTGTCGAGGTTGGAGCGGACTTCTTTGCCTTGCAGCGTGCGCGAGGCGGTGAGAATTGTAAGTTCAGCCAGCTTTTTGAACGCATGGAAGCACCCCCAGCCCTGGGAATCGCGTGGGCAGTTTTCAGGGGAGAGTTCCTTACGAATCATATTGTTTTCGGTTTCGTCGACAATCATATCGACATAGGCCCGGAAGTTCTCGGTGGTAAGTCCGAATTTGACAAATTTCTTCTGCTCCATGAGCACATGGTTTGGGACGTCATACACGACATCTTTACCAAAGACCGGAGTAGTGAGATGCTGGTGACAGTATCAGAACAAAATTAAAAAGTGACAACCATCTATGCTTAAACTGACCGTATAGGCTTCCTCAGCCGAGACTTGGGAGAGCTTTCCTCCCAAGATGAAGTTGCTACCCTTTGGACCTAAGGCGACGGTCATTTGACGACCAAGGAGAACGAACGTGAACAAATCGCCATACTAGAATGGTTATGGGTGAACATTGTTTAGAGATGCTTCAAGGTCCAAACTGAACCGACCTTTTCGCGGCATGAAAAGAAAAAGCCGAGAGGATCGTCACCATACGCGATAGCAGAACCAATAATAGGGACCCAATGAAACACAAGAGGGGGTAAAGACGGGTCGCGAGGTATCAACTATAAAGAAGTAGGATGAGCGCGCGAAAACAGAGCCAAGTTAAATCTACTGCTTACCAATTGCCATGCTACATTGAGGGCTATTGCTACAACAGGAACGACGACAAAAACAGTAAGAGCTGCAATAGCAGGAAGGGGTAGAGAGGCAACGGCCCCCAAAATGGGGAATGCGCTCAAAGGCGCCGATGAGTTTGACATGGCCGAGTGAAGTCCTAGGCTGGCCTCGTCTTTCGCTTTTTATACTTGTCGACGTGTGGTCTCCCTACCTCGTACGATTTTTCTGACGCGCGATTGGCGCGGTTAGCATCCCTTGCGAATTTCACCATTTTCCGGCATAGTCACGTGGCCGCGTGTCACCTCGGGATTCGTACCTGGCTGTACCCCACACTCATCCACCATGGCCCTGCCGCTCAATGTTGTCGGCTCGTCTACCCCTGCCAAAGAGCGCTCTCCTATTACTGCACCGAAAAATATTTCAACTAGCGCTGCAGCTGGGTCAAGATCGGCCACACCTGTTGCTGACTCCAGACCCTCTGCTGGGTTGACAACAAAGCCAGAGGATATCACAAGCCCTCATGAATTAACGGTTTTTGTGAGTTTCTCCAGTATTCGACAATCCATCCAGCCCGACTTAGTGGGTATATCAGATCGAAAGTCTCCTCAACCAGGTTGAAACTGGATTCGATGATATGTCGAATCAAATACTGGAGAGGAGTGAGTAATTGGTACACTAATTTTCCTTCACTCATACTCATTTTCTGTCCATAAGTGACTCAAATGTCCTCTAGGGTTGATTCCCTCGAGCTCGCCGTTCAGGATCTAATTAATGGAGACCTGTCAGGCCCTGGCCCATCATTAACCCCACAACCCACGGGCGGCAGTGCTCAGACAATGACAGGTAACTCAAACTGACACCAAACGAAGGAGGTTTTGTATAATTAATTGATCAATATCTCGCCTATCATTGTTCGCTTCACATTAGATATTTCATCGTTTTCACTGCTACAGTTGCCTTGTTTGCCCATAGTCTATTATATTATAATGCCTTTACTTAGATCGCTAGGAATACATACTATATCTACGTAGCTCAATATAGGTTCTTACCATTCACGGAGAAATTCTTGAAAAACTAATTAGCTCACAAGTCAGAAACTGGGATGTAAAATTATATCAAAACGCGAAGAATTCTGATACAGTTGGTTGAGAGATGAATGAGAAACTAAAAGCAATGGTATAAATATGGGGACTCTATGGTCAATAAGCAAGAGTGAATGAGACAGGTTTATCGGTCGCATGTTATGTCTAATATTAACCAGAGGCAAGTTTTTTGAACAGTCCCTCAAGTGTTTTCAATGAGACTGGTTTAATTAAACTGAGCAACCCTCATTAGCGATCGCAGGATACTCGAAGATGAGGTCACATACTATCCATCGAACCCTGCAGCAAGGGCTTGCCGTTTGTCTTCGGGTGTTGCCAACCCAGTTAAAGCGAATATTTTAGCCGCGGGTACCCCACCTCGTCGCTCTCGTTCGATAGCGCGAATCTGGCTCACGCAACCGATGCCGCCCAGATTCGGCATTGATAAATCGACAAGTAAGACCCTGCCACAACGTAAGGTCATTTTCATTGCGGTGATGAAAAGCACTAACTGGTAGTGCCCAGGAACAGCGTTTCTGAATTTACCGACCCCTTCAATGCCGTCAGTAGCTTCCTTGTATTCTAAGCCCTAAAGGAGTATCCAGTTCAGGTGAGACAAGTATTCCAATTATTTACTTACTTGCTTCTTTAGCCACTACGAGCTGAGTCAATAACCAACAAAAATGCTGTAGGTAGGTACTTACGACAGCCAAAATATTCCTATTTATAGGATTATCCTCCTATGAAACATATTCGTGAAACATCTAATGGATGCAATGGAACAAGCTTACAACCACGAGCACCCGGGGCTTCTTGGTACTACCAAGCGTACCAGTTGCCGACTCCAACATAACAGAACCTTCATCTGCGAGAGGAATGGTCTGGAAATCGCTTATTGAACGAGTTAAATAGGGTGCGTCGTCCATAGGTTTGGATAGCTCAGTCTCGTGTAAGGAAGATGCGGAGTTGGTGGGGCCCAAACTACGTATGATGGGAAGAGAATCACGAGATTGGCGGGGGGAACAGGGCATGTGCTGTGAACTGCGCCGAGTTCCAGGTTCGCTGGCCGGTGGAGTGCCCGGAGAATTAGGTAGTGCATGTACCCCAGTCCAAGAAGATAATTCTCCATCACGGAATTTTTTACAATCTTTCAATGCAGAAAACAGACGCGAGGGGCCACCAGGCTTGAATATTAACCGGCAGAAGCCTCCCGAGCGCTCAAAGTTCTTTACAATGCCCATAATCCGTTGGTCTCCACGGGATGAAGTCAGCAGAATCACCGGCTTGGAAAACTCCTGTTGGTTGACGAGATCGGATAAGAACTGGATATCCTCGTTCACCAGAAGGACATCGGCTCGATCAGAGTGACCCACAATAGAGACACTCCACCAAATAGTCAGAACCGTGGAAATTGTCGACTGTAGTTCCTGTTCTCCCCTATGAGAAGAGAAACCATGCATACAAATACCCAGGTGATCAATTTTTCCGTGAATCAGGCTAGCATCTCCAAGGCCAGATGGAAGCTCTTCTACGTCGAATGAAATCTTGATCTCAGTCCCGACACCTTCTTGACTCCATACGTCGACTAGAAAGCGAGTTTGTTGGTGATTCAAACCCACCGATCACATAACACACCTTGGCCGTTGACCGCTTCTGAACGAACAATAGAATTTACGATAGCCAAACCCAGCCCCGTCCCAGTATGCAATGGGTTTTCCTGTCGTTTGATGTGGTAAATAAGTAAATAAAACTCAATTCAAGATATCTGATGAAATACCTGAGAGAAAGGCTGGAAAAGCTGATTGGTCAAAAAGTCTTTGCTGATCCCCTAGTAATAGTAGTAGGTACTTGTTTAGTATCACCGAATTGATCATCATGCGAACCTTTCCCGTGTCGTTGACCGATAGTTCCACAGTTATGACCCGATCCTCTTCATTGTATGCGACCTCCCTGAGCCCAACATACACATAACCATCTGATGTGAATTTGAGCTAGCAAGAAAATGCGGTTTTAGCTATTGTCAAAGTTTGGTTGGTGCAGCCGTACCGAGTTACCGATAAGATTCATCAAAATGCGACGGATCCCAGCTTTCTCACAAACACAACTCCACCCCTATTAGCATCATGCTTCAGCCTGCAGTTGGAAGTTAGATAAATCTCAAGGGACTAACCCTTTCCCGGTAAGCGATGTCCACAATAGTCTCGACATGCCGTCCACCAGATGCCTGTGAGGCGGCGTTGGTCCCCGGCAAGGAGCGGGGTGGCGAGTACACGCTACCAATTTCCGAAACTGCTCGGGCGCGTGCGCCAACCCAACACCCCTCGACAGTGTCTTCCACCAGTGTTAGAAGATTGGTTCTGAACAAGCAAAATACTGATGGATTAGGGGCGCTGCCCGATAGATACGCGGGCTCTTACTTTGATCTTGGGATCGTATGCTCCCTGTTCCCACTCAGTTTGGTAAAATCGAGAACGTGGTTAACTATCCATATCAGGTTGAATAGTTCGAATAGGAGATCCACTATCTGAATGACATACCTGTTTCCCCAAGAGAGGCACCACAGCTCTGTATTGTCTTCAGAAATGCACTCTGAGTGTCAGTTAATTTAGTGTCTGCAATGAGCTCAGCAGCCGCCAGAATTCCATGCAGCGGCGCTAAAGGTAACGTTAGAGGGTGCCGCTACTTAGATGACCAACATACTTCTGAGCTCATGCGAAATACTAGGAAATCACATTCATCAGCTGTCAGTTAGAAGTTTTGATAGTATCACGCACTTGGAAATAAACAACGACTTCGCTTTGTCAGCTAGTATCATCCGTCGCTTTAACATAGCGCTGAGAATGATCACACCGATAGCCCTTAGGAACTGTAATTCGTAGCCCTCCAGTAAGTGCTTGCTTGGGTCTGTTATATAAGCACATAATAGTGCAAACGGATGATGGTCAACATTGAATATGCTACAAAAATTGGGACTCTCAGTCAGGAAGGCTATTGTTTCACTAAAAAGCTCACGGGACGATCATGGAATAAGTAGCATTGCTCGGAATTGCCCAGTCGCGCAAATAACTCGGTGTTATATGTTCATATATCTTTCCATCGGGATAGTTCCTAAAAAGTAGAATGTAAGCATTTTGACACTGATACTAAGACATAAGCAAAACGAACGCGAGAAACAAGGAGAGGCGCTCATGATCCGCGCCCGACAATGTATGAACGTGTTTGGCTTTAAAATTGGTATGGGAAGCTCCAAGAACGGCGGGGGGGCTAATTTGTTCGAATGGACGGTTGGCCGGCCCAGAAACCTTGTCAGAAGCGTGCATGCTAGGTGAAGCTGAAATGGGAGCGGGGCCGTGGGAGGAGTCTGTGAATGTATCTCCACGATAGGAATATGACTTGGTTCCGTCCTCGTTGAACGATTCGACGCATTCGAAGTTAGCAATGTCGAGCACAGTCGCACCTTCCAGGTCCAGAGCTCGTTTGACCTGAGAGTCTCTAAGGATTTTGTGGCCAAAATAGATGTAGGCACTCACAAGTTTAGAGGCCCGATCGTAAACCTTCTCCATGGAAGTACCGTTCGGAGACCCAGATTCCTCAAGTTCAAGGCATTCACGAGTAAATCTTTCCATGGAAGTTTGAATGCGGTCTCGAACTTGAAGCTGGATCTGGCAGTACGGAATTTGAGTGGTTAAGACGGCGATCCCAGAAATCCATGAACCTACTTTATCGCGCCACAGTTCCATTTCTCGCATAACGATTGCCTGAATATCTAGTTAAGCAAGTAAAGCACTCGCTAGCACTATTGAACATACAGCGAATTCCTTCAGAGTATGCCGCTGTCTTGGAGTGAATTCGTCTCTTGGTTTGTCGTCAATAACACCTAATAAGCCAATGTAAGTTCAATGGATCGTTAGAAACAGAGAACTCACACAGGGTCCCGATATTGTAACCTTCGGTTGTACGCAACGGTGCCCCAGCATAGAATCGTATGTGGGGCGGGCCAGCGACCAGCGGCTAGATCATATGACAATAAGTATATATACTTTTTTCATCGTACGTATACTTACATTGTTTGCAAAACGCCAGTCCTGACTTGCATCTGTAACGACCAGAGGTTCTGCCCCTCGCTAGCAGCACGGGCTCAATAGAAGTTTAAGGTTTAAGTAGATACTGAATACGGACCTGTCTACGGGATCTAAGGTCAATGCTTCGAGTCTAAAAACTCGCAAAAGGTCCTTACAGAATCGAATGCGCACAGAAACTATTGTCACGGCTGGTACCATCGACTCCGAAACCAGCTGAAACAGATGCGTTAGACACATAACACTCGTATAAATAGGATGATTCAATCACATTCTGACTTGAACCATCTACAATCCAGCGAAGATGTAAGCTGGGGACAAGAAGACTAACATTCACTCACTGGTCGTCCTTGTCGATTAGAGCTATGATGACCATCTTGGTCGAGAATACTAATTTACACAAATGTGTTATTCGGTCGAAATTAACATCGCGACTGGTGTGAAGAATATTGAACCTGGCCAAAAGTGAGATTGGACCAGGAATCAGCGAGTGCAAGGATTACCTGTAGAGAGCCTTCCGCCGTTCCAGTTCATCAGGGGGTAATGGTGGGATGAGGTAGGTAGGTTGTTCGTCTTCGTCGGATTTAATTAGTGTTTCACTGGGAGTAAAAAATTCCACATCCGCTGAACTAGACAAGGAAGTTAATAGTTGGTCGGGAACTGTTGGGTAGCCGTTGCCCAGATGTACTCCAGAGTCCGGCCTTAACTTAGCGCCAGCCAAGGATAGAGTGGACCCCCGGAAAGTAACTGGGAGACAAACATCAGCGAGATTCGTTTGCGACGGGGAAGTTGCTAGGTTTGTCCAAGTCGTTGCAGGCAAAGGGCCAGAAGGATTAGTCTGATTGACACCAATAAATGGATGAGAAGGGAGGTCCCGCGATTTGTCGGAGGCAGGGGACCTAGAGTGTGCTCGCGAGCGAATCTGCGAAGGAGACCGACTGAAATAGTCCCCTTGTGAATTCGATGGGCGGCGAGTAGACCAAGACGAGGCTTTGTGAGCTGGAGCTGGACGTGAAATATAGCTTTCCTTTGAAGAAACCACCTCTGGTGAAGGGGGTTGAGGAACGATGGTTGGAGGAGGTGCGGGTTCATGAGGACTTTCCTCCCAAAAATTGGAAAGACGCGACTTGGGGTGTGACGACGACGGGTGGAGCAAAGGGAGAGCTTTACGCATGGGGTCCAAGAGCTCAGCAGCTTCGGGGGAAGGCAGTGCGTATGGAGCGACGTTGACCCCTGAGCCTGCCCATCGGATCGTAGCGGCCACAGCGGCGCGATCGATGGATGGGCTGGGCAATGCTGGTAAAGTAGTGGGTGGGACTCCACCTGGCGATCGAACCTCAACATCTGAATGCGACCTCTGAACCTTTCGAGGAGCATTTACATAGGGAAAATTGGGATGGATAAAGTTGGTAGTGGAGCTAGATAGATCGGGGGTGGCGGTTCCACGTCGAGATGCAATTGAGCTAGTACGGGAGTCTGGCATGATGCGCGGTCGGCGATCTGGGCCTGCCAGTCCCCGTGAGGGGGATGCTGAACTAGGACTACTAGAAAGTGACGGAGACAAATTGACTGCAACTGTGGAAGATGAAGAAAGGGCAGAACTACTAATCATAGGCGAGCCAGATGTCCGCATGGATGCTCCCGGGAGCTTGAGCTCAAACGGGGGTTCTGGAATCCGTATGGGGTCCCATTCACCATTTGCGTATGCTTGCATAAAAGTTGGCCAGTCTACAACACCAGACCCCGACCCAAGTAATATACCAGATGTCGGAGGCGCTGAGCCTCCTCCAGGTTGTGGAGTTTGTCCCGCACGTTCAGGCTCAAGAGTAGCTGCTGGAGGAGGTGCTGGAGACGGCTGTCTAGACATCTGTGGTGAGCTAGTTGGTAGCATTGGTGCACTATCTGACGTTGGAGTTGGTGCTGTCGACGGACGCGATATCCGACCTAGAGAACAGGGTACTTCAATATGCCACCTCAATAAATATCATGTTCAGCTACCTGGTGCCGTTCGTACATGGGCCCGAGGAGTCGGCGTGCCTGGGGCCATCGCGCTGCCAGAGCTCGTCGTCTTGGGTCGCTGCATCGTCGACATATCACGTGCACGCAAGGTGACGTCAGATAGAACATAGCCACAAAGGGATTAATTCTGATTGTAACTACAACCCAAACTCTACAGTCTGGACCGCAAGCGTCGCCATATTCACCAAAACGACCAATGGCTGTGACGCAAACCTTGGGAGTAATACTACTCGCGTTGGTCCAATCATTTCTGTCCCAAATGTTGGTTGGTTTCCTACTACGTAAATATCTGGCATCTTGTCCAGGACAAATGGATCTTTCTTGTCGAACGGATATGACCCTAAATATATGCTGAGATACAGTAGTAGTACTGAAGCATCGTAGCTCACATAGGGTATCAGGAGCTGTTGGAGCAATATGTCTCCACTTTAGTGTATTTCGTACCATGCTCATGCGATCATCTTCCACGGAATGCATATATATATCATTCAGAGGCTGACCAGAATGAACGAGGATACTGTGGTTCGAATGAGCTTTACTTCAGCCGCATTTTCAGTCCTAACCTTTTTCCGCTACTGTGGATCCATGTGGGGTTTGACTCCATGTGAAGCGCATCAGATATCTCGCTGGCTTGTCCCTGGGGTTGGAATATCCAGGAGGGCAATGGCTGCTGTGGGAGAGCAGCGCCGGATGGATCACTCTGTACGAGCAAGTCGGTAAGGAAATCCGAGAAGCAATTCGCGCACTAACTGCACCAGGAAGCACATGGAGTGGTACTGTGCGTGCTATCTCCTGAAATGTTTCTCCTAATGATAACACTGCTTGACGCAAGGAGGTGTTTGCCGAACTTGATACTTTGGACTGCAAGATTGGTTCAGAAACAATCGACACAGCAGCAGCACATGCTCACAGAGTCCCTTTCTTCATCAAGGAGTGGCGCGGCGAGAGAGTCGCCGGCAACCACGACTCGGCTTATCTGTCGGGCAAGATCCCGATCCTGGCATAATTCAGATACCGGAATTATGTAGAGACTCGTGTAGACCCACTTTTTCGGTCCCGCCTTCTCCACTGAGCCAGTCTAAAAATAAGGACATTGTCATCATTGAATCGGCCCTCAGAGATGAGTTTGTTTCAGGTTGAACCAATGTTGAGCCCGTATTGGCCGTCTCGCCATACAACAGCCCAGAGAGGAATGCACAATAGGAAGCTAAATAATGGTCAGACTATCGACGGCAAGCGCACGAGCACGTACATTCATTAGGCATGGGGTTGGGTATATGTGCTGGCGGAGCAAGTCCTGGATAGACCACCTCATCGACCTGAAATTCTCCACTGTCGGCCTCCGACCCCAAGACCGCGATGTTCACGCCTTGAATAATTTAATCAGGGTGCATCAAGTAAGAATATATATACCTACCAGTTACAAGTCTTTCTTTAGCTAGTAGATTTCCTATAAGTCCAACCCGGCCACTCTCGTCCTCAAGCATAACGGAGTCTTTATCCGAGGTGCGTTTTGATTGAATCGGAATCATAGCGAGTGCGTGCTGTTGGTATTTCACATACATGTCCCAATGGACCGTTCATAAAATACTCACATCTTGGGCTATATCTTCCAAAACATTGGCCTTGAGTGGCATATCCATGTATACCGTCCCAATAATATAGCATTGCTGTCCTTTGACGACATCCAATACGCGAGGCACGTGAGGAACTTGATAACAAAACACGCATCCGCGACGCGAGTATAAGCAACGTTCAACACGAACATATGCAATGCTTGCCTTTCCTCTTTCCCCAGGTTTTTTGAGCATTTTCGAGAAGTGCAGGTCGTAGTTGACCTAGGCGAGCCGCGTAGATGGTGTCGAATTGTTGTCCATAGTGCTTTTGTCCCGCAAATAGGTTAAATGGTTTTTCCGAGTCATCAATGGTAGTATGAGACCGATAGTCTTTAGCCATACTTTAAAATGGTTATACCCCAAAAGCTTTGAGGTAAAAGTGGTCGAGAAAAGGAGGACTGCCACAGATGGGATTCCAAAAAGGCAATATAACATTTGGATCATGTGACTGGCAAACAAACAATACGCGTACTGTATGACAAAATAATTTACAATCTGAGGATAGCAATTGGCAGATTTTATGGGTCTGTGGTTCTAGGTTGTAACTAGAAAGCAATCCGGTAACTAGCATACCGACCACTAGTCTCGCTGGGACGTGTTATCTTAACAACTTGACCTCTTTTTAGACCGTAGTATCGTGAAACAGGATCAATGAGTTGAATACGCGGAAGTTGTGTTTCTTTGAGACGACTAATAGATTCATGGTTTAGTGTTCCTTCGTCATTTTCAACTGTACCAAACAACTTACTATCGCTCGAGTAGTGCTTTTTTCTCCACTTGTGTGAGAACCTGGTGTTGAGGTACTAATTTGTGATGAGTAATGTTAACGAGGAGGTCGGCTTCGGCAAACTCTTCGAGACTGTATTGGCTTGACATGGCTGAGATAACCTGTGCTTAGGAGTCAGATTTATGACTACGAATTAACGAGGAATGAAAACCTTTCGGGCGGATGGGGTCATTTTTTCCATAAAGACAATGATGCCATGGGTGATACCCTTTTCGTCCAGGATACCCAAGAATCTGTCCTGCGTTCAAAGCACCAAACAGGCGTCTCGGACTGGCAAATCTTACTTTCGCATGGTTTTAATAGTGACGTTCTTTTCGTCGGCGAAAAAGATAAAAATCTGATTGGTCGGATCATCTTTATGATTGGTAAAAAAGTTTAGACGTGTGCGACTGGGAACGGTCAGTTAGACTCAAGTAAAGCATACTGTACATACTCAATGTTTTCTCCAGAGCCGAAAGTAGATTTGAAAGTCTGGATATCCATGTTCATTTCATCCTCTGCAACAAGATATCCCTGCCTCACAGAACTTAAGTAAGTAACGGAGGGGCGAAGAAATCAGGAAGACTCACCCGGTCATGCACCAACTCATGGATAGTTCTATTCACCCTGTGGAGGCGGGCAACCTCGCGGCTAGCCTCGGGTTGGGATGCCCTATGCGCATTTTATTTTTCCTGAATTCGTAGACAATGGGCACTCACTCACATTTGTTTGCCTGATGACCGGTGGTGGTAAGCGCTGAGATAAATTGTTAGTGGCGCCTCGGGGATGATTTTGTAAACAACTCGACGCAAGTCAATAAGCGCCGGCGGAACTCGAAGGTCGTCTTTCCAAAGTAGCCACCTCGTCGCTGCAACCAACACATTGTACAGCACTACCCGTCTCAGAAATCAATCGACTATTGTCACCTGAACTTGTTGGCTGCTCTGAAAAAACTTAGTAACCAAGAATCACTGGAGTCTCCTTTGCGATAGAAATGGCCAATCCCCCAGTATCCGGCCATGGATCTGGTACACCAGGCCAAATTATCTTGGACGAAAACATCATGGCATGTACTTCGAAGCTCAAAATAAATGAAAAAAAACTTATAGCTTGGCTGTGCTACAGCAACGTTTGAAGCCCTCCAGAATATTTAAATCTGCTGTGGAAAACGACGCGTCTGGTCCACCCGGACGCTACAACCTTCCAAACCATATCACAGGGCTTACGTTCGATGATTTCGGAGATTTTTTACTGACCGCCTCGGAGGATGAAACCTTTAGATTATATAACGCGAAAACTGGGAAGTGAGTTGGGGCTCATATTGATCCATACATCCTGATTTTTATGTGTAGACACGTGAAGACTCTCGCGTCCAAAAAATACGGAGTCGATCTGCCGAGGTTTACGCACAAGAACACAACTATTGTTTATGCATCAACCAAGGAAGACGATACTATTCGATACCACTCTTTACATGACAATAAGTATCTACAGTATTTCCGAGGCCACAAAAAGAAGTATGCACAACGCAATCATCAAATAATCTTGCGAGGCTCACAAACTCGATAGGGTGATTTCCTTGGACGTGTCTCCTGTAGATGACGGGTTCATGTCTTCCTCTCTCGACAACACGGTCAGACTGTGGGATCTACGCTCTCCCCAATGTCGAGGCTTACTAAACCTACCTGCTCCACCAGTTGTAGCATATGACTCTACAGGTGTTGTCTTTGCTGTTGCCGTGAACCAATATTCGCGTATTCTACTATACGATATGAGTAACTTTGACAAGGATCCGTTCAAGACGATTCACCTTGACGACGTACGCTTGGCCAAGATTTCGTACCCACCGCGTATACCAGTGATGACTTCCATGTCGTTCTCAACCAACGGTAAATGGCTTCTGGTCGGGACAGCTGGGGAGGTACACTACGTTCTTGATGCATTCGATGGAGATCTTTTATGCAGGCTCGAGGGTCATCTTGGACTCGAACGTGGTAAAACGGGCAATTCCCTAGGGGTCGTACCTGATCGAGGGATATCAGGGGAAGAGGTGTGCTGGACTCCGGACTCTAGATTCGTGGTCAGTGGGTCTCAGACCGGCAAAATACATGTCTGGGATGTAGCCAAATTCTTGGAACGCCAGCCCCCACTAACTCCGCAATCGGAAGTACCAACATTGAACGCATCGTTAAGCTTGGATGGACATCCAGGAGCCAGCCGATGTGTGAAGTTTAATCCTCGAAACTGTATGATGGCAACGGCTGGAGCGGAATTGGTAGGTCCTTCACAAATAATTACACAAACGCACTAACACAAATATAGGCGTTCTGGCTGCCCGAAGCGAGCACAGATGGGTCCAAACAGCCAGGAAATTAGGTTGTGTTATCGCGTAACACCATGTAATTTCACTCAATCACACATATTGACAAGAAAGGACAGTATAGATTGCAGAGATCGGAGTACAATAGCAGAAACACAGATAAATGTTCGCAACTCGAAACAAACTAATGTTCAGACACTAGACAATCATATCTAAACAGCTTAGAGAACGAGTCCAGTGGCACCTAAGACAGTCAAGCCAATCAAGGCAGACATAGCGGTGTTGGCGATGGCACCATTGTTGGCGGAAGGGGTAGAGGTGGTAGTTGGGGCGGCGGTGCTATGGGAGCTGGAGGTAGTTCCAGTGGGACCGGTTCCGGGAACGCCAGTAGAGGTATACTCAGGAGGGTACGCGCCTAGAGTGAAAGCAAGGTTAGAGTTGAAGATGCCTAATTTCGGAAAGCGAAATGGACATACTACCAACGGCCTTGACTTCAAATGGTTGCGAAGTAGCCCAGACATCTGTCGAGTTCAAAGGATTGGCAAATTGCTAAGGTGCCGAAATATGCAAACGGCCTGTCAGTTCGTGGAAGAGTTCCCGAAGAGGTGTTCACAAACCATAACGTAACCAGTTGCGGGCTTGAGCTGTTCACCAGGGGTGATGGTCTTGGAGCAATCGTAGTTCCATTCTAGAGAAAAAATGTAAGACGGTGATTTAGAGGCGTATTGGAAGATGCTTACGGATCGCAATAAGGGCCAAAGGGCCACTGAGAACGGTGACGTCGGGGTTAGTGATGAGCACGGTCCAGTTGGTATATGTAGTCTGCTCGCAATTCCACCTGAGGGTATTAATACTCTGGGCGATCCACCTGCGATGAAAATCAGCATGAATACGGGCCAGCGCAGAAGACAACACACCAGCGATCAGAGGAAGGCTCAGTGATGGTAAGCTGTTGAGCAGTGACCAGAGAAACCCAAAGGGCAACCAGAGAAAAAATAGCCTTGAGGTTGAACATGGTAGTAATTATGGACTGAACCTGTATCTCAGTACACAGTAATGCTAGAACAGGCGGGAACTCACAGGAAATAAAGAGCAAACGTGCAAGCTACACCTTCAATAAGGGCGGAGGTGGAGGCGAGAAACGAGGGGGGGTCAGCTGACTAGCTTCGGGGTGTTGAAAAGCAGACCACGTGACACAGATTTTTGCCGAAACCTTCCTTGTGTTGGAAACTCCGAGCTTGTTCAGTCAGGGTGCGGTACCGATTTATATTGTTATAAACCAACAAATCCAATGAAATGAAACACATCTGTAGAGCCCACATCAACAAGTATTGAACAAATAAGTAGCTTGTGCCCCAGGCATAGAGGCGTTATTGTACAATCGGGAGATGTTGACGACATAGAGATAAGAGAGGAAAAAGAGTTTATGCAAGCCCAAACAAGAGAGTAATTCAACATGGTAAGTACGACGACAGCTCATCCGAGTAGACAGACGAAAATAGGTAAAAACGAAAAGCGAAGGATCGTGGTATGCTTCAATCAGGCATAAGTGATGTCTAGGAAAAAATAAGGAATGTTGGGTGTGGTATGTGATTACCATTCGATCGGAACGGCATGCGAGAAGTAGCGGTGTTTGAGGGCTTCGCGGACAGTGATACGGGTGTTAGGGTCGGGGTTCAGCAACCTCTGGACCAGGTCAAGGAAGTCTTGGTTGATAATATCGGTGTTTGGGATAATTTGCTGGATAGGCCAGGTTAGACATGGTCAGATAAACCAGGTGCAGGGTGCTCACATGTAGAGATTTAACCTCTTTGACTTCCTTTTTGCTTTGAGCTGATACACCTCGGTTTGGAAAGTTCAGCTTGACGGCGCCCTTGGTGGTAGTAAAGAACTCGGGCTTGTATCGTTGACCTTGTTTACACAATCGCTCGGGCATCTTTCCCATGACCTTCTCCATCATTGCGAGATGTTCAAGGTTGTCGTGTGTCTGGAACAAAGCGACGCCCGTATACAGCTCGACCAATATGCAGCCGAGTGAGAATGCATCACAGGGGAATGACCAACCGAGACCTAAAAGGAAGTTGAATAGCGAGGTGACACTGAATTTTAAAATGACGCACCCAAGATGATCTCTGGGGCCCGGTAGTGCCGCGTACAAACGACGGTGGAGTGATACTCGTCGGAGAATGTAGCCGAACCAAAGTCGATTAGGCGAATCGAGGTATTGCGAAGGATATGCCTCGACTGACCGCGCTACGGAAAGAGTCAGGATAAAGGTCGTTGGGAACACAACGGCACTTACTCGACCTAATCCGGGGGGCATTGGACGCGCATCGTAGGAACTATCTACGAGGAGGATATTTTCAGGTTTCAGATCCGTGTGAATTAGCTGCAAGTCATGCAGGACTAGCGGTGCGTCAGAAAACGAATACCAAACAACGATGCAAGATCCAAGCTCACAAGCTACGCTGTCCAACAAGCTGCGGGCGAAATCCTGAATATGCCTTCGAGGGAAAGGTGTAAATTGGTTCTCCTTGAGAAAATCGTAGAGGCATTGACCAAGCAATTGAGTAACGATACAAATGTGGTTGCGATGGTCGAATGTTTCAAGGTAATGAATACAATTTCTGTTGGAAGGGGTAAGAACGTGTGACGCAAGCGCAGTGCGGGACGAACTTGCCTCGTATTTTGGGGATCAGATTCTTTTAGTCGTTTAAGCACGCGGATTTCAATCTTGGAGGCATCGCGATACTTGGGAACAGCACGGATAATCTTGATGGCGACGCGGCCAGCATTAGGGGGATAATCAGTGTTTGGACGCAGGTGGCTGCGGCCGCCATTGCTGGAATATAATGGATGGACCATGTCTATGGCTTCCACTACCTTGCCAAAGGTCCCTTGGCCCAATAATCGGACCACGCGGTCTAAGGATGAAACGGTGAGCGTGCGGGTGGTGGGGAAGGTGCCAGGCTGGGAAACTCACATCGGCTGTGGATGATATCGTCCTGTTTGATGATGTAATGGCCTTCCTTGTCATCGCAGACAGTAGAAGGGGGACGGTTTGAGACCTGGGAGGAATGAGACTGGAGAGAAATAAATTACGGGGGTGAAAAAATGGGTGAAAAAGGAAACTAACATCACGAACACTTTCGGTACTGACTGAAGGGACCGTTGTAGGCCATTGTTTAATGGATGTGGTTCCGGCGTTGAAGCCATTTTGATATGCTTTGCTGGCAAGGGCCTTGCGAGCGAAAGCGGCTGAGGACGGACCGGTGGTAGGAAGGGCAGAAACGGACGGAGCAAGGGAGGTCTCGTAAAGCGAGCCAGCGGGAGTGGTGGCCGTATTGTCCTTCCGCCTGCGCTTAGTAGCGGGGGGATTGAGCTGGGGAATGGCAGAAGAGGAAGCGGCTGAGGCGGCGGCAACCTGAGCGCGGGTCCTGCGGGGCGGCAAGGGCATGGGAGACGGAGCAAGCGAGGTGGAGCTGACATGAGACGAGGGCGGCGGAGGTACATAGCTGTGGGCAAGCGCATACCGGGTTGCATAAGCAGACTGGTGGCCGTACTGGGCCGTGGCAGCTGTGCTCGACGGCGACGCAACATGCGCCGGCGCTGCGGGCGGCGGTGTGTCTTCGATCACTACCACTTCGCGCTGGTGGCCACGGCCGTCGTCTTCGATAACAGAGTGGAACGCTACGTTCGGCGCAGGTCGCTTCCGCTTCCGGGTCGCTGCCTGGGGCGCTGGTGCAGGCGGCATCATCGAGTGGGTATACGAAGAACGGAAAGATGCCATCGGAGTGGCGGGCGGTGGCAGCTGCACTCGTGTAGACATAACACAGCACAATTATTCCTCGTAGTGTGCTTCGCACAAGCACTAGGCGGCAGCAGCGACAGTTGGACGAGAACGACGCTGGCGACAAGGTCACGCTCTGTGACTTAACAGCAAAGGGCTGTCCGGGGGATTCAGGGTGCTGACTCAGCTGCACATACACGCACACACAAGCCAGACAATACCACCTTCACCCCCACGGCACCTCTCACTCGTCTGCTGGATACCCCAATATATGCGTAAACGAGTAGTCATATTACATGACAATATTACACTGTTCCAACAGGTAGTATAACCATCATACACCATAGATACAAGGGAATAGTCAAATTATCGTTTTGTTTAGAAAATGCTTCCAGTAACGCGGTCATGATCACTGCACATCCCATGTGGTCGATCTACGTTGTTTCGTCAGTTTGTGCTTCCGACCCCATTCACCTTGACTTACATTTACCGAAGTAAACTCTTGTGCGGCCACCATCCAATTGCATAAAAATACTGAAACAGCAAATGCGATTGTTCCTTCTAAAGTCTTACCCGAACTCGGGAACCATCTCGAAAACCCCAGGCGCTTGCCAATAATCGATGCCTATCACGCCAATGACATTCCAAACTTAGTCACCACAACGTGCTTGCTTACCAGCGCATCTCCCACGCCCAATACAATAACTCCCGCCAGCCCCAAAACACGCCACGGACTGATATGGGTGGATTAGCCTTTCACCCCAAATCAAAGTGCAGGAAAGGTAATTTACATACCTTTCTAACCATAGAGGCAGCGCGCATCCAGTTAGGAGATAAAAATGACTCAATATAGCCGACCCACTGTCCTTTTCATCAAGGAATTCGCTCAAGAATACATGCACTGCCGCACCAAACGGATATATCGCGAAATACCGGACATACTCGGAAAATGTGAACAACGAAAACGCGAGGCTAAACGCTAGGTGCGTGAATGCGGGCTAAGCAGCATCATCACCGGTTAAATGAGTACGGCTTCTCGGTATCCAACATAGCATCGACTTACGTCCCAAGATATCCCCGGCACGAACATGAGTACGGCAAGTGCATGGAAGAACTTGCGCCGGCCGTTCCGGCTTAGCGTTGGCACGTGCTTGTTCGCAGCGTCCAACAAGTCCGTCGCCACCGCTTGAATATCCCTTGTCGGCACCAACAGCGTTGTAGTGCCTTTGAACCCATTTGATTGAGCCTGGGCCTGCAAACTACCCAAACGCGGAACAAGGGGTGGGTACGTCCCTACAGCGCTAACTTCAGACATTGAAGTTGGAGTTGGCGGGAGCTTTTGTTTGAAATGCGATTGACTTGGGGGCCGCGCCGTTACTGACGTGTATGCGTTAATATGAGGATGCCGCCGAGAGCGCGCGAGTTGTCGGTTCCAACCAGCCACGCTCAAGCTCCCTAGTAACCCCCACCATGAAACTAGGGTCAAACGGCTCCACGATCGGCGACCTTGCGTCAAACTACGCAGAACCCAAAGCCATGGGTCGCGTGCTCCTAAAAGCCATCTCACCCAGCCACCTAAAAGACCACCAACCAAAAGAACTGCTCCAGCTGCAAGTCCAATAGCCAACATCCGTCGGTAGATGAGTTGCTCAGTCTGGTGAGGCGCCCGTAGCCTGAGGCGAGGGCGGCGGGCGATATGACGGGATAATGCGAGTAGTGGGCTTAGCAAGAACCCAACGAGAATTGACCCAGGTAAGAGAGCCAGCTGGAAGACCAACAGGGGAGAAGGCTCCCGGAATGTCTTGACGTACGCTGCACTGTGCGGCCATTGCTAATATAATTTACGGTTATTATCTACTGATATGAATTGGTCGATCGGCCAACCTTGATGATAGAGATGTTTAGTGTTTCGAGGAACAGGGCGGTAGCCCCATGACCGATGAAGGCTAGTTCTCCAAGAGTGAGGGCACGCCGGGCAAGCCTCACACTCACGTACAAAGCTATCTGAAAAAAGAATGTGGAGCAAATAACATCCAAGTGTGATATTGCTATTTGCCGCCATTCAGCAAACGTGCAAATCCGAGACTCTAGCCAACGCACCATCCCAAAATCCTAGTTGCATGACCCGATCTACTTCGTAGATGGCAGTGCTTGCAGCGGTCAAACATACCGCAAATACAACAAAGAGCAAAACCTGTCGTCCGCCGTGAGGAGTGTTCTCGGGTTTCGGCCAGTTCCGTCGGCTACTAGCAGAATACATATGTACCAAGAGAACAAGCGTGTTCAGAAATGTACATTGTAAAAATCCTCGTCGTGATGAAACAAGCGATTCGCGGCTGTAATGCTGTTCCTGCAGTGGCAATGGACCTTCCATATGCCAATTAGCTGCTAGAGGTACAGAAGCAATCGTGTGTTTGGCAGCAAAGAGGGCGGAAGCTACGACAAGTGGGCCCAATAGTGTCGCGGTCGATTCACCGTTGTCTGTACATTCGCTGCAACTTGGGTTAGACGCCGAAAGTCACGGGTCACATTATATGCCTACCGATAATTCTTTTCATCTGTCATCCAGATATATCCATGCTGAGCTGTCACTACGACTTTTGGCCGGCGATTTGGTCGTTCAGGCCCGTTCGCGTTCGGGGAGAGAGGCTCTGATTTGGGCGGAAACAGATATGTGGAGACTGGGGTTCCATACTCATACACCAAGCTGCACACGACAAGCACCAGGAGCACTAAGCAACTGTCAGCGAAATCATATTATGAGTGACAGATACATACTCATTGCCGCATTGCTTTCTCCAACGGTGAGAAGTTGCCACGCAGCAATCAAGACAGCTATGCTTAGCAAGCTGTGTTCGCTCATCTGCCGGGCGTCCAAGTTTATTGAGGATCCAAGATACAGCTTGTCTGGGAGAAGGTAAGAAAAGTGGGGAGACATAGGTATTGGGCCAGCGCCGCGCGAATTGGCCCCGTTTTGGGGATGAGGGCTTTCGCGACCGTGTCTTGGGACCACTCTATGCGCCCGGGTTTCTTGAGTATCAGCTGGATTAATGTCGATTGTCGGCTTGGAGGCTGTTGAACTCATTGTAGAGGACCGTCGTGGTCGCCCGAACGATTGGATAACAAAAGTCTCTCCATCTGTAGTTGTGTCGTTACCGACAGTACTCTCGCCACCCAGATAGCTGTTGGTAGTACTATAATCAAGTGAAGGCCGAATAGGGGTGAGTCCAGCCGGCACAGAGTTACGTCCACGTCGACTGCGAAATTGAGCATTTCCGTTGGATGCATGGGAAACAGAGACGCTTATAGAATTTGGACCTGCTGGAGGAGGCGAAGGTGTAGACCGAGTACTAGTTGCCATCAGGACCAGGAGAGTTACGATAACCAAAAATGTAGATGTGTATAAATAATCTAAAGCCTTTCGTTTTTCCACAGGTTGAGGCTCATGACGGGTATGTCGTTTAATATTTCACGTGATTAGTCTAGATCAATGCCTGGACCCTCATGCTTATAGTGGGCGCTTATGAGCATTGGGTCCGGTGGTCTTTTCCCCTGACATTTGGTTCTCCTCAATAAGTTTGTTATGGATTTCCCTAAAGAGATTCCTGCTACACCGGAAAATACAAGTGCTATGAATCAGTCTCGAACCGGTCCATCGGATGTCGCTATAGACGCAAACCAGGCAACCGATCCTGCCATGACCCATGCGCCCTTTAAGTTATGGAACCCACCAACCGAGAGCCGTCCCACAGGTGTGGATGTTCTTATCGAGAGAGTTCGAAGTAGCTAATACTTACTGCACCAGTCGTACCTGACCTGGAAGACTTGGAACCTACTGCGGCAGAGATTGTCGCAGCGTACCAGGCGCAAGCTCGAAAGAGTGAAAATCTTCGAAACGCGCCTCTTTTAACACAGGAGATACGAGATAGACAACAACGAGAAAAATACAAGAAATGGCCCAACGTAAGTTTCGTATATCGTCAATAGCGCTTAAGCTCAAGTCTGTTCACACATATTATAGTGTGTTATAAGAATTAAATTCCATAATCAAATGCAGCTCGAGAAATCGTTTCCCTCAACAAACAGGATCAAATCAGTTTATGCATTTGTACGAGATTGTCTAAGTGAAGAGGCTAAACCCATCAAGTTTATCCTTTGTAAGAAATGTGTCGCGTGTTTGCTCAAGACATGAATAGCTAAACTTGACTATGCCATCAGACCAGCCACCAGCTCGGGAGCTGAAGGTATCTGACGCAACAGTTCGAGATAAAACCCTCCTTGATCTGCAACTAGCCCCTTCGTCCGTATTGCTGCTGAGATTTTTGTCTGACGAGCTAAATGGTAAGACGATATGCAACGTTACCAGTACAATGTAATCGATCTGTTGCAGGTCGAGAAAAGAATCCACCTCTTCACCCAACGATACTAGCTACTGCCAAGGATTTTCCGATCGTAGCAGACTTGCCTCAGTCTCAGCCCGATGATAGGCCAGAGCTGACCAAATCAACAACTGCTGGGATGAATAACAAAGAGACTGAGAATAAGCTGGCTCGGTTATTGAAGCTTCAGTCCCGTAAGTAAAAACGAATACCAAATCGTGATTTGCCTGTAAGAGACTAGTGTGCAAGTATAATTAACACGTGTTACGTTCATCCAACCTATGTAAATGTGGTATCATATATCTTGCTGGTACTCTGTGTACTAACATAGAGAAGTTGCTTGCTATAAATAACCTACGCCAAAACAATCCACTTAATGGGGCTGGCGGGGATGTGAGAGGGGCCTCTACAATGCAGTGTTGCAAGTGGGACTCAGCAACAGTGTTGGTAAATCCCAATGGGAACGTGGTTGGGAACTGGGATTACGTAAATGGGGCGTGGTATGGGATGGTTGGGAAGCAATGGGAGAGTCACGTGATACATTAACCAAATTAAGTATATACACAAATTCGGATCAAAATACAAAAGTATAAAATAAGTAATTATACGGTTGAATCATCAATCTCCAGGCCTTTTTGTATGTCCCGAGTAACTAACCCATAGAGCTCAAGCTCTGCGTCCAAGTTATTAAGCCCGTTGGACTTGAAAAAATCCAGCCCATGCACTTCAGACTCAGTGTTACGAGAGTAGTCGAAGAGATCACGTAGTGGGATAGGAAACTGAGTGCCGAAAAATAACCGAACCTTTTTCGGGAGCGTAGCGACGGGCGGTTCATCGGGCTCGTCATCTAATGGATCTTCGTCATCGAGTACATCTTGACGAAGTTGCGTTATGAGCGAACGCACGCTCGGAGTAACCAGCTCCTCTTCGATTGCATCGACATCGCCAATAGACTCTGCAAGCTCGTCGGGTTGGTTATTTCTTTTGGCGCCAGCCCCCGAAACCACAGAATCGAGAGCTGGGGAGCCAAACTGGCGCTTCAGCCTTGAACGTGTCCTCCCCTCATCTGCGTGCTTGCGTTTGAGGTCCATACGCACAACCGCGGTGTCAAATACCTTCTGGTATCCCAGCCGATTACGCCGCTTTGTGTGAATGTGTCCCATCTCGCTGAATAGTCGCTCGCAGCCAGCCGAGTTAGCAACAATCGACAAGACGTGTATTGCCAAGTGAGCTAACTGGTGACGTCCAGAGTTTGGTGTTTCGTAGGCAAGAAGCCCCGACCAGACATGAATCATATTGAGCGGCTTACCCTGAGTATATGCGAGAAATTAGTAGATGGTCAGACTTAGAGGCCTCAATGCCAATTGATCTACACTTACCGCTCGCTCGTGCATTGCTCGCTGCTCTTCGTAATCCCATCGATCTGGATGAAATTCGTTCCGGGAGTTGTAGTAATCGAGGAACGCTTTGTACAATTCGAGGTCGTTTTCTTTACAAAAGACTCGTCGAAACACACGCTTGACAATGCCGTAGAGCGCTGATCGATTAAGTGAGGTGTTTTTTCGGCTAAACAGGCGAGCTCGAATGAAAGGGTTGAGGAAGACAGCCAGGATAAACGGATCTTGGTCTGCCTTGCCCCAGCGACGCTCCAGGCTCTCCAATACGCACTCGCGAATCTTTGGATTGAATCCGAGATTCGAGAATGTGTAGTACAACCGGCCAAGCTCAACCAGAATATGGTCAAGCCTCGTAGTTGCAGCCTGGGAGACATTTGCTGCAATTGCAAGCGGTTCAAGATACAGCTTAAGCCTGGAACAAGATAATATTCAGCATACATCTAAGTAGATTCAATCGAATCATGCTCACTCGTTCAATCTAAGCCAAAATTCAGGATCGTCAATGTTTTTCAAAACTGTTTTGGCTTGCTGAACCAACTCGGGGGTTCGCCCTGCACTTGCTCGAAATTCTTTGGGATTACGGGCAGCAAGAGCACGAAGTGATTGAGACTCGGACAATAAGCTACGGAACGAAAGGAAGTGTGAGGTCCATCGAGTGAGAACAGGAAGTGCAAGACTGCGAGGCTTCCTGCCATCTCGGGCTTGCTCCTGACGGAAGAGTCCAAGTAGGTACAAATGGTTGAGCATCCACTTGATGATATTGATTGCATCATCTGCGGTGTCAACAAGCCGTGAGGTTAGGCTCATGATATCACCAACAACAAGGTTAATCTATGGTCACTCTAGTTAGACCTCAATTGAGCACATACACTAGCCATATGCACATACCTGGTGTGCCCAGCAGTCAAATACCAAAATGTGAGGGCGTAAACGGTGAAGTTGGACTCGCATGGCTCGTGAGTCGCCTCCTGCATCAGAAACCCAAGCAATAACACGGACGTTATGCTCCTTCTTGGTCTTGTCTATGTCACTAAGTACAAGCTTCAAGTGGTTCTCGGCTGTCTTGTGTTGCGCTGACAGATCGTGCACACGAACAGTGTAAGTCTGAAACATTGTATCAGCATATTTTGTAGAAGACAGCAATGGTTAAACTAGCATACCTTGTAATCAACTGAGAGCATAGAGGCGATCAACGCATTACACCTAACATTCTTCCATCCATCACTCATGCCTGTAGCTAACCGACCTGAAATTGCATTGTGCATTGAGGTATTTGCAGCCTCAAGCTGAGTCCAAAGGATAGGCCCTGACAGTTTGTGACAATCGGGTAATGTTGCACCAGGTAGCCATTTTTGAAAAAATTTATATGTTTCGGGTGCGTTGATTGCGTGCCAGGCAAATCCATTTGCAATCCACAACTTACAGAGGTCAAAGTTGAACTCGTCCTGTTGCTCCTTTGACAGTAAGTTGTAGATTGTGGCCGGGGCTGGATGCGGTGACAATTTGCTATGGTTCTCAGTATTTGGGGTCAAGGAGTGAGTACGCATGCGCTCTGAGGCCAACCTATCCTTGGCCTCCGGTGGGATTTGTTCACAGCTGCGTATATGCGCCTCAAACGCCTCTCTGCGACCAGGGATAGGGCGAACAAGTGAAAGTGCTAATAACCAACATGAGCAAAGTAGGATTAAATGAAAAATATAGGGGCTTACCTTGACGAAGAAGTTCATTTTGTGGTCGAACTTTGGAGATGACGCCCTCCTCCAGTGCCTTTTGATCTTCTTGCTCCATAACACTGATACATGATGCAATGCATGTGCGACACCAGGTGTTTGCGTAGATACCACCATTATAGTGGTCCCTGTCACCAGGGGACTTAAGGTTGTGTGGGCGGGTTTGGAAGTACTGCCAGTGCCAGAGTGATGCCGGCATTGTCACAGCAGGTTGGAAGCAAGTTACTTTAGAACTTGAATCCTAACAGTTGTTTATATATGCGCCCTAACGCGCCTTGATTGTTCAAGAACCATGTAGAAACTAACATATATGGTATTATTCTGACTAAAGCAGTACTCAGCGGTGGGGTTGACTTGGTCTTTGTTTGCTCCGATCCGGACTCGGGCTTTGTCAGCTTTTGGCGAACATTTGCCGGGATCGGCTCCCATATGGTATCCCATGGTAACCACTTATGTAATCCCTATTCCCTCCCAGCAATTTCCAATCATGTTTCCCATGGGAATGGGATTTGCCAACACTGCTCAGCAACACCATCAAGAAAAGTCTGATTGGTCACGTGGCCTCTTTTTTTTTAACACATTTCCATATATAAACAATACGGGAGCTACATGCGAACAAGGCAAACCGCTCACTCACGTGGCCTCTTTCTCTTATCAAAATGGCCGCATTTTTGTTCTCGGTCTTAGCTACCAATACATTTACGGAAACTGGCAGATTAAATAGATAATTAAGTTCAAATATGATCCTTATTGTCGAAATAGCGTTAGCAATGTTAGATGATTAGGTAGGTCACATAGGGGGTGCATATCGACAGTGTATTTTATGAACTAGACCACGTCAGAAAAATCTGACCGAGCATTTTGTGCGAACGCGCATGAAACGTAGACTTGGAAAAGCCTAGAGGTGGTTAAATAACAAAAAAATTAGCGCGAATTTATTCCACAACAGCTACTTGGATTGTTGTGCGCTATTTGGATATGAGAGGCGAGGCAAGGCGTCGCTGGTTCTCCTACGATCCGCTAAGCCCTACAGACTCGTTGGTGGGCCCGATACTGCTCGATAATAGCTCAAAATGACCGCAAGATGCCGCGTTACATGCTCGCGCAACCGAAAAGGACGTTCACCGCTTCAACAAGCCGCGTTTGCCCGGTTACCGTATGCTATCCAGAATAACAATACAAGCAAGGTGGATGATGTTGTACTGTATTGTGAACCACATCAGACTGAGCGTATACTGTGTGTTTCTATGTAAATACATTAGAAATCATTCAAGAGAAGTAAGGGCTCGCAACAGAGCTATCTGGATGTAGTAAAGACACTCCAAACGCAACAGCAGCTTTTGCGGGCCCGGAACAAGGCGCTGCGTGAGAAGACACGCAATTGTATTAAAGTGGCAAGGCGAGCAAAAGAAAAAGCCTCTAAACTTTGCTCCAAGCGTAACCAGTTGCTTCAAGACACTGAGATGCTCTCAAAAAAGTCAAGGGATCAAGAAATTGCCCATAAATACACTGCAGACTGACTTCGAATTGCTGTGGACCGGGCTAAAAAATCGCAGAAATATTGGAAAAAGCGGGCGTGTGCAGCTGCAGAGGCTCGGCAATATTCACAAGCAAAGAATCTCAAATTCAAACGTACCCCCAAAACCAAAATATACGGCGCATATAGCAAGCAAATTTGAAGTTTGTGCCGTAGGCTTGTAATGTCAGGGGTTGCTGCTGTGCAGGTTCCAAAAGTGATTCAAATGTGCACTTGTGCTTTTGGGATTGAACCAGGTCCTCTGCCAGACCCTCAATCAGTTGGACGATTTATTATTGAGGGAGGAATTGCAGCCAAAATACAAGCAGGTTATCTGCTCTCTGTAGCAGAAGGTGTGCATTTCCCAGATTTCCTGGCTGTATGCTATTAACATAAAGATCACTGAGTCAGGTGTCACTACTAGCATGGATTCGACATTGCAACGCAGCATTAATTTCAGTAGTATGCACATAATGGCAAATTCTCCAAAGTCCCATAATCAGCTCTACCTTGCAGTTGAATCAACAACAGACCACACTAGCAAAACTCAAGTCTATGTTCTCAAAAATACTATTGATGCTATATGCAACATAACTAGGCATGCTCCAAAGTGTGAATCTGATCCCAAGGTGTCACTTTGCACCTCTGATATTGCTTGTAAACTTTATGGAGTCAATGGAGATCATGCAAGTGATCAGCTCAAAGTTGCACAACTGGAGAAGGAGTGGAAGATAGACTCCTGGATTAATCACCTTGGGAATACAAAACTCTTGAGTCTAGGGGATTCAGAGTCAAAAGATTTATACAAATCACTACATGCAGCTGCTGAGACTGAAGCTGGGGGTATGGATGCATTTGCTGGGCTGTCAACAACTGATCAGGAGGACCTGTTAGCCTCAGAGTATCAAAAGTGTGTCTGGGCTCTTGGGCAGATTGAATTTGATTGTACCAAGCCTAATCTAAAGCAGGATATGACTTGTGTGGTCCATGGTGGGTGCTGTGCTCACAAAGATATGAATGCAACAAAAGGTGGGGCTGCTGCAATGTCCACCTTCTGGAAGGCAAACACTAGCCTCTTACCCCCAGTGAAGCTTTTCAATAAAGATAATGATGCCACTGTATCACTTTTGGACCCCTCAGGGGAAATGCTGGAGGCAGAACAAAGGGCACTATCTATAACAGAAGGAGGTGCAATCAAGTTTTGTAATCTTGCAGGATACACATTTAATCACAAAGATGACAAGAAGGGGCATCAAGACAGCCATGCATACTATTTTGCAGAGAAGTTTGGCTGATCTTGTCAATTTCCTGACACAAGTAGTGCATACTATAGCTCATTTATCAATGCTGCAACAGAACTTTGTACCCTTCATAATGTATACATTGAGTACATGGAGCATACACAAAAGCAGAGAGCAACTGGGAGGCTTAACCATCTTGAATTGAACATTGTTCTTGCCCTTAACTGTCCCTCTATGCTTGCCAAGCTCCTTTGCATGTCATTATATGGTCAAATTGTCTCTAAGCCCTATATACAACTTGTCCAAATTGCAACAACACTTGGAAATGGACTAGCAGACTGTTGTACACCACTGTAAGGTGGGTACTTGCTAGTGGGTTGGGCACTTGTGGCCATACTACTACTACACTGCTTATGTAATCTAACTAACTAAGGCTAACTACTACTATACTAAGCCGCTTAAGGCAACTACTAACTATCTACTGTTGGTGCAAGGGGGCCAGAGGCCTGGAGGTGTGGTAGGTAAGGTAAGGGGGTAAGTGGATAATGCTACTGAGGGCTGGCTACTTAGCTGGCTGGTTAACCTTCTCTAATGAGTAAGAGACAGGGTAAAATCAACTTGGGGTCTCCAAGCAATTTCCCTGCTGTATATATAATCATAAGGGCGCTATCTACATGGTCTGTGCACATGAGAAAAGAAGTATATGAATGAAATAAGAAGCATGCTGCAGGCTGCGCAGAAGCATGGATTTCTCCTAAGCGCCCTTGGCACAGCATCTTGGTGTGGCACCTTGGCATAATAAGCGCCAAGATCACGTGATTGAAAAAAAAAAGATATCAGGTCCGTAAAAAATACTATAAATATCAGAAAAAACAGGCAATTCCAGTGGTATATGTTAAGAGGGTGTAACACAGACTTAGTCCTGTTACACACTTGAGTCCAAACCCTTCTTCAATCAATCATCACAAACCCCAGTACCACATTGCTATAAGGCAGACAGTCTCTAATTGTCCACATACCACAAGTTTTGCTGGAACTCAGTACTTAGCAACCCTAGTCAGCTGACACACCTGCTTGCTAAAAACCCACTCATATCACAACTGCCAGGTCTGCTGATTTGTTGTAGGGATAGTCCAACGCTAGGTGCTAGATGCAATGGTTTAGCAAATAACACAGTACACAAAAACCACTCATAAGTCCTGTATCAGGCAATTCTATTACCCCCCATGGTTTCATCATTCCATCCACACGCTCTGGCATCCCTCACCCATACTCCTGTCCCTCCAGCTGCTCCAGCCAACGTTCTGTTCCAACCCATTCCCAACCACGCTCTTGCAGCCCATCACCCACTTTGCAAGATGTGCCCAGAATGGAACAAGAGCTGTCCATTACAACTCTCCTTGAAGCTATCACAGCCCTCACCACCACCGTTGGGTCCTTGCAGGCCCAAATTCAGTCACAAGGCCAACAGCTTGCAGAGCTCAAAACTGTCCTAGACGTCTATAAGGACGTCAAGGCAGAGGGCGCTTGCAGCCGGGTGAATACAAGTAAGAACCACGTAAGGCGGTGTGCAAGCTACCTACAACAACAACAAGCTATACTACGGCAACCAAGCCTATAAGGGCAATGGCAACTATCTAAGTACAACAATGAGGCCGCTTAAGGCGGTGTGGAACTAGTAACTAAGTAGGGGTTACTGGGCTGTAGGGCCCTTGTACAATGTGGGATGCAACAAGAGGTAATCAACCTGGGTGTTACCATGGTCGGTTGGCCTCCTTATATATTCTACAAGAGAGCTAATTACAAATATAATAAATCAAATACCTAATCCAATAAGAACCCCGCTCTGCAGTTGGCCTTACTCATGCATATGTGTCACTGACGTGTCATGATGACATCATAGGTGGAGGTGGCTACATGTGCTGAATAAGCGCGGTTTGGGGACGTGGCTTGGCGCTTAGTGTATGATATAAGCGCCGACGTCACGTGATTGAAAATGTCGTCCATTCAACTTCGTTTAAATTTGAGAAATTCGGAATAAATTCCGTGGTATTGAATGTGTCTACAACAAAAACCATATGCAAGGAAACAGCCAACCATCTTGGGGACAAGGACCAAGGAGGAACCCAAGCCCAACCTGGCCCATTGACTGGGCCTATAACCCCTCCTACTTTCACAGGGGCTCAAGCCAACACTCCAAGAATGGCTAGGCCTGGGCTTAGGGAACCATTCCACCCTCTCAGGAGCACAATGGGATACAGCTCAGAGGAAGAAAGGGAAGAAGAGCCAAGGAGGCAAATTAAAAAAGAGCCTTGTGGATCATCTAGGGATCTAAGGACCCTTACTCCATTTAGCTTGGGATTGGACACCAAATGTCCCAAAATGGACTTACCAAACCCCTTCAAAGGAGACATCAGGGGCCGGAAGGTGGTACAATGGCTTGATTGGATGCTACTATGGGGTGCCATACGTTGGGACCAGTTCAATGAGGACAAACAAATGGTGGTCTGGATCCTGTACCATATGGAGGACAAGGCTGCTGACTGGGCGCTCCCCATAATTGGCACCATCATCAAAGGCAAAACCAACACCCCCACCACTATCCCTGCCATAACAGCTTGCTTCAAGGAGTCCTTTGCCAATCCTGACGCTAAACAGGCAGCTGCGCATAAAATTGCCACCCTTATCCAGACCGCCTCAACAGCAGAATACGTCACTGAGCTCCGCAATGAGATTGCAGAGCTTGACTGGAACAAAGAGGCATACATTGCCCAGTTCACAAGGGGCCTTCACTGGAAGGTCAAGGAGCTCTTGTCTACCAAAGACAACATCCCAGAGGAGCTCAAGGCCATCTTTGCTGCAGCCACAAAAATTGACAATATCTGCTGCAAAAACAAGGAAAATGTTGTACACCACTGTAAGGTGGGTACACGCTAATGAGAGCGGGCGCTTAAGGCCGTACTACTACACTGGCTTACGTAAGATAACTATCTAAGGCTATACTACTAGCGCCTAAGGCACTCTACTTCTAACTACTGTCGGCAAAGGGGCCTGAGGCCTGGGAGGTGTGATAGGTTAAGGGGGGTGGTGAGCGTCTGTGAACTACTTAGGGCCGGCTACTTAGCTGGCTGGATACCTTCTCTAATGAGTAAGAGACGAGGTAAAATTGACTTGGGATCTCCAAGCGATTTTCCTGCTGTTTATATAGACAAAGGGGAAAGTATATACATGGTCTGTGCGTGAGATAAGGAAGCGTCCATGTGAAAAGAGAAGCCTGCTGCGGGCTGCGCAGAGGCGTGGATTTCTCCTAAGCGCCCTTGGCACGGCATCTTGGCGCGGCATCTCGGCATAATAAGCGCCGAGATCACGTGATCGAAAAACAAAAGATATTGAGTCCGTAAAAAATACTAAAAATAATAGAAAAAACGTGCAATTCTAATGGTATATGTTAGGAGGTTATAACATTGCCCCCCCCCTTTAAAGGCTCTTGGCAGAGTCACAAGCCTTTTTCAGTTGTGACTTGTTGAAGCAACGGATTTCCTCTTGGCTATGTTCCAGTAGTTCCTCTGGTTCCCAAGAGTTGTCTTCTGGCCTGTACCCTTTCCATTTGATTAGGTAGAACCACTTTCCTCGTTGCCTCTTGGAATCTATGATCTGTTCCACCTCGTATTCTTCCTCTCCTCTTATTGTTTCAGGAGGGGGACGTTCCAGGAATGGCTGGTTTGGTGATTTGTGGCTTTTGGAAAGTAGTCCTATGTAGAAAACATCATGGATCTTCAATGATTCAGGGAGCTTTAGGCGGTAAGCGTGGCTTGAGATCTTCTTGGTGACTTCAAAAGGACCTAGGCGCTTGGGGTCTAATTTGTTGGAGTTGGATTGAATCTCCACATTTTTTGCGTCTAGCCATACTTTTTCCCCAATAGTGTATTCTGGGGTCGTGCCTTTTACTCCTGCCATTCTTTCCTTTGTCATCCTTAAAGCAGATTCTGCCTCCTTCCATTCCTGTGCAAGGGTGTCCGCTACAAGGTCTGCTTCTGGGACGTTTGCTGGGACGTTGGATGGGTTCATTACCAGGTTTCTTCCATAAACTAGTTCAAAAGGGGTTTTCCCTGTGGCAGAATGCTTGGCGTTATTGTATGCATATTCAGCCAGCAGCAACCATGTGGCCCAATCTGAGTGATCTGCAGCCACATACAATCTGAGGTAGAACTCTATGAACTGGTTGACCCTTTCCGTTTGACCATCTGATTCCGGGTGATAGGCCAATGAGAATGCGGGCTTGATTCCAAGTTGTTGGTATAGTGCCCTGAGGAACTTCCCGGTGAACGTGGTACCTCTATCAGAGATGGTTTTTATGGGTAGCCCATGTAACTTCCAGACGTGGTTGACAATTAAGTCCGCTAAACCCTTTGATGTGACCTTTTTCAAGGTGGGAATGAAATGGCCAAATTTTGAAAAGGAATCAATTACAACCAGTATGGCGTTGTGTCCCTGGGATTTGGGGAATCCTGTGATGAAGTCATAGGATATGGTGTGGAAAGGATAAGGGGGAACTTCTAAGGGTTTCAGGGAGATAGCTGGGGCGTGCGCGCGTCGGTTGGCTTGACAAACTGGACAGCATTCAACCCATTCTTTAGCAGAGGATTTCATTCCGGGCCACCAATAGCTTCTGCTGATAAGTTCAAGCGTCCTTTGTTGGCCTGGATGTCCTGCCAGTGGGGAGTTGTGGAATTCCCTCAGGAGTCGTTCTTTCAGGGGTTCTGAGTCCGGAACCACCAGTTTCCCGCGATACCATAGCAAATCTTCTTCCCAATCATAGTCCCTATAGGCCTTCCTAATTGAAGGGGGCGCGTTGTCTGCATCCTCAGTAAGGAATTTGATAATTGGTTCCAGTGATGGGTCTTCCTTGAGCTTGGCGCAAATATCCATGACTATTTCTAATTCCTCTTCCGCTGTATTCGCAAAAACCTCTGGTGGTAACATGACTTCTGGTTCTTGGGGGTTGTCAACATAGTCCAATCGTCTGGACAAGGCATCTGGCTTCCCTGATTGCTTCCCTGGGCGATAATGTATTTCAAAGTTGAAATTGCTCAGGAATACACGCCATCTAGCATGCCGTTGATTGAATGTCCTTGCCTGCATCCAGTACTCAAGGTTGCGGTGATCTGTGAATACCTGAACCGGCTTGTCCGTAGCTTCCAGGAAAATACGCCATTCTTCCAAGGCCTTGATGATGGCCAGGAGTTCCTTGTTGTGGGTGTTGTAGTTTCCTTCTGCCCCTGAGAATGACTTGGACATATACGCAATTGGGTGTAGTTGGTTATCTGGGCCCCGCTGACTAAGGATGGCTCCCATGGCAACCCCTGAGGCGTCTGTCTCAAGGTAATAGGGGAGCCCTGGGTTGGAATGGATGAGAACCGGCAACTTGGTGACAAGAATCTTCAATTCCTGAAATGCTGCTTCCTCTAGGTCGCCCCATGACCAGGGGGTTTCCTTTCTAGTAAGGTTGTGCAGGGGACGTGCTACTGAACTGAAGTTGGGGATGAATCGGCAGAGGTAGTTGACAAATCCTAGGAAGGCTTGGACCTGCTTGACTGTTTTGGGGGTTGGCCATGACGTGACTGCCTCAATCTTCTTCTGATCCATGGAAAAGCCTGCCGGGGAAATGACAATACCCAAGTAATCCACTGTGGTGACATGGAAATGGCACTTGGAGAGTTTACAGAACAACTGATTCCTCATTAACCATGATAGGACTTCCCTGACATGGGTTGGGTGGTCCTTAAGGTCCTCTGAGAAGATCAGGATGTTGTCCAAGTAGATGACCACAGTGACGTCAATGAGGTCCCTAAACAGGTTGTTCATGAAGTGTTGGAAGGCGGCGGGGGCATTGGTGAGGCCAAAGGGCATCACCAGGTATTCAAATAGCCCGTACTTTGTTCTAAAAGCCGTCTTCCATTCGTCTCCTTCCTTAATCCGGACGTTGTTATAACCCCAGCGTAGATCAAGCTTTGTGAATATCTTAGCATGTCTCAGCTTTGCCATGAGGTTGTCCTGTCTTGGGAGTGGATATACATTTTTGTGGGTTACGTCATTGAGTTTCTGGTAATCCACAACCAGCCTAAGAGATCCGTCTGCTTTCTTAACAAACATGACTGGGGCGCCAGTGGAAGAAGTGCTGGGGTGGATCTTGCCCGTTGCTAATTCTTTGTCAATGTGCTGTTTGAGCGCCTTGGATTCAGCATCAGTCATGCCATATAAGGGTCCTGGGGATAGTTTGGCATCCAGGACAAGGTCTATGGATATATCATACTCCCTATGTGGAGGGAGGACCTTAAATTCTTCCTCACCAAAGACTTTAGCAAATTCATGGTACTGCGGAGGAAGGTCTGCCAAAGGATCTAGGTCTGCTTCTTCCTCAGAGGCAATCTGTGCTTGCTCAGGGAAGGTGATCAGTCCCTGTTGCCAGTCAATGAGGGGGGATTCCGTTGTGAGCCAGGTCATGCCAAGGATTGCCGAGGTGTTGCCAAGGGGACAGACAAGAAAGGGGATATTGTGGGGATGGCCATTGGCCAAGACCGCGAGTTGAACCTGGTGCCATATGCAACCAGTCTGAGATAGGGTACCATCTAGCATTCTCACTACTCGTGGATTTTCGAGTAGGGTTTTTGGGATTTTGAGTTTTTCTACTAAAGAGGGGGAGATGAAGTTGGAGGTGGCGCCAGAGTCAATGAGGGTTTTGATGGGGTCCGTCGGATAGTCACGCAGTATTATGTCTAAAAAGAGGAGGGGTTTTTTGTTTGAGTCCATTGCAATATTTACAAACTCTGAGACAGATACATGCATTTCTAATTTAGAGACCAAGGGCTTGACAGCAGCTCTTGGCCTTACTCTTTTTCCAACTCCTCCTGTCCAGTCTTGGCAGCCTCCTTGATTGTGGCCTTCCAGCCATTAGGGCATTGTTTGATGCCATGCCCCTTTTGGCCGCACTTGACGCAAAGGCCATATGCGCGGTGGCGGTCCCGTTCCTCCGGGGTAACATAGTTTGGGTCTTCTGATAGGCAGACCCTTGTGGTGGTTGTGGAGGTGGCTACGGTAGCCGGGGTTTTGGCTGGAGCTTTTTTTGGGCGGTTCTCCTTGTTCTCTTGACGGGTGTTATCAATTTTGATGGAGGCGGCAAATATAGCCTCCAGCTTGTCAGGGATGTTGTCCTTGGTGGACAGGAGTTCCTTGACCTTCCAGTGAAGGCCGCGTGTGAATTGGGCAATGTATGCCTCTTTGTTCCAGTCAAGTTCTGCCATAAGATTGCGGAACTTGGTGACATACTCAGACGTGGTGGTGGTCTGGGTGAGCGCGGCAATTTTCCTGGCGGCCGCCCGCTTTGCGTTGGGGTCTGCAAAGGCTTCTTTAAATTTGGCCGTTAAGGCCGGGATAGTGGTTGGCGGATTACCCTTGCCCTTGATGATGGCCCCTATGAGGGGGAGTGCCCAATCGGCTGCTTTGTCTGTCATGTGGTAAAGGATCCACACGACCATCTGCTCTTCTTCATTGAACTGGTCTTGATGAAGCGCAACCCAAAGTAGCATGCGGTCTAGCCACTGGGTTGCCTTTCTTCCCCTGGAGTCCCCTTTATATGGGTTGGGGAGTTCCATTTTGGGCCGCTTTACGCTGGACCCTGAATTGAATGGGGTGAGTGAGCTCAAGCTCCTAGGCGTTCCGCAAGGCTCTTTTTTTGGGGGTTGCGTGGGTTCTTCCTCTTCTGAGTCATAACCTGTTCCTCTGGAGGGGCAAAACGGGGCCTTGAGTCCAGGCCTAACCATGCCTGGAGTGTGGACTTCCCCTCCTGAGTGGGTAGGAGGGGTGATAGGCCCAATCAATGGGCCAGGCTTGGTTTGGGGGGCTCCTTGATCCTTATCCCCAAGGAGGTCCGCTGTTTCCTTGCATATGGCCCTAAGCTCGGTGAGTTGTTGGCTTTGGGCGCGTATTTGGTCCTGCAGGGACCCAACTGTGGCTGTGAGGGCTGTGATAGCCTTGAGGAGAGCGGCAGGGGATGGCTCTGGTTCCATCCTGGGCAAGTCTTGCAAAGCGGGAGATGTGCTGCAAGAGGCCGGTTGGGAGTGGGATGGAATGGAACGTTGAGAGGAGCAAGAGGAGGGCCGGGAGTAAGGGTGTGGGACTCCAGAGCAAGTGGAGGGAATAATGAAACAGCGTGGGAGGAATGTGTGCCTGATACAGGACTTATGAGCAGTTTTTGCGCAAGATGTTATTTGCTAACTCCTTGCGTCAAGCACCTAGCGTTGAACAATCCCTACAGCAAATCAGCAGATCTGGCAATTGTGATATGTGCGGGTTTTTTGCAAGCAGGTGTTTCAGCTGTCTAGGAGCGCTACTTGCAGAGTTCCGGCAAAACTCGTGGTATGCGGGCAATCAGAGCCTGTCAGCCTTATAGCAATTTGGTACTACGTGGGACCGACGCTAGTTTGATTATTAATAGCAAAAGGCAAGTCTGTTCACGTGATTTCCCTTGTGCTAGTACTGGAGGTCCTCTTGTTGTCGATCAAAAGCCTACAGAAAGTTGATTTTACAATGTTGTACACCACTGTAAGGTGGGTACATGCTAATGAGAGCGGGCGCTTAAGGCCGTACTACTACACTGGCTTACGTAAGATAACTATCTAAGGCTATACTACTAGCGCCTAAGGCACTCTACTTCTAACTACTGTCGGCAAAGGGGCCTGAGGCCTGGGAGGTGTGATAGGTTAAGGGGGGTGGTGAGCGTCTGTGAACTACTTAGGGCCGGCTACTTAGCTGGCTGGATACCTTCTCTAATGAGTAAGAGACGAGGTAAAATTGACTTGGGATCTCCAAGCAATTTTCCTGCTGTTTATATAGACAAAGGGGAAAGTATATACATGGTCTGTGCGTGAGATAAGGAAGCGTCCATGTGAAAAGAGAAGCCTGCTGCGGGCTGCGCAGAAGCGTGGATTTCTCCTAAGCGCCCTTGGCACGGCATCTTGGCGCGGCATCTCGGCATAATAAGCGCCGAGATCACGTGATCGAAAAACAAAAGATATTGAGTCCGTAAAAAATACTAAAAATAATAGAAAAAACGTGCGATTCTAATGGTATATGTTAGGAGGTTATAACAGAAAACCATCCCAAGAAGCAGCCTGCTAAGTCCCCGGCCACCATGGCCACCTCCACATCCACCACCACTCACAGGGTCCACCTTTCTGAGGATCCAAATTATGTCACCCTGGAGGAACAGGATTGCTGCTGCGCTGCTGGTCTCTGTGTCATGTGCGGGCAAAAGGGCCATGGTATCAAGCAGTGCCCCAATGGCTGGAAAGCCACCATAAAAGAAGGGGCTAAGGTTGCCCAGGAGGAGTTGGAAAAAGAGTGAAGCCAAGGACTGCCATCAAGCCCTTGGTGAAACCCATAAAAATGAATGTACCAGCTTTGGATTTTGAATTTGTTTCTTTAGCTCTTGATTCAAATAAAAAACCCCTACTACATCTTGATCTGGTCATACATGACAACCCAACGGAAAAACTGAAAACATTAATTGACTCTGGCACCACCTCCAACTTTATATCACCAGCCATAGTCAAAAAATACAAAATTCCAAAAACCCAACTCAAAAATCCACAAGTTGTGAGAATGTTAGATGGTACCATTTCCCAGACTGGTTGCATATGGCACCAGGTTCAACTTGCGGTTTTGGCCAATGGCCACCCACATACTATCCCCTTTCTAGTCTGTCCAATTGGCAGCACCCCAGCTATACTTGGCATGACTTGGCTCACAGCAGAAGCCCCCCTCATTGACTGGCAACAGGGACTAATCACATTCCCTGAACAAGCTCAAATTGCCTCTGAGGAAGAAGCTGACCCAAACCCCTTGGCAGACCTACCCACTCAGTATCACAAGTTTGCCAAGGTCTTTGGGGAAGAAGAATTCAAGGTCCTGCCCCCTCATAGGGAATACAATATTGCAATAGACCTTGTCCCAGATGCCAAGCTCTCCCCTGGTCCCATCTATGGCATGACTGACACGGAATCAAAGGCATTAAAACAGCACATTGATAAGGAATTGGCAACAGGCAAAATTTGCCCTAGTACCTCCTCTGCTGGCGCACCAGTTATGTTTGTTAAAAAGGCTGATGGCTCCCTCAGGCTGGTAGTAGATTATTGTAAGCTCAATGATGTCACGCATAAAAATGTATATCCTCTCCCACACCAAGACAATCTTATGGCCAAATTATGGCATGCAAAGGTATTCACCAAGTTGGACTTACAATGGGGCTACAACAATGTCCAAATCAAGGAAGGAGATGAGTGGAAGACAGCTTTTAGGACCAAATATGGGCTATCTGAATACCTGGTCATGCCTTTTGGTCTTACCAACGCACCAGCTGCCTTCCAGCACTTTATGAACAACCTATTCAGAGACCTGATAGATGTAACAGTGGTCATCCACCTTGACAATATACTGATCTTCTCCAAGAAACCAGAAGAACATCCCAGACATGTAAGGGAAGTCCTGTCCAGACTCATGAAGAACCAGTTATTTTGCAAATTGTTGAAGTGTCACTTCCATGTCACAATGGTTGATTATTTAGGCATTGTCATCTCCCCTGCTGGGTTTTCCATGGACCAGAAAAAGGTTGAAGCTGTTGCCTCATGGCCACAACCCAAAACAGTCAAGCAAGTCCAGGCATTCCTAGGATTTGTCAACTACCTCAGACAGTTCATTCCCAACTTCAGCTTGGTTGCACGTCCCCTCCACAACCTCACAAAAAAGGATTCCCCATGGTCAATGGGGCAATCAGGAGGACCAAGCTTTCCAGGAACTGAAGTCTCTGGTCACCAAGGCACCAGTACTTGTCCACTCCAACCCAGAACTACCTATTTCCTTGAGACAGATGCATCAGGGGTAGCCATGGGGGCTGTTCTCAGTCAAAGGGGCCCAGACAACCAATTACATCCCATTGCCTATATGTCAAAATCTTTCTCAGGTGCCAAAGCCAACTACAACACCCATGACAAGGAACTTTTGGCAGTTATCAAAGCCCTGGAAGAATGGAGAATCTTCTTAGAAGCAATGGACCGTCCAGTGCAGGTGTTCACAGATCATAGGAACCTAGAATACTGGATGCAGGCACAAACATTCAACAGGAGGCATGCACAATGGCAGATATTCCTAAGTGACTTCAATTTTGACATCCACTATTGCCCAGGAAAACAGTCAGGGAAGCTGGACACACTATCCAGGAGATCAGACTACATTGATGCAACCCCAGAACTGGAGGTCATGCTTCCATCAGAAGTATTTGCCAATACGTCAGAAGAGGAACTTGAAATTGTCACAGAAATTTGTAGCAAGCTGAGGGAAGACCCCTCCCTTGACCAAATCATTCAGTTCCTAACAGAAGACGTGGACAATGCCCCACCGTCAATCCAAAAGGCCTATAGAGAGTACAACTGGGAAGAAGACCTTCTATGGTATTGCAGAAAACTGGTAGTCCCTGATTCAGAGCCTCTCAAGGAGCGGTTATTGAGGGAATTCCATGACTCCCCACTGGCAGGCCATCCAGGTCAACAACAAACCTTGGAACTCCTAAGTTGCAACTACTGGTGGCCAGGCATGAAATCTTCTGCCAAAGAATGGGTTGAATGCTGCCCAACTTGTCAGGCCAACCAGCGCCCTCATGCCCCAGTAATTGCCCTAAAACCCCTGGAAGTCCCCCCATTCCCATTTCACACCATTTCATATGACTTCATCACAGGGTTCCCCAAATCACAAGGCTTTGATGCAATACTGGTTGTCATAGATTCCTTTTCAAAGTTTGGCCACTTCATCCCCACATCCAAGAAAGTGTCCGCTAAAGGCCTGGCAGATCTGTTTGTCTCCCACATATGGAAGCTGCATGGGCTACTAATTAAGACCATCTCAGACAGGGGGACCATGTTTACTGGAACATTCTTAAGGGCACTTTACCAGCAACTTGGGATCAAACCATTGTTCTCTTCTGCATACCACCCCAAATCTGATGGACAGACAGAAAGGGTTAACCAGTTCATTGAGTTCTACCTACATTCTCATGTTGCTGCGGATCACTTGGACTGGGCCAAATGGTTGCTGCTAGCAGAATATGCTTATAATAATGCCAAACACGCAGCAATGGGAAGAACACCTTTTGAATTGGTATACAGACAAAACCCAGTAATGAACCCCTCAAATGTCCCAGCTGATGTACCAGAAGCCAACACTGTTGTTGACACCCTGGTGCAAGAATGGAAGGAGGCCAAGTCAGCCCTGAGACTATCAAAAGAACGGATGGCAAGGACTAAAGGAGTGACCCCAGAATACTCCATTGGGGAGAAAGTCTGGTTGGACAGAAAGAACGTGGAACTCAGGACCAACTCCAACAAGTTGGATCCAAAACGGTTGGGACCCTTCAAAGTTATGGAAAAGGTCTCCAGTCACACCTACTGCCTAAAGCTACCAGAAACCCTAAAAATCCACAACATATTCTATGTAGGGCTACTATCAAAAACCCATGAGTCACCAAGCCAACCCTTCCCAGAACAACCTCCTCCAGAAACAATTGAAGGAGAAAAAGAATTTGAAGTTGAACAGATCATTGACTTGAAAAGGCAAAAAGGGAAATGGTGGTACCTGATAAAATGGAAAGGATACAGCCCAGAGGATAATTCTTGGGAACCAGAAGAACTACTGGAACACAGCCAGGACAAGATCAAGCGCTTCAACCAGGCTAGACTCAGAAAGGCTTGTGACGCTGCCAAGAGCCTTTAATGGGGGGCAGTGTTATAACCTCCTAACTTATACCACTGGATTTGCCTCTTTTTTCTGATATTTCTACTATTTTTTCCAATCTCAATATCTTATAGTTTTTGATCACGTGATCTTGGCGCTTGTAATACCAAGATGCTGCGCCAAGATGCTGTGCCAAGGGTGCTTAGGATAAATCCATGCTTCTGTGCAGCCCACAGCATGCTTCTCTTTTAAAATGGACTCTTCCTTTCCCACACGCACAGACTGCTTTGTAGATAGTTCTCTTGTTATAAATACAGCAGGGAAATTGCTTGGAGACCCCAAGTTGATTTTACCTTGTCTCATATCCATTGAGGAGGCATCCCAGCCAGCTAAGTAGCCAGCCCCTAATCCTTCAGAAGTTAACCCCTTTACTTGCACTTATCACACCTCCCAGGCCTTTGGCCCCTCTGCATTGACAATAGTGGTTAGTAGGACGCCTTAAGCATCAAGTAGATACAGTATAGCCTTTGTTAGTTAGATTACATAAGCAGTGTAGTAGTAGTACGGCCACAAGTGCCCAACCCACAATGTCATGACCCATGCCTTTGCTGGCATGTCTCCTGACCAAGCCACCTACTAATAGGATATTCCACAGTCTTTAGAAGGCCGCATATACTCACATATATGCAGTCAGAACTGTCATTACTCTAAGGGCTCATGACTTAGAGACTGACAGTCCACCAGGGTCACATGACCTCCCCCCCTCCAGTCTTTTATCAAATACTATACTAAACTACTACGGATTTGAGGTGGGGGGGGGGATGACATAATCTCTTCTATAATAATATATTATTCAGACCTTGCCCGCGGGCTCCCTTAACATTGGCCCATGGCTAGGGGGCGGGGGGAGTGCAACGTCCCCCAGCAACTTATATTATTAATATATCACTGTGCATCATATATACTATATATATCTTTGACAGTGGATATATATGGTAATAACCCCTCCAGATATGGGTTATGACACACAAGTGAGTACCCACCTTATAGTGGTGTACAACAGTGGACTTGTTTTACTGACAATCTCTCCATGGGTGGCCCAATTGCTTCATTAACATCAGAACAGTACAAAAAAGCATTTATGCCACCAACAAACAATGCCAACAAAGGTGCACTGGGTACATTCTGTGTTTGGGCCAGGCAGTTCCCAAGTTTAGCACTACATAAGTTTAATGCAATAATAATGAACAGAACCAATCAAACTGAGGCCTACATTGACAAGAACTTCAAGCCTGAGCAACATAGCTGGATTTGAGGAGAGGCAAGACATGTTAAATTGTCAAAACCTGAGCAGACCCAAAAATTGCAAATTGTTGCTGCACAGATTGAGGCAGCAGCAAAGAGCAAATTGGTGCAATTAAAACAAGTGGACAGAGAGAATAAATGCAAGGAGTACATAGCCGGGATTCAACTAATACTCAATCCAGTGGTGATACAAAGAATGGTTGGAAAGGAGCTCAACAATCAACTCAAAGTTTATAAGAAAACTGGCATACTTTCAAGCAGAAAATCATCCCCAACTGTCAGCAAGCTAAATGTTGTGCAGAAACAAGAGCTGGTGATTGACTTAGCCTGGAGATATGTACAAGGAGTGTCACCTGGCAACCCTACCATGGATGCCCCCACAGTTTAGCTCCAAAATGGTTTTTTGTAGCATTGAGCCATTGATTTTTTTCTCTAACATGTTTGTCTTCCTGCCTAAAAGCTTAACTGTATTACTCATGTATGTACAAATGTCCACCTACATTGTCTACAGTGTGTACAGGACAGTGGTCACCTTTTTGCAAAAAGTGCTTATGTAAGCCACAGGAAAGACCACATGATGTTGCCAAGTCCCATTGCAAGTCACTTGTGTAATTGGATCCAGCACTTAGTGCAATACCTAAAATTCCAAAGTTGAATACTGTTGTACACCAACTGTAAGGTTGGGTACACACTAATAGGTGGGCACTTGAGGCTGTACTACTACTAACACTGCTTATCTAATCTACAGTCTAGGCTATACTATTGGAACTATGATGCTTAAGATGTCCTACTGCTAACTACTGACAACAAAGGGGCCTTAGGCCTAGGAGGTGTGATGAGGTTAATAAGTGGGGTAAGCGGTGTGACTACTGATACTCCAGCTACTTAGCTGGACTTCTGGGGACCTGTCTGTAATGAGAGACAAGGTAAAATCAACTTGGGGTCTCCAAGCAATTTCCCTGCTGTATATATAACAAAAGACAAACTATCTACATGGTCTGTGCACATGGGAGAAGAAGAGTCTGTATGAAATAAGAAGTGTACTGCAGGTTGCGCAGAAGCATGGATCTCACCTAAGCGCCCTTGGCATGGCATCTTGGCATAGCATCTTAGCATAGTCAGTGCCAAGATCATGTGATTGAAAAATAAAAGATATAAGGTTTGTAAAAAATACTAAAAATAATAGAATATTCAGGCAATTCTGGTGGTATAATTCAAGAGGGTGTAACAAATACCTCCTTTTGTGGGTTGTTTCCAGACCTGGTTTTGGCATAAGCCTGGTTTAAAAAAATTTCTTTGCTCCTGTACTGCTTTGTTTCATGTAAATCAAACATTTGAGGTTTGGGCAAAGTGAAATTAGAACAAGGGCCCTAAGTGTCCTCCAAGCATCTGGTTGGAGATGACCAATTACATTTGTCTCTCATCTGTACCATTTTTGGCTTATCTACAGTACTAACATAGCCACCTCCATCATTATCTGTTTTCAATATCTTCTGGTGCAATGTGAATTTTTTAACAGCATGTTAAGTCATCAAACCAGTTGGTCCTTTCTATATGCATCCATACATTGTTGCATCTTCTGAAGGAAGTGGCAGGCTGTTTGGATTGGGCACATGTCAAGCTATTTCAGGACCAGTTCTTTGACCAGCAAGAGAGAGCCATTGCATTGGCTGCATAACTGTGTAAAGTATATGAATGATGTTGTATATATGATGGCTAGATAATATGTGAAGAGGTTTACTGTTGTAGACACAGAGTTGTTGTAGACCTGTTTTAAGACAGACTACTCACTAGTGGGAGCAGGCACTCAAGGCCATATCTACTACATTGAACTTGACTAAGGCTACAACTATCTACCTATGTTGTGAGGAGACTGCTTAAGGAAGTGTAGAGGATGCTATCTGTCCTAGATGTCCTGTAGGGCATTGAGGCAGCTGGTGCTTATGGCTGTGTGGGGTACAAGGTAAGAACCACTTAAGGCAGTGAGGGAGCTACCTATGACAAGTAACTATCTAACTATGGTGACCAAGGCCTTAAGGGCAATGGCAAGTTACCTAAGTACAATGAGAAAGCCACTTAAGGTGGTGTGGATGACTATGTAGCTAGCTAAGTAATTACTGGGCTATAAGGCCCTTGTACACTGAGTGGATGCAACAAGAGGTAATCAACCTGGGTGTTACCATGGTTGGTTGGCCTCCTTATATATTACAAGACAGTCTATTTACAAATACAGCATGTGTGGGAAAAGAAGCTAGCAATATCCAATAATAACCCCACTCCTGCTGCAGCCTTACTCATGCATGTGTCACCTATGTGTCATAATGACATTATCAAGGTGGAGGTGGCTTACATTGCTGACTAAGCAAGAAGGAGGATGTGGCAAGGTGCTTGGGGTATGACATAAGCGCCAAAGTCACATGATTGGAAAACTTATCTATTTGTGTTTGTTTAAATTTGAGAAAATTGGAATAAATTCCGTGGTATCAAATGTGTCTATGACACTATCTACATAAGTGAGAGGCTTAAGGCCCAAGCTACCATATCTACTGGTTAGTAAGTGGCCTTAGGGACCAAACACTACTGGCTATACTACTGAGACCTGCCTGTATTCATAGACAAGGTGAAATTGACTTGGGGGTTCCAAGTGATTTTCCTGTGCTTTATATACACTGAGGGTCAACTATTTACAAATGTCAAAGAGCAAATATGATATCAAACAGGAAGCTGCTGCAGGCTGTGCAGAAGTGTCATGTGGTCTTGGTGCAGCATGTTGGTATTTGTAAGTGCTGGGCTCTTGTATAAGTGCCAAGCTCATGTGGCTTGAAAAGTTGAGATGAAGAGTCTGTACAAATTACTAAAAAAATAAGAAATTTGGGCAGTTTTAATGGTATAATTCTTGGGGTTGTAATAAGAGTGGATCCCTAGATTTATTACAATTTTCTGAAGTTAAACAAAAACAAAATGTCACAAACAGAGGAAAATAGAACTAGCCAGAATTGAACCAGCTTGACCACTAAGCCATAGAGCCCTATTATTCCCTGCTGAAAACCCATGATTACACCTGCTACCCCCCAAATTTGGGCTTGGGCCAGCATGCAACCACTTGTACTGGTCATGCAACCATGTCCAGGACACATTGGCTTGGCTTGATGTGCTGGAGAGGCTTACCAATGCATGCAAGGCCCCCCCTCCAACCATGTGTGCCCCTCCCCCTCCTGTTGCCAAACTCCATGCATCCAATGCCCACAACATCTGGTACCATCAGTACCCTGTCAGATCCAAGCCATTGCAACTACTCACCCAGAGCCAGATTGACAGCCTCATACCTGTGGTCAAAAAGTACCAAGCCAATACAGCTTTTGATCAGATTTAACACCTGTCTTTGGAGTACAAGGCATTGATGTGTGTGTGCTGTCTGTAAGTCATAATGACAAGTACACATTATGCTCAAGTCCAAGGCTAATTTATTTTTGTTTTGATATAACAGATATAATGGTGCAACTAAGTATTACATTAAACAAGAGGGGGGGATAACAGGCACTATTTGTGATCACATGAAGAAGGCCCATCCCAGCAAATATTACAGCAAGTGTATGCACAAAGGCCTGTTTGATTGCTACAAAGACATGCTGTCCAACAGTCTTAGGACTCAGCTGAAGTTCACACTCAATAGTTTCATTGACCATCTTGTTTGTTGGGTGGTTGTGGATGATCAGGTATGTCAAATAGAGCTAATATATTGTATATTTTTTTATTTATAAACCTGTCTAGGCCTTTAATTTACTTGATGTTCCAGAGTTTTGCAACTTGATGATTTATGTTGGCCACAGATGCATCAAAAATTCCAATCTTCTGCACCATAATAAGTTGGAAGCATTGGCAGAGGATATGTACCAGATTGAGAGGGATTATGTTGACAAGGAAATGCTGGTAAGTTTTACCTGATATTAATTAATTTGACAAAGTAGCTAACAGTCAAAGGCATTGCACAGACTAATTTCACTCACAAGTGATTTATGGAGCAATATTTGGACTTGTTCATTTATGTCAGTTACAGCACACTTTGTAAATGAACTTGGGCTTTTATGCAATCATCTTATTGCATTCTGCAAGCTCAATGGTCACCATACAGGAATCAACATTGGTGTCCTAGATGTCTTTAAGGGGCATCTAGGCAGTGGGCACTTGTGGCTGTATGGACTGAGTATGTAAGACTGCTAAAGGCAGTGGCTATGCTACCTGCAACAACTAACTACTAAACTACAGTGACCAAGGCCTTTAAGGGCAATGGCAAACCACCTAAGTACAGTGGGTGAGCTGCTTAAGGCAGTGACAATGGTAGAGACTAGTGACTTAGTGATAACCCAGGCTGTAAGGCCCTGTGTACAATTGGAGAGTGACAAGAGGTAATTGACCTGGGTGTTACCATGGTTGGTTGGCCTCCTTATATATTACAGAGAGTGTCCTAATTACAAATCCATATATGCAAAACCTAATCCAATAAGAATCCTGCTCTGACTGCAGCCTTACTCATACATACATGTCACTGACATGTCATGATGATGTCATCAGGTGGAGGTGGCTACATGTGCTGAGTAAGCGTGGAAGGGAATGTGGATTGGCGCTTAGCGTATGATATAAGCGCCAATGTCATGTGATCAAAAACATTGTCTGTTTGACTTTGTTTAAACTTGAGAAAATAGGAATAAATTCCCTGGTATCAAGTGTGTCTACAACAATTGGCCAAAGTCTGCACCAAGTTCTTCAGGAATTGGGAATCGCCCATAAGGTATATAGGTTTCATATTGATTAACAGCTTTGACTGACAAGTTACACATTGATTGGATACATTACTCTCAACAATGCATCAAATAATCATACAGCAATGATTACTCTTGCAGACAAGTTAAGCCTGCATGGTATCACTTTCAGCCCCAAGAACAATTGGATTAGGTGTGGCCTACTTTTTCTTATTGATTTACTGAGCTCATAGTACTTAACAGGTGCTTCCCTCACATTCTGAACCTTGCTGTTCAAACAATAATCAAGCCTCTTGGGGATCCCACCAATAGATATTGGTTGAGTATGGAAAACCTCAATCTGGCTATTGGCTTGGTGTCCTAGATGTCTATAAGGACATCAAGGCAGCAGGCACTTATGGCTGTATGTACTTGTAACCAGACTGCTTAAGGTGGTGTGGATGCTAACTATAACAACAAGCTACTACACTATGGTGACCAGGTCAATACAGGCAATGGCAAACTACCTAAGCACAATGAACAAGCTGCTTAAGGTGGTGACTACATATGTAACTAGTGAGACTTAGTGGAACCCAGGCTGTAAGGCCCTGTGTACAAGTGGAGATGTGACAAGAGGTAATTGACCTGGGTGTTACCATGGTTGGCTGGTCTCCTTATATCACAGAGTGTGACCTAATTACAAATACATATAAGGAAAAGCTAATCCAATAAGAACCCTGCTCCAACTGCAGCCTTACTCATGCATATGTGTCACTGATGTGTCATAATGATGTCATCAGGTGGAGGTGGCTACATATGCTGAGTAAGAGTGGATGGGGACATGGCTTGGCGCTTAGTGTATGATATAAACACCAAAGTCATGTGATTGAAAATATTGTCCATTTGGCTTTGTTTAAATTTGAGAAAGTAGGGATTAAATCCCTAGGTATAAGTGTGTCTATGACACTGCCTCCCCTCTAAGGGCCTTGGCAGCACCAAGGGCCTTCTTTTTCATCTCCTTTTCGAAATTTTTTAGGATTTTCTTGGCGTTTTTGAGGTTTTCCCTTGGTTCCCAGGTATTTTCCTCTGATCTGTAGCCTTTCCAATTAACCCTAAAGAACCATTCTCTGTTTTGTTCTTCCATGTCTGTGATCCCTTCTACCTTGTATTCTTCCTCCCTGTCAACTGTTACTGGGGGTGGTCTGTTCTCAAAGGTTCTGGCTTTGTCCCTTTTTACTTTCAATAGTAACCCCACATAGAAGACATTGTGGATTTTCATTGACAGGGGAAGTTCCAACCAGTAGGCCCTGTCAGAGATTTTCTCCATGATCTTGAAGGGTCTCAAGTGTTGTTCCATTAGCTTGGGGCTCAGGGTTTTAAGCTTGATATTCTTGGCATCAAGCCAAGCTTCTTCCCTGTTTTGAACTCTATGGGTACCTGGTCTGGTTCTCCTGCAATCATACAGTTCTTGGCTTGCTGGAGTGTGGCTTCCACCTCCTTTCATTGACTTTCCATTACTTAGGCAAGATTGTCTGCCTCTGGTACATCTGTAGGAACATTGCTGGGGGTCAAGGATGGTTCCCACCCATATAATGCCTTGAACAGTGTTTTCCCTGTACTACTGTGGACTGTGTTGTTATAGGCAAACCTGGCCATAGGGAGCCACCTGGTCCAGTCCTTTTGGTTGATGCCAGAGTATGCCCTCAGGAAGTTTTTGATTGATGGGTTCACATGTTTGGTCTGTCTGTCACTCTGTGGGATGGTAAGCCAAAGAGAAGTGAGGGTCTATTCCCAGCCGTTTGTAAAGGGCTTTCAGGAACTTGTTATTGAACACCCTTCCCCTATCTGATATTGTCTTCTCTGGTATTCCATGATGTTTCCATACATGTTGTAGGAATAGTTCTGCTAACTCTGGTGCTTTGAGTTTCTTGGAACATTCAATAAAGATCCTGTAATTGGTGAAACTATTGATGATGACTAGGATGGAATCATAGGCTCCATCCTTTGGTAGATCAACAATCATATTGTACAAGATGTGTTGCCAGGGACATGATGGATTTCAAGGGGTTGAGGCAGAATGGAGGAGTACTTGGGCTTTCTGATGTGTTGGCATGTTTCACATGAGTCTACATGCCAGTAAGTATCTGCTCAGATGCCAGGCCAGTAGTAAGATTGGGATATCAATTCCAATGTTTGTTGCCTTCCAGGGTGCCCAGTCAAAGGGCTGTCATGGAAGATTTGTAACAGATCCATACATAGGGTACCAACACCAGGAACTGCTATTTGTCCTTGGTAAAACAATAGGCCATGTTATGGATATTACATTTCTCCTATGATCTGTACTTATTTTATTAATTACACAAGTAATATTACAGCAAATAAAATCAGATAAAGATGCAAACTAAGATTTTCAAGGTACCTCTATCCAATTGCAACCTTTTCAAAACCTCTAAGCCTCAGGAATATCCTCAATATGCAATATCTTTTGCATATATGCTGTTTTCTCACTCATCTAAATATATGTAAATTCAGCTGAGTAGATAAACAGGAACAAGCAATATTTCTCCTGTTTATAGTATATATTATAGAAGATTCTATCTTGTGGCTACACACAGAAATATTCAGGGTCCTCCTGTTGCATAGGCAAGTGCTCCTGCACTTAATCAGCACTTAAGCGCCAATGCAATAAATGCGCCTTTTTTCCATCAACCGGGCATCCCACACTACTGAATTGCTTGCGCTTAGGTGTGCCTGCCTGTGCGCTCCAGAACGCTGGCTCAAACTTCCAAAACGGACAACATTTGGCGGAGTTATGTCCTATTTACTGTAAGTACCCAATGTAGTGGTATCATACCTTTGGGACTGTTTACTCCAAAGATGAAACACTTAGCCTTGAGACATCCAAGGACCCACACAGGTAAATACTGCCTTGGGGCAAACATTGCCCTGGGGCAAATATTAGGAACTGTTATTGTTTACCATGTACCAAAGTATTGGCTCTCCTAAGTGTTTCAGTTGCCACATGTACCTCCTGTACCCCCTCTTCATATCAATCATGTATATACTTGTTTGTGTGCCTTTTCAGGGTATAAAAGGACCCTGTGAAGACGCTTCTAATGCATCCATTTATCCACTGTTATATATTGACATATACACACAAGCCTTTAACAGCTTATCTGCACATTTACTTTAGTGATTGACTCACTGTAAATAGCATAGGAGGTTATTTGGCACACTAAGACCATAGGCCAGTCCCAACAGACACAGGGTAGCCTATTAGTGTACTTACTGCAACTCTGTGCCCCTTGACTGTCACAGTTGTTGAGTTCAACATTGAGTACAGTGCAATGATACTGTAAGGATTGTTGTGATTGAGTGATAGTGTATCAATCCACCATACCCCCCATATTGTAGATAGCTTTATCTACAAGATCTCATAGATCCTAGATATATTTTAGGTAAACCCCACAAGTCTTAAGTCTTACTTAAGCATCTATAAGTCCTATACTTATTAGGCAAATCCTGTAAATCCTGTACATTAGTCAGGTAACCCTCTTACTTAAGGTACTATCCCAGAGACCTTAAGTATACATACCCTTAGTCACTTAGGCTTAAGTAACATTAGTCCAAGGTACTATACATAACCAACCACCTGCACTTCATAGTTGCTAGACTATTTGTTAGGAGTTGTTATTTCTGATCACCTAGCCAGTATTGTGCATATATTCTGTGCATATATTCTGATTTGTAATAGTAGTTCTTAGCTATTCTCATATACATTTTGTATATAGTAATTCTTTCTTACTCCTGTACTTATGCAACTCTTAACAGGCTGGCCTCCATTTTGTAATCTTTGAATGTGTGCTTTATGGAGGTGGGTGCTTTGGACTCATTTTGTAGGAAGGTCAGTATCTCTTCCAAGGATTTGTCTTGGTCTAGGCTTGACTCAATCTGATGTTGGAGTTCCTTTTTGGGTGTTACTAAGGCAATATTGGCAAAGACAGGATAGGGGAGCATGGTTTGGGGAGCTGGAGGAATATCTGTGAGATCAGTGCATTGGGAAAGAGCATCTGGTTTTCCCAATTGTTTCCTGGGTTGGTATACTATTTGGAAATTGTATCCTGCCAGAAGCAGGTGCCATCTGGTGTATCTACAGTTGAAAGTTCTAGATTCCTTCCAGTATTCCAAATTCAGGTGATTGGTGAACACAGTGACAGGGTGAAGGGTCCCTTCCAGGAAGATGCACCAGTATTCAAAGGACCTTATGATAGCAAGTAGTTATTTATTGTGCATATCATAGTTCTGTTTGGCACCCTTGAATGATTCCAATAAGAAGCCTAGCGGGTGTAACCAGCTGTCTTCTTGGTGTTGGCTAAGGATTGAACCAAGGGTGGCACCAGATGGATCTGTTCCCAGGAAGTAAGGCTTTTCAGGGTTGGCATGTGCAAGTATGGGTGTGTTGGTGATGGCACCCTTGAGTACCTGGAACACTTCTTGTTCCTTAGTATCCCACTTCCATGGTGTGTTTTTTTTAACCAGGTTATGCAGAGGTTGTGCCATGTGACTGAAATTGGCAACAAACCAGCACAGAAAATTGGCAAAGCCTAGGAAGGACTGGACTTCTTTAACCTTTGTGGGTGTGGGCCATTCTTGTACTGCTTGGATTTTGAGCTTTTCCAAGCTAAACCCTTTATCCAATACAATGATTCCAAGGTATTCAATGGACATCATGTGTGTTGTAGACACACTTATACCTAGGGAATTTATTCCTAAATTCTTGAATTTAAACAAAGGCAATTGGACTACATTTTCAATCATGTGACATTGATGCTTATATCATACATTAAAGCACCAAGCCATGTCCCCTCCTGCGCTTATTCAGCACATGTAGCCACCTCCACCTATGACATCATCATGACACATCAGTGACACGTATGCATGAGTAAGGCCAACTGCAGAGCAGGGTTCTTATTGGATTAGGTATTGGATATAATGTATTTGTAAATAGTTCATCTGTAGAATATATAAGGAGGCCAACTGACCATGGTAACGCCCAGGTCAATTACCTCTTGTTGCATCCCTCATTGTATGAGAGCCTTAGGCTCAGTAAATACTTAGTTACTTAGTGTCAGAGCCAACAACTACCAAGATGGTAAACCAACAAGCTATTGCCTAATATAGGACTTATCAGCAAGTGGGATCTAACAATGCTCTAAGGCAAAGCCAGATAAAGGGTGGACAAGACCAATTTAAGTAAGAGTGCACTAATGCTGTAAAGACAGCTGGGCAAGGGACCTTTGACAGGGACTGGTATGCTCTCAGGCAATACTCTTAGGTGTATGTCTTAGGGTAGGTAGGTGTGGATGGGGATAAGAGGTCAAGTTCTGAGGCTTAAGGCTCTCAGAACCCTCCTTATATATTCAACAAGCAAGGGGAATAGTATATACAGTGACAAACACAATAACAAAGATAAGGTCACATGACCAGAGATAAGAAAACAAGATCACATGACCTTTAGTCATGTGATGAGATTAAATAATAAGCGCTCAGCGCCTAAATAGCATAAAGATGCATATATCCATAAATCTTCATGAAAATAGCGCATATATTCACTATTTCTTTGACTTAGTGGATTCTAAGGTGGTCACGCCTCTAGGGCATGACACTTAGCTACACACCGCCTTAAGTGGCTTTGTCACTGTACTTAGATAGCTTGCCACTGCCATAAGTGGTCTTGATGTTGTAGGATAGTTGGTCATTGCTGTAGTTAGGATTCTTGTTGCCTTATGCAACTTTCTCATTGTACACTGCAGCCACAAGCGCCAACCCCCTTGATGTCCATACAGATGTCTAGGACAATGTGGAATACGCATTTGGATGCTTTGCAGAACAATTGATTGTCCATTAACTGCTGTAGTACTTTGTGAATGTGTGTGGAGTGTGATGCGTCATCCTTGGAGTAAATTAGGATGTCATTGAGATAGATGATGATGCATACATCCAACAGGTCTTTGAACAATTCATTCATAAAGTGTTGGAACAAAGTGGGGCATTTGTTAAACCAAAGGTCATGACCAAAGACTAGTAGAGACCATACTTGGTGCGGAAAGCTGTTTTCCACTTGTTGCCTTCCTTAACACAGACATTATAGTAACCCCATCTTAGATTCAATTTGGTGAAGACCTTGGCACCACAAAGCTGGGCCATGAGGTTGTCAGGATGGGGTAAGGGGTATACATTCTTCTTAGTCTGGTTATTAAGGCAGCAATAATCAACAACCAATTGGCAGGAGCCATCCTTTGTAGGACCAAACATGACCAGGGAACTGATGGAGGATTTACTGGGGAGTATTTTCCCAGTTTTCAACTCATCCCTGAGCCAATCCTTGAGGGTTGAGGATTTGGCATTGGTCATGCTGTAGAGCAGGTAGTTAAGGTGGCCTTCTTCCACAGGTTTGACCCCAATATCATAGTGCCTATGTAGGGGAAGCTTGTTGAACTCTTCCTCCCCAAATACCTTGGTGTATTGGTGGTATTCTGGGGGTAATCCTTCAAGCAGGTTACAATCAGCTTCCTCTTCTTTGGCTATGGCCACGTGATTGGGAGGGGAATAGGGAAAGGATAATGAGTGGGAGTTCCAATCAATCTCTGGATTGTGCACATCTAACTATTATAGTCCTAGGATGGCAGCATGTGAGCTGGTGTTACAAATGAGGAATGTTTCTGTCATTTTTTTGCCATCAAAGGTAAAGGTAAGATTTGCCTGTTTCCAGATTTTACCAGCCTGGGGGCTTGACCCATCAAGCATAGTTACAGTGTGGGGAAAAGGGAGATCTATGAGTGGAAGGTGTAATGCCTCAGCAGTGCATGGGTGTAGGAAAGATGATGTGGTGCCTGAATCTATCAGGACTTCTAAGTGTTCTGCTTGTTTCTCTGGTTTAATTGAAATAGTAAAAAGGGGGAGATTCTATTGGTCCTATTCAATATGTTACAAATTTCAATTCCACCAGAGTCCTTGGGGTCCTTGCACATGGCAGCAGGTACCCTTAGTCTTTTCCCAATTCAGGTTTGGACTCTTTGCCAATCTTGGTGGCTTCTTTTGGCTTCCCCTTGTCATCCTTAGGGGTTGCCTTCCATTCTGTGCAACATTTGGCAAATTTGTGCCCCATTTTGCCTCATTTGATACATGTGCCTTCAGCATGGTGGCAATTATGCTCTTCCTCCAAGACAAAGTTGGGATCCTTGGAGAGTTTCTTGGAGGTACTGGCCTGATGGCTGGTACTTGCCCCCCAGTTGAGGGTGGAAGAGCTGCCAGACTTAATACCCTTAGGCAGGTGGCTGGCGTGCTCCTCTTGGAGGGCATTATTGATGATTAGAGCTACATTCTGTAACTCCAAGAGCTTGGTGGGGCAATGTTTGCACATTGCAATCTGTCTACTGACCTCCCAGTGGAGGCCTCATGCAAATTGGCCCCTCAGGGCTGCATTATTCCAGTCCAATTCCATTGCCAGGGTGCAGAACTTTGTGATATAATTGGCACAAGTACCAGTTTGTGTAAGTGAAGTAATTTTATGTTCTGCTGCCCTTGTGGCATCTGGATCCCCAAAGGCTGCCAAGAATTCCCTTTTGAAGTTATCTGTGGTCTGGATGATTGTGCAATGGGACCCTAGAAGGTCCAAGTGGGGGTGGGCCCATGCACTGGCAGCATTGTCCATGTTCATGAGCAGGAATGAAAGGACTTCCACCTGGGTGGGAAACATCCTTTGATTCAGCTGGACCCACACAAGCATGCAGGTCAGCCATTGCTTAGACTTGCTCCCAACCTTCCCTTTGTAAGGGTCTGGGTGGTCTACTTTGACAGCTGTGTATTGAGGGATAGTGGCTGTAGCTGGAGCTGGAGGGGGAGGTGTAGGCATCTGGACAGAGTGGGCCCAATAGAGGGGGGACATGGGGGGAAGGATTGGTTTGACAGGAGTGGGCTGGTAAAGCCTTGGGATGGATCTAGTTGGGCCTGTAAAGGCCAGGTGGATAGCCTCTTGCTTAGGCTTGGTTTTGGGTAGGGGGCAAGGGGTTTCCTTGACCAGGGGTGGTGCCTTTTGGTCCTTGGGGGTGCTTGGTTGAGGGGCTTGGGGAATCCTAGCCTCAATGCCATCAACCATTTGGGAGACTCCTTTGACAATGGAGCAGGTCTCCTTGATTGCTTTGGCTTGTTTGCCAAATTTTTGTTTGAGGCAGTCCAGTTGTCCTTGGACCCCACACAGGAGGTGGATGACCCTTTTGAGGGACACTTCCCCAACATTGTAGTTGTCAACAGAGGGGGCTGGCAGTAATTGGGATCCCATGTCTCCCAGATGGATAGGGGGAGCAGCTCTAGAGGGAGGCCAGGAATGGGTTGCCATGGAATGTGTTGGATAGGACCTGCCAGCATGGGAAGAGGCCCTGGAAGACAAGTAAGTGGGGGTGCAAGAGGTAATGGTGGGAGTGAAGTGGGAAGTGCATGCAGCTCCTTTGAGATTCTCCTGTTTGATGGGGCTCAACTTATCTGATGATGGATTGCTACAAGACTATGTATCCAGTAAGTTAATCTCACTTTTATTGATACTATTTGGCTGAATACAAATTGTATGTTACAGGCTATTGCTGACTTTGCATTCCAAATGTGCTGTGAAGCCATCATACTCATACTTGACCATTCTCAGTACAAGGTTTTGCAAGACCTGATTTTGATCTTGCACATACCATACAACACACAGGAGGTCTTGTCCTTGGAGAAGACCCCAACTCTTGCTCTTGCCATCCCTCTCTTCAAGACAATTACCTGGTCTTGGGAGCAGCTTGCAACTTTGATGCCCAAACTGTTGCATGCTATCTCTTGAGGGATTTTCAAGCTCCAAGAGTACCTTGGGACATTTAAGGATGCTCTGGCCCACACCATTGCAATGTTCCTTAATCCCTCAATCAAGCTCTCTTGGATTCAAACTCACCAATTGCACACCAATATCAAGGAGGCTGAGGAAATCATTTTGGACAAGGTAAGACTACATATTCAATATATTATTAGTACTTAATCATCTTTTTTTGTCTTAGATGCTGCAAATTCAACAAAATTGGCTGCTGCCACCTGTTGCATGTTCAACATTATTGGCTTGTCAAGCTGCCTGGGCCCAGGGCTCCAGATATCTGCAAGTTGTTACTGCAGGCATAAATCTGCAACATGCATCCAATGCATCCAGCCCAGGCCTGCAGCCTCTGTCCTTGTGGGTACAGTTCAATAGCACTAATTTTGATGTATATATGCCTGAAACCTGGCAGAACTTCTAGTACATCAGAGACAGTTAGCTGGGACAATGGGCCAAGCCCCTTTGAGGTTGAAAAGTGCAACCAACAAATTGTGCAGGAAGAGTACCAGCGCTAGCTTGACAAGCCCTTTGTTGGCCAAGAGACAATGGGTAGCTTGGACCTGGTAGAGTACTGGATTGTAAGTACTAGACTCTTCAAATCATTGCTGTAGTGCTTATTATTTATTGGCAGAATCATCAGTATACATACCCAATACTCTACCAGATTGCAATGAACATCCTCCCTGCACAAGCCTTGTCTGTATTGTCTGAACAAGTATTCTTGTTGAGCAAGTTGACTGTAACTGCTCAGAGAACTTGCCTCTCTGCTTTGAACATCATATATTTGCAAGTTTTGAAGCACACATTGCATTGGTGCTGCAGAGACCATCTAGATGATGTTACAGAGACTAGGATTGAGATCAGGCCCAATAGTCTTAATTTTGTCTCTCATCTGTTTAAGAGTGTGACTTGCAAGGATGAAGAATAGTCAGAAGTTATTGATTCCATGTACATACTAACTTAAACCTCATTATCATTTCATGTACTGTACATGCACCATACCAAACCAGGCTGAATATATGTATAACCCAACAGAATGGACCCATCACACAAGCCAGGGCACAAATTGCTTAATCATCACACCAAGTAACCACAAGGCTGCTTACTCTAGCACAAGCAAGTTGGCTTGGCTCAGCTCAACTTGGCTCATACACAACACTAGTAGAGGACCCTGAGGAATTACCCTGTGAATGTAGTGCCCCTGTCTAAAATGGTTCTGATTGGTAAACCATGGAGTTTCCAGATCTGGTTGATGAATAATTCTGACAGTCCTTTTGCAGTCACTTTCTTGGAGGTAGGGATAAAGTGGCCAAATTTAGAGAAGGAGTCAATTACCACCAGGATTGCATCATGCCCTTGCAACTTGGGAAAGCCTGTGATGAAGTTGTAGGAGATTGTGTGAGATGGGTAAGGCAGTACTTCCAATGGTTTCAAGGAGATGGTTGGAGCACATGCCCTTCTATTGCTCTGGCAAAATGGACAGCACTTGACCCATTCTTTAGCAGGAGCCTTCATTCCAGGCCACCAGTAGTTCTGGTTATGGAGTTCTAATGTCCTTTGTTGTCCAGGGTGTCCTGCCAAAGGAGAGTCATGGAATTCTTTGAGAAGTTGTTCCTTCAGGGGTTCCAAGTCTGGGACTACTAGCTTTCCTTGATACCAGAGAAGGTCCTCTTCCCAATCATAATCTTGGTACACCTTTTTGATGGACAGTGGTGCAGATTCAATGTCTTCTGTTAGGAATCTGATAATGGGTTCTAGTGACAGATCTTCCTTTATCTTGCTCTGTATTTCCTTGGTGATAGCAACTTCTTCCTCCAATACACCCTGATTGGCAAAGGTCTCCAGGGGGAGCATGACTTCTGGTTTGTGTTTTGTGTCCCTGTAATCCAATCTTGATAGAGTGTCTGGTTTCCCTGATTGCTTTCTTGGTCTATAGTGAATTTCAAAGTTGAAATCACTTAAGAATACTCTCCATTGGGCATGTCTCCAGTTAAATGTTCTGGTGCTCATCCAATGCTCCAGGTTTCTGTGGTCTGTAAATACCTGGATTGGAGTGTGGGTTGCCTTGAGGAAAATTTGCCATTCTTCCAATGCCTTGGTGATTGCCAGTAGTTCCTTGTTGTAGGTGTCATAATTGGATTCTGTGCCACTGAAGGATTTGGACATATAGGCAATGGGATGCAGTTGTCCATCAGAGCTTCTTTGGCTTAGGATAGCTCCCATAGCAACTCCTGAGGCATCTGTCTCCAAGTAGTAAGGATAGTCTGGGTTGGAATGGATAAGAACTGGACTTTTGGTTACCAAGTCCTTGAGTTCTGTCACAACCAAGAGTGAAATGACTGCTGTGAGATATTGAGACAATTCACACAGATGAGAGAGTGGGAAATTGACAAGGTGAATTGTTCTTGGGGTTTCCAAGCCAATTCACAGTCTTCTTTTATAACAAAAGTGAAAGGGGGTAAATACAAGGAGAAGGGACAGTGTCTGGGCTGCACAACTTGGAAGCAAGATGGAGCATATGGCTCAGAAGCTCTACACATTGAACTGGGCCAGTGTGCAGCAAGATAAGCAAGATAGAAGCACTTAGAGCAGAATAAGTCCAGGCCAAGTGCAAGAAGGGAACAAGGGAGAGGGAAGAACATAAACATGGAAGATAGGAACTATGCAAACAGATGAGATGGATACAGATGAGTCCCCCAGACAAATACACTGGGGGGAGGGAGGAGGTGACAGGCAGCACATAATCATGTCAGGAGGTGAGGCTCATGACATTGCCCCCCTCAAAAGCCCTTAGGCAGTGACAAAGGGCTGCTTACATCCATTCCAAACAATCAATAGCTAGTAACTCCTCAAAACTAAACAGCTCCTCATTCTCACTGCCTTCAAATGTTTCCACATTCCTTCTTATCTCCTCATCGCTCCATCCTAGGTAGCTCTGAGGCTCCCATTGTGTTTCTCTCACTGGGGACAAGTATCCTGGGGCCCAGCAAGTGTCTGGTGTGCTGGAGAACAGGGGGAAGGGCAAAGGTGCTGGTACCTGCGCCTCTGTTGGCCTGGGAGTGTCTGGGCATGCTGAAGGGGTCACTGGTATTGCTGGCCTGCTTGTGTAGGCTGGTGGGTCTGCTGGGTAAAGCAGAATGAGGTTCTGCATTGCCTGGGTCAGCTCTCTTGCAGATGAAGGTGTGGAGACTGTAGGGGGTGGGGTTGCAAACCCATGACAATGCCATTGTGCCAGATCCCTGAAAGCACCTGGATGGGAGGCAATGAAGTGCCACCAGCAGTATACTTGTTTTCCATACAGTGTATCTGGTCCTTCTTCTCCCCTGGGGTCAAGCCAATAGAGGAATCCCCACTTGGGGTGCTTGTACACGTTGCGCTTGAAGAACCTAACCTTGTTGCAACTGCTGGTGCTCATCAGAGTGTGAGTTATGTTGGCAGAGCTGTCTAGGTGTGCTCTCATCTCCTCTGGGCCGTTCATGATGTAGCAATTGATGTTGAGGCAAGGGTTGTAAGCCAAGGCGTCAATGGAGCTGAAGATGGGCATGCTGGGATAGTGGAGAGCGCAAGAAGAGCTTAGCAGGGCACATTTTGGCAGTGAGAGCTTGTAAAGTGACAAAGCAGGCAGTTTTTGACTTGCTGAGTTGCTTGACTATCTTCCCTCTTTTAACTCTGCGCGCATTTGCAGGGATGGCGTTGTTGTCCGCCGGAGCATCCAGGTAATTGGCAAAGAAGTCGCGCAATTTGTCCTTGCAATGCTGTAGATCCTTGGCTGGTTCCCATGTGTCCTCATGGGGCACATATCCCTTCCATCCCATCCTGTACTTCCAGATTCCATCTTCTGCTGCCCAATCTACAAATTTGTTTACTTTGTACTCTTCTTCTCCTTCTGCTGTGATTACAGGTGGCAGAGGGGTGAATGTGCAATCAAACTCTGTGTCTTGTTTGAAAGCAGACAATAAGCTGACATAGAACACATCATGGATTCTCATGGTCTCAGGGAGAGCCAGGCAATAGACGTGAGAGCCCACTCTTTCTATGACAGGGAAAGGGCCATATTGTTTGTGGTCTAGCTTTTTATTGGGGCACTGCAACATGATATTGGAAGCCAGAAGCCAAACTTTGTCTCCTGGTTGAAACTCAGGTGGTTTCCCTGTGTCTGCCTGTTTGTAGCGCTCCTGAGCCCATTTGATTGATGCCTGTACTTCCTGAATTGTCTCAGCCAGTTGCTTGGCTCTGTCATCAGCAATAGGCAATCCAGTAGGTTCCAGTAGTGGTGAAATGACAGGAGAACATCCATACACAATCTCAAAGGGCAATTTGCCCATTGCTTTGCTTCTGGTGTTGTTGTGAGCAAAGTCAGCCAGTGGGAGCCAATCAACCCAATTAGACTGTCTATGATTAATGAAGGGACATAGGTAAGCCTCTAGCCATTGGTTCTTGATCTCAGTTTGTCCATCAGATTGTGGGTGGTAAGCAGTAGAGAAAGTAGGAATGATTTGCAGAGATTTGTAGAGTGCCTTGAGGAACTTGGAGTTGAATGTAGTCCCTCTGTCAGACACAGTGTGCTTTGGAGTGCCATGTAGCTTCCAGACATGCTCCAAGAACATCTGAGCAACATCCTCAGCAGTAGCAGTTTCTTTGCAGGGAACCAGGTGCATCATCTTTGAGAAGTGGTCTACAACCACCAGGATGCTGTCATATCCCTTACACTTGGGAAACTTGACAATGAAATCATATGAGATGTCTTCCCAGGGACCTGCAGGGACAGAAAGCAGGTTGAGAGCATAGTTGTGTGCATGGCCCTTGCTTCTTTGGCAGATTTCACAAGACTCCACATAGCAATTGACTTGGAATTTCATTGCTGGCCAGTAGTAGTGACAACTGATTAACTCTAGAGTTCATGCTCTTCCTTGGTGACCAGAAGCAGGAGAATCATGGAAGTGAGATAAGAGTTGCTGTTTGATCTCAGGTTCATCTGGCACAACTACTCTTCCTTGATACAGAAGTAGACCCTTCTGAATTGTATAGTCCTTGAACTTTTGTGCAATGCTGTGGGGCGTGGATTTAGGATCTGATACAGCTAGCAAGATTGTGTCAAGACTAGGGTCTTCCTGGGTAGCTTCCTTGATTTGATCCAACAAGGACAACTCTATGTGTGCTGAAAATGCCTCAAAGTGAGATTCTGGAATCATAACTTGTGGAGATGGTTCTAAGTCCATGTGATCTGGTTGTCTTGACAGGGCATCAGGTTTCTGTGACTGTTTCCCAGGTCAATAAGCAATGACAAAGTTGTAGGACGCCAGCATGAGATGCCAGCACACATGACGCCTGTTGAAGGTTCTAGCTGATTTCCAGTACTCCAGATTCTTGTGATCAGTAAACACAGTGATAGGCTGCTCAGTTCCTTCCAGGAAGATTCTCCAGTGCTCAAATGCACAAGTGATGGCAAGTAGCTCCTTATCATGCATGTCATAGTTCAGCTCAGCAGGTGAAAAGCTGGCTGACATGAATGCAACAGGATGTAGACAACCATCTTCCTTTCTCTGAGATAGTACAGCGCCCATGGCTGCTCCAGAAGCGTCTGTTTCCAAGGTGTAAGGTTTAGATTCATCAGGGTGGGCTAGAACAGGCTCCTTGCAAATCTCAGCCTTGATTGCGTCAAATGCAGCCTTCTGTTCTTCTAGCCAGATCCATGGTTGCTCCTTCTGAGTAAGGATATTCAGAGGGCGTGCTAAGCAAGAGAAGTTGGGAACAAAGCAATGGTAGAAGTTTGCAAAACCTAGGAATGATTGCACCTGTTTCATATCTTGGGGTTCAGGCCAGTCCATGATTGCTTGCACCTTGTCTTTCTCCATGGAGATGCCCTCAGGAGTAATCACAAGACCAATGTAGGTGACTTCTGTGACAAAGAAGTAGCATTTGGCAGGGTTGCAGAATAATTTATGCTTCAGCAAGCAAGATAAGACTTCCTTGACATGTTCCACATGCTCTTCTCTTGAGTTTGAGAAGATCAAGATGTCATCCAAATACACAACCACAGAGATGTCAAGTAAATCACGGAATATGTTGTTCATGAAGCGCATAAACACAGCTGGGGCATTGCTAAGGCCAAATTGCATGACTGTGGGAGCAAAGTGACCAAGGGCAGTGCAAAATGCAGCCTTCCATTCATCTCCTTCCTTGATTCTGATGTTGTGATATCCATTCCTCAAATCTAGCTTTGTGAAGATCTTAGCATGGCACAATTTCTCAATTAGCTTGTCCTGTCTGGGTAGTGCATATGTGTCCTTGATTGTGATGGCATTTAGCTGGCAATAGTCCACCACTAAGCAAAGCCTGCCATCAGCCCTTTTTACAAATATTACTGGAGCTCCTGCTGGTGAGGTGGTTGGCACAATCTTCCCAGCTGCAAGTTCTGAGTCAATGTGTTCCTTGAGTGCTTCTCTCTCTGCAGGGGTCACAGAATAGATAGGGCCATAGGGAGGCTGTTTGTCTTCTTCCAGGTCAATAGCAATGTCATAGGGGCAATGTTCTGGTAGTGTGGTAAAGAACTCTTCACTGAACACTTTCTGGAAATCCTGGAATTCAACAGGGAGGTTCTGAGGCTCAGGGTTGATGCTGCCAGCTTGTGCTTCTGTAGCTAAGCAGAGTGAAACTTTCATGGTGGTCCAATCAATGTCTGGATCAGCCAATTTGAGCCATGGGGTTCCAAGGATAAGTTTTCTGTTTCCAAGGGGAAGAGCATAGAAGATGGCAGAGAATTGCCTGTTTTGAGAGCTAAAGACTAACCAAGCCTTGAAGCAGATAGGGTTGCGGACTTGTTTGCCATTAATGCCAATGACAGAGTGTGGGGAGTCCAATTCAATGAGTGGAATGTTGTGAGAAAGGGCAAATTGGGGATCAATGAAGTTTGCAGAAGAACCAGAATCAATTAGAGCAGTTTGAGTGTCTGTGATTCCTTCTATGTCTATAGTGAGCAGTGGTGATTTATTGGTTTGCAGGGCTGCACAAAACAAGGGTTCTATAGACATTGAGGGAGATTCAGGAAGCCTAGACACAGGGCAAGACTTCCTCAGACTTTTCCTGCTTGGGGAAGTGATTCCAGCTCTCTACTTCTGTAGCCTTTCCTGATTCAGGCTTAGAGCGTTCTATTGTTTTGAGGCACCATCCATTCTTGCAGTCCTCCCATTTGTGAGACTTCTCCCCACACTTGGAACATTCTCCAGCATTTCTTCTTGCTTCCTGAATCTTCTTGGAAACAAAATTGCTTGAGTGCCCTTGAGCTGGGTGTTGTGGTGAGCTGGTGCTGCTGTTGCTATCTTTTCTTAGCTCCTTGCGCGCTTCAAACAGCATGTCATCATTTAGACAGGCAGTAGAAATGAACTTGTCCAGTGCAGTGATGTTCTTGTGCAGGGTGTACTCAATTAGCTTGCTTCTGACTTCTGCCTTGAGCCCCTGGCAGAAGGAGGCAATGAGGGCAGGGTCTGACCATTCTAGTTTGCTGGCTATGATTCTAAACTCTGTGGCATAATTGCTTGCTGATTTCAGCTGCTTGAGCTTGCGCAGGTGTTGTTCTGCAATTTGTGCTACTGCTGGATTGCTCCAGTTACGCAAGAATGCTGCTTGAAATGTATCTCAGGATTCCAAGGTTGGCTTGTCATCCCCATTCAGCAGCTTCTCTAAATAGATCTGTCCCCACTTCTTGGGTTGTCCATCCCTTAGGTTCATGAGGACAAAGGAGATTTGACTGTGATCAGAAGGGAATGAAGAAGCATTGCTAAGGAAGTAGGTTTTGCAATCCATGATAAATGATTTGGCTGCAGGGCCCTTCTTGCTATCATACTTCTCAGGAGCAGGGATTTTGGATTTTGCTTGGGCTGGGCCAGGAGTTTGGGACAGTCCCCTGAAGGTGCTCTGGAGTGGGACAGATAAGGCTCTGCCCATGATGGTAGCAATGTTGTGTAGCGTTCTTGCCTCCTTTTCTTCATCTGTTTCTCCTGGTTGCGCTGATAGATATCCTTTGCTTAGGGGATTACTTGTTGCTGCTTGAGATGTGCTTGGGAGATCTACAGGCGTTGGTCTGATGAAGGGCTGCTCTGGGTTGAGGTCAAGGTGTTCCTGGGTGTGTGGGATTGCCCAGGAGGTGTTTGGGGTTGTTTTAGGTGGTTCTGGTGACTCCAATTTGACCCTTTTTCCTTTGGGTCAGGCTCATCCTTGATAGGGACTAAGAAGTCCTTGTTGCCTGAGCTGCCTGAGCCAGAAGGGGCCTTGGGGGTGTTGTCTATGGCTGTGAAGACTCTTCTGGGAGGTGTGTGTGGATCTGTGCTGCTGGGGGCAGTCAGAAGGCGCTGAATTGCGCTCTCTACTGCTTGTGTAACATCCTGCAACATGGTTTGTTTCCAAGCATCTAGATGGCTGATAAGGTGCCCTGTGTTCTTCTCCAGTAGTCTGTGGAGCGCTGGGGGCTGAGATCTGCTTCTGGCATTGTTGCCTATGAGATATCTGTGAAGGTGATTGAGTTTTGTAGCATCCTCTTGCTGCCAGAGGATTTCTGGACAGAGTTTGACCCTTATGCAACTTATAGGCACATTGGAAGGTCCTTCTAGTGTGGCTGGAGTGATAAGAGGGGATGTGTTAAGAGTCGTGTAAGTACAGGAGTAAGAAAGAATTACTATATACAAAATGTATATGGGAATAACTAAGAACTAGTATTAAGAATCAGAATATATGCACAGAATATATGCACAATATAGGCTAGGTTATCAGGAATAACAACTCCTAACAAATAGTCTAGCAACTATGAAGTGCAGGTGGTTGGTTATGTATAGTACCTTAGACTAATGTTACTTAAGCCTAAGTGACCAAGGGTATGTATACTTAAGGTTTCTGGGATAGTACCTTAAGTAAGAGGGTTACCTGACTAATGTACAGGATTTATAGGACTTGCCTAATAAGTATAGGACTTATATATGCTTAAGTAAGACTTAAGACTTATGGGGTTTACCTAAAATATATCTAGGATTTATGAGATATTGTAGATAAAGCTATCTACAATATAAGGGGTATGGTGGATTGAAACACTGTCACTCAATCACAACAATCCTTGCAGTATTGTCGCACTATACTCAATGTTGAACTCAACAACTGTGACAGTCAAGGGGCACAGGGTTGCAGTAAGTACACTAATAGGTTACCCTGTGTCTGTTGGGACTGGCCTATGGTCTTAGTGCGCCGAATAACCTCCTATGCTATTTACAGTGAGTCAATCACTAAAGTAAATGCGCAGATAAGCTGTTAAAGGCTTGTGTGTATATGTCAATATATAAGAGTGGATAAATGGATGCATTAGAAGCGTCTTCACAGGGTCCTTTTATACCCTGAGAAGGCGCACAAACAAGTATATACATGATTGATACCAAGAGGGGGTACAGGAGGTATATGTGGCAACTGAAACACTTGAGGGAGCCAATACTCTGGTACATAGTAAACAAACAATAGATACTAATATTTGCCCCAAGGCAATGTTTGCCCCAAGGCATTATTTACCTGTGTGGGTCCTTAGATGTCCCAAGGCTAAGTGTTTCATCCTTGGAGTAAACAATCCCAAAGGTAGGATACCTCTGCATTGGGTACTTACAGTAAATGGGGCATAACTCAGCCAAATGTTGTCCGTTTTGGGAGTTTGACCCAGCGTTCTGGAGCGCACAAACATGCGCACCTAAGCGCAAGCGATTCGGCAGTGTGGGATGCCCGGGTGATGGAGAAAAGGCGCATTTAGTGCGTCGGCGCTTAAGGGCTGATTAAGCGCCAGAGCACTTGCCTACGCGACAGGGGGGACCCTGAATATTTCTGTGTGTAGCCACAAGATAGAATCTTGAATAATAAATACTACAAACAAGAGAAATATTACTTGTTACTGTTTATCTACTCAGCTGAATTTATATATATTTAAATGAGTGAGAAAACAGCATATATGCAAAAGGCATTGCATATTAAGGGCATTCCTGAGCTTTGTAGGTTTTGTAAAGGTCACTATTGGATAGAGGGACCTTGAAAACCTTAGCTCGCATCTTTATCTCATTTATTTACTGTGAGATTACTAGTGTAATTAATAAAATAAGTACAGATTAAAGAAGAAATGTCATATCCATAACATATCCCCCCCAATCTGGACTTATCCTATCAAGAGATGGCTTCCTAATTAAAGGTTTGATGCTAATTGATTATACCCCTTGAAATTGGAATTAAATTCCTTAATTTTATTGCTAAGTCTTAAGGTGTCGGAGCCATGGGCGCTTAAGGCTTAGTCACCCGCTCTGAGTCTTCAGTTGGTGCAGGGTATTTACTTGTTGTAATTATTACAAGGTCAAATCCGAGGCTTTTGACTTAGTTAAAAGTGCTATCGATATCTATCGAATCGTGGCTATCGATCGGTACTAAGTGTGGTGGGACGTTCACACGAATAAGGGTTGAATTCCTAGCGACGATTATTCAGACGAGTCAAAACGATTGGATTCGCGAGTACAGTATTAATGATCGCAGAATACAGGAATTGAGACGCGGAGAACGTTGAGATGTTGTATATACAGGCAGGGCACATGGTTAGCTTAGTTAGTGACGACGGGAAGAGGGCGAATGATATGTTCCGAATCGATTTCGAGCCCTCCGCCGATGTTGACGTCCTGGTTGTCGCTTAGCTCTAGGTCGCGAGCGTGAACCTCGTGCCAGTGGTCTTCCCACGAGAACGGCGGCGTATGTTGCTGCGGTACGGTGGGCCATTCAGGTGGTCCCAAGTTGTCGACGGGATTTGGTTCTCCCGGCCATTCCCAAACAGAAGCGACGAAGTTGTTACCGAACCCGGGGGAGACGGATTTGACGCTCTGCGCGACGGCAACCAAAGAGAGTTGCTGCGTGAGGGCAGCAATGTCGAATTCGTGGCCGTGGGCGTACTCTGGAGCGGGGAATTCGCCTGCTTCGTTGGCGGCGTGCAACGGGGCGTATTCCGGAGCCGTAAACGAGTCACCGTTCTGGTAACCCAGGTAAGCCGTTTCGGGTTGTTTGGAAGATTCTTGAGGGGGAAGTCCCCAGGCGGCGTAGTCAAAGGGGATTTCCGCAAAGTCCACCAACTGGGGCGGCGGAACGTTCTCAGGCGGCGGAGTAATTGGTCCCAGTGCTTCGTCGTCGCCGTCGTATCCGTTGACAGGGAATCCTGCGATTGATAGCCTGGTGAGCTGAGTACGATTATGTTGCATTATACTACAAGTCTTACCTGCGTTGGATAGATTGTCTTTGGAGTGTTCAACTACCGGGTGACCATGCAAACGGCACCAAAAACAATGCGCCAAAACGCAGGCAGGGGAGCCGCAAATATACCCAACATGGGCTATGTTACTATACTCCATCTGTTTAGTAGCAGTGATAATAATTGATAGAGCATTGAGGCAAATTGCGTAGAAATTGTTGTGATGTACTTGTTGCTGTAGCTTGTGGAAGGAATTGGCGGGGAAGTGGTAGACATCCTCCTTGAAACAAATGGGATGCAGGATGTATGGAAAGCCAATCTTGACAAGCTCAGTTGCGTAGTCGTAATTTGCCCAGGGCTTGCAACAATTCCATCCAACAGGTTGGACAGCTTTGCCAAAGACACAAAGAGCATGGGTGTAGGCCCCGTGCAACGCGTGAGTAAGGTCAACACCTAGGAACCATTGAGGGGGGTGGTCATCATCCATAAGGAAGACCTCAATGTCAGGCATGGCATGAATACAACGTTCTAAGGGGTCTGGGTGATTCTCAGAGTATGGGGAGTAGTGGTCATTGTGGCGATTAGCATAGACATAGTATAAATTGCGGACATGACTAGCTTCAATGATACCCAGCTCAGGAGTGAGGGGCACGTCATTCCTGTAGGAGGTGAAGATGGGGTAGCAATAATAATCTTGGGAGAAAGACATAGTAGACAGAGTGTGTGGGCAATTGAATATGATTGGGATGACAATTTGGAGAATTGAATGAGAGCATTTATACAAAATTCATCCTCCATAAGATAGGTTTGACTTAGTGCTTCAAACGTTGAGTATGTTGTTATTTCCTATCTTGGAGGATATGACCGGTTTAGTTACACCTGTGGTACATGGAAGAAGCCATGTGGAGCTTAGAACTCCTTCTTCTTCTTGTGATTGGGATGGATAGTGGAGCCAGAGGTTTGCTTCCATTCTTTGATTACTTCTGGAGCATTCCTTAATTCTTTCTCTGTCTTCCATCTATCATGTTCTGAGCTGTACCCAAGCCAACGGATTTTGTACTGCCTAATCCTCTTGTTGCCCTTCTTGACTGTCCTTTCTTCTACTATCTTTTCCACCTCATATTCAGGCATTTGTTGGAAGTCCTCTCTAGGTATATTCTGAGTGGGTTGGCTTCCAAACTCTGGGGGTGATGCCTTGTAAGATTCCAAGTGTGCTATGTTAATGATTGGGTGTATGCAATAGCTAGCAGGTAATCTTATCCTATATGCTACTGGTGATATGCTTTCCATAACTTCAAATGGTCCTTCATAACGCATATTTAGCTTATTCCCTTTCCCTGACTGATGTTTGAGTAAGTTTAAGGAATGGGGATTGATTAATACTAAATCTCCTGGCTCAAAGGTAACATGTGTCTTGTCAGAATTATAGTATTTCTGTTGATAATTCTGAGCTACTTTGAGAGCGTCCTTAGCTAGTGATTGTGCTAATTCCATGGATTCCTTGAATTCTTCAGCTGTTTGACTTTCTTGGGCTGGTCTTGGAATGTTCTCAGAAGTGAGAGCCAGTAAGTTGGCTGATGTTAGAGGCTGGAATCCACGGAGTAGAAAGGCTGGTGTCTGTTGTGTGGATGTATGCATACCTGTGTTGTATGAGTGCGCAAATCCTGGTAGAAGCTTACTCCAATTGTCCTTAGCTGGGTTAGTGAATACTCTAATTGCTACTTCTGTAGTTTGATTAAGTATCTCTGTTTGTCCATCACTCTGAGGATGATGTGCAGTGGTGAGTGCTTGCTGAATTCCTAACATACTAACTAAGTGACCCCAAAAGGCTCCTGTCCATCTAGCATCTCTATCAGTGATTACTTGCCAAGGTAAACCATAGTGACACCATATGTGATCATGGAACAGTTGCGCTGTTTGTACTTCATCTATCTGAGTAGTACATGGGATGAAATGTCCATACTTAGTTAGTTTGTCCACAATAACTAGGATAGCATTGTAGTTGTTACTTGGTGGAAGATCCATGATGAAGTCCATTGATACTACTTCAAAAGGTTGCTGTGGAATAGGTAAAGGTTGAAGGAATCCTCTGGGTCCATGCCGTCAATGTCCTGCTTTCTGACAGATGTCACAAGTGTGTACATACTTCTGAATGCTTCTAGCCATCTTAGGCCAATAGTAAATAGAAGCAATTCGATGATATGTCTTAGCATAACCAGCATGTGCTCCTTGATTGAGGTTATCATGATTTTCCTTCAAAATATCTACTTGTAGATCCCTAGGTACACATAGCCAATACTTTTCCTGGGAATCTATAAAGTAGATCAATCCATTATCTCCTATCTGATATTGATGGAAGGGTGGATTGAGTGGATTGTGGTGCGATTGGAACTCTTCCATCACTTGCTTAAAATGGGAGTCCTTCTTGTATGCTTCTATGAACCTTGTGATTTCTTCTGAGTTTATTGATATTTCCACAGAGTATGATGTAGTTGTTTGATAAGAGATAGCTTCTGCCGGTGTGGGTATCCACTTCTTGATGGGCTTCTGGCTATTTCTAATTTTGTAACTCTGGGTGAATGCACTTGCAACTTTAAGAAGTTTCTCTTCAAAACGTTCATTTATCTCCTTATAGAGGTTTCTTAATGGGTCTTCCTCCATGTTGAGCTTGAGTGGAGTTGATTGGTCTGCTAGAGGGCTGGTATGATATGGGGTTCTCCTCCTAAGTCTTGAGATAGGATCTGCATTGTCATGTACTCTTCCCGCGCGGTGCACAATCTGCATTCCTGGATAGGCTGAGAATACTAAGCCCCATGTCATGAGTCTTCTGTTGACATTATTGTAAGTCTTGCTCCAAGTGAGAGCGGCATGATCTGTGATAGCAACAAATTCAGCTCCTTCCAAGTATACCTGAAATTTCACAAGTGCTTCCTTGAGGGCTAATGCTTTGCGCTCTGTTGGGGAGTAGTTTCTTTCTGCTTCTTTTAGAATCCTTGACCAATAAGCAATGACTCGCTCCACTTGTACAGTTGTTTCTTCAAAGTCTTGCTTATCCCATGTATCCCCCCCAGTCACGTCGTCTCTCTGCTTGGAAGCAGGAATTGTCATTCTGGGAACTGGGTTTCCTTTATCATATTCCCCCCTTAAGTACTTGTATGCCTTTGTCCCTTTTAGGTCTTTTATCTTGATTGATTGGACTTGCTGTAATATTCCTCCAAGGCCATAGTCACATGCATCTGTATATAATCTGTATGGTTTTCCAATAATAGGATAAGCCATTACTGGAGCAGATGCAAGGGCCTCTTTAGCAAGTTCAAATGCTTGTTGTTCCTTTTCCTCCCAAGACCAAGCTGTTCCTTTCTTGAGAAGCTTGAACAAAGGCGCTACAATCCATGAGTAGAAGGGAATATAGCTAGAGAAATAAGTCATCATCCCTAGGAAAGTCTGTAAGGTAGGAACATTTTTAGGGGGTTCCAACTCTAAGATAGCATCAACTTTTTCCTTGTGGGTTGATAGACCTAATCTTGATACCTTCTGTCCTAGCAATAGTAGTGATTGGTATCCAATGTGATATTTCTTTGGAGATAGGGTGATTTCAGCTTCTTCAATAGCTCCTAAGACTTGATCTAAGTGATTGCAATGGTCTTCAAACTTAACACTATAGATCACTATGTCATCAATATATACTAGGGCAAATTGCCATAGAAATCTTGAAAGTATCCTATTCATGACACGCTGGAACTCTGCTGGTCCATTCCTATATCCAAAGAGTAGTTTGGTAGGTTGCCAATGGCCGTTGTGACATCTGAAAGCAAGTTTCTCTCTGTCTTCCTCCTTAATGGTTAGCTGAGTGAAACCAGCTAGCGCATCTAAGGTAGTAAGCCATTGAGATCCTTCCAAGGCATGCAAAATGTCAGTTTGCTTTGGTAAGGGATACTCATCTGGTACAGCTACTTCATTGAGACGTCTGTAATCCACACATAGTCTGGGTTTACTGTTGCGATAGACTACTATGACAGGAAATCCCCAAGCACTTTTGGATGGCTCAATGACTCCCAGTTTAAGCCATTCCTCAATCTGCTTGTCAATGACTTCTCTTTTAGCTGGAGAAGCATGGTAAGGGGTTAGAGATATTTCTTTAGTTCCTGGCCTTAGTCTAATTTCCAGTTGAGTGTTATGAGTACCAAGTCTACCATCTAATCCAAAGGCTAACTCATGCTTGCGCAAAACTTTTTCTAGTTTAGCCCTTTGATTAGGGGTGAGATGTTCTGAGAAATTAACTTCTTGAAGAAATCTATCTGAAGGGACAGGTTCTGGGTCAGGTACTTCAGCAGTCTTAGGTCCTCCTTCAGGCAACTTCATTAATTCCTCTTCTTGCACAGTAGGCTTCTCTTCAGCTTTCCTCTGCACCATGGCTTGCACTAAGGTAGCATACTTGATAATGCTGTCTTTTTCTTCCTTAGCAATGTCCTTTTCCTTTGCAAGGTATTTGTTAGGATCATGCATATATCCAAGAATTTCTCCTCCTTGCAATCTTAAAGGATGTTCTGATAGGTTAGAAACCTGAATCTTGGGATTGTTCCTATCTATCAGGCAGTCTGTTATTGCAAACAGATGTTCTTCTTGTCGATGGGAATTGAAAGATCTGTCCATAAAACCAGAGGCTTGACCTTCCTTCCATGTTGTCTTTACTTTGATGAGCTTGATGGTATGCGCTGGGATAGTAACTGTCTCATAGACTTTTACTTTGACAGTATTGGGAGGTAATTTCCTATGTTGGAGTCGCTTTTTGTAGGCTTTCTTAGAGATCTTGATTTTCTCAGAATTCTTGATGAATCCTTGCGCAACTTCAACCATAAAGGTATTACCTTGTTGGTCAATTCTTGGGCTGGAATCTGATTCTTCCACAGGAATAGAATGTCCTGTATCCCCAAAAACTATCCTTGTTCCATCTCCATTCCTAACTAATGACAGTTGATACTGAGATGCAAAGTCTGTTCCTAAGATAAAAGGTGTGTTCATGTTAGGAACTATGTAGGCTTCTACAATCATTTTAACTAATCCTTGTTCAGTATCAAAGATGATAGGAAGGGAAATATACTGTGATAAGCTACTATTCCCAGTAACTTGAATTAACTTGAGTTTTTGTCCAATGCGCACTCTAGGTGATGGATCTAGAGTTTTAAGTATTGACTCATTAATGAGAGTGATCTCTGATCCTGAGTCAAAGGTGATGCGCTTCTTAGGTCCATTATTTGTCTGAAGCCAACCTTTGATGATGGTGGCTTTAGATCCAAAGAAAGCAGTTCCTGGTGGTCTTGACATTAATTGCTTGAGAGTGATTTCTTCTCCATTTTTGGCAATAGCTGTATGACTACTAGCCATTTTCAGTTTCTTATTAAGGCTCTTCCTAGTGGGGAGCTTGGGTTGTACATATCCAGAGAATACAGATGAATCAGATTCCTTACTGCCCTGGTCAGCAGAGTTAGTACCCTGGCTGACAGTGGTCCCCTCCAGACCATGCTGTTCCTCCTGGGATCCAGAGCTGGGCTTAGCGCTGGAGGTAGAGACAGCTAATGACTGAAGGGGCTTATGAAAATCCTGCTCTTCCTCAGAAACAGACTCTTCTCCTTCAGTGTCATATTCTGTTTCATCAAGGTAGGCTTCATCACAGAGATCTTCATAAGCTTCCTGGGCTTCCCATTCATCATCATCTGCTTGTGCCATATGTGATTGCACAAATCTGGAGTTCTTCTTGGCATGCTTACAGTCTCTATCCCAGTGCATCATACTTCCACAGTGTCTACAAGGTCTAGCTTTCTTGTCTTTAGGAGTTTTACCTTTAGATACTGTAGAGTCATCCTTAGGGTATTTTGGTGGAGGATTATTTTGATGCCATCCTACTGGTTTAGATCCTGCTAAGTGTGAGCGCGCACTTGGCCTAGAGTGCCTGTTTCCTTCTAGTCTCTTGAGAGTAGATTGCATCTGATGTAGCTGACGCTGTATGTCAGAGTTATGAGAAGAATCTTTTCCCAAAAGGTCCTCCTCATGCCATGCAATCTTGTCAAGGAAGTCCTCCCAAGTGACTATTCTTGAGGTGTCTATATGCGTGGTCCAGGACTTAGGAGCACCATTCATGATTTCAAAGATTAATTCAGAGTCAGTCCAGTCACTGACAATAGTAAGAGCCTCCATCTTCCTGATGACATAGTCTTCTGGAGTCTCTTCTGAATGATCTTTATCCCTGAACCTGATGCGCATGGCTTCATTCTTGCTTCTGTTCAGGAAGGTCCTATTCATGAAGTGGATAGTGATAGCTTGCCTAAGTGCTGGCCAGTCTTCAGTTATAATTCGCCTATAGTCCTTATCTAATGCATTGAACCATCTAAGAGCTCTTCCTGTGAACCTGAGAGGAATCTGCTGTCCAAGCTGAATTCTAGTGTAGCTACTATACTCAGCTATGTTGTTGATGGATGTCATCCAGCGCAACAGCTTCTTAGTGTCTCCATCCCACTCTGGGATTATGTCAGGTTTCAGCTTAGTATCAAAATGTACAGGAGCTGGATTGAAAGGTCTAGCTCTAGCTGCATTTGCTTGAGCATATGGTTCATTTCCTGGATCTTCTGGGTCGTTGGGAGGTCCTCCTCCATTCCTTCTGGGTGGGTTGTTCCTTCTTTTACCAGAGTTATCAAAATCTCCCTCATCGCTATCATATGGTGGGTCATTTCCTCCTCCTCCTTCAGCTAAGGGAGCTAGTCTATCTCTAAGTTGATCCCTAGGAGGTGGATCATTAAACAGCTCACTAAACCTTCTAGAGGAGACCATACGTCCTACAATATGAGGAGGTAACCTAGTCCTATCAATGGGTGGTGCTGGAAGTACTTGAAGTTGTGGGACAGGTGCTAGTAGAGGGGCTAAGAAGTTTCCTCTCCTACTCATATTAGCTTCTTCTCTAGTAACTGGTGCTGGCGGCTCCTGTAAGTAAGGTAAATTGGTATGGATACTTAGAGGAGTTCTTCTTGATTCAGGAGAGGAGGTAGGTCTCCTGTGGGCACTTTCAGCTAGTCTAGAGGAGCGCTCTTCTGGGATTGTAGATACTCTGGTAAAGGATTCAGCTGGTATAGCTGGTCTTCCTGAGGATTGCCAATTTGCTCCCAAGGAAGATCTGCGATTAATAAAGTCAGCATGTGGAGGTGGATCTCTAAGAGGAATACTTGGGCCTGCAAGGCTAACTCTTCTAGCAGCGTTGCTTAAAGGTGGATTATAAGGTATATTCCTAACATTATCCTCTTCTACTTGGCTCCTAATCCTGGGAGTAGACTGTGCTACTGGAATTTGCATGGTATGAGTAGCAGCACTTGAGACAGAAGTAATAGAATCAGCAGGAGTAGCTGGGGCTATTAGTTCTGGGGCTACTTGGTCTCTTCCAGTTGATGATTCAGAAGAACTTAAGCCATCTATACTTCCATCTGAAAGATTGTTGATGTAGTCTTCAAGGGCTTGTATATTGAAAGGAGGTATAGCTGAAGGTTGGGCAATAGGAACACTTGCATTACCTCTAGGTGATGACGGTAAGGTTTCTTCTGAACTAGTGGAAGGGACTATAGTGGGTCTAGGAGTAGGTGGTCTAGGTCCTAGAGATCTAGCAGCTTCTCTCCTAAGTCTCTCAGTCCTTTCTAAGGTAGGTGGGACTTGTAATGTTACATGGGGTGACTCTTCTGGTATTCTTCCTAAGGGTATAGATCTAGAGGAAGAAGTAGCAATAGAGCTAGGAGGTGATGATAAAGGTTCTGAGGGAATAAGTGTGGTTCCATTATCAGGTCCTAAATACCTAGGTTGCATAGTAACAGTAAGAGAGGCTTTGGATGAATGAAGACTACTAGGAGGTTGTCCTGGAGGAGTGCTACTGGAGGTGTGCAGGGTTACAGTTGGAGGAGAAACTTGAGGATCTGGAAGTAAAGGACTAGCAATAGTAACTTGACTAGTGGGTTTGATAAGACTCCTTAGTAAGTTTTCTTGAGCCGCCTCCTGTGGAGTGACAGAAGAGGCTCTAGAACTTTTGGGCACTAAAAGGGTCATATCTTGCTTGAGTTGTAGGGTCCTATCCCTAAGGTGTTCTTGTCCAGGTTCTACCTCACTGAGATGTCCTGCAGAGATGACTGGGGAAGGTGGTCCAGTCTGAAGTTGTCTACCAAGGATCTCATATAGCTTCTGAATGAAACGCTCCATCTGATCCCTATAAGTGACAGCAGCTACCTCAAAGGAATGAGAGGTGAATAAACAGTCATGTTCTGGCCATTCAGGAATGGGCAATAGCTCCTCCATGTCATAGACGCTATGAACAGTTCTCTTGATTAGTTTATTCAGGTCTATGTGTAACTTACCATATTCAGGCCAATGGTTGATTTCTTGAGCAGGAACTAACTTGGTAGTAATGCAACATGTAGGTCTAAAGGTTACTACAGTATCTAGTAGTTTGAAGTAGTGAGAAGCCCATTGCTCACAAGAAGGTGAGGGGTAGCAATTCTCATGGGCTGGAGGTATCTCCACATGATAGAATACTCTTCCTAGCTGCCTGTAGACTTTCCTAAAACTATTAGCTTGAGGGTTCTTCCTGCACCAAGAGGTCATTTGGGTACAGTCAGGCTGATAGTTGAATTCTCCTGGAGATTCTTCATTTAAAGGGTATAAGGTAGTGGAAGGAGAATAGGGTAGGTACTTCTGGATTGCTGGGTCATTAGTAAAAGACCTATCATTAGGATCCAGTAAGGCAGCTTGAGTTTCCCTATGCTTAGATATGTGGGCTTCAGAAGTCTTTCCTTTAGATCTCTTAAGCTCATGAGAGTTCATAGGCTCAGAGGGCTGAGGTTTACTAGAGGAAGGTTCCAACATCTCTATATCAGGGAGTCCAAATACAGGTATCATCCTCTGGAAGGTAGCTGAGCTAGCCTTATTACCAAAAGGTGAAGGTTTCCTTATAGAAGAACTTGGCTTAGCTAGCTTGTTTGCTTCCTGACTAGCTTCATATTCCAAAGGAGACAATCTTGGAGAGTGTCTGGATGATGACTTATGAGAGTGGGGTGATATTCTTCTTGAGCTACTAGGTCCTGTTTGAGGGTCTTCCAAGGCTGGCATGGAAGCAAGTGGCTTGATGGGTGATTCATAGGGTTGGATAGGTTGGGGAATCACTAGCTCCTCAGGAGAGGATTGCTCAATAGAGTACCTAGTAGGTCCAAAAGGGTTGCTGGGACTATCTGTAGGTATCCTGTCTCTAGGAAGCACAGAGCTTCTAGGGGTACTATGTCTAGGCATACCTTCTCTTGAAAGTCTTGTGTCCCAAGGGGTCCTATTAGAGGATACAGGTCTACTTGATCTTCTAGACATAAAAGAATGTTAGTAGAGTATCACAATTAGAATGTATATACAAAGTATGAAAGCTTGTACAAAAGATTACAGGTAAGAATTAAAGATAACCAACACTAGGCCCTGCGGTGGTCACCAATGTTAAGAGTTGTGTAAGTACAGGAGTAAGAAAGAATTACTATATACAAAATGTATATGGGAATAACTAAGAACTAGTATTAAGAATCAGAATATATGCACAGAATATATGCACAACATAGGCTAGGTTATCAGGAATAACAACTCCTAACAAATAGTCTAGCAACTATGAAGTGCAGGTGGTTGGTTATGTATAGTACCTTAGACTAATGTTACTTAAGCCTAAGTGACCAAGGGTATGTATACTTAAGGTTTCTGGGATAGTACCTTAAGTAAGAGGGTTACCTGACTAATGTACAGGATTTATAGGACTTGCCTAATAAGTATAGGACTTATATATGCTTAAGTAAGACTTAAGACTTATGGGGTTTACCTAAAATATATCTAGGATTTATGAGATATTGTAGATAAAGCTATCTACAATATAAGGGGTATGGTGGATTGAAACACTATCACTCAATCACAACAATCCTTGCAGTATTGTTGCACTATACTCAATGTTGAACTCAACAACTGTGACAGTCAAGGGGCACAGGGTTGCAGTAAGTACACTAATAGGTTACCCTGTGTCTGTTGGGACTGGCCTATGGTCTTAGTGCGCCGAATAACCTCCTATGCTATTTACAGTGAGTCAATCACTAAAGTAAATGCGCAGATAAGCTGTTAAAGGCTTGTGTGTATATGTCAATATATAAGAGTGGATAAATGGATGCATTAGAAGCGTCTTCACAGGGTCCTTTTATACCCTGAGAAGGCGCACAAACAAGTATATACATGATTGATACCAAGAGGGGGTACAGGAGGTATATGTGGCAACTGAAACACTTGAGGGAGCCAATACTTTGGTACATAGTAAACAAACAATAGATCCTAATATTTGCCCCAAGGCAATGTTTGCCCCAAGGCATTATTTACCTGTGTGGGTCCTTAGATGTCCCAAGGCTAAGTGTTTCATCCTTGGAGTAAACAATCCCAAAGGTAGGATACCTCTGCATTGGGTACTTACAGTAAATGGGGCATAACTCAGCCAAATGTTGTCCGTTTTGGGAGTTTGACCCAGCGTTCTGGAGCGCACAAACATGCGCACCTAAGCGCAAGTGATTCGGCAGTGTGGGATGCCCGGGTGATGGAGAAAAGGCGCATTTAGTGCGTCGGCGCTTAAGGGCTGATTAAGCGCCAGAGCACTTGCCTACGCGACAGGGGGGACCCTGAATATTTCTGTGTGTAGCCACAAGATAGAATCTTGAATAATAAATACTACAAACAAGAGAAATATTACTTGTTACTGTTTATCTACTCAGCTGAATTTATATATATTTAAATGAGTGAGAAAACAGCATATATGCAAAAGATATTGCATATTGAGGGTGTTCCTGAGGTTTATAGGTTTTGCAAAGGTTGCAATTGGATAGAAGGACCTTGAAAACCTTAGTTTGGATCTCTATCTTATTTATTTACTGTAGTATTACTTGTGTAATTAATAAAATAAGTACAGATTAAAGAAGAAATGTCATATCCATAACAGGATGCCTGCCTCAATGCAAGTGAGGCCATTGACAATTTGCGTGATCTGGCATGTGCCATAGCGTCTGATGCAAACTACATGCAATCTGAGGGGTGTATTGAGGTAAAAGAGTTCAGGTCTTTCTGAATCCATGTGAGGATAGCCTAGTTGGTGGTGTGCAATCACCCAGTGCGCTCTGTGGCAAGGGAAAAAAGAACTGTAAGAAGTAAAGGTGGGGATGAGGACCTGAGTGATGTCCAGGTTGATAAATTGGCTACAGCCAGGAAAGAACAATTCACAATGTCACAACCAAGAGTGAAATGACTGCTGTGAGATATTGAGACAATTCACACAGATGAGAGAGTGGGAAATCAACAAGGTGAATTGTTCTTGGGGTTTCCAAGGCAATTCACAGTCTTCTTTTATAACAAAAGTGAAAGGGGGTAAATACAAGGAGAAGGGATGGTGTCTGGGCTGCACAACTTGGAAGCAAGATGGAGCATATGGCTCAGAAGCTCTACACATTGAACTGGGCTGGTGCGCAGCAAGATAAGCAAGATAGAAGCACTTAGAGCGGAATAAGTCTGGGCTAAGTGCAAGAAGGGAACAAGGGAGAGGGAAGAACATAAACAGGGAAGATAGGAACTATGCAAACAGATGAGATGGATACAGATGAGTCCCCCAGACAAATGCACTGGGGGGAGGGAGGAGGTGACAGGCAGCACATAATCATGTCAGGAGGTGAGGCTCATGACAAGTTCTTGGAAGGCTGCTTTCTCTGGTGGTCCCCAAGAGCAGGAGTTCTCCTTTTTTGTAAGGTTGTGGGGGGGACACACTACTGAACTAAAGCTGGGGATAAATCTTCTCAGGTAGTTGACAAATCCTAAAAAGGCTTGGACTTGTTTGACCATTTTGGGGAATGGCCATGATGTGACTGCCTTGACTTTCTTCTGGTCCATGGAGAAGCTGGTGGGAGAAATGACAATGGCAAGGTAATCAACCATGGTAGCATGAAGGTGGCACTGTCCTAGATGTCCCCAAGGGGCACTGAGGCAGCAGGTGCTTGTGGCTGTGTAATACAGAGAATATACCACATAAGGTGGTGGAAGTGCTACCTACAACAACTAACTACTATACTACAGTGACAAGATGCTGTAAGGGATCAACAAGCTACCTAAGTACAACCAAGAAGCCACTCAAGGCAGTGTGAGCACTGTATCTACTTTAGCAGTGAGTGAACCCAGGCTATATGGCCCTGTGTGCAATGGTGGAGACAACAAGAGGTAATTGACCTGGGGATTACCATGGTCAATTGCCCTCCTTATATATTCCTAGATGTGACTATTTACAAATACAACATATCAAATATCATGTTGTACACCAACTGTAAGGTTGGGTACTTGCTAGTGGTGGGCACTTGAGGCCATACTACTACAGACAAAGATGACTAAGCTAAGGCTAAACTACTGGGAAAACCACTTAAGGCAGTGTGGAAAGGCCTAAGGCCAGTGACAAGCTATTCTACTTGTGTGAGTGGGGGACCTTAGGGGTCCAAGCTACAGTTAGTCAGAGGTCTTATGGACCTAGCTACTGGAGACTACTGAGACCTGTCTGAGCAGTTAGACAAGGTAAAATTGACTTGGGGTCTCCAAGCAATTTTCCTGTGGTTTATATAGACATGAGAACTACATACAGGCAGTCTGTGCACATGAGAAAAAGGAAGAGTTCATGTGAAAAGAAGCATGCTGCAGGCTGCGCAGAAGCATGGTTATGTGCTAAGCACCCTTGGGACGGCATCTCAGCATAATAAGCACTGAGGTCACATGACCAGAAAACAAAAGATATTGAGTCCGTAAAAAATACTAAAAATAAGAGAAAAAATAGGAGATTCCAATGGTAAAAATTGTAGGGGTGTAACATATCATAACCAATAAGACCCCTGTTCCATTTGCAGCCTTACTCATGCATACATGTCACCTATGTGTCATAGTGATGTCATTGAGGTGTAGGTGGCTATGTATGCTGACTAAGTGTTACACCCTCATGAATAATACCCCTGGAATCCCCTTATGTTTTTGATATCTATAGTATTTTTTCCAAACTCTTTATCTGTTGTTTTTTCAATCATGTGATCTTGGCACCTACACATGCTGAGATGCCATGCTGAGATGCTGTGCCAGGATGCCATGCCAAGATGCCATGCCAAGGGTGCTTATTATAGATCCATGCTTCTGCACAGCCTGTAGCACACTTCTCATTTCACATGTAAACTTCTCTTCCCACATGCACAGACCACATGTACATAGCTCTCTTTGTTATAAATACAGCAGGGAAATTGCTTGGAGACCCCAAGTCAATTTTACCTTGTCTTTCATTACAGACAGGTACCTCAGTAGCTAAGTAGTTCAGGCCCCCATAGGCCCCTTACTCAATGACCATCTCAGTAGTTACCCCACCCTCACTGGCCTAAGGCCCCTCATCACCATCAGTAGTTAGTTAGACACTGCCATAAGCAGTTTAGTTAGTAGTAGTTAGCCTAGATAGTAGTTTTACCTTGTTTAGTACAGCCACAAGTGCCTGCCACTAGCAAGTACCCAACCTTACAGTTGGCATACAACACTAAGCATGGAGGGGGACATGGCAAGGCACTTAGGGTATGACATAAGCGCTGAAGTCACATGATCAAAAATGTAGTCTGTTCTTTGTTTAAATTTGAGAAAATGGGAATAATTTCCCTGGTATTGAGTGTGTCTATGACAGGCACTTAGACAGTTTACAAAACAACTGGTTCCTCATTAGCCTTTATAGGACCTCCCTTATGTGGCTATTGTGATCCTTGGGGTTCTCAAACATCAGGATGTTGTCAAGGTAAATGACCACAGATACATCAATCAGGTCCCTGAATAAGTTGTTCATAAAGTGCTGGAAGGCCACTGGTGCATTGGTGAGACCAAAAGGCATGACTAGGTATTCAAACAACCCATATTTGGTTTGGAAGGCTGTCTTCCATTTGTCCCCTTCCTTGATGTGTATGTTGTTGTAGCCCCATCTGAGATCAAGCTTGGTGAAAATCTTGGTGTGGCATAGTTTGGTCATTAGATCATCTTGTTGGGGAAGAGGATAGACATTCTTTATAGCCATGTTGTTTGGCTTCCTATAATCCACCACCAGCCTGAGAGGACTGTCTGCCTTTTTGACAAACATGACCAGTGCCTGTCATAACCCATATCTGGAAGGGTTATTACCATATATATCCACTGTCAAAGATATATATAGTATATATGATGCACAGTGATAGATGAATAATATAAGTTGCTGGTGGACATTGCACTCCCCTGCCCCCCTAGCTGTGGGCCAATGTTAAGGGAGCCTGCAGGTAAGGTCTGAATATTATATTATTATAGAAGAGATTATGTCATCTCCCCCCACCTCAAATCTGTAGTAGTTTAGTATAGTATTTGATAAAGGACTGGAGGGGGGGAGGTCATGTGACCTGGACTTAGAGAATATCACTAAGTCCAGCCATGTCAACCATAAATCTCTTATATGTGGGAACCTTGGGGTTCTGAGTGAATAAGTGCAAGTATTTCATGGCTGCTTGGTTACTGCATGGTGCCATTTTAATGTTCTGAAAAAAACTGGTAGAGCAAGTCATTCTCCTCTGACTCAGTCTCTTGGCCCCCATGGTATAAAGAAGAGGGCAGTGGGAGGTGGGATAAGTCATCACCATGTCTCAATGCCCAACTGCCAGTGCCACTCCCTCAACAGTCTTGGATTCACAGCCTTCAGGGCTGTTGGATGCCACCCCCTATGTCTCCCAGATTGCATCTACTGTGTGGCAGAGTCAAGAGCTGCCTCTGTCACAGCTCACTCCCAGGGCTCTCAAAAGAAGGTTGGATCTGGACCCCCAAGAAGAAGGAGTAAGTGATCTTGTTTGGTAGCAAAAGATCCTTTTACTAAAAGATAACTGTATAGTCACAGATATCCTGCATGCTTCCCCCCTTGTCCAGGCGTTGGTTAGCAGTGCCCAGCAACAGGGAAGGCTCAGAAGATGGAGGAAACTCCATTGTCCCATCCATGGCTCCATTGGAGTCAAGGAGATCCATTGTTCCTGAAGCCCCTGAAGGGGAGGAGGACATTGGGGTTCTTCCCCAAGAAGGAAGGCGCTTCTGTTGTAAGGGGAAGTGCTATCTTCTCACTTATGCTTGCTATGTCAAGAGTGAGGAGACAAGGGAAACCTCTTGTCATGAGGTTATAAAAGAGTAAGTAGTCATATCAAGGATGTTTTTACTTTTACTGAAGTTTATCCAAGTCTTGTAGATCATCTTCTTACTCTAAGGAGTGGGGATAATTCCCTTTTGGAGTATGCCATGGGTGTCCTGGACATGGTCACATGACCAGTACAAGTGGTTGCATGCTGGCCCAAGCCCAACTTTGGGGGGTAGCAGGTGTAATCATGGGTTGTCAGCAGAGGAATAATAGGGCTCTATGGCTTAGTGGTCAAGCTGGTTCAATTCCAGCTAGTTCTATTTTCCTCTGTTTATGACAATGGGAGTCACTGAGTCCCATGACCTGAGGGAAGGTGAATGGCAACCTGATTGGCATTGCCATGTTATTGTTTGGGCCAGGACCCTCATCTCATCAGAGGCCCTGAACCTGTGGAAGTGTAAGGGAGTGCGCCCTCATGAGCGTCTTCTTGTACTTAGGGATGATAAGGGAAGGTTTGCCCCTTTATCAGCCTATGAATATCTCAAGAAGGAGGCAGATGCCTGGGAGGCAAGATATGGGACCCTTACAGAGGAGTTCTTATTAGGCCAGTGCCCTGCAGGGTTGAAGGCTAATACCAATGTAAGTCCCTGGGTATGGAAATAAGTTCTCAGCTGATGGTTCTCTCATTATAGCACAATGAAGATTTTGCCTATGCCATGGAGGCATAGGATGCTGAGGGATTTTTTGGTTGCTTAAAGGAGTGCCAACCTTGTGATATGGCCATGGGGTATAACAACCTCAAGGCTTTCACTGGTTACTTTTACAGGGACAAGGGTGCCCTTCCTCAGGGTGTATGTGAGCCTAAGGCCCTTAAGAAGTAAGTCCTCTTCTTTTTCATGGTAGAAGGGAATGTTGACAAGTTGTTACCAGGGCTACAGTCACTCTGCCACCTGGTGTTCAGGAGTGGGTTACTTTCAATATACTGGAACATGACCCTGAATCTGATTGTGGTAAGATCCTTGTTTTGTGGGGACGCTCAGAGACAGGGAAGTCAGCCCTGGCTTGTTCTTGGGGACATCACATTAGGTTCAGGCAGAACCTCAACTCTGATGAGTTTAGTGACCATCCTATGGTTCAGTATGCAGTGCTGGATGATATGGATTGGTCCAAGGTTCCATTAAAGATGTGGGTGCAGGAAGACTTCAACTTCTGCACTAGTTACAGATCAGAGTGCCATTGCCAATGGGGGTGTTCTACTGTTATTTGTTCCAATTCTAAGCCTTCTGTCTTTGCTGATTGTAGTTATGCCACAGTTGATGGCAAGAATTGGATTGACACCAATTGCACCTTTGTGTATATTGGTGATAAGTTGTATTAGATAGTTCTTCTTCTCTTGTTTTGTTCCTTTGATTGAGTTTGTTTCTGTTCTTAATAAAGTGTCTCCCTTTTTCCTCCATTTGGTACTTAGAAATAAGATGGTTTTGGAAGATCAGATAAGACAGATGGTTACTAAGAAGAAGCAAACATTGGAAGAAAAGGAAGAAGAGAAGGATGTAAGCTTATTGGATGGAATGTTACATATTTCATCACATTCCATCAGCATAATCCAAGGGATTCCATTTGTTCATGGCCTTGTTACTTTCAAGGTCAGACTCATGTCCTCCTTCATCACTTAGTTGATGGATTGCTAGGTTGGATATACTTCTGCTCAGGTCATTCTGAGCTGCTTGCATGGCCCATTGTTTGAGCCAGTCATGTAGATCCTCTATGCTCATTTTGTGTTCTAGGATCATGTAATAGACATCCTCAGGGGTGAGGTTGTCCACATAGCCACCTAAGCCTGATGGCAATTTGTCTTTCCAGTTTTCAGTTTCTGCAGCCAGCCATTCCCTTACTGTTGAGATTGGTATCCACCATTCAGGATCAATTTCCTCAATGTCTAGATGCCACTCTGCTAACTTCCTTGTGTGCTTTAGCACTGGGGCCCTCACTACATCCTCCACAGAGGCACCCACATTACCTCTACACACAAAGAACTTGGTGCTTTGCATTAGTTTGGGTTGTTTTGGTGGCTCACTGCCAACCCAGCAGAGGTATCCCCTGATTGGACAGCATAGGGTTCTTCCAATCCAGTAGCACTTCCATTGTTGGCCCATTGGTATGTAATCAAGGGTTGCTGAGGGATCAAGTAGTTTGGCATAAGCCTTGGATTGTTGGAAGGAGTCACATCTTGTGATGACCTTTTGCCAGTCATGGATGTTGGTGATAGGGGGTTGATCATTCCCCATGTCCCAGCCCATGGATGGATCTGGGGGTGCCCATTGTCCTGGACATGGTCACATGACCAGTACAAGTGATTGCATGCTGGCCCAAGCCCAACTTTGGGGGGTAGCAGGTGTAATCATGGGTTGTCAGCAGAGGAATAATAGGGCTCTATGGCTTAGTGGTCAAGCTGGTTCAATTCCAGCTAGTTCTATTTTCCTCTGTTTATGACACCCATTGATCCAGGTTGTCCTGGGACCAAGGGAGCTTGGTCCTGTGCTCACTGGATCTGTCAAGGGGGTAAGAGATGGTATCTCCAGTTGCCTTGGAGATCCTGGTCTCTGTTCTGATGGCAGGCATGATGTCTTAGTGATGGGAATGGATAAGAAGGTAGTGGTGCCAGTGGTGGTTTGTGATGACTCCCCAGCCATGGGATGCCTTCCTGTATACCCTGGGTTGCCAGGACCCTTATCTTTCTGCTTATCAGACCCTTTGTTGCCCTTTGCCCTAGGATTACATGATCTCCTATGTTCTTCAGTAGAGTGGTTAGTTCTCCCACACACCTCACATTGGATTTCAGTAGACCCTGATTTGTCAGAATTGGATTCACTGTTGTTCTCAGCTTCCCAGAGGGAAGACAAGGGAAGTATTTTATCCAATTAGTCAATTACTTCCTGAGAAATACCTTGATCTAGCATTTCCTGTTCCATCTTCAGATGGTTGTCAATATGTTTCTCCAACCTTTTGACTCCCATTACTAGTTCCATTAAGAATCCATAGACCTTTTGGGTACTTGTAAGGTGGTCATTAGTAATCTGTTTCTTGTTTGCCTCAGTTTTTGCTGGTTGAGTCTCCTTAGGGAATTTGGCAAAGAAGTCTTCAATAAAATCCTTCACTGTCTTATTCCTGGTTGCCTCATCTACCAAAGGGGTTTCCTCTTCCCTGGCAACAGGGTCCTCCAAGGGTGTATTATTCCCTGGATTCTCATGCCTAGGGTCTAGGATCCTAGCAGTAGCAAATTGAAATGGTTCCATATCCAGTTGGTTAGCCTGTTTAGAAGGGGTAATTCCTACTCAATCCTGATGTCCCTGTTCCATGCCTTGCATAGGAGATGTCAGCTCCATGACATGACCATGTTCAGAGTTATCCAATTGGGGTAAAGTCCCAAATACATGCCTAGGTTGCATCTTGTGGAATCCCATGTTGTTGCAAGAAGGCCAGATAGAGCAGTAGAATAGTCTCTATTAATCACAAGTTCCAAGATATACCTATCTTAGTCAGTAAGAGGCAAAATAGTGCAACCCACAAAGGAAGTCTTTAGCTGTTTGCAAAAGGAAGACAAGAAGTCTCAGTTAGTAAGAGGCAAAATAGCACAACCCACAGAGGAAGTCTTTAGCTATTTGCAAGTAAAGTAGTGGACACCTAGGGTCCTAGTGATGAGAAGACTCTGACAGTACTTCTTATCACCAATCAGATAGAAGGATCAGTGGAGATCCTTTGTTGACAGTTGTTGATAGTTGAATTTCAAATAAATCATGCAGTTGCTCTTTTTGAGGTGTAGCAACACCTGCTTGTCCCTATAGGTTGTAAGACAAGGGAAAACAAGCTGGTTTGTAAGCAGCTTGTTCTGCCCCTATATACCTGGGCATCACTTGGGTCTATATACATATTTCAAGTAGGAGCACAGGCTTTTGGAGCCGTAGCACAGACTCAAGAAGCATCATGAGTCAAAGAACCCCGTGGAAGTGTTTAATTAGCCAATCAGATGCCAAGAAATACACCAGTGATGTGAGGTCTTGGCAGAGTTGGTTCTATTTTTAGCACATGATCATGTGGAACACTGCTTAAGTATGACTCATACTCTTGGCATGCAGAGCCACAACATAAGTATGACTCATCCAATTTCCTTATATGGTAATCCTATTCCACAATCCAGCCTGGTTTCACCCGGAGATCAAGCACAGCCATCATCATGTGATTATGGTGGTGCTTGATGACTAATCATCCATAGTCTCAGTCATGTGACTTGTGGCTAGGTTGAATACTTGCTGACTAAGCATCTGTCCTCATGCTTGGTCATCCTTGATTTGTCATTCATGAGTCAATCATGTGACTTGATTGCTGACTCATCATAGTTTGGATGACTAAGCTTAGTCATCCATCCATTTCATCTTCTTCCTAATTTGGAAAGGAGAGTGCCATTTTTGGTAATTCTAAGTTGCTTAGTTTCTACTTGTCTTGAAGGTCTTCTTCAAGTTATGTGTCTTTCCTAATTAGGAAGATGAATTACCATAAATGGTAATCTGAAGTTGTGTTGTTGGGACAATATGTTGTGCATCATTGATGTAGGGGCATTAGTCATCCCTACATCCCCTATAGGCAATACATATACACATATATGTATATATATTGGGTATTGTTATGGATATGACATTTCTTCAATAATCTGTACTTATTTTATTAATTACACAAGTAATACTACAGTAAATAAATAAGATAGAGATCCAAACTAAGGTTTTCAAGGTCCTTCTATCCAATTGCAACCTTTGCAAAACTTATAAACCTCAGGAACACCCTCAATATGCAATATCTTTTGCATATATGCTGTTTTCTCACTCATTTCAATATATATAAATTCAGCTGAGCAGATAAACAGTAACAAGGAATATTTCCATTGTTTGTAGTATTTATTACTCAAGATTCTATCTTGTGGCTACACACAGAAATATTCAGGGTCCCCCCTGTTGCATAGGCAAGTGCTCTGGCGCTTAATCAGCGCTTAAGCGCCAACGCACTAAATGCGCCTTTTCTCCATCACCCGGGCATCCCACACTGCCGAATCACTTGCGCTTAGGTGCGCCTGTTTGTGCGCTCCAGAACGCTGGGTCAAACTCCCAAAACGGACAACATTTGGCAGAGTTATGCCTCATTTACTGTAAGTACCCAATGCAGAGATATCCTACCTTTGGGACTGTTTACTCCAAGGATGAAACACTTAGCCTTGGGACATCTAAGGACCCACACAGGTAAATACTGCCTTGGGGCAAATATTAGGATATGTTATTTGTTTACTATGTACCTAAGTATTGGTTCCCTCAAGTGTTTCAGTTGCCACATGTACCTCCTGTACCCCCTCTTGGTATCAATCATGTATATACTTGTTTGTGCACCTTCTCAGGGTACACTGAGCAGCAAAAGTATTGCAGGTCAGGAGAGGTCAAAGGTTTATCTCCATTGCTGAGCATCCAATAAGTGAATGCCATCCAAATTTTACTGACACATGTAGCCATTGTAACACTATGCTGTAGCACAAAATCTCACAAATCCATCATGAACTAAGCTCACAACCCCACTTTTGCTATAATGCAACCTGCAAAACTTTTGCTGATTGTGTTGAGCCTCTTCAAAATCTGCACATAACTGATTATGCAGTTCAGTACAAGTTCTGGTTTTTTGCACACACATTCTGAGTTATATGGCCCATTGCTGGACAGAGTATTAGCTTGTTTCACCCATTAGGGACTGTGTAACAGAACTGTCTTCTCAGGGCCAGTAAAAGAGACTCAAAATTGCAGTTACATTGAACTCAAGGCACTGTGTGGGCTGGAAATGCTTTGGGGTATCTCAGGTGGCTGCTGGTACCTAGTGAAACAGTTTCCATGACCTTCCCATACCTGGGACTGGCAATATAAGAGATTGCAGTGGGTTAGGCTGTATGAGCTGAAAATTGAAATGCCACTCATAAGCTGGAATCCAAGCCAAGTGACATAGAACTTCTAGCAGTAGTAGACACAGGTCAAGGGTATGCTGAGATCAATTATCTATGGCAGCAGTGATGTGTTCACAAAGATAGCATGATGTAGTATACACAGAGATTGCAGCCAATGGGTGGGGTCTCAAATTGAACATGTTCTAACTCTGTGATTGTGGATTGGAGGAGGTTGAAACTCATACAGTAGAAGGTGTCTCTAAGACAGACCTTGTGATGGAAAATTGGCTGTTTCCCTAATTGACAATCACAGAGTTAGAATATGTTCAATTTGAGACCCCACCCATTGGCTGCAATTATTGTGTATACTGCATGCTATCTTTGTGAACACATCACTGCTGCCATAGATAATTGATCTCAGCATACCCTTGACCTGTGTCTACTACTGCTAGAAGTTCTATGTCACTTGGCTTGGATTCCAGCTTATGAGTGGCATTTCAATTTTCAGCTCATACAGCCTAACCCACTGCAATCTCTTATATTGCCAGTCCCAGGTATGGGAAGGTCATGGAAACTGTTTCACTAGGTACCAGCAGCCACCTGAGATACCCCAAAGCATTTCCAGCCCACACAGTGCCTTGAGTTCAATGTAACTGCAATTTTGAGTCTCTTTTACTGGCCCTGAGAAGACAGTTCTGTTACACAGTCCCTAATGGGTGAAACAAGCTAATACTCTGTCCAGCAATGGGCCATATAACTCAGAATGTGTGTGCAAAAAACCAGAACTTGTACTGAACTGCATAATCAGTTATGTGCAGATTTTGAAGAGGCTCAACACAATCAGCAAAAGTTTTGCAGGTTGCATTATAGCAAAAGTGGGGTTGTGAGCTTAGTTCATGATGGATTTGTGAGATTTTGTGCTACAGCATAGTGTTACAATGGCTACATGTGTCAGTAAAATTTGGATGGCATTCACTATTGGATGCTCAGCAATGGAGATAAACCTTTGACCTCTCCTGACCTGCAATACTTTTGCTGCTCAGTGTATAAAAGGACCCTGTGAAGACGCTTCTAATGCATCCTACTTTTACTCTTATATATTGACATATACACACAAGCCTTTAACAGCTTATCTGTGCATTTACTTTAGTGATTGACTCACTGTAAATAGCATAGGAGGTTATTTGGCACACTAAGACCATAGGCCAGTCCCAACAGACACAGGGTAGCCTATTAGTGTACTTACTGCAACCCTGTGCCCCTTGACTGTCACAGTTGTTGAGTTCAACATTAAGTATGGTGCAATGATACTGTAAGGACTGTTGTGATTGAGTGATAGTGTATCAATCCACCATACCCCCCATATTGTAGATAGCTTTATCTATAATATCTCATAAATCCTAGATGTATTTTAGGTAAACCCCATAAGTCTTAAGTCTTACTTAAGCATATGTAAGTCCTATACTTATTAGGCAAAATCCTATAAATCCTGTATATTAGTCAGATAATCCTCTTACTTAAGGTACTATCCCAGAGACCTTAAGTATACATACCTTAGTCACTTAGGCTTAAGTAAAATTAGTCCAAGGTACTATACATAACCAGCCACCTGCACTTCATAGTTGGTAGACTATTTGTTAGGAGTTGTTATTCTTGATAACCTAGCCTATATTGTGCATGTATTCTGTGCATATATTCTGATTTGTAATACTAGCTCTTAGTTATTCCCATATACATTTTGTATATAGTAATTCTTTCTTACTCCTGTACTTACACAACTTTTAACAGGTATAGGTAAGCAGCTTGATTTCAATGTCATAACCCATATCTGGAGGGATTATTACCATATATATCCACTGTCAAAGATATATATAGTATATATGATGCACAGTGATAGATGAATAATATAAGTTGCTGGTGGACATTGCACTCCCCCTGCCCCCCTAGCCATGGGCCAATGTTAAGGGAGCCCACAGGTGAGGTCTGAATATTATATTATTATAGAAGAGATTATGTAATCCTCCCCCCACCTCAAATCTGTAGTAGTTTAGTATAGTATTTGATAAAGGACTGGAGGGGGGGAGGTCATGTGACCTGGACTTAGAGAATATCACTAAGTCCAGCCATGCCAACCATAAGTCTCTTATATGTGGGAACTCGGAGGTTCCGAGTGCATATGTGCGAGTATATGCGTACTTGCGGTCATCTTGGTGTGCAACATGAGTGTGTTGGAGGCTTAACAAGGTCAGGACTCATGTAAAGGATGGAGTGGGTTGTGACACCAATCAATGAGGGGTGCTTCTGCTGTTAGCCAAGTCATGCCTAAAATAGCCAGGGTGTTGCCTAAGGGGCAAACAAGGAATCGGATGGAGTGTGTATGGACATTGGCCAAGACTGCAAGTTGAACCTGGTGCCAAATGCAGCCAGTCTGGGAAATGGTACTGTCTAACATTCTCACTACTTGTGCATTTCTGATTAAGGTTTTTTATATTCTTCTACAATTGTGGGGGAAATGAGATTGGATGTGGCCCCTGAGTTGATTAGGGTTTTGATTGGTTCTGCTGGGAAGTCATGCATGAGTAGATTGATCAAGAGTAGGGGGTGTTTAGTTGAGTCCAGGGCAATAGATATAAATTCTGATTCTATAGGTTCTACAGGCATGTTTTTTTAGGTTGAGGGCTTGGCAGTGGCCTTCAACCTTAGTCTTTTCCCAATGCCACTTCTTTGGCCACCTTGTTGGATTCCATGATCATGGCTTTCCAGCCATTAGGGCATTGTTTTATCCTGTGGCCCTTCTGACCACATTTGACACAAGCCCCTGATGTGCAGTGGCAATCCCTTTCTTCCAGAGTGACATAATTAGGGTCTTCTGATAGGCAGACCCTGTGTGTGGTGGTGGAAGTGGACGTGGTTGTGGTGACCAGGGGCTTGGCCTTTTTGGGGCAGTTCTCCTCATTCTTGCAACACGTGTTGTCAATTTTGATGGAAGCTGCAAAGATGGCTTCCAGATTGTTGGGGATATTGTCCTTGGTGGACAGGAGTTCCTTGACCTTCCAATGAAGGCCCCTGGTGAGCTGGGCAATATAGGCCTCTTCATTCCAATCTAGCTCTGCAATGAGATTGCAGAACTCAGTGACATATTTGGCTGTTGAGGCCATCTGAACAAGGGCAGCTAACTTGCATGCAGTGGCCTGTTTGGCATCAGGGTCTGCAAATGCCTCTGAACTGCATACCCAGGGCTTGGACTGTTTTAGGGGCATTCCTTTCTCCCTTTATGATGCTGTTGATGATGGGGAGAGACCAATTGGTGGCCTTGTCCTCCATGTGGTACAGGATCCATACCACCATCTCTTCTTCCTCATCAAATTGATGTTGATGGAGGGCAACCCATAACAACATTCAGTCTAGCCATTGGGTAGCCTTACACCCTCTGGTATCTCCCTTATATGGATTGGGGAGTTCCATTTTGGGGTACTTGGTGCCCATTCCTTTGTCAAAGGGGGTTAGGGAGCTTAGACCCCAAGATGTTCTGCAAGGCTCCTTCTTGATGGGCCTCCTTGGTTCCTCTTCCTCCAAGTCATACCCCATGGTGCTTCTGATGGGGCAGAAGGGATTGGCCAGTCCTCCAGGCCTAACTGTTTTTGGAGTGTTGGCTTGACCCCCTTGTTGGTTGGGTGGTGTGGAAGGCCCAGCCTTTGTGCTAGGCTTTCCTTGGTCCTTGTCTCCTGCAAGGTTGTTGGTTTCCTTGCATATGGCAAGGAGTTGTGTGATGGTCTTGCCTTGAGACTTGACTTGGTCCTGCAGGGACCCAACTTGTGTGGAGAGGGCTAGGATAGCCAAGAGGAGATTGGCAAGGGGCAGCTCTGGTTCCATTCTGGGCAGGTGTTGCACAGTGGGTGATGGGCTGCAAGAGGGTGGTTGGGAACAGGCTGCCACAGAATGTTGGCTGGAGCAACTGGAGGGACAGGAGTAGGGGTGAGGGGCACCGGGGTGTATGGATGGAATGATTCAAGATGGCATGGGAAGGTGCCTGGGGCAGGACTTATGAGTGGTTTTTTATATGCAAGGAGTCATTTGCTAATCCCTTGTGTCAAGTACCTAGTGTTGTACAATCCCTACAACAAATCAACAGATCTGCCAGTTGTGATATGAGCGGGTTTTTTGCAAGCAGCTATTTCAGCTGTCTAGGGATGCTACTTGCTGAGTTCCAGCAAAACTCATGGTAAGTGGGCAATTAGAGCCTGTCTGCCTTGTAGCAATTTGGTACTATGTGGGGGTGGTGGACTTTTGATTATTACGTCCCCAAAGTGGCCCCAATCATGTGAATTCCCTCATGCTAGTAAAGGGAGTCTTCTTGTTGTCAATCAAGCCTACAGAAAGTTGATTTTACAATGTTGTATGCCAACTGTAAGGTTGGGTACTTGCTAGTGGGCAGGTGCTTGTGGCCACACTCAAGAAGGTAAGACTATCTAAGGCTATCTAACTACCACTTAGGGTGGTCTACTGGGTTCTATCTATACTACTGGGAGACTTAAGGCCAATGGTGAGCTTAACTACTGGCAGTGAAGGGCTGTAAGGCCCAAGTGACTACTGGAGGGTAAAGGACTTAAGGTCCAAACTACTGAGTGACTTACTGATACCTGTCTGGATGATAGACAAGGTAAAATCAACTTGGTGTCTCTAAGCAATTTTCTTGCTGTACTTATACACAAAGAGCAACTAATTACAAATAGTGGAGCATAAGAGAAGGAAGTTCTAAGAATAAAGAGAAGAGTGCTGCAGGCTGTGCAGAAGTGTGGGTTAATGGTAAGTGCCCTTGGCATGGCATCTTGGCAAGTCTTGGTGTGGCATCTCAGCAGAGTGAGCACCAAGATCACATGATCAAAAAAACAAGGTTAAGGAGTTTGTAAAACATAGTAAAAACATCAGAAAAAGGAGGCAGTTTTGGTGGTATAATTTGTGGGAGTGTAACAGATGCTCAACACAATTGGCAAAAGTTTTGCAGGTTGCATTACAGCAAAAGTGGGATTGTGAGCCCAGTTCTTGATGAATTTGTAGGAGTATATGCTAACACATAGTGTTACAATGGCCACATGTGTCAATGAAATTTGGATGGGACTCACTGATTGGCTGCTCAGCAATGGAGGTAAACCTTTTGTCATGAGCCTTACCTCCTGACATGATTATGTGTTGCCTGTCACTTCCTTCCTCCCCCCAGTGTATTTTTCTGGGGAACTCATCTGTATCCATCTCATCTGTTTGCATAGTTCCTATCTTCCCTGTTTATGTTCTTCCCTCTTCCTTGTTCCCCTTCTTGCACTTAGTCTGGACTTATTCTGCTCCAAGTGCTTCTATCTTGCTTATCCTGCTGCACACCAGCCTGGTTCAATGTGTAGAGCTTCTGAGCCATATGCTCTATCTTGCTTCCAAGTTGTGCAGCCCAGACACTGTCCCTTCTCCTTGTATCTACCCCTTTTCACTTGTTATAAAAGAAGACTGTGAATTGTCTTGGAAACCCCAAGAACAATTCACCTTGTCAATTTCCCACTCTCTCATCTGTCTGAATTGTCTCAAATATCTCACAGCAATCATTTCATTCTTGGTTGTGACACTTTTGACCTGTCCTGGCCTGCAATACTTTTGCTGCTCAGTATATGCATGAGTAAGGCTGCAATTGGAGTGGGGTTCTTATTGGTTATAGTATTTGACATCTTGTATTTGTAAATACCCTTGCCATAGAATATATAAGGAGGGCAATCAACCATGGTAATCCCCAGGTCAATTACCTCTTGTTGCATTCAATCAGTGTACAAGGGCCTTAAGCCCAGCAAGATACTCAGTAGATACTTAGTTCACTGCCTCAAGTAACTTTGTCATTATACTTAGATAGCTTGTTACTGCCATAAGCAGCCTCATTGTTGTAGTATAGTTGTTTGCTGCCATAGTATAGGTCCACATTGCCTTAAGTAACTTCTCTTTTGTACACTGCAGCCACAAGGGCCATCCCACATGCTGTCCCAGACCAAGTCTAGGACAACTTCTTTGATTGTGGCCTTTCAACCATTGGGGCATTGCTTGATGCTGTTGGCCCTTCTGTCCACATTTGACACATAGACCCAAGGTGTGGCAACAGTCCCTTTCTTCCAGTGTGACATAATTAGGATCCTCTGATAGATGGACCCTATGAGTGGTGGTGGTGGTGGAAGTGGTTGCAGTGACCAGGGGCTTGGCTTTCTTGGGACAGTTTTCCTTGTTTATGCAGCAGGTATTGTCAATTATGATGGAGGCTGCAAAAATGGCCTCACCACTCTAGGAGTGTTGGCTTGGCCTCCTTGTTGGTTGGGGGGTGTGGAAGGCCCAGCCATTGGGCCAGGCTTGGCCTGGTCCTTATCTGACACAAAGTTGTTTGTTTCCTTGCATAGGGCAAGGAGCTGGACAATTTGCTTGCCTTGTGATTTGACTTAGTCCTGGAGGGACCCAACTTGGCTTGTGAGGGCAAGGATTGCATCCATAAGGACCCTAGTGGACAGCTCTGGTTTCATTCCAGGCAGGTGTTGCACAACAAGTGATGTGCTGCAAGAGGGTGGTTGGGAGTGGGATGCCATGGAATGTTGGCTGGAGTGGCTGGGGGGACAGGAGTAGGGGTGTGGGATGCCAGAGCACATGGATGCAATGATGGGCTAGTGGGTAGGATGGGAAGTGCCTGTATCAGGACTTAGGAGCAGTTTTTTTTGTAGTCTGTATGCACTAAACCCTTGCATCAGACACCTAGTGTTGAATAATCCCTACACCAAATCAGCAGATCTGGCAATTGTGATACAAGTGGGGTTTTTTGCAAGCAGGTGGATTGGCTGTCTAGGGTTGCTAACTACTGAGTTTCAGCAAAACTTGTGGTATGTGGGCAATCAGAACTTGTCTGCCTTGTAGCAATTTGGTACTATGTGGGGGTGGTGACATTTTGATTATTATTGTCCCAAAGTGGCCCTGATCATGTGTGTTTCCCTTGTGCTAGTACAGGGGGTCTTCTTGTTGTTAAATCAAGCCTACAAGAAGTCAATTTTACAACATTGTAACTGCACTGTAAGGTGGGTTACATGCTGGTGGGCAGGTGCTAGTGGCTGTACTTTTACACCAGAACCAACTATCTAAGGGCTATATTACTGGGAAAGACCACATTATCATGCCCTAGAGGCGTGACCACCTTAGAATCCACTAAGTCGAAGAAATAGTGAATATATGCGCTATTTTATTGAAGATTTATGGATATATGCGCCTTTATGCTGTTTAAGCGCTGAGCGTGTATTATGTAATCAAATCACATGACTTTGAGTCATGTGATCACGTCTTTCTTATCTTTGGTCATGTGACCTTATCTTTGTTGTTATGTTTGTACATGTATTTACTATTCCCTTCCCTTGTGAATATATAAGGAGGGTTCTGAGAGCCTTAAGCCTCAGAACTTGACCTCTTATCCCTCCAACACTACCTACCCTTGGCATACAATCAGGTGCACCTTGAGTGTAATAGTCCCTGCCTTGGTTTTAGCCCTGCTATCTTAATAGCATAGTGCACTTTACTTATATTGGTCTTGTCCACCCCTTATCTGGCATTGCCCTTGAGCATTGTTAGACCCTACTAGCTGATAAGTCCTATATTAGGCAATAGCTTGTTAGGTTACCTCTTTGGTAGTTGTTGGCTCTGACACACATAAGGCAGTGTGGGAATGTGTATCCATGGTGATGAAGGGCCTAAGGCTGGTGACAACTGATACTAATACTAGCTACTGGTAAGTGAAGGACCTTAGGGGTCCAAACTACTGACTGATACTTCTGTAACCTGTCTGTGAAGGTAGACAAGGTAAAATCTACTTGGTGTCTCCAAGCAATTTTCCTGCTGTATATATATACTGAGGAGTAATGTTGTACTCCACTGTAAGGTGGGTACTTGCTAGTGGTGGGCGCTTAAGGCTGTAACTACTACAGACACTGCTTAAGTAATCTACTCTAAGGCTATACTTCTTAGCGCTTAAGGCGCTCTACTACTAGTTACTGACAACAAGGGGGCCTTAGGCCTGGGAGGTGTGATGAGTGAATATAGGGGGTTAACTTCTGAGATGACTAAGGCCAGCTACTTAGCTGGCTTCTGATATCCTCCTCTAATGAGTAAGAGACAAGGTAAAATCAACTTGGGGTCTCCAAGCAATTTCCCTGCTGTATATATAGAAGAGAGTGCACTATTTACAAGGTCTGTGCACGTGAGAAAAGAAGTACAGGTGTGAAATGAGAAGTGTGCTGCGGGCTGCGCAGAAGCGTGGATTTCTCCTTAAGCGCCCTTGGCACGGCATCTTGGTGCGGCATCTTGGCATGGTAAGCGCCAAGATCATGTGATCAAAAAACATAAGATAATCAGTTCGGAAAAATAGTAGAAATATCAGAAAATTTGTGCAATTCTAATGGTATATGTTAAGGGAGTGTAACATTGCCCCCCCCTTAAAGGCTTTTGGCGGAGTCACAAGCCTTTTTCAGTCGTGATTTATTGAAGCAACGGATTTCTTCTTGACTATGTTCCAGTAGTTCCTCTGGTTCCCAAGAGTTGTCTTCTGGCCCGTATCCTTTCCATTTGATCAGGTAGAACCACTTTCCTTGTTGCCTCTTGGAATCTATGATCTGTTCCACCTTGTATTCTTCCTCTCCTTTTATTGTTTCAGGAGGAGGGCGTTCCGGGAATGGCTGGTTTGGTGATTTGTGGCTTTTGGAAAGTAACCCTACGTAAAAAACATCATGGATCTTCAGTGATTCAGGAAGCTTTAGGCGGTATGCGTGGCTTGAGATCTTCTTGGTGACTTCAAAAGGTCCTAGGCGCTTGGGGTCTAATTTGTTGGAGTTGGATCAAATCTCCACATTCTTTGCGTCTAGCCATACTTTTTCCCCAATAGAGTATTCTGGGGTTGTGCCTTTTACTCCTGCCATTCTTTCCTTTGTCATCCTTAAAGCGGATTCTGCTTCCTTCCATTCCTGTGCAAGGGTGTCTGCTATAAGGTCAGCTTCTGGGACATTTGCTGGGATGTTGGATGGGTTCATGACCGGGTTTCTTCCATAAACTAGTTCAAAAGGGGTTTTCCCTGTGGCAGAATGCTTGGCGTTGTTATATGCATACTCAGCCAGTGGCAACCATGTGGCCCAATCTGAGTGATCTGCAGCCACATACAATCTGAGGTAGAACTCTATGAACTGGTTGACCCTTTCTGTTTGACCGTCTGATTCCAGGTGATAGGCCAATGAGAAGGCGGGCTTAATTCCAAGTTGTTGGTATAGTGCCCTGAGGAACTTCCCGGTGAACGTGGTACCTCTATTGGAGACGGTTTTCATGGGTAACCCATGTAATTTCCAGACGTGGTTGACAAATAAGTCCGCTAAACCCTTTGATGTGACCTTTTTTGAGGTGGGAATGAAATGACCAAATTTTGAAAAGGAATTGATTACAACCAGTATGGCATTGTGTCCCTGGGATTTGGGGAACCCTGTGATGAAGTTGTAGGATATGGTGTGAAAAGGATAAGGGGGGACTTCTAAGGGCCTCAGGGAGATAACTGGGGCATGCGCGCGTTGGTTGGCTTGACAAACTGGACAGCATTCAACCCATTCTTTAGCAGAAGATTTCATTCCGGGCCACCAATAGTTCCTGCTGACAAGTTTGAGCGTCCTTTGTTGGCCTGGATGACCTGCCAGTGGGGAGTTGTGGAATTCCCTCAATAGTTGCTCTTTCAGGGGTTCTGAGTCCAGAACCACCAGTTTTCCGTGGTACCATAGCAAATCTTCTTCCCAATCATAGTCCTTATAGGCCTTCCTAATTGAGGGGGGCGCGTTGTCTGCATCCTCAGTAAGGAACTTGATAATTGGTTCCAGTGATGGATCTTCCTTGAGCTTGGTGCAAATATCCGTGACAATTTCTAATTCCTCTTCCAATGTATTTGCAAAAACCTCTGGCGGTAGCACGACTTCTGGTTCTTGGGGGGTGTCAACATAGTCCAAGCGTCTGGACAAGGCATCCGGCTTCCCTGATTGCTTCCCTGGGCAATAATGTATTTCAAAATTGAAATCGCTCAGGAATACGCGCCATCTAGCATGCCGTTGATTGAATGTCCTTGCCTGCATCCAGTACTCAAGGTTGCAGTGGTCTGTAAATACCTGAATTGGCTTGTCCGTAGCTTCCAGGAAAATACACCATTCCTCCAAGGCCTTGATGATGGCCAGGAGTTCCTTGTCGTGAGTGTTGTAGTTTCCCTCTGCCCCTGAGAACAATTTGGACATATACACAATTGGGTGTAGTTGGTTATCTGAGCCCCGCTGACTAAGAATAGCTCCCATGGCAACCCCTGAGGCGTCTGTCTCAAGGTAATAAGGGAGTCCTGGGTTGGAATGGATGAGAACCGGCGACTTGGTAACAAGAACCTTCAACTCCTGAAATGCTGCTTCCTCTAGGTTGCCCCATGACCAGGGGGTTTCCTTTCTGGTAAGGTTGTGCAGAGGGCGTGCTACTGAACTGAAATTGGGGATGAAGCGGCGGAGGTAGTTGACAAATCCTAGGAAGGCTTGGACCTGCTTGACTGTTTTGGGGGTTGGCCATGACGTGACTGCCTCAATCTTCTTCTGATCCATGGAGAAGCCTGCCAGGGAAATGACTATACCCAAGTAATCCACTGTGGTGACATGGAAGTGACACTTGGAGAGTTTACAGAACAACTGATTCTTCATCAACCGCAATAGGACTTCCTTGACATGGGTTGGGTGGTCCTTGGGGTCTTCTGAGAAGATCAGGATGTTGTCCAAGTAGATAACCACAGTGACGTCAATGAGGTCCCTAAACAGGTCATTCATGAAGTGTTGGAAGGCGGCTGGGGCATTGGTAAGGCCAAAGGGCATCACCAGGTATTCAAATAACCTGTACTTTGTTCTAAAAGCTGTCTTCCATTTGTCTCCTTCCTTAATCCAGATGTTGTTATAACCCCAGCATAGGTCCAGTTTGGTAAATAGTTTTGTGTTCCTGAGTTTGGCCATTAGGTCATCTTGCCTGGGTAGAGGGTAGACGTTTTTGTGGGTGACGTCATTGAGTTTCCTGTAGTCCACTACCAATCTGAGAGAGCCATCTGCTTTTTTAACAAACATAACTGGGGCGCCTGCGGAGGAGGTGCTGGGGCAGATCTTTCCTGTGGCTAATTCCTCCTCAATATGTTGTTTAAGGGCCTTAGATTCTGCGTCTGTCATGCCGTAAATAGGACCAGGGGAGAGTTTGGCGTTGGGAACAAGGTCTATTGAAATATCATATTCCCTGTGTGGGGGTAAGACCTTAAATTCTTCTTTGCCAAACACTTGAGCAAATTCATGGTACTGTGGGGGGAGGTCTGCCAGGGGATCCAGGTTGGCTTCTTCTTCAGAGGCAATCTGAACCTGTTTGGGGAATGTGACTGACCCCTGTTGCCAATCTATAAGAGGGGATTCTGCTGTAAGCCAAGTCATGCCTAGGATAGCCGGAGTGTTGCCAATTGGGCAGACAAGGAAGGGGATGGAGTGTGTATGGCCATTGGCTGAGACCGCAAGTTGAACCTGGTGCCATATGCAACCAGTCTGTGAAATTGTACCATCTAACATTCTCACAACTCGTGGATTTTTGAGTTGGGTTTTTGGGATTTTGTATTTCTCAACAATGGAGGGGGAAATGAAATTGGATGTTGCTCCGGAATCTATCAGGGTTTTGATGGGGGCCGTTGGGAAGTTTTGCGCTATTAAATTGATGTATAGAAGAGGGCGTTTGTTTGAATCAAGAGCAATAGATACAAATTTGGAAACAGCAGATTCTATGGGCGCATTCTTTGTAACCAAGGGTTTGACGGTAATCCTTGGTTTCAGTCTTTTCCCAACTTGTCATCAGCCACCTTGGCTACCTCTTTGATGGTAGCCTTCCAACCATTGGGGCACTGTTTGATTCCATGCCCCTTTTGACCGCACTTGACACAAAGGCCAGACGCGCGGCGTTGATCCCTTTCTTCTGGTGTGACATAGTTAGGGTCCTCTGATAATTGGACCCAATGCGTGGTGGTGGTTGTGGAAGTGGTTGCAGTGACCGGAGACTTGGCAGGAGCCTTCTTTGGGCGGTTCTCCTTGTTTTTGCGGCAAGTGTTGTCTATTTTAATTGAAGCCGCAAAGATGGCTTCAAGTTTGTCAGGAATATTATCCTTGGTGGACAACAATTCCTTGACCTTCCAGTGAAGGCCGCGTGTGAATTGGGCAATGTACGCCTCTTCATTCCAGTCAAGTTCCGCCATAAGATTGCGGAACTTGGTGACGTACTCAGACGTGGTGGTGGTCTGAGTAAGCGCGGCAATTTTCCTGGCGGCCGCCCGCTTTGCATCCGGATCTGCAAAGGCTTCTTTAAATTTGGCCGTTAAGGCCAGGATAGTGGTTGGTGGGTTACCCTTGCCCTTGATGATGGCCCCTATGAGGGGAAGTGCCCAATCGGCTGCTTTGTCTGTCATGTGGTAAAGTATCCACACAACCATCTGCTCTTCTTTGTCAAACTGGTCCCTATGAAGGGCAACCCAGAGCATCATCCAATCAAGCCATTGAGTGGCCTTCCTTCCCCTAGTGTCCCCCTTATAAGGGTCTGGTAATTCCATTTTGGGCCGTTTTACTGAGGACCCGGAATCAAAGGGGGTGAGGGAACTGAGGGAGCGTTTAGGCGTTCCCATAGGCTCCTTTTTGGGGGCTCTTCTTGGTTCCTCTTCCTCCTTGGAGTCAAACCCTGTGCCTCTTGATGGCCTGAATGGGGCCTTGAGTCCAGGCCTAACCGTACCTGGAGTGTTGGTTTCCCCTCCTGTGTGGGTTGGAGGGGTGGTAGGCCCAGTCAATGGGCCAGGCTGGGCTTGTTTCCCTTGGTCCTTGTTGCCAAGGAGGTTGGCAGATTCCTTGCATATGGCTTTAAGCTCTGCAAGCTGTTGGCCTTGAGATGAAATTTGGGCCTGCAAGGACCCAACTTGGTTTGTGAGGGCAAGGATAGCCTCAAGGAGAGCGGCAGTGGTTGGCTCCGGTTCCATTCTGGGCAGGTCTTGCGGAGTGGGAGATGTGCTGCAAGAGGGCGGTTGGGAGTGGGCTGGAACGGAACAACGGGAGGAGTGACTAGAAGGACGGGAGTAGGGGTGTGGGACGCCAGAGCGTGTGGATGGAATAGTGGAGACGGCGTGGGAGTGAATTGCCTGATGCAGGACTTATGAGCGGATTTTATGCAAGGGGTTATTTGCTAACTCCTTGCGTCAAGCACCTAGCGTTGAACAATCCCTACAGCAAATCAGCAGATCTGGCGATTGTGATATGTGCGGGTTTTTTGCAAGCGGGTGTTTCAGCTGTCTAGGAGCGCTACTTGCAGAGTTCCAGCAAAACTTGTGGTATGCGGGCAATCAGAGCCTGTCAGCCTTATAGCAATTTGGTACTACGTGGGACCAACGCTAGTTTGATTATTAATAGCAAAAGGCAAGTCTGTTCACGTGATTTCCCTCATGCTAGTACTGGAGGTCCTCTTGTTGTCGATCAAAGCCTACAGAAAGTCAATTTTACAATGTTGTACTCCACTGTAAGGTGGGTACTTGCTAGTGGTGGGCGCTTAAGGCTGTAACTACTACAGACACTGCTTAAGTAATCTACTCTAAGGCTATACTTCTTAGCGCTTAAGGCGCTCTACTACTAGTTACTGACAACAAGGGGGCCTTAGGCCTGGGAGGTGTGATGAGTGAATATAGGGGGTTAACTTCTGAGATGACTAAGGCCAGCTACTTAGCTGGCTTCTGATATCCTCCTCTAATGAGTAAGAGACAAGGTAAAATCAACTTGGGGTCTCCAAGCAATTTCCCTGCTGTATATATAGAAGAGAGTGCACTATTTACAAGGTCTGTGCACGTGAGAAAAGAAGTACAGGTGTGAAATGAGAAGTGTGCTGCGGGCTGCGCAGAAGCATGGATTTCTCCTTAAGCGCCCTTGGCACGGCATCTTGGCGCGGCATCTTGGCATGGTAAGCGCCGAGATCACGTGATCGAAAAACATAAGATAATCAGTTCGGAAAAAATAGTAGAAATATCAGAAAATTTGTGCAATTCTAATGGTATATGTTAAGGGAGTGTAACAAGTAACTATTTACAAATTGATAAGTGTAGGAGAAGAAGTCTAAGTATAGGAGAGAAGTGTGCTGTGGACTTGTGCAGAAGCATGTTTGTTTTCTAGGCACCCTTGGCACAGCATCTTGGCAGGTCTTGGTGTGGCATCTTGGCATGGTAAACACCAAGATCACACAATCAAAAGAGTAAAGATAAATAGTCCATAAAAAAATAGTAAAAATATCAGAAAATTCCGGAGATTCCAATGGTGTGATTTGTAGGAGTGTAACAAGGATCAAAAACAAGGGTTTGTTTTTCCCAAGACATTTGAGAATTATGTTTTTTAACCATGACATCCCTAGGACTAATTGATGATTACCAATGTTGGATATATGGCATTCTAGTTCTTTGGTATGGTTGCCAATAGTACATTTAAACTGGGTATAGTGAGTGATTTGGCCAGAATCAATTTCTAAACCATCAATGGTGTGTAATTTCTTGGGAACAGAATGAGGGAAAGTGGGAAGTTGATGGGTTTCCACAAAAATAGGGTGTATGAAGCACAAAGTTGCTCCCAAGTCAATCATGGGATTTCTTTGGTAGGGTTTAGCCAAAAAAATGGATTTTTGGGATTGAGGAGTTTCACACAGAACTGCTGTAAACAACACATATATTTGTGAAGAGTTACATAGAGATAAGATTTTGTAGTTGTTATTTACATGGTGCAGTTCTGCAATCATACAGCCAAGTGCCTTACTCCTTAGTTGGCCCCAGCTTTCCCTTTCCTAACTCTTCTTCATCAGCAACAACTTCAAATCTATTTTCTTCTTTGGGCCTTTCCCATGACCAATCAACATTTGCAACATGCCCTGAAAGTGCCTTGGAAGGACAACTTTGCCCAAAAGGGCCCTTTCCCCCACAAATATGGTAGATGATACCTGCTAAGCCTTTACCATCTAGATCCATGGGTTCTGGTCCCTTAGGATTAGCAGCAGGTAAGGGTGTTGTCATGCCCTAGAGGCGTGACCACCTTGAAATCCACTAAGTCAAAGAAAATGTGAATATATGCGCCATTTTTCTAAAGATTTATGGATAAATGCACTTTATGCTGGACTAAGCGCCGAGCGCTTATTATGCAATCCAATCACTTATCTTTAGTCATGTGATCATGTTTTTATTATCTTTGGTCATGTGACCTTATCTTTGTTTTGATATTTGTTACTGTATAAACTATTCCCTCTTCCTGTTGAATATATAAGGAGGGTTCTGAGAGCCTTCATCCTCAGAACTGAACCTCTTATCCCCATCCCACATATGCTACCCTAAGACATACACTTAGAGCATTGCCTGAGGGCATACCAGTCCCTGTCAAAGGTTCCTTGCCCTGCTATCTTTATAGCATTAGTGGACTTTACTATATTGGTCTTGTTCAATCCCTTATCTGGCATAGCCTTGAGCTTTGTCAGATCCTACTAGCCTATACCTAAGTCCCTCTGGGCTGTTGTTAGCCAGTTAGGTTTACCCTGTGGTAGCTGTTGGCTCTGACATTAGGTCAAGTTCTTCATCACCAACCCCTGTGGGCAACTAGGGCATCAGTACTGGCACAACTCAAACAGGAGTGATCTGTGGTGGGGGGTATAATATTCAAAAACTCAAAGCTGGACACTCTACAGTTGGTTACATTGGCTGATTGCTGCAAAAGTCCACCCAAGTAGATTGCTGGATCTGCCTTCTGCATCACAGATAGTCAAAAACCCACTTGCAAATAATGCACTCTACATCATGCTTGTCCAAAGCTGTTGATTAGTTGAAAGGGATTGTTCAACACTAGGTATTGAGACAGTGATTAGCAAATAGAAAGTGCAAAACCAACAACAAGGCAGAAAGACTGCTGTTAAACTTCACTAGCAGGGACAATCATCATTCCCCCCATCTATCCTACACTGAGCAGCAAAAGTATTGCAGGTCAGGAGGGGTCAAAAGTTTATCTCCATTGCTGAGCAGCCAATCAGTGAATCCCATCCAAATTTCACTGACACATGTGGCCATTGTAACACTATGTGTTAGCACAAAATCTTACAAATCCATCAAGAACTAAGCTCACAACCCCACATTTGCTGCAATACAACCTGCAAAACTTTTGCCAATTGTGTTGAGCATCTTAAAAATCTGCACATAACTGATTATGCAGTTCAGTATAAGTTCTGGTATTGTGCGCACACATTCTGAGTTATATGGCCCATTGCTGGACAGAGTATTAGCTTGTTTCACCCATTAGGGACTGTGTAACAGAACTGTCTTCTCAGGGCCAGTAAAAGAAACTCAAAATTGCAGTTGCATTGCACTCAAGGCACTGTGTGGGCTGGAAATGCTTTGGGATATCTCAGCTGACTGCTGGTACCCAGTGAAACAGTTTCCATGACCTTCCCATACCTGGGACTGGCAATATGAGAGATTGCAGTGGGTTAGGCTGTATGAACTGAAAATTGAAATGCCACTCATGAGCTGGAATCCAAGCTAAATGACATAGAACCTCTAGCAGTAGTAGATACAGGTCAAAGGTATGCTGAGATCAATGATCTATGGCAGCAGTGATGTGTACACAAAGATAGCATGCAGTATACACAGAGATTGCAACCAATGGGTGGGGTCTCAAATTGAACATGTTCTAACTCTGTGATTGTCAATCAGGAAACAGCCAATTTTCCATCATAAGGTCTATCTTAGAGAAACCTTCTGCTGTATGAGTTTCAACCTCTTCCAATTCACAATCACAGAGTTAGAACATGTTCAATTTGAGACCCCACCCATTGGCTGCAATCTCTGTGTATACTGCATGCTATTGCTGTGTACATGTCATTGCTGCCATAGATAATTGATCTCAACACACCCTTGACCTGTGTCTACTACTGCTAGAAGTTCTATGTCACTTGGCTTGGATTCCAGCTTATGAGTGGCATTTCAATTTTCAGCTCATACAGCCTAACCCACTGCAATCCCTCATATTGCCAGTCCCAGGTATGGGAAGGTCATGGAAACTGTTTCACTGGGTACCAGCAGTCTCCTGAAATACCCCAAAGCATTTCCAGCCCACACAGTGCCTTGAGTGCAATGCAACTGCAATTTTGAGTTTCTTTTACTGGCCCTGAGAAGACAGTTCTGTTACACAGTCCCTAATGGGTGAAACAAGCTAATACTCTGTCCAGCAATGGGCCATATAACTCAGAATGTGTGCGCACAATACCAGAACTTATACTGAACTGCATAATCAGTTATGTGCAGATTTTTAAGATGCTCAACACAATTGGCAAAAGTTTTGCAGGTTGTATTGCAGCAAATGTGGGGTTGTGAGCTTAGTTCTTGATGGATTTGTAAGATTTTGTGCTAACACATAGTGTTACAATGGCCACATGTGTCAGTGAAATTTGGATGGGATTCACTGATTGGCTGCTCAGCAATGGAGATAAACTTTTGACCCCTCCTGACCTGCAATACTTTTGCTGCTCAGTGTAATGTGATTTAGTCATATTTGCTCTAGAACATTCTGATAATAGCTTTGGGTCTATCTCACTAGAACTTATTAGGACTAATTGGTCTTTATGTATCAAATAGCTCAGACTGTACCTCTCACGTAATTTTGTCTTTTGTACATCATGTATATAGTTATTTGTTCTCCTCCAGGTTATATATAGCCCCTCAGGAAGACTTTTTGGATGCATCCTCATTTTCATCCCATTTTACCTCTTTTGTGAACTTGAAATCCAATAGATCTTCCTACCCAGTTTAGAGTGTCTTATTTTGTTTACTTAGCCCCTTAAGCTCACTAAACTTAACCTGTAGGATATTTTGGTGCATATAGCCTCTAGCAAGGTCCCAATAGACACTTGGTAGCTAGGAAACGCTCTAGGGCAACCTGGAACCTCTTGGGTAAGTCAGTTAGGAGAGTTAAAGGTTGTTAAAGCAGCTTGAACACTTTAATTAAGTGCAATATGAGTCAAATAAACTAACAAATCCAGATATATTACAGTAAGTAACTAGGACTCAGTACTAACTTTTATACTATAGGTATAAGCATAACCAACCTCCTGCAACTGCAGTGATTACTTGGTTATTGTTAGGTGTAGTGCCCACCCCAATTACTAACCTAGTTTACTTTTATATAGATAGCTCATTGCCTTTCATATCCATAGATCATTGATCTATTAATCATTTGCTTATATTCTGTGTATAATTACATAGTGCCTAATACCCTACTCTATAACACTACCCTTACATTGATTCCAATAACCCTGAACTCCTTTACCTCAATACACACCGTTGCCTGTGTGTAGTGCAACTCAGACACTTTGTTAGACACCAGATTGTGCAAATCTTCAATGGTCTCACTAGGATCAAGACAGGCATCACCACTTATCACTCCAGCTACACTAGAAGGTGCCTCCAATGCTCCTGCGGCATGCACAAGGGTAGAAATACATCCAGACCTTCTATGGCTACACAAGGACATTACAAAACTTGATCACCTACACAGATATCTCATAGGCAACAATATCAGCAGCAGATCAGCTCCTGGCGCTTTAGTGGCTGCTGGAAAAGAACACAACTCAACATATCAACCATCTGGATGCCTGGAAGCATACCCTAATACAGGACTTCACACAGGCTGGAAACACAGTCCAACTGCAGCTCAACCTTCCCAGCAGCGCAGAACCTCACTCCACCCATCAGAATGATCACCATGGTAGACAACACCTGCAAGGCCCTTTCTGGCTCAAGCAGCTTAGGCAGCAAGGGCTTCTTGGTCCAAATCAACAAGTCTAAGTCACCATGAACTGGCATGAACCCCAGAATGTGAAACAGGTGCAATCATTCCTAGGCTTTGCAAACTTCTACCATTGCTTCATTACCAACTCTTGCTTAGCTTGCCCTCTGTACAATTTTACTCAGAAGGAACAACCATGGATCTGGCAAGAAGAACAGAAGGCTGCATTTGATACAATCAAGGCTGAGATTTGCAAGGAGCCTGTTCTAGCTCACCCTGATGAATCTAAACCTTACACCTTGGAAACAGATGCTTCCTGAGCAGCCATGGGTGCAGTGCTATCTCAGAGAAAGGAAGATGGTTGCCTACATCCTGTTGCATTCATGTCAGCCAACCTTTCACCTGCTGAGCTGAATTATGACACACATGACAGGGAGCTCCTTGCCATCATTTGGGCATTTGAGCACTGCAGAACATTCCTGGAAGGAACTGAGGAGCCAATTACTGTGTTGACCAATCACAAGAACCTGGAGTACTGAAAATTGGCCAGAACCTTTAACAGGCATCATGCGTGCTGGTATCTCATGCTGGTGTCTTACAACTTTGTCATTGCTTACTGGCCTGGGAAACAGTAACAGAAACCTAACACCCTGTCAAGGCAACCAAATCACTTGGATCTAGAGCCATCTCCACAAGTCATGATTCCAGAATAACAGTTTCAATTATCAGCACACATTGACACTTCCTTGCTGGATGAAATTAATTAAGCGACTGAGGAGGATCCTAGCCTAGACACTATCCTGTTAAATGTCTCAGACCCTAAATCCATGCCCCATAGCATTGCACAGAAGTTCAAGGACTATACAATTCATGATGGTCTATTTCTGTATCAAGGAAGGATAGTTGTGCCAGATGAACCTGAGATCAAACAGCAGCTCCTGTCTCACTTCCATGATTCCCCTGCTTCTGGACACCAAGGAAGTGCACAAACTCTGGAGTAAATCAGTTGTCATTATTACTGGCCAGCAATGAAATTCCAAGTCAATTGCTATGTGGAGTCCTGTGACATCTGCCAAAGAAGCAAGGGGCATGTGCACAGCTATGCTTTCAACCCGCTTTCTGTCCCTGCAGGTCCCTGGGAAGACATCTCATATGATTTCATTGTCAAGTTTCCCAGGTGTAAGGGATATGAAAGTGTTCTGCTGGTTGTAGACCGCTTCTTAACAATGATGTACTTGATTCCCTGCAAGGAGGCTGCTACTGCTGAGGATGTAGCTCAGATGTTTGTGGAGCCTATTTGGAAGCTGTATGGGACTCCCAAGTGCACTGCGTCAGACAGAGGCACTACATTCAACTCCAAGTTGCTCAAGGCACTCTGCAAATTGCAAATCAACCCCAGCTTCTCTACTGCTCACTATTCGAAGTTGGATACACAGACTGAAATCAAGAACCAATGACTGGAGGCTTACCTGCACCCATATCTTAATCATACACAGTCTGGTTGGGTTGATTGGCTCCCACTGGCTGAATGTGCTCATAACAATGCCATAAGCAAAGCAACAGGGAAATCACCATTTGAGATTGTGTATAGCTGCCCGCCTGTCATTTCACTGGTTCTGGAACACACGGGATTGCCTGACGCTGATGATAGAGCTGAATAGCTGGCTAAGACTATTCAGGAAGTACAGAGATCAATCAAATGTGCCCAGGAGTGCTACAAACAGGCAGACAAAGAGAAACCACCTCCTGAGTTCAGACCTGGAGACAAAGTTTGGCTCTTGACTTCCAATATCACCTTGCATTACCCCAACAATGAGCTGGACCACAAACAGTATGACCCTTTCTGTCATGAGCCTCACCTCCTGACATGACTATGTATCGCCTATTGCTTCCTCCTCCCCCCAGTGCATGCATGTGGGCAACTCATCTGTATCCATCATATCTGTTTGTATAGTTTCTATCTTCCTTGTTTATGTTCTTCCCACTTCCTTGTTCCCTTCTTGCACTTAGTTCAGACTCATTCTCTTCTAAGTGCTTTTATCTCGCTTATTTTGCTGTGCGCCGGTCCGGTTTACTGTGCAGAGCTTTTCAGCTATACGCTCTATCTTGCTTCTCGGTTGTGCGGCCCGGATGCTGTCCCTTCTCATGTATCTACTCCCTTTCACTTTTGTTATAAAAGAAGACTGTGAATTGGCTTGGAAACCCCAAGAACAATTCATCTTGCCAATTTCCCACTTCCTTATCTGTGTGGATTGTCTCATTACATCACAGTAATCATCTCATGCTTGGTGGTGGCATTGTGAATTGTTCTTTCCTGGCTATAGCCAATCTATCAACCCGGACATCACTCAGGTTCTCATTCCCACCTTTAGTTCTTACACCTCTCTATTCTCTTGCCACGGAGTGCACTGTGTTATTGCACACCGCCAACTAGGCTATTATCACATTGATTCAGACAGACCCAAACTCTTTTACCTCAATACACCTCTCAAATTGCATATAGTTTGCATCAGACGCTATGGCAGACGCCAGACCAGGCAAATCATCAATGGCCTCACTTGTATCAAGGCAGGCATCCCCTCTTATCACTCCAGCCACACTAGAAGGACCTTCCAATGCACCTACAAAGTCACGCAAGGGTCCAACTCTGTCCAGAAATCCTCTCGCAGCAAGAGGATGCTACAAAACTCAATCACCTGCACAGACATCTCATAGGCAACAATGCCAGCAGCAGATCTCAACCCCCAGCGCTCCAAAGATTACTGGAGTAGAACACAGGGCATCTTATCAGTCATTGAGACGCTGGGAAACAAACCATGTTGCAGGATGTGACACAAGCAGTAGAGAGTTTAATTCAGTGCCTTATCACTGCCCCCGGCAGCACAGATCCACACACACCTCCCAGAAGAGTCTTCACAGTCATAGATAACACCCTCAAGGCCCCTTCTAGCTCAGGCAGCTCATGCAGCAAGGACTTTTTGGTGCCTATCAAGGATGAGCCTGACCCAAAGGGAAACAAAGGGTCAAGTTGGAGTCACCATGTTACAACCAGGAAAGAAATGACCGCTGTGAGTTATTGAGACGATCCACGCAGATGAGAGAGTGGGAAATCGACAAGGTGAATCGTTCTTGGGGTTTCCAAGGCAATTCACAATCTTCTTTTTATAACAAAGTGCAAGGGGGTAAAACAAAGAGAAAAGATGGTATCCGGGCCGCACAACTGGGAAGCAAGATGGAGCATATGGCTCAGAAGCTCTACACAGTGAACTGGGCCGGTGCGCAGCAAGATAAGTGAGCGAGATAGAAGCACTTAGAGCGGAATAAGTCCGGACTGAGTGCAAGGAGGGGAGAAAGAAGTGGGAAGAACATAAACATGGAAGATTGGAACTATACAAACAGATAAGATGGATACAGATGAGTTCCCCAGACAGATGTATTGGGGGGAGGAAGGAAGTGACAGGTAACACATAGTTATGTCAGGAGGTGAGGCTCATGACACACTGGAACAACGCAGAACAACCCCAAACACTTCCTGGACAATCCCACACACCCAAGAACACCTTAACACTGACCCATAGCAACCCTTCATCAGGCCAACACCTGTGAATCCCCCAAGCACACCTCAGCAGCAATAAGTAACCCCCTAAAAGGATATCTATGAGCTCAACCAGGAGAAACAAATGAAGAAAAGGAGGCAAGAACGTTACACAACATTGCTACCATGACGGGCAGAGCCTTATCTGTCCCGCTTCAGAGCACCTTCAGGGGACTGTCCCAAACTCCTGGCCCAGCCCAAGTGAAATCAAAGATCCCTGCTCCTGAGAAGTATGATGGCAAGAAGGGCCCTGCAGCCAAATCATTTATCCTGGATTGCAAAACATACTATCTCAGCAATGCTTCCTCCTTCCCTTCTGATCACAGCCACATCTCCTTTATCCTCATGAACCTAAAGGATGGACAACCCAAGAAGTGGGGGCAGATCTATTAAGAGAAGCTGCTGAATAGTGATGATGAGCCAACCCTGGAATCTTGGAATACATTCAAAGCAGCATTCTTGCACAACTGGAGCAATTCAGCAGCTGCACAAATTGCAGAACAATGCCTGCGCAAGCGCAAGCAGCTGAAATCAGCAAGTGATTATGCCACAGAATTTAGAATCATAGCAAGCAAACTAGAATGGTCAGACCCTGCCCTCATTGCCTCCTTCCACCAGAGGCTCAAGGCAGAAGTCAGAAGCAAGCTGATTGAGTACACCCTGCACAAGAACATCACTGCACTGGACAAGTTTATCTCTACCACCTGTCTAATTGATGACATGCTGTTTGAGGCATGCAATGAGCTAAGAAAAGACAGCAACAGCAGCAGCAGCTCACCACAATGCCCTGCTCAAGGGTGCTCAAGCAATTTTATTTCCAAGAAAACTCAGGAAGCAAGGAGAAATGCTGGAGAATGTTCCAAGTGTGGAGAGAAGTCTCACAAATGGCAGGACTGCAAGAATGGATGGCAGCTCCAAACAATAGAATGCTCTAAGCCTGAATCAGGGAAGGCTGCAGAAGTAGAAGAGCTAGAATTGCTTCCCCAAGCAGGAAAAGTCTAAGAAAGTCATGCCCTGTGTCCAGGCTTCCTGAATATCCCCACATGTCTATAGAACCCCTGTTTTGCCTGCAATCCAATACATCACCACTGCTCACAATAGACTTAGAGGGAGTCACAGGCACTCAAACAGCCCTAATTGATTCTGGTTCTTCTGCTAACTTCATTGATCCCCAATTTGCCCATTCTCACAACATTCCACTCATTGAATTGGACTCCCCACACTCTGTCATTGGCATTAATGGCAAAGAAGTCTGCAACCCTATCCGCTTCAAGGCCCAGTTAGTCTTTAGCTCTCAAAACAGGCAATTCTCTGCCATCTTCTATGCTCTTCCCCTTGGAAACAGAAACCTTATCTGTGGAACCCCCTGGCTCAAATTGGCTAACCTGGACATTGATTGGACCACCATGAAAGTCTCACTCTGCCTAGCTACAGAAGCACAAACTGGCAGCATCAACCCTGAGCCTCAGAATCTCCCTGTTGAGTTTCAGGAACTCCAGAAAGTGTTCAGTGAAGAGTTCTTTACCACACTACCAGAACATTGCCCTTATGACATTTCTATTGACCTGGAAGAGGACAAATAACCTCCCTCTGGTCCTATCTATTCTATGACCCCTGTGGAAAGAGAAGCACTCATGGAGCACATTGATTCAAAACTTGCAGCTGGAAAGATTGTGCCAACCACCTCACCAGCAGGAGCTCCAGTAATGTTTGTGAAAAGAGCTGATGGCAGGCTTTGCTAAGTGGTGGATTATTGCCAGCTAAATGCCATCACAATCAAGGACACATATGCACTACCCAGACAGGACAAGCTAATTGAGAAATTGTGCCATGCTAAGATCTCCAGAAAGCTGGGTTTGAGGAATGGGTATCACAACATCAGAATTGAGGAAGGAGGTGAATGGAAGGCTGCATTTTGCACTGCCCTTGGTCACTTTGCTCCCACAGTCATGCAATTTGGCCTTAGCAACACCCTGGCTGTGTTTATGCGCTTCATGAACAACATATTCCATGATTTGCTTGATATCTTTGTGGTTGTGTACTTGGATGACATCCTGATTTTCTCAAACTCAAGAGAAGAGCATGTGCAACATGTCAAAGAAGTCTTATCTTGCTTGCTGAAGCATAATCTATTCTGCAACCCTGCCAAATGCTACTTCTTTGTCACAGAAGTCACCTACAATGGTCTTGTGATTACTCCTGATGGCATCTCAATGGAGAAAGACAAGGTGCAAGCAATCATGGACTGGCCTGAACCCCAAAATGTGAAACAGGTGCAATCATTCCTAGGCTTTGCAAACTTCTACTGTTGCTTTGTCCCCAACTTCTCTTGCTTAGCACGCCCTCTGAATAACCTTACTCAGAAAGAACAACCATGGATCTGGCAAGAGGAACAGAAGGCTGCATTTGATACAATCAAGGCTGAGATTTGCAAGGAGCCTGTTCTAGCTCACCCTGATGAATCTAAACCCTACACCTTGGAAACAGATGCTTCTGGAGCAGCCATGGGTGCTGTACCATCTCAGAGAAAGGAAGATGGTTGTATACATCCTGTTGCATTCATGTTAGCCAGCTTTTCACCCACTGAGCTGAACTATGACACACATGACAAGGAACTACTTGCCATCATTTGGGCATTTGAGCACTGAAGAACATTCCTGGAAGGAACTGAGCAACCAATCACTGTGTTTACTGATCACAAAAATCTGGAGTACCAGAAATCAGCCAGAACCTTCAACAGGTGTCATGCATGCTTGCATCTCATGCTGGTATGCTACAACTTTGTCACTGCTTACTGGCCTGGGAAACAGTGACAGAAACCTGATGCCCTGTCAAGACAACCAGACCACATGGACCTAGAGCCATCTCCACAAGTGATGATCCCAGAATAACAGTTTGGGGCATTTTCAGGACACATAGATTCTTCTTTGCTGGATGAGATCAAGGGAGCAACTCAGGAAGATCCTGGTCTTGATACAATCTTGCTAGCTGTATCAGACCCTAAATCACTGCCCCATAGTGTTGCACAGAAATTCAAGGACTATACAATTGAGGAGGGTCTACTTTTGTATCAAGGAAGCATAGCTGTGCCAGATGAACCTGAGATCAAACAGCAGCTCCTGTATCACTTCCATAATTCTCTTGCTTCTGGACACCAAGGAAGAGCACAAACTCTAGAGTTAATCAGTTTTCACTATTAATGGCCAGCAATGAAATTCCAAATCAATTGCTATGTGGAGTCTTGTGAAATCTGCCAAAGAAGTAAGGGCCATGTACTCAACTATGCTCTCAACCTGCTTTCTATCCCTGCTGGTCCCTGGGAAGACATCTCATATGATTTCATTGTCAAGTTTCCCAAGTGTAAGGGTTATGACAGCATCCTGGTGGTTGTAGACTGCTTCTCAAAGATGATGCACTTGATTCCCTGCAAGGAGGCTGCCACTGCTGAGGACATAGCTCAGATGTTCCTGGAGCATGTCTGGAAGCTACATGGCACTCCCAAGCGTACTGTGTCTGACAAAGGGACTACATTCAACTCCAAGTTTCTTAAGGCACTCTATAAATCTCTGCAAATAAATCCTAGTTTCTCTACTGCTTATCACCCACAATCTGATGGGCAAACTGAGATCAAGAACCAATGGCTGGAGGCTCATTTACGTCCCTTCATCAATCATAGACAGTCTGATTGGGTTGATTGGCTCCCACCGGCTGAATTTGCTCATAACAATGCCAGAAGTGAAGCAACAGGCAAATTACCCTTTGAAATTGTGTATGGCCACTCTCCTGTCATTTCACCACTCCTGGAACTCACCAGATCACCTGATGCTGATGACAGAGCCAAGCAACTGGCTGAGACAATTCAGGAAGTACAGGCATCAATCAAATGGGCTCAGGAGCACTACAAACAGGCAAACACAGGGAAACCACCTCCTGAGTTTCAACCAGGAGACAAAGTTTGGCTTCTGGCTTCCAACATCATATTGCAGCATCCCAGCAAAAAGTTTGACTATAAACAGTATGGCCCTTTCCCTGTCCATAGAAAGAGTGGGCTCTCATGCTTATTGCCTGGCTCTCCCTGAGACCATGAAAATCCATGATGTGTTCCATGTCAGCTTGTTGTTGGCTTTCAAACAAGACACCTTGACTCACATCAGCCAGGTTTTGAGCCCATATAAAGTTAATTGCTTTGAGAGCCCAATCTGACTAATGTGCTTGGTCTTGTAAGGATCCTCAGCACTGATATAGGCAAGGAGGTCAAGAACTGCTGAGGTAAGGACTTGATGCTTATTCCCCAAGTAGTCACACATTGGCAGCCTGGATTTCTTGAATTAGTAAACAAATTAGACATATTTACCAGCTAGATTGATTCAGTTACCATACTTTGAGATTTGTCAGCAGCCATTGCCTGAAGAGTCTCTACCTTGTCAGGGAGAATGTTGGGTGCAGCAGCAACAAGAGTCAACAGCTGAAGATTGAGATAAGCCTTGTGTGGATGTGGGATGCCCTAGTTAGCTGTAGCCACTGGCCTCTGGGTAAGCCTAGAACTGCAGACTACTGCACAGCTGTTCAAAAACAGGAGAAATAGCTGCCTCTCCTGGGTTGCAGGGAGTGCCCTGCACATGAGCTGGTGTGTTGCAGACCTTTCTTGCAATCTCAAGAGCAAGGTTAAGCAGCAAACTAATATTATTCACACTCAAGCCATTGGAAGAGGGCACTGGACTTTGATTCTTGAGGCAAGAGCTTTGGAATGCAGAGGTGGGTCAAGATGGCAGGCACAGGGTTTGGGCTGACACTAGAAGGGACAATGGCAACCTGTGATATGGCTGATGTTGTCCTAGCCAAAACTGGTAGGCCAGTTGGTTGGTCTCCAGCAGTTATAGTTGTGGCTGAATGAGGAAGGCCAATTGGTTGATTGGTCTCAGGGGCAGTCTGCATACCAGGTAAAACTTTGGTTCTTAGTACATCAAAAAAACAAGGAGAGATGCTGGGGGAGGCAAACTTTAAAGGGGTAGTGTTATGTATCACACAATATTGAATTCACAGCTCACCATCCACAATAATCTGCATATATCTGACTTTCTGATTTAATGGCCATTTGCCTCTTATTTTCCATTATTCCTGTCATTACTCTATGTAACGCTCATATTGACTGTATGTGTTACATATTGTTCAATAAAAGCTCCTTTCGCTTGCTCTAACGCTGCCTGTCACGTGCTCATACAATAAGATCTCATAGAGATATTAGCTTCACAAGATTCTATCTATGTGGCTCAAGTACCTTACTAATCATTATATTTATATCTTTACATCTAGCTCATCACATGACTAGCTCTAACTTGGGAAATGAACCTTATTTCTAGCTTAGGTGAGTCATACCTCTCATGAGATTACTAAGGTTCTCCTTATCTAGTAATTTCTAGTGGCACTGCAAATCCTGCTTATGAGTCATTCTGCTTGCCACCAGAATGACTCACACTAATGACTCACTCTAAGTGCTCATTGGCTGCCAAGCATTTCTTGATAGACTGAGTCATGTATTTAGATGTTTCTATGTTTAACTAATTGCAGTTCAACCCAAGAGCAGTCACATTCCATCCTAGTCATATCTGTGCCTTCCCACCCACCAATCAAAGTCTTAGGAAGCACAGTCCTTAGCAAGTCATACTCATACTCTGACTAGGTGAATGACTCAGTAACCTTGCCACTCTAGGGTATAAAAGGGGACTCTTGCATACCCTTGGAGGGCACCACCTACTTTACTCCACCTCACTGTTACTGTTGACTGTCACTCTTGGGTTTGGGCTTGCCCCCCTCAACTGTGTGATATATTGTGCCTCAAGATTTCAAATAACTTAAACTTGTATAAGTGGATCTCCCAAGTACCCATAGTGTGGAAAGGTAGTAGACCTGATACAGAGTTCTTAGGTTAAGTGAACAGAAGGCAATCATCCTTAAAGAAGGATATATACTAAGTAACCAGTTAGTTCTTGCAACTAGGAGTGAAACTTACATAACTATCTCTGCCAAAGGGAACCTGAGCCAGTACTCTTGCTCTTACAGAAATACTTACTAAGACACTTTACACTGAGAAAGGATATATGTGTAGTTGATTGTATTCAAGATAGCTAGACCCAGAGAACCCTAAAGAAGCTACTTCTATACTTAGCTTGGAAATTGGGAAATCCTCCAACACAGACTCTGCTCAGCACCAGAGCCTCAACCTCTTTTCCCCCAATTTACAACAGGTAGAGTAGTGTCCTGGACATCTATTGGGATGCCAAGGGTGTTGGTGCTTGAGGCCAGGTGTAGGTGTAAGAAAATTGCGTAAGACAGTGAAGGTCTATCCTACAGCATCTACAAATTACACTACAATGGCAAGCATGCTTAAGGTAGTAAAAAGCTGTTTAAGTACAACAAGTAAACTGCTTAAGGCAGTGGTGAGCTATACTACTTAGTAATTACTGGGCTGTGTGGCCCTTGTACACTGAGTGGATGCAACAAGAGGTAATCAACCTGGGGATTACCATGGTTGATTCCCATCCTTATATATTCCACAGAGTATCTATTTACAAATACATTAGATGCAATACTGTATCAAATAAGAAGCCTGCTCCATCAGTGGCCTACTCATGCATACATGTCACCTATGATGTCATCAAGGTGGAGGTGACTACATTGCTGACTAAGCAGTGGAGGGGATGTGGCAAGGCACTTAGAGTATGACATGAGTGCTGAAGTCATGTGATCAAAAAAGCAGTCTGTTTGTCTTTGTTTAAATTAGATAAAATGGGAATAAATTCCCTGGTATCAGATGTGTCTGCAGCAAGTTGAAAGGAGGTGAAAGAGGTTGAGTCAAACTGTCTTTGTCCTCAGTGTCTGTATCCTCTCTTACTTCAGTTGTGCAAGTGTGTTTGGTAGCTATTTTCCTAGGGTTGACACTGGGGTGCTTCAAGCCAACAATTGGCAGCACTTCTGGTGCATCAGCTATATGCAAAAGTTATCTACCTTTTGTAGACACAAAGATGTCATGACCCATGCCTTTGCTAGCATGTCTCCTGACCAAGCCACCTACTAATAGTATATTCCACAGTCTTGAGAAGGCTGCATATACTCACATATATGCAGTCAGAACTGTCATTACTCCAAGGGCTCATAGCTTAGAGACTGACAGTCCACCAGGTCACATGGCCTCCCCCCCTCCAGTCCTTTATCAAATACTATACTAAACTACTATGGATTTGAGGTGGGGGGGATGACATAATCTCTTCTATAATAATGTATTATTGATACCCTGCCTGCAGGCTTTAACATTGGCCCATGGCAAGGGGGGCAGGGGGAGTGCAACATCCCCCAGCAACATGTATTATTCATATATCACTGTGCATCATATATACTATATATATCTTTGACAGTGGATATATATGGTAATAACCCTTCCAGATATGGGTTATGACACATACCCAAAACCAAGCCTATACAAGGGGCTATCCACCCAGCCCTTGAAGGCCTGTCCAAAACCATCCCTGGGTTATACCAACCCACTCCAGTCCAACCTGGCCCTTGAGTCCCCTCTCCCCTTGCACCAGCAGCTTTTGCCCTGTGAATACCAACTACCCCTAAATCTCCAGTTACAGCCACCACCCCTGCATACACAGCTGTCAAAGTAGACCACCCAGATCCTTACCAGGGGAACATTGGAAGCAAGGCCTGGCAATGGCTTACCTGCATGCTTGCTTGGGTATGCCTCAACCAGCACATGTTCCCTACTGATGGGGAAGTATTATCCTTCCTGCTAATGAACATGGAAGACAGAGCTGGCACCTGGGCACATCTGTACCTTGATCAATTGGGGTCACATTGGGCTGTCATCCAGAACATGGATGACTTCAAAAGGGAATTCCTTGTGGCATTTGGAGATCCAGATGTTACCAGGGCAGCAGAGCATAAAATCACAATGCTCACTCAAACTGGCACATGTGCCAAGTACATTACCAAGTTCTGCACCCTGGCAACAGAATTAGACTGGAACAACATGGCCCTCCATGGGCAATTCTCCCAAGGCCTCCATTGGGAGGTGAGCAGGCAAATTGCCACCCACAAATGACAGCCCCCAACACCCCTTGAGCTGCAGAACACAGCTCTCATTATTGACAATGCCCTCTGTGAGGAGCATGCCAGCCACCTGCCAAAGGGTAATAAGCCTGGTAGCTCCACCACTACCCCCAATAGGGGGGCAAGTACCAGCCAACAGGCCACAAGAAGTGGTCCTTTCTCCTCTGATCCCAATTTTGTATCAGAGGAAGAACAAAACCAGCACCATGTGGAAGGCACCTGTATCAAATGTGGGAAAATGGGCTGCAAGTTTGTGGAATGCCACACAGGATGGAAGGCAACCCCTAAGGAGGATAAGCGGAAGCCTAAGGAAACTGCCAAGATAGATAGGTAAAGAGTCTGGATCCCAATCAGGAAAAGTCTAAGGGTACCAGCTGCCACATGCACAGGACCCAAGAACTCTGGTTCTGGCAATGTCAAGATTTGTAATGTAACACATAGTCTATCCAATAAATCACCACTCTTCACAATCTTGATCAAACTAACCAGACAAGTCAACCACTTAGAAGTCCTGATAGATTCAGGTGCCACCTCATCATTCCTACACCCCTGCACAGCAGAAGCACTCTGCCTACCCCTAATAGACCTCCCTGAACCCTGTACTGCAACTATGCTCACTAGGTTGAGCCCCAAGGCTGGCAAAATCTGGAAAAAGGCAAACATGACCTTTTCCTTTGATGGCAAACAGATGACAGAGACCTTCCTCATTTGTAACACAGGATCACATGCAGCCATCTTGGGACTAAAATGGTTAGACACTCACAACCCAGAAATTGATTGAAGCCAACAGATACTGTCAATTCCCCATTCCCCACTGGAACATGTTGCTATTGCCAAAGAAGAGGAAGCAGACCCCAACCCTCTTGAAGGAGTACCTCCCAAATACCATCAGTACACCAAGGTGTTTGGTGAGGAAGAATTCCACAAACTTCCCCCTCATCAACATTACAACATTGGAATAGAGCTCATGGAAGAGGGTCCCCTTAATAGCCCTCTCTACAGTATGACAGATGTGGAATCTGCTACCCTGAAGAACTGGCTCAGGGATAAACTCAAGTCTGGGAAGATCCACCCCAGTAAATTGTCTATCAGCTCCCCTGTCATGTTCATACCCAAAAAGGATGGCTCCCATTAATTGGTTGTAGATTACTGTTGCCTAAATAACCAAGCCAAGAAAAATGTGTACTGTTGTATGCCAACTGTAAGGTTGGGTACACGCTGGTGGGCAGGCGCTTTAAGGCTGTATTAAACACTGCAATCTCTACTCTAAGGCTATACTACTGTATCTAAGTTGCTTAGGGCAACAACTAACTATCTACTGACAATGCAAAGGGCCCTTAGGGCTGGGAGGTGTGGTGAGTCTGGTAAGGGAGGTAAGCAATGTACTACTGAGGTCCTAGCTACTTAGCTAGGCTTCTGAGACCTGTCTGTAATGAAAGACAAGCTAAAATTGACTTGGGGTCTCCAAGCAATTTTCCTGCTGTATAAATAGACAAAAGGGATACTATGTACATGGTCTGTGCTTGTGTGAATAGAAGAGTCCATGTGAAAAGAGAAGCATGCTGCAGGTTGTGCAGAAGTGTGGGTTTCTCCTAAGCGCCCTTGGCATGGCATCTCAGCATGGCATCTTGGCATAGTAAGCGCCAAGATCATGTGATCAAAAAACAACAGATATGGAGTTTGTAAAAATAGTAAAAATATCAGAGAACTTGTCCAATTTTAGCAGTATATGTTAGGAGGCTGTAACATGTACCCACTACCCTGTCCTTACAACCTCATGGCACAACTCTGCAGCACTAAGGTCTTCACAAAACTTGATCTAAGATGGGGCTACAATAACATTTGGGTAAAAGAAGGCAATGAATGGAAAACAGCATTCTGCACAAATATGGGTTATATGAGTCCCTGGTCATGACATTTGGTCTAACAAATGTGCCTGCTGCATTTCAGCACTTCATGAATGAGCTTTTCAAGGATCTGTTAGACGTATGCATTATTATCTACCTTTGACAACATCCCAATCTACTCAAAGGATGATGCAGCACACACTCAGCATGTTCATGAGGTGCTGAAACAATTAATGGATAACCAGTTGTTTGGTCAGGCCTCCAAATGCACTTTCCATGTCACATTGGTGGAATACTTGGGTATAATTGTATCAGATCAAGGGTTTAGCCTAGATTAGCTCAAAATCTAGGCAGTCCAAGAATGGCCTATACCATCCAAAGTCAAGGAAGTCCAATTGTTCTTAGGATTTGTCAATTTCCTTTGATGGTTTGTTGCCAACTTTAGTCATATGGCAAGACCCATGCACAACTTGGTAAAAAAGGATACTCCCTGGAGGTGGACAGAGAAAGATCAATGAGCCTTTGAAACCATCAAGGAAGCCATCACTAAAGCCCCTGTACTTGCTCATGCCAATCCTACTAGACCCTACTTCCTAGAAACAGATGTATCTGGTGCTGCACTTGGTGCCATACTCAGCCAAAGACAAGAAGATGGATGATTACACCCACTAGGGCTTTTATCCAAATCATTTGAAGGTGCCAAACAGAATCATGACACCCACAATAAAGAACTCTTGGCCATCATTCAATTTTTTGAATATTGGCTCATCTTCTTGAAAGGAACCCAACAACCCGTCCCTGTATTTATGGACCACCAAAATCTGGAATATTGGAAAGAATTGTGGAATTTCAATTGCTGTCATGCATGTTGACATTTACTGTTGGCCAATTACAACTTCCAGATATCCTACCAATCAGGATAAGAATCAGGGAAACCAGATGCCTTGTCTCAACAATCCAATCACACCAATGTACCCACAAGCCCACAGACCATGTTACCTGACCCTTTATTTGCCAATACAGCTTTAGTTACCCCTGAAAAAGAACTCCCACAGTAAATTGAGTCCAGCCTGGACCAAGATGAGTCCCTGGGGGAAATCCTCCAATTTCTCCAGAACAAGTCAAAGGCACCCCCCTCAATCAAAAGGGCATTCAGGGACTACAAAATGGAAGTAGGTTTACTTTTCTATCAAGGGCAAGTTGTAGTACCAGATGTAGGAACACTCTGGACCAACCTGCTCCAGATCTTGCATGATAGCCTGTTGGCTGGAGATCCCAGCAGACAAAGAGCACTAGAATTGGTCTCACACTCCTATTATTGGCCAGGAATCAGGTCTGATACATACTGACATGTGGATAGCTGTGAGACATGCCAAAGGATCAGAAAGCCTAAGTGCCTTCCCATCCCTCTGCAGCCATTAGAACTCCATACAAGGCCCTGGCAACATGTCTTGTACAACATAATCACAGACCTACCCAAGGACAGCCCAAACAACTGCATCCTATTCATTGTGGACTCCTTCACCAAGTACACCATATTTGTGGAATGCTCAAAAAAGCTAAAGGCACCCAAACTGGCAGAATTGTTCCTGCAACATGTCTGGAAGAGGCATGGGATGCTGGAGAAGACTGTGTTTGACCAAGGAAGTATTTAATAACAAATTCCTCAGGGCCCTGTACAAGTGCCTGGGAATAGATTCCCACTTCTCATCAGCTTATTGTCCACAAAGCAATGGACAGACCAAATGGGTATATCCTACAATCAAGCACTTCTTGCAGGCATACTCAGGAACCAACCACAGGGACTGGATCAAATGGCTGCCACTGGTAGAATTTGCCTATAATAATGCAGTTCATAGCAGAACAGGCAAAACACCCTTCAAGGCCTTGAATGGGTGGGAATCAACACTAACTCCCAGTAATGCCTGCATGGATGCCCCAGAAGCAGACAAGATGGCCACACAAATGGAAGCACAATGGAAGGAGGTAGAAGCAGCCCTGCAGCAATCCAAGACCAAAATGATAGCCAGAGAAACAAACACAATACCTCAGGAATTCAAAGTTGGGGAAGAGGCATGGCTAGATGCCAGAAACATCAAACTAAAAACCTTAAGCCCCAAGCTCACCAAACAGAGGCTTGGCCCTTTCAAGATCACTGAGAAAATTTCTGATTGCACCTACCAGCTATAGTTACCCCCAACCATACACATCCACAACATATTCTCTGTGGGATTACTGTCCAAAGTTAAAAGGGGTGCAAATTGTACTTTCAAGAATTGCCCCCTACCAGTTACTATTGATGACAAGGAAGAATACAAAGTAGAAGGTATCACCAACACAGAGGAAAGGAACAGGAACTGGTTCTTCAGAGTAAAATGGAAGGGATACAGCTCAGAAGAGAATACATGGGGACCCCAAGAAAACCTGAAAAACATGGTAAAAATTTTGAAGAGATACATAGAGGAGATGAAAAAGAAGGCCCTTGGCACTGCCAAGGCCCTGAGAGGGGGCAGTGTTGTAGACACACTCAATACCAAGGGATTTATTCCTATTTTCTCAAATTTAAACAAAGACCAATAGACAACATTTTCAATCACATGAATTTGGCATTTATGTCATACCCTTAGTGCCTTGCCATGTCCCCCTCCACGCTTAATCAGCAACATAGCCACTGTTATGGATATGACATTTCTTCCATAATCTGTACTTATTTTATTAATTGCACAAGTAATACTACAGTAAATAAATGAGATAAAGATGCAAGCCTGAATCCTCCTAGGGATACTCTCTATCAAATCCTGGCACTTCTGGGCACCAACCTTGTTGCAAATCTCCTGCACCCTCTCCCATAATTCCAACATCCTGCTTGCAGGGGTTTCATAGCTATAAAGCTCCCTCTTGATTTGATCCCAAAGGTTTTCAATTGGATTGAGGGCTGGGGAGTCAGCAGGCCACTCAAAGACCTCTAAGCCATTCTCTTGGAACCAGTCTTGTACAATATGGGGCTTGTGGGAGCTTGTGTCACAACCAAGGATGAAATAGTTGCTGTGAGATGATGAGACAATTCACACAGATAAGAAAGCAGGGAATGAACAAGGTGAATTGTTCTTGGGGTTTCCAAGCCAATTCACAGTCTTCTTTTATAACAAAAGTGAAAGGGAGTAGATACATGAGAAGGGATGGTGTCCAGGCTGCACAACTGGGAAGCACGATAGAGCATATGTCTCAGAAGCTCTGCACAGTAAACCAGGCCAGTGCACAGCAAGATAAGCAAGATAGAAGCACTTAGCAGAGAATAAGTCTGAACTAAGTGCAAGAAGGGAACAAGGAAGTGGGAAGAACATAAACAAGGAAGATTGGAACTATACAAACAGATTAGATGGATACAGATGAGTTCCCCAGATGCATGCACTGGGGAGGAGGAGGAAGTTACAGGCAATACATAGTCATGTCAGGAGGTGAGGCTCATGACATTGCCCCCCTGAAAAGGCCCTTAGGCAGCAACAAAGGGCTGTTTACATCCATTCAGAGCAATCAATGGCAAGTAACTCCTCAAAGCTAAACAGTTCCTCATTCTCACTGCCTTCAAATGTTTCCACATTCCTTCTAAACTCCTCATTGTTCCATCCTAGGTAGCTCTGAGGCTCCCATTGTGTCTCTCTCACTGGAGACAAGTAACTTGAGGTCCAGCAAGTGTCTGGCATGATGGAGAACAGGGGGAACAGCAAGGGTCCTGGTGCATGCACCTGTTAAGAGTTGTGTAAGTACAGGAGTAGGAAAGAGTTACTATATACAAAATGTATATGGGAGTAACTAAGAACTAGTATTAAGAATCAGAATATATGCACAGAATATGCACAATATAGGTGTTATGGATATGACATTTCTTCTTTAATCTGTACTTATTCTATTAATTACACTAGTAATCTTACAGTAAACAAATGAGATAAAGATGCAAACTAAGGTTTTCAAGGTCCCTCTATCCAATAGTGACCTTTACAAAACCTACAAACCTCAGGAATACCCTTAATATGCAATGTCTTTTGCATATATGCTGTTTTCTCACTCATTTAAATATATATAAATTCAGCTGAGTAGATAAACAGTAACAAGTAATATTTCTCTTGTTTGTAGTATTTATTATTCAAGATTCTATCTTGTGGCTACACACAGAAATATTCAGGGTCCCCCCTGTCGCATAGGCAAGTGCTCCGGCGCTTAATCAGCCCTTAAGCGCCGACGCACTAAATGCGCCTTTTCTCCATCACCCGGGCATCCCACACTGCCGAATCGCTTGCGCTTAGGTGCGCATGTTTGCGCGCTCCAGAACGCTGGGTCAAACTCCCAAAACGGACAACATTTGGTAGAGTTATGCCCCATTTACTGTAAGTACCCAATGCAGAGGTATCCTACCTTTGGGACTGTTTACTCCAAGGATGAAACACTTAGCCTTGGGACATCTAAGGACCCACACAGGTAAATACTGCCTTGGGGCAAACATTGCCTTGGGGCAAATATTAGGATCTGTTGTTTGTTTACTATGTACCAAGGTATCGGCTCCCTCAAGTGTTTCAGTTGCCACATGTACCTCCTGTACCCCCTCTTGGTATCAATCATGTATATACTTGTTTGTGCGCCTTCTCAGGGTATAAAAGGACCCTGTGAAGACGCTTCTAATGCATCCTACTTTTACTCTTATATATTGACATATACACACAAGCCTTTAACAGCTTATCTGTGCATTTACTTTAGTGATTGACTCACTGTAAATAGCATAGGAGGTTATTCGGCGCACTAAGACCATAGGCCAGTCCCAACAGACACAGGGTAACCTATTAGTGTACTTACTGCGACCCTGTGCCCCTTGACTGTCACAGTTGTTGAGTTCAACATTGAGTATAGTGCAACAATACTGTAAGGATTGTTGTGATTGAGTGATAGTGTTTCAATCCACCATACCCCCTATATTGTAGATAGCTTTATCTACAATATCTCATAAATCCTAGATATATTTTAGGTAAACCCCATAAGTCTTAAGTCTTACTTAAGCATATATAAGTCCTATACTTATTAGGCAAATCCTATAAATCCTGTACATTAGTCAGGTAACCCTCTTACTTAAGGTACTATCCTAGAGACCTTAAGTATACATACCCTTAGTCACTTAGGCTTAAGTAACATTAGTCTAAGGTACTATACATAACCAACCACCTGCACTTCATAGTTGCTAGACTATTTGTTAGGAGTTGTTATTCCTGATAACCTAGCCTATATTGTGCATATATTCTGTGCATATATTCTGATTCTTAATACTAGTTCTTAGTTATTCTCATATACATTTTGTATATAGTAATTCTTTCTTACTCCTGTACTTACACGACTCTTAACATTGGTGACCACCGCAGGGCATAGTGTTGGTTATCTTTAATTCTTACCTGTAATCTTTTGTACAAGCTTTCATACTTTGTATATACATTCTAACTGTGGTACTCTACTAACATTCTTTTATGTCTAGAAGATCAAGTAGACCTGCATCCTCTAATAGGACCCCTTGGGACACAAGACTTTCAAGAGAAGGTATGCCTAGACATAGTACCCCTAGAAGCTCTGTGCTTCCTAGAGACAGCATACCTACAGATAGTCCCAACAACCCTTTTGGACCTACTAGGTACTCTATTGAGCAATCCTCTCCTGAGGAACTAGTGATTCCCCAACCTATCCAACCCTATGAATCACCCATCAAGCCACATGCTTCCATGCCAGCCTTGGAAGACCCTCAAGCAGGACCTAGTAGCTCAAGAAGGATATCTCCTCACTCTCATAAGTCATCATCCAGACACTCTCCAAGATTGTCTCCTTTGGAATATGAAGCTAGTCAGGAAGCCAACAAGTTAGCTAAACCAAGTTCTTCTATAAGGAAACCTTCACCTTTTGGTAATAAGGCTAGCTCAGCTACCTTCCAGAGGATGATACCTGTATTTGGACTCCCTGATATAGAGATGTTGGAACCTTCCTCTAGTAAACCTCAGCCCTCTGAGCCTATGAACTCTCATGAGCTTAAGAGATCTAAAGGAAAAACTTCTGAAGCCCACATATCTAAGCATAGGGAAACTCAAGCTGCCTTACTGGATCCTAATGATAGGTCTTTTACTAATGACCCAGCAATTCAGAAGTACCTACCCTATTCTCCTTCCACTACCTTATACCCTTTAAATGAAGAATCTCCAGGAGAATTCAACTATCAGCCTGACTGTACCCAAATGACCTCTTGGTGCAGGAAGAACCCTCAAGCTAATAGCTTTAGGAAAGTCTACAGGCAGCTAGGAAGAGTATTCTATCATGTGGAGATACCTCCAGCCCATGAGAATTGCTACCCCTCACCTTCTTGTGAGCAATGGGCTTCTCACTACTTCAAACTACTAGATACTGTAGTAACCTTTAGACCTACATGTTGCATTACTACCAAGTTAGTTCCTGCTCAAGAAATCAACCATTGGCCTGAATATGGTAAGTTACACATAGACCTGAATAAACTAATCAAGAGAACTGTTCATAGCGTCTATGACATGGAGGAGCTATTGCCCATTCCTGAATGGCCAGAACATGACTGTTTATTCACCTCTCATTCCTTTGAGGTAGCTGCTGTCACTTATAGGGATCAGATGGAGCGTTTCATTCAAAAGCTATATGAGATCCTTGGTAGACAACTTCAGACTGGACCACCTTCCCCAGTCATCTCTGCAGGACATCTCAGTGAGGTAGAACCTGGACAAGAACACCTTAGGGATAGGACCCTACAACTCAAGCAAGATATGACCCTTTTAGTGCCCAAAAGTTCTAGAGCCTCTTCTGTCACTCCACAGGAGGCGGCTCAAGAAAACTTACTAAGGAGTCTTATCAAACCCACTAGTCAAGTTACTATTGCTAGTCCTTTACTTCCAGATCCTCAAGTTTCTCCTCCAACTGTAACCCTGCACACCTCCAGTAGCACTCCTCCAGGACAACCTCCTAGTAGTCTTCATTCATCCAAAGCCTCTCTTACTGTTACTATGCAACCTAGGTATTTAGGACCTGATAATGGAACCTCACTTATTCCCTCAGAACCTTTACCACCTCCTCCTAGCTCTATTGCTACTTCTTCCTCTAGATCTATACCCTTAGGAAGAATACCAGAGGAGTCACCCCATGTAACATTACAAGTCCCACCTACTTTAGAAAGGACTGAGAGACTTAGGAGAGAAGCCACTAAATCTCTAGGACCTAGACCACCTACTCCTAGACCCACCGTAGTCCCTTCCACTAGTTCAGAAGAAACCTTACCATCATCACCTAGAGGTAATGCTAGTGTTCCTATTGCACAACCCTCAGCTATACCTCCTTTCAATATACAAGCCCTTGAAGACTACATCAACAATCTTTCAGATGGAAGTATAGATGGCTTAAGTTCTTCTGAATCATCAACTGGAAGAGACCAAGTAGCCCCAGAACTAATAGCCCCAGCTACTCCTGCTGATTCTATTACTTCTGTCTCAAGTGCTGCTACTCATACCATGCAAATCCCAGTAGCACAGTCTACTCCCAGGATTAGAAGCCAAGTAGAAGAGGATAATGTTAGGAATATACCTTATAATCCACCTTTAAGCAATGCTGCTAGAAGAGTTAGCCTTGCAGGCCCAAGTATTCCTCTTAGAGATCCACCTCCACATGCTGACTTTATTAATCGCAGATCTTCCTTGGGAGCAAATCGGCGATCCTCAGGAAGACCAGCTATACCAGCTGAATCCTTTACCAGAGTATCTACAATCCCAGAAGAGCGCTCCTCTAGACTAGCTGAAAGTGCCCACAGGAGACCTACCTCCTCTCCTGAATCAAGAAGAACTCCTCTAAGTATCCATACCAATTTACCTTACTTACAGGAGCAGCCAGCACCAGTTACTAGAGAAGAAGCTAATATGAGTAGGAGAGGAAACTTCTTAGCCCCTCTACTAGCACCTGTCCCACAACTTCAAGTACCTCCAGCACCACCCATTGATAGGACTAGGTTACCTCCTCATATTGTAGGACGTATGGTCTCCTCTAGAAGGTTTAGTGAGCTGTTTAATGATCCACCTCCTAGGGATCAACTTAGAGATAGACTAGCTCCCTTAGCTGAAGGAGGAGGAGGAAATGACCCACCATATGATAGCGATGAAGGAGATTTTGATAACTCTGGTAAAAGAAGGAACAACCCACCTAGAAGGAATGGAGGAGGACCTCCCAACGACCCAGAAGATCCAGGAAATGAACCATATGCTCAAGCAAATGCAGCTAGAGCTAGACCTTTCAATCCAGCTCCTGTACATTTTGATACTAAGCTGAAACCTGACATAATCCCAGAGTGGGATGGAGACACTAAGAAGCTGTCGCGCTGGATGACATCCATCAACAACATAGCTGAGTATAGTAGCTACACTAGAATTCAGCTTGGACAGCAGATTCCTCTCAGGTTCACAGGAAGAGCTCTTAGATGGTTCAATGCATTAGATAAGGACTATAGGCGAATTATAACTGAAGATTGGCCAGCACTTAGGCAAGCTATCACTATCCACTTCATGAATAGGACCTTCCTGAACAGAAGCAAGAATGAAGCCATGCGCATCAGGTTCAGGGATAAAGATCATTCAGAAGAGACTCCAGAAGACTATGTCATCAGAAAGATGGAGGCTCTTACTATTGTCAGTGACTGGACTGACTCTGAATTAATCTTTGAAATCATGAATGGTGCTCCTAAGTCCTGGACCACGCATATAGACACCTCAAGAATAGTCACTTGGGAAGACTTCCTTGACAAGATTGCATGGCATGAGGAGGACCTTTTGGGAAAAGATTCTTCTCATAACTCTGACATACAGCGTCAACTACACCAGATGCAATCTACTCTCAAGAGACTAGAAGGAAACAGGCACTCTAGGCCAAGTGCGCGCTCACACTTAGCAGGATCTAAACCAGTAGGATGGCATCAAAATAATCCTCCACCAAAATACCCTAAGGATGACTCTACAGTATCTAAAGGTAAAACTCCTAAAGACAAGAAAGCTAGACCTTGTAGACACTGTGGAAGTATGATGCACTGGGATAGAGACTGTAAGCATGCCAAGAAGAACTCCAGATTTGTGCGATCACATATGGCACAAGCAGATGATGATGAATGGGAAGCCCAGGAAGCTTATGAAGATCTCTGTGATGAAGCCTACCTTGATGAAACAGAATATGACACTGAAGGAGAAGAGTCTGTTTCTGAGGAAGAGCAGGATTTTCATAAGCCCCTTCAGTCATTAGCTGTCTCTACCTCCAGCGCTAAGCCCAGCTCTGGATCCCAGGAGGAACAGCATGGTCTGGAGGGGACCACTGTCAGCCAGGGTACTAACTCTGCTGACCAGGGCAGTAAGGAATCTGATTCATCTGTATTCTCTGGATATGTACAACCCAAGCTCCCCACTAGGAAGAGCTTTAATAAGAAACTAAAAATGGCTAGTAGTCATACAGCTACTGCCAAGAATGGAGAAGAAATCACTCTCAAGCGATTAATGTCAAGACCACCAGGAACTGCTTTCTTTGGATCCAAAGCCACCATCATCAAAGGTTGGCTTCAAACAAGTAATGGACCTAAGAAGCGCATCACCTTTGACTCAGGATCAGAGATCACTCTCATTAATGAGTCAATACTCAAAACTCTAGATCCATCACCTAGAGTGCGCATTGGACAAAAACTCAAGTTAATTCAAGTTACTGGGAATAGTAGCTTATCACAGTATATTTCCCTTCCTATCATCTTTGATACTGAACAAGGATTAGTTAAAATGATTGTAGAAGCTTATATAGTTCCTAATATGAACACGCCCTTTATCTTAGGAACAGACTTTGCATCTCAGTATCAACTGTCATTAATTAGGAATGGAGATGGAACAAGGATAGTTTTTGGTGATACAGGACGTTCTATTCCTGTGGAAGAATCAGATTCCAGCCCAAGAATTGACCAACAAGGTAATACCTTTATGGTTGAAGTTGCGCAAGGATTCATCAAGAATTCTGAGAAAATCAAGATCTCTAAGAAAGCCTACAAGAAGCGACTTCAACATAGGAAATTACCTCCCAATACTGTCAAAGTAAAAGTCTATGAGACAGTTACTATCCCAGCGCATACCATCAAGCTTATCAAAGTTAAGACAACATGGAAGGAAGGTCAAGCCTCTGGTTTTATGGACAGATCTTTCAATTCCCATCGACAAGAAGAACATCTGTTTGCAATAACAGACTGCCTGATAGATAGGAACAACCCCAAGATTCAGGTTTCTAACTTATCAGAACATCCTTTAAGATTGCAAGGAGGAGAAATTCTTGGATATATGCATGATCCCAATGAATACCTTGCAAAGGAAAAGGACATTACTAAGGAAGAAAAAGACAGCATTATCAAGTATGCTACCTTAGTACAAGCCATGGTGCAGAGGAAAGCTGAAGAAAAGCCTACTGCACAAGAAGAGGAATTAATGAAGTCGCCTGAAGGAGGACCCAAGACTGCTGAAGTACCTGACCCAGAACCTGTCCCTTCAGATAGATTCCTTCAAGAAGTTAATTTCTCAGAACATCTCACTCCTAATCAAAGGGCTAAACTAGAAAAAGTCTTGCGCAAGTATGAGTTAGCCTTTGGATTAGATGGTAGACTTGGTACTCATAACACTCAACTGGAAATTAGACTAAGGCCCGGAACTAAAGAAATATCTATAACCCCTTACCATGCTTCTCCAGCTAAAAGAGAAGTCATTGACAAGCAGATTGAGGAATGGCTTAAACTGGGAGTCATTGAGCCATCCAAAAGTGCTTGGGGATTTCCTGTGATAGTAGTCTATCGCAACAGTAAACCCAGACTATGTGTGGATTACAGACGTCTCAATGAAGTAGCTATACCAGATGAGTATCCCTTACCAAAACAAACTGACATCTTGCATGCCTTGGAAGGATCTCAATGGCTTACTACCTTAGATGCGCTAGCTGGTTTCACTCAGCTAACCATTAAGGAGGAAGACAGAGAGAAACTTGCTTTCAGATGTCACAACGGCCATTGGCAACCTACCAAACTACTCTTTGGATATAGGAATGGACCAGCAGAGTTCCAGCGTGTCATGAATAGGATACTTTCAAGATTTCTATGGCAATTTGCCCTAGTATATATTGATGACATAGTGATCTATAGTGTTGAGTTTGAAGACCATTGCAATCACTTAGATCAAGTCTTAGGAGCTATTGAAGAAGCTGAAATCACCCTATCTCCAAAGAAATGTCACATTGGATACCAATCACTACTATTGTTAGGACAGAAGGTATCCAGATTAGGTCTATCAACCCATAAGGAAAAAGTTGACGCTATCCTAGAGTTGGAACCCCCTAAAAATGTTCCTACTTTACAGACTTTCCTAGGGATGATGACTTATTTCTCTAGCTATATTCCCTTCTACTCATGGATTGTAGCGCCTTTGTTCAAGCTTCTCAAGAAAGGAACAGCTTGGTCTTGGGAGGAAAAGGAACAACAAGCGTTTGAACTTGCTAAAGAGGCCCTTGCATCTGCTCCAGTAATGGCTTATCCTATTATTGGAAAACCATACAGATTATATACAGATGCATGCGACTATGGCCTTGGAGGAATATTACAGCAAGTCCAATCCATCAAGATAAAAGACCTAAAGGGGACAAAGGCATACAAGTACTTAAGGGGGGAATATGACAAAGGAAACCCAGTTCCCAGAATGACAATTCCTGCTTCCAAGCAGAGAGACGACGTGACTGGGGGGGATACATGGGATAAGCAAGACTTTGAAGAAACAACTGTACAAGTGGAGCAAGTCATTGCTTATTGGTCAAGGATTCTAAAAGAAGCAGAAAGAAACTACTCCCCAACAGAGCGCAAAGCATTAGCACTCAAGGAAGCACTTGTGAAATTTCAGGTATACTTGGAAGGAGCTGAATTTGTTGCTATCACAGATCACGCCGCTCTCACTTGGAGCAAGACTTACAATAATGTCAACAGAAGACTCATGACATGGGGCCTAGTATTCTCAGCCTACCCAGGAATGCAGATTGTGCACCGCGCAGGAAGAGTACATGACAATGCAGATCCTATCTCAAGACTTAGGAGGAGAACCCCATATCATACCAGCCCTCTGGCAGATCAATCAACTCCACTCAAGCTCAATATGGAGGAAGACCCATTAAGAAACCTCTACAAGGAGATAAATGAACGTTTTGAAGAGAAACTTCTTAGAGTTGCAAGCGCATTCACCCAGAGTTACAAAATTGGAAATAGTCAGAAGCCCATCAAGAAGTGGATACCCACACCGGCAGAAGCTATATCTTATCAAACAACTACCTCATACTCTGTGGAAATATCAATAAACTCAGAAGAAATCACAAGGTTCATAGAAGCATACAAGAAGGACTCCCATTTCAAGCAAGTGATGGAAGAGTTCAAGTCGCACCACAATCCACTCAATCCACCCTTCCATCAATACCAGATAGGAGATAATGGATTGATCTACTTTATAGATTCCCAGGAAAAGTATTGGCCATGTGTACCTAGGGATCTACAAGTAGATATTTTGAAGGAAAATCATGATAACCTTAATCAAGGAGCACATGCCGGTTATGCTAAGACATATCATCGAATTGCTTCTGTTTACTATTGGCCTAAGATGGCTAGAAGCATTCAGAAGTATGTACACACTTGTGATATCTGTCAGAAAGCAGGACATCGACGGCATGGACCCAGAGGATTCCTTCAACCTTTACCTATTCCACAGCAACCCTTTGAAGTAGTGTCAATGGACTTCATCATGGATCTTCCACCAAGTAACAACTACAACGCTATCCTAGTTATTGTGGACAAACTAACTAAGTATGGACATTTCATCCCATGTACTACTCAGATAGATGAAGTACAAACAGCGCAACTGTTCCATGATCATATATGGTGTCACTATGGTTTACCTCGGCAAGTAATCACTGATAGAGATGCTAGATGGACAGGAGCCTTTTGGGGTCACTTAGTTAGTATGTTAGGAATTCGGCGAGCACTCACCACTGCACATCATCCTCAGAGTGATGGACAAACAGAGATACTTAATCAAACTACAGAAGTGGCTATTAGAGTATTCACTAACCCAGCTAAGGACAATTGGAGTAAGCTTCTATCAGGATTTGCGCACTCATACAATACAGGTGTACATACATCCACACAACAGACACCAGCCTTTCTACTCTGTGGATTCCAGCCTCTAACATCAGCCGACTTACTGGCTCTCACTTCTGAGAACATTCCAAGACCAGCCCAAGAAAGTCAAACAGCTGAAGAATTCAAGGAATCCATGGAATTAGCACAATCACTAGCTAAGGACGCTCTCAAAGTAGCTCAGAATTATCAACAGAAATACTATAATTCTGACAAGACACATGTTACCTTTGAGCCAGGAGATTTAGTCTTAATCAATCCCCATTCCTTAAACTTACTCAAACATCAGTCAGGGAAAGGGAATAAGCTAAATATGCGTTATGAAGGACCATTTGAAGTCATGGAAAGCATATCACCAGTAGCATATAGGATAAGATTACCTGCTAGCTATCGCATACACCCAATCATTAACATAGCACACTTGGAATCTTACAAGGCATCACCCCCAGAGTTTGGAAGCCAACCCACTCAGAATATACCTAGAGAAGACTTCCAACAGATGCCTGAATATGAGGTGGAAAGGATAGTAGAAGAAAGGACAATAAAGAAAGGCAACAAGAGAATTAGGCAGTACAAAATCCGTTGGCTTGGATACAGCTCAGAACATGATAGATGGAGGACAGAGAAAGAATTAAGGAATGCTCCAGAAGTAATCAAAGAATGGAAGCGAACCTCTGGCTCCACTATCCATCCCAATCACAAGAAGAAGAAGGAGTTCTAAGCTCCACATGGCTTCTTCCATGTACCACAGGTGTAACTAAACCGGTCATATCCTCCAAGATAGGAAATAACAACATACTCAACGTTTAAAGCACTAAGTCAAACCTATCTTATGGAGGATGAATTTTGTATAAATGCTCTCACTCAACTCTCTCTATTGCCATCCCACTCACACTGAATACGTCTACTCAGTACTCTATCAATGTCTTTTGCTCAAAGCTTCTACTGTTTCCCCATCTTCACCACCTATCGCAATGATGTGCCTCTCTCCCCTGAGACAGGTATTATTGAGGCTAATCATGTTTGCAACTTATACTACATTTATGCTAACCGTCACAATGATCACCCTTCACCCTACTCAGAGAATCATCCTGACCCTCTGGAGCGGCGCATTCATGCTATGCCAGATGTTGAGGTGTTCCTCATGGCTGATGATCACCCTCCCCAGTGGTTCCTAGGTGTGGACCTTGCCCATGCTCTCCATGGGGCCTACTACCATGCTCTCCAGGTCTTTGGGGATGCTGTTCAACCCACAGGATGGAATCGCCATGATCCTTGGGGCAATTATGATTATGCCTCTAAGCTAGAAGAGATCAACTTCCCATACATCCCTTGTCCTATCTGCTTCACTCGCGATCTCTACCACTTCCCTTTTGACACCTTCCATGAATTACAGCGCCAAGTCCACCACAACAATTTCTATGTCATCTGTCTCAATGCGCTTTCCATCATTATTAATGCTACCAAGCAGAACCATTACAGCAACCTGGCTCATGTTGGGTACATTCGTGGTTCCCCTGCTTGCGTATCAGCACACCGCTTCTGGTGTTGTCTACACGGGCACCCTGTCATTGATAGCTCTGAAGACGATTTATCAGATGCGGGTAAGCAGAATTTGGCATAGAATTAATAATGTGCACTAAATATACAAGGATATGTGTCACAGGATTCCCTATCAATGGCTACGACGGCGACGACGAGTCCTTGGGCCCGCTTACGCCGCCCACTGAAGTTTCTCCACCGCCTGCGTTGGAAGAATTTGCGGAACAAATCTTCGACTACGCCGCTTGGGGACTCAAGCCTCCTGTCATCCCCGAGTCCCACGGAATCCACTGGCTGGGACAGCAATACAGCGATTCATTCACTGCGCCGGAGTTTGAGCCCCTGCACGCCGCAAGCAATGCAGGCGAGTACCCTGCACCCCCCAACAGCAGCAACTACGAGCTTGACGTCAACGCTCTTACCAAGCAACTTGCGCAAGTGGCCGTTGTACAGGACGCCGATCCCGCACCCCCGTCCTTCAGCGCCGACTTCGTCGAATCTGTTTGGGAATGGCCAGGAGAACCTCAGCCCGTCGCCGACCTGGGACCTCCTGAGTGGCCCTCCGTACCGCAGCAGCACACGCCTCCGTTTTCATGGGAAGACCATTGGCACGAGGTTCGCGCCCGCGACTTAAGGACCGAAGGGGATATGGACTTTGACATTGGCGGAGGAATCGAAATCAACGCTAACCATGTCATTCAAACTCGTCCTGTAGTCTCTAACTAGTAGTCAGTGTCTCCTTCAGCCTTGTAACTCCCAATCCGTGCTTTTAGCACCTCTTTCCTGTATTCTGCGACCATTAATACTCTACTCGCGAATCCGATTGTTTTTGACTCGTCTAAATAATCGTCGCTAAGAATTCAACCCTTATTCGTGTGAACGTCCCACCACACTTAGTATCAATCGATAGCCACGATTCGATAGATATCGATAGCATTTTTAACCAAGTCAAAAGCCTCGGATTTGACCTTGCAATAATTACAACAAGTAAATACCTTGCACCAGTTGAAGACTCAGAGCGGGTGACTAAGCCTTAAGCGCCCATGGCTCCGACTTTAAGACTTAGCAAATGAAGTAAAGGAATCTAATTCCTATTTTAAGGAGTATAATCAATTAGCATCAAACCTTTGATCAGGAAGCCATCTCTTGATAGGATAAGTCCAGATTGGGGGGGATATGTTATGGATATGACATTTCTTCTTTAATCTGTACTTATTCTATTAATTACACTAGTAATCTTACAGTAAATAAGTGAGGTAAAGATGCAAACTAAGGTTTTCAAGGTCCCTCTATCCAATAGTGACCTTTACAAAACCTACAAACCTCAGGAATACCCTTAATATGCAATGTCTTTTGCATATATGCTGTTTTCTCACTCATTTAAATATATATAAATTCAGCTGAGTAGATAAACAGTAGCAAGTAATATTTCTCTTGTTTGTAGTATTTATTATTCAAGATTCTATCTTGTGGCTACACACAGAAATATTCAGGGTCCCCCCTGTCGCATAGGCAAGTGCTCCGGCGCTTAATCAGCCCTTAAGCGCCGACGCACTAAATGCGCCTTTTCTCCATCACCCGGGCATCCCACACTGCCGAATCGCTTGCGCTTAGGTGCGCATGTTTGCGCGCTCCAGAACGCTGGGTCAAACTCCCAAAACGGACAACATTTGGTAGAGTTATGCCCCATTTACTGTAAGTACCCAATGCAGAGGTATCCTACCTTTGGGACTGTTTACTCCAAGGATGAAACACTTAGCCTTGGGACATCTAAGGACCCACACAGGTAAATACTGCCTTGGGGCAAACATTGCCTTGGGGCAAATATTAGGATCTGTTGTTTGTTTACTATGTACCAAGGTATCGGCTCCCTCAAGTGTTTCAGTTGCCACATGTACCTCCTGTACCCCCTCTTGGTATCAATCATGTATATACTTGTTTGTGCGCCTTCTCAGGGTATAAAAGGACCCTGTGAAGACGCTTCTAATGCATCCTACTTTTACTCTTATATATTGACATATACACACAAGCCTTTAACAGCTTATCTGTGCATTTACTTTAGTGATTGACTCACTGTAAATAGCATAGGAGGTTATTCGGCGCACTAAGACCATAGGCCAGTCCCAACAGACACAGGGTAACCTATTAGTGTACTTACTGCGACCCTGTGCCCCTTGACTGTCACAGTTGTTGAGTTCAACATTGAGTATAGTGCAACGATACTGTAAGGATTGTTGTGATTGAGTGATAGTGTTTCAATCCACCATACCCCCCATATTGTAGATAGCTTTATCTATAATATCTCATAAATCCTAGATGTATTTTAGGTAAACCCCATAAGTCTTAAGTCTTACTTAAGCATATGTAAGTCCTATACTTATTAGGCAAATCCTATAAATCCTGTACATTAGTCAGGTAACCCTCTTACTTAAGGTACTATCCTAGAGACCTTAAGCATACATACCCTTAGTCACTTAGGCTTAAGTAACATTAGTCTAAGGTACTATACATAACCAACCACCTGCACTTCATAGTTGCTAGACTATTTGTTAGGAGTTGTTATTCCTGATAACCTAGCCTATATTGTGCATATATTCTGTGCATATATTCTGATTCTTAATACTAGTTCTTAGTTATTCTCATATACATTTTGTATATAGTAATTCTTTCTTACTCCTGTACTTACACAACTCTTAACAATAGGCTAGGTTATCAGGAATAACAACTCCTAACAAATAGTCTACCAATCATGATGTGCGGGTGGTTGGTTATGTATAGTACCTTAGACTAATGTTACTTAAGCCTAAGTGACTAAGAGTATGTATACTAAAGGTCTCTGGGATAGTACCTTAGATAAGAGAGTTACCTGACTAATGTACAGGATTTATAGGATTTGCCTAATAAGTATAGGACTTATAGATGCTTAAGTAAGACTTAAGACTTATGGGGTTTACCTAAAGTATATCTAGGATTTTATGAGATATTGTAGATAAAGCTATCTACAATATAGGGGGTATGATGGATTGAAACACTATCACTCAATCACAACAGTCCTTACAGTATCATTGCACTATACTTAATGTTGAACTCAACAACTGTGACAGTCAAGGGGCACAGGGTTGCAGTAAGTACACTAATAGGCTACCCTGTGTCTGTTGGGACTGGCCTGTGGTCTTAGTGCGCCGAATAACCTCCTATGCTATTTACAGTGAGTCAATCACTAAAGTAAATGCACAGATAAGCTGTTAAAGGCTTGTGTGTATATGTCAATATATAAGAGTGGATAAATAGATGCATTAGAAGCGTCTTCACAGGGTCCTTTTATACCCTGAGAAGATGCACAAACAAGTATATACATGATTGATACCAAGAGGGGGTACAGGAGGTACATGTGGCAACTGAAACACTTTGGAGAGCCAATACTTAGGTACATGGTAAATAATAACAGATCCTAATATTTGCCCCAGGGCAATGTTTGCCCCAAGGCAGTATTTACCTGTATGGGTCCTTGGATGTCCCAAGGCTAAGTGTTTCATCCTTGGAGTAAACAGTCCCAAAGGTAGGGTACTGCTGCATTGGGTACTTACAGTGAATGGGGCATAACTCTGCCAAATGTTGTCCGTTTTGGGTGTTTGAACCAGCGTTCTGGAGCACACAAGCAGGCGCACCTAAGCGCAAGCAATTTGGCAGTGTGGGATGCCCGGGTGATGGAGAAAAGGCGCATTTAGTGCGTCGGCGCTTAAGCGCTGATTAAGCGCCGGAGCACTTGTCCATGCAACAGGGGGACCCTGAATATTTCTGTGTGTAGCCACAAGATAGAATCTTGCATAATAAATACCACAAACAAGAGAAATATTACTTGCTACTGTTTATCTACTCAGCTGAATTTATATATTTAAATGAGTGAGAAAACAGCACATATGCAAAAGATATTGCATATTGAGTGTATTCTGGGGGTTTATAGGTCTTGCAAAGGTTGCAGTTGGATAGTGGGACCTTGAAAACCTTAGTTTGCATCTTTATCTCATTTATTTACTGTAGGATTACTTGTGTAATTAACAAAATAAGTACAGATTATGGAAGAAATGTCATATCCATAACAGCACCTCTGTTGGCCTGGGAGTGTCTGGGTGTGCTGGAGGGGTCACTGGCATTGCTGGCCTGCTTGTGTAGGCTGGTGGGTCCACTGGGTAAAGCAGAATGAGGTTCTGCACTGCCTGGGTCAGCTCTCTTGCAGATGGAGGTGTGGAGATTGTGGGGGTGGGGTAGCAAACCCATGGCAATGCCATTGTGCCAGATCCCTGAAAGCACCTGGATGGGAGGCAATGAAGTGCCACCAGCAATATACTTGCTTTCTATACAGTGTATCTGGGCCTTCTTTGCCCCTGGGATTGAGCCAATAGAGAAATCCCCACTGGGGATGCCTTTACACATTGCACTTGAAGAGCCTGACCTTGTTGCAGCTTCTGGTGCTCATCAGGGCATGAATTATGTTGGCAGAGCTGTCTAGGTGTGCTCTCATTTCTTCTGGGCCATTCATGATGTAGCAATCAATGTTGAGACAAGGGTTGTAGGCCAAGGCATTGATAGAGCTGAAGATAGGCATGCTGGGATAGTGGGGAGCACAAGAAGAGCTTAGCAGGGCAAGTTTTGGTGGTGAGGGCTTGTAAAGTGACAAAGTGGGCAGTTGTGGACTTGCTGAGTTGCTTGACTACCTTACCTCTTGTAACTCTGTGCGCATTTGCAGGAACAGGGTTGTTGGTGGCCAGGGCATCTGGATAATTAGCAAAGAAGTGGCACAATTTGTCCTTGCAATGCTGTAGATCCTTGGCTGGTTCCCATGTGTCCTCATCCTTTCCATCTGACCCTGTACTTCCAGATTCCATCTTCTGCTGCCCAATCTACAAATCTGTCTACTTCATACTCTTCTTCTCCTTCTGCTGTGATCACAGGCAGTGGAGGAATGAATGTGCAATCAAACTCTGTGTCTTGTTTAAAAGCAGACAACAAGCTTACATGGAACAAATCATGTATCTTCATGGTCTCAGGGAATACCAGGCAATAAGCACAAGAGCCCACTCTTTCTATGCCAGGGAAAGGACCATACTGTTTATGGTCTAGCTTTTTGCTGGGATGCTGCAATATGATGTTGGAAGCCAGAAGCCAAACTTTGTCTCCTGGTTGAAACTCAGGAGGTGGTTTCCCTGTGTTTGCCTGTTTGTAGTGCTCCTGAGCCCATTTGATTGATGCCTGTACTTCCTGAATTGTCTCAGCCAGTTGCTTGGCTCTGTCATCAGCATCAGGTGATCTGGTGAGTTCCAGGAGTGGTGAAATGACAGGAGAGTGGCCATACACAATTTCAAAGGGTAATTTGCCTGTTGCTTCACTTCTGGCATTGTTATGAGCAAATTCAGCCGGTGGGAGCCAATCAACCCAATCAGACTGTCTATGATTGATGAAGGGACGTAAATGAGCCTCCAGCCATTGGTTCTTGATCTCAGTTTGCCCATCAGATTGTGGGTGATAAGCAGTAGAGAAACTAGGATTTATTTGCAGAGATTTATAGAGTGCCTTAAGAAACTTGGAGTTGAATGTAGTCCCTTTGTCAGACACAGTACGCTTGGGAGTGCCATGTAGCTTCCAGACATGCTCCAGGAACATCTGAGCTATGTCCTCAGCAGTGGCAGCCTCCTTGCAGGGAATCAAGTGCATCATCTTTGAGAAGCAGTCTACAACCACCAGGATGCTGTCATAACCCTTACACTTGGGAAACTTGACAATGAAATCATATGAGATGTCTTCCCAGGGACCAGCAGGGATAGAAAGCAGGTTGAGAGCATAGTTGAGTACATGGCCCTTACTTCTTTGGCAGATTTCACAAGACTCCACATAGCAATTGATTTGGAATTTCATTGCTGGCCATTAATAGTGAAAACTGATTAACTCTAGAGTTTGTGCTCTTCCTTGGTGTCCAGAAGCAAGAGAATTATGGAAGTGATACAGGAGCTGCTGTTTGATCTCAGGTTCATCTGGCACAGCTATGCTTCCTTGATACAAAAGTAGACCCTCCTCAATTGTATAGTCCTTGAATTTCTGTGCAACACTATGGGGCAGTGATTTAGGGTCTGATACAGCTAGCAAGATTGTATCAAGACCAGGATCTTCCTGAGTTGCTCCCTTGATCTCATCCAGCAAAGAAGAATCTATGTGTCCTGAAAATGCCCCAAACTGTTATTCTGGGATCATCACTTGTGGAGATGGCTCTAGGTCCATGTGGTCTGGTTGTCTTGACAGGGCATCAGGTTTCTGTCACTGTTCCCAGGCCAGTAAGCAGTGACAAAGTTGTAGCATACCAGCATGAGATGCAAGCATGCATGACACCTGTTGAAGGTTCTGGCTGATTTCTGGTACTCCAGATTTTTGTGATCAGTAAACACAGTGATTGGTTGCTCAGTTCCTTCCAGGAATGTTCTTCAGTGCTCAAATGCCCAAATGATGGCAAGTAGTTCCTTGTCATGTGTGTCATAGTTCAGCTCAGTGGGTGAAAAGCTGGCTAACATGAATGCAACAGGATGTATACAACCATCTTCCTTTCTCTGAGATGGTACAGCACCCATGGCTGCTCCAGAAGCATCTGTTTCCAAGGTGTAGGGTTTAGATTCATCAGGGTGAGCTAGAACAGGCTCCTTGCAAATCTCAGCCTTGATTGTATCAAATGCAGCCTTCTGTTCCTCTTGCCAGATCCATGGTTGTTCTTTCTGAGTAAGGTTATTCAGAGGGCGTGCTAAGCAAGAGAAGTTGGGGACAAAGCAACAGTAGAAGTTTGCAAAGCCTAGGAATGATTGCACCTGTTTCACATTTTGGGGTTCAGGCCAGTCCATGATTGCTTGCACCTTGTCTTTCTCCATTGAGATGCCATCAGGAGTAATCACAAGACCATTGTAGGTGACTTCTGTGACAAAGAAGTAGCATTTGGCAGGGTTGCAGAATAGATTATGCTTCAGCAAGCAAGATAAGACTTCTTTGACATGTTGCACATGCTCTTCTCTTGAGTTTGAGAAAATCAGGATGTCATCCAAGTACACAACCACAAAGATATCAAGCAAATCATGGAATATGTTGTTCATGAAGCGCATAAACACAGCCAGGGTGTTGCTAAGGCCAAATTGCATGACTGTGGGAGCAAAGTGACCAAGGGCAGTGCAAAATGCAGCCTTCCATTCACCTCCTTCCTCAATTCTGATGTTGTGATACCCATTCCTCAAACCCAGCTTTCTGGAGATCTTAGCATGGCACAATTTCTCAATTAGCTTGTCCTGTCTGGGTAGTGCATATGTGTCCTTGATTGTGATGGCATTTAGCTGGCAATAATCCACCACTTAGCAAAGCCTGCCATCAGCTCTTTTCACAAACATTACTGGAGCTCCTGCTGGTGAGGTGGTTGGCACAATCTTTCCAGCTGCAAGTTTTGAATCAATGTGCTCCATGAGTGCTTCTCTTTCCACAGGGGTCATAGAATAGATAGGACCAGAGGGAGGTTATTTGTCCTCTTCCAGGTCAATAGAAATGTCATAAGGGCAATGTTCTGGTAGTGTGGTAAAGAACTCTTCACTGAACACTTTCTGGAGTTCCTGAAACTCAACAGGGAGATTCTGAGGCTCAGGGTTGATGCTGCCAGTTTGTGCTTCTGTAGCTAGGCAGAGTGAGACTTTCATGGTGGTCCAATCAATGTCCAGGTTAGCCAATTTGAGCCAGGGGGTTCCACAGATAAGGTTTCTGTTTCCAAGGGGAAGAGCATAGAAGATGGCAGAGAATTGCCTGTTTTGAGAGCTAAAGACTAACTGGGCCTTGAAGCGGATAGGGTTGCAGACTTCTTTGCCATTAATGCCAATGACAGAGTGTGGGGAGTCCAATTCAATGAGTGGAATGTTGTGAGAATGGGCAAATTGGGGATCAATGAAGTTAGCAGAAGAACCAGAATAAATTAGGGCTGTTTGAGTGCCTGTGACTCCCTCTAAGTCTATTGTGAGCAGTGGTGATGTATTGGATTGCAGGCAAAACAGGGGTTCTATAGACATGTGGGGATATTCAGGAAGCCTGGACACAGGGCATGACTTTCTTAGACTTTTCCTGCTTGGGGAAGCAATTCTAGCTCTTCTACTTCTGCAGCCTTCCCTGATTCAGGCTTAGAGCATTCTATTGTTTGGAGCTGCCATCCATTCTTGCAGTCCTGCCATTTGTGAGACTTCTCTCCACACTTGGAACATTCTCCAGCATTTCTCCTTGCTTCCTGAGTTTTCTTGGAAATAAAATTGCTTGAGCACCCTTGAGCAGGGCATTGTGGTGAGATGCTGCTGCTGTTGCTGTCTTTTCTTAGCTCATTGCATGCCTCAAACAGCATGTCATCAATTAGACAGGTGGTAGAGATAAACTTGTCCAGTGCAGTGATGTTCTTGTGCAGGGTGTACTCAATCAGCTTGCTTCTGACTTCTGCCTTGAGCCTCTGGTGGAAGGAGGCAATGAGGGCAGGGTCTGACCATTCTAGTTTGCTTGCTATGATTCTAAATTCTGTGGCATAATCACTTGCTGATTTCAGCTGCTTGCGCTTGCGCAGGCATTGTTCTGCAATTTGTGCAGCTGCTGAATTGCTCCAGTTGTGCAAGAATGCTGCTTTGAATGTATTCCAAGATTCCAGGGTTGGCTCATCATCACTATTCAGCAGCTTCTCTTAATAGATCTGCCCCCACTTCTTGGGTTGTCCATCCTTTAGGTTCATGAGGATAAAGGAGATGTGGCTGTGATCAGAAGGGAAGGAGGAAGCATTGCTGAGATAGTATGTTTTGCAATCCAGGATAAAGATTTGGCTGCAGGGCCCTTCTTGCCATCATACTTCTCAGGAGCAGGGATCTTTGATTTCACTTGGGCTGGGCCAGGAGTTTGGGACAGTCCCCTGAAGGTGCTCTGAAGTGGGACAGATAAGGCTCTGCCCATGATGGTAGCAATGTTGTTACACTCCCTACAAATTATACCACTGGAACCTCCAAATTCTTCTATTATTTTTACAATTTTTTACAAAACCTTTACCTTTAGTTTTTTATCATGTGATCCTGGTGCTTATCCTGCCAAGATGCCATGCCAAGGGCACTTATACATGTTCCAGGCTTCCATGCAGCCTGCAGCACACTTCTTCCTTTTTTTAGAACTTCTTCTCCCATGCCTCATCAATTTGTAATTAGTTGTCACTTGTGTATATACACAGCAGGGAAATTGCTTGGAGACACCAAGTTGATTTTACCTTGTCTACCATCCAAGACAGGTTACAGCAGTTCAGAAGTAGCATTGGGACCATAAGTCCCCTTACTGATCAGTAGTTAGCAGACCCCCATTCTCACCAGCCTGAGGACCTTCTCCATTGTAGATAGATAGCCCAGCGCCACCCTGAGCAGTTTAGTTTACAGTAGTTTAGCCTTAGATAGCAACTTGCTCTGTTTAGCATGGTCCCAAGCACCCACCACTAGTGAGTGACCAACCATGCAGTTAGGTCATGACAAATGTTGTGTAGTGTTCTTGCCTCCTTTTCTTCATTTGTTTCTTCTGGTTGAGCTGATAGATATTCTTTGCTTAGGGTGCTACTTGTTGCTGCTCAAGATGTGCTTGGGGGATCTACAGGTGTTGGCCTGATGAATGACTGCTCTGGGTTAGTGTCAAGGTGTTCCTGGGCATGTGGGATTGTCCAGGAAGTGTTTGGGGTTGTTCTAGGTTGTTCTGGTAACTCCAACTTGACCCTTTGTTTTCCTTTTGGGTCAGGCTCATCTTTGATAGGGACTAAGAAGTCCTTGTTGCCTGAGCTGCCTGAGCCAGAAGGGGCCTTGGGGGTGTTGTCTATGACTGTGAAGACTCTTCTGGGAGGTGTGTGTGGATCTGTGCTGCTGGGGGCAGTCAGAAGGTGCTGAATTGCACTCTCTACTGCTTGTGTCACATCCTGCAACATGGTTTGTTTCCAAGCGTCTAGATGGCTGATTAGATGCCCTGTGTTCTTCTCCAGTAGTCTGTGGAGTGCTGGGGGTGGAGATCTGCTGCTGGCATTGTTGCCTATGAGATATCTGTGCAGGTGATTGAGTTTTGTAGCATCCTCTTGCTGCCAGAGGATTTCTGGATGGAGTGTGACCCTTGTGCAACTTGTAGGTGCATTGGAAGGTCCTTCTAGTGTGGCTGGGGTGGTAAGGGGGGATGCCTGCCTTGATGCAATTGAGGCCATTGATGATTTGCATGATCTGGTGTCTGCCATAGTGTCTGATGCAAACTACACACAATCTGAGAGGTGTATTGAGGTAAAAGAATTCAGGTCTGTCTGTGTTATGGAATGAATAATTTAGACATATGCGCCCCTAATTGCCAATAGTGAATAGTGCAAACTAGAGTAATCATATTTGCTCTATCCAAATATGGGCATGGACATTACTATATTTGGAAACTGGTGGTGCTACAAGACCTTTCATACCTTATTTCCTCATTGCACTTGCATATATACACATTCAATCATGCAAGATGGTCATACTATTATTCCCATGATTTATAGCATTTTTTGTATCATACATTTATATGTAGGAACAGTACTTACAGACCATAGAACAAGTGCAAGTAAGCATGGAAATGCCAGCGCTTAGTAATTGCAAATAAGCGCCAAAGGTTGGCAGGGTGCACCAATGCCAATATCTCAGCAGGAGATAGGCATATTACTATGCAGGCAAATACCAATAGGTTGGAAACTCTGGCATCTCACTTCTCAAAAAGGAACTGTCTGATTCTGAGCCAAATTGATGGAGGAACTAACCATTTAAGATTCTAGCTCTTTCTATGAGATCCTACCTTGCCTCAAGGTTATTTTTAGAATTCACACTAATGTAATTTAGTCATGTATACTGAGCAGCAAAAGTATTGTGGGTCAGGAGAGGTCAAAAGTTTATCTCCATTGCTGAGCATCCAATCAGTGAATCCCATCCAAATTTTACTGACACATGTGGCCATTGTAACACTATGTTTTAGCACAAAATCTTACAAATCCATCATGAACTAAGCTCACAACCCCACTTTTGCTATAATGCAACCTGCAAAACTTTTGCTGATTGTGTTGGGCATCTTAAAAATCTGCACATAACTGATTATGCAGTTCAGTACAAGTTCTGGTTTTTTGCACACACATTCTCAGTTATATGGCCCATCGCTGGACAGAGTATTAGTCTGTTTCACCCATTAGGGACTGTGTAACAGAACTGTCTTCTTAGGGCCAGTAAAAAAGACTCAAAATTGCAGTTACATTGAACTCAAGGCACTGTGTGGGCTGGAAATGCTTTGGGGTATCTCAGGTGACTGCTGGTACCTAGTGAGGCTTTCTCCAAGACCATCTCATACCTGGGACTGGCAATATGAGGGATTGCAGTGGGTTAGGCTGTATGAGCTGAAAATTGAAATGCCACTCATAAGCTGGAATCCAAGCCAAATAACATAGAACTTCTAGGAGTAGTAGACACAGGTCAAGGGTATGCTGAGATCAGGTATCTATGGCAGAAGTGATGTGTTCACAAAGATAGCATGCAGTATACACAGAGATTGCAGCCAATGGGTGGGGTCTCAAATTGAACATGTTCTAACTCTGTGATTGTCAATCAGGAAACAGCCAATTTTCCATCATAAGGTCTGTCTTAGAGACACCTTCTACTGTATAACTTTCTACCTCTTCCAATTCACAATCACAGAGTTAGAACATGTTCAATTTGAGACCCCACCCATTGGCTGCAATCTCTGTGTATACTACATGCTATCTTTCTGTACACATCTGTTATAGAGTAGGGTTTTAGAGACTATGTAATTAAGTACAGAATACAATAAAGTGATTAATGGATCAATTACATATGGATATAAAAGGCAATAGACTAGCTATATAAGGGTAAATTAGGTTATTAATCAGGGTGATCCCTACACTTAACAAGTAATCAAGCAATTACTGCAGATGCAGGTGGTTGGTTATGCTTATACCTATAGTATGAAATTTAGTACTGAGTCTTATTTACTTACTGTAATTTATCTAGAGTTAATATCAATTCATTTGATGGAGATTGCACTTAATTAAAGTGTATATGCTGCTCTCCAGGCCTTAAACTCTCCCAACTTACTCAAGAGGTTCAGGGTTGCCCTAGTGCCTTTCCTAGCTACCCAGTATCTGTTGGGACCTTGCTAGAGGCTATATGTGCCAAGATGCCTTACAGGTTAAGTTCAGTGAGCTTAAGAGGCTAAGAAAGCAAAATAAGACACTCTAAACTAAGTAAAGAAGATCTAATAGATCTTCAAGTTCACACAAGGGATGAAAAGAAGGGTAAAAGGAGGATGTATTCATAGGGTCTCCCTCAAGGGCTTTATATGCCCCAGAGGGAGAACAAATAACTATACACACAATGTACAAAAGAGGAAGTTACATGAGAGGTACAGTCTGTATTTGATACATAAAGACCAATTAGTCCCAATAGGTCCTAGTGAGATAGACCAAAGGCTATTTATAGAATGTTCTAGAGCATACATGACTAAATTACAGTAGTGTGAATGCTAAAAATAACCTTGAGGCAAGGTAGGATCTCATAGAAAGAGCTAGAATCTTAAATGGTTAGTTCCTCCATCAATTTGGCTCAGAATCAGACAGTTCCTTTTTGAGAAGTGAGATGCCAGAGTTTCCAACCTATTGGTATTTGCCTGCATAGTAATATGCCTATCTCCTGCTGAGATATTGGCATTGGTGCACCCTGCCAACCTTTGGCGCTTATTTGCAATTACTAAGCGCTGGTGCTTGCATGCTTACTTGTACTTGTTCTATGGTCTGTAAGTACCATTCCTACATATAAATGTATGATACAAATAATGCTATAAATCATAGAAATAATAGTATGACCATTTTGCATTATCAAACATGTATATATGCAAGTGCAATGAGGAAATAAAGTATAAAAGGTCTCATAGCACCGCCAGTTTCCAAATATAGTAATGCCTATGCCCATATTTGGATAGAGCAAGTATGATTACTTCAGTTTGCACTATTCACTATTGGCAATTAGGGGCGCATATGTCTAAATTTATACTGAACTGCATAATCAGTTATGTGCAGATTTTTAAGATGCCCAACACAATCAGCAAAAGTTTTGCAGGTTGCATTATAGCAAAAGTGGGGTTGTGAGCTTAGTTCATGATGGATTTGTAAGATTTTGTGCTAAAACATAGTGTTACAATGGCCACATGTGTCAGTAAAATTTGGATGGGATTCACTGATTGGATGCTCAGCAATGGAGATAAACTTTTGACCTCTCCTGACCCACAATACTTTTGCTGCTCAGTGTAGCATATATTGTGCATATATTCTGTGCATATATTCTGATACTTAATACTAGTTCTTAGCTATTCCCATATACATTTTGTAAATAGTAATTCTTTCTTACTCCTGTACCCACACAACTCTTAACACAACCTCTTGAGTAAGTCAGTTGGGAGAGTTTAAGGCCTTGAGAGCAGCATATACACCTTAACTGAGTGCAATCTCAGTAAAATAAATTACTAACAAATCCAGATAAATTACAGTAAGTTACTAAGGCTCTGTACTAACTTTCATACTATAAGTATAAACACAACCAACCACCTGCAACTGCAGTAATTACTTGATTACTTGTTAAGTGTAGGGATCACCCTGATTACTAACCTAATTTAACTTTATATAGCTAGTCTATTGCCTTTTATATCCACAGCTAGTTAATATATTAATCACTGTATTATCTTCTGTACTTAATTACATAGTCCCTAAAACCCTATTCTATAACAGTCTGAATCAATGTGAGGGTAGCCTAGTTGGTGGTGTGCAATAGCCCAGTGCACTCTGTGGCAAGGGAAAAGAGAACTATAAGAAGTAAAAGTGGGAATGAGAACCTAAGTGATGTCCAGGTTGATAGATTGGCTATAGCCAGAAAAGAACAATTCACAATGTCACAACCAAGGACAAAATAGTTGCTGTGAGATGATGAGACAATTCACACAGATAAGAAAGTGGGGAATTAACAAGGTGAATTGTTCTTGGGGTTTCCAAGCCAATTCACAGTCTTCTTTTATAACAAAAGTGAAAGGGAGTAGATACATGAGAAGGGATGGTGTCCAGGCTGCACAACTGGGAAGCAAGATAGAGCATATGTCTCAGAAGCTCTGCACAGTAAACCAGGCCAGTGCACAGCAAGATAAGCAAGATAGAAGCACTTAGCAGAGAATAAGTCTGAACTAAGTGCAAGAAGGGAACAAGGAAGTGGGAAGAACATAAACAAGGAAGATTGGAACTATACAAACAGATTAGATGGATACAGATGAGCTCCCCAGATGCATGCACTAGGTGGGAGGAGGAAGCAATAGCCAATACATAGTCATGTCAGGAGGTGAGGCTCATGACAGCTTGCATTGTTTTGCATAAATATGACCTTCTCCATGTCCAACCCATAGTACTCCAGAGTTTGCTTAAATTAATCTTCTAGGATTTCCACATAGAGTTCCTTGGTGAGAGACCTATCTGTCTTGCACATAAAACCAGGGCCTTCCCACCCCATGCATGCCCAAATCATGATTTGGCCTCCTCCATGCTTGTGGGTTTTGATGATCTGGTGGGGCTGAGGTGCCTGGCCAACCCTTTTATAGGCATAGCAGTGCCCATCTGACCTAAATCTGTTGATCTTGGTCTCATCTGACCATTGGACCCTCTTCCAGTCATCAATTGTCCAGTGCTGGTGTGCCATAGCAAATTTATAGCATGCCTTGATATGTTCCTTTGTCATAGCTGGCTTTTTGGGCTTGACAAAAGGCACCTGTTGTAGACACATTCAATACCACGGAATTTACTCCGAATTTCTCAAATTTAAACAAAGCTGAACGGACGACATTTTCAATCACGTGACTTCGGCGCTTATATCATACACTAAGCGCCAAGCCACATCCCCATCCGCGCTTATTCAGCACATGTAGCCACCTCCACCTATGACAACATCATGACACGTCAGTGACACGTATGCATGAGTAAGGCCAACTGCGGAGCAGTGTTCTTATTGGATTAGGTATTTGACTTCTTGTATTTGTAATTAGATCACTTGTAGAATATAAGGAGGCCAACCAACCATGGTAACACCCAGGTTGATTACCTCTTGTTGCATCCCACATTGTACAAGGGCCTTACAGCCCAGTAAACCCCCTACTTAGTTACTCAGTCTACGCTGCCTTAAGCGGCTTCTCCATTGTACATACATAGCCTGCCATTGCCCTTACAGCCTTGGCCATTGTAGTATAGCTGGTTGTTGTTGTAGGATAGCTTGCCACCGCCTTACATGGTTTTTACTTAGTTACTCCCGGCCGCAAGCGCCCTCCTCCTTGACGTCCTTACAGACGTCTAGGACACTAGGTAATCAACCTTAAGTTGGTTGCAAACCGTGCCCACCAAGCACACCCTACTCAGACCCAACAAACAAGAAGGCCCCCTGTACTAGCACAAGGGAAATCACCTGATTGGGCTTGCCTTTTGCTATCAATAATCAAACTAGCATTGGCCCCAGGTAGTACCAAATTGCTATAAGGCAGACGGGTTCTAATTGTCTGCATACCACTGGTCACCGCACCTTTTGTCAGCGGAGCTAGCCAGCAGATCCACCTGCTTGCAGAAAACCCGTTCCACATCACGCCCGCACACGGCAGCTGATTGGTTAATAGGGACTGTCCAACGCTAGGCGGTTGACGCAAGCTCTTAGCGCCAGTACAATAAAGCTACCCATAAGTCCTGATATAGGCACCCTGGCTATTAGCCCCCATTTCCCCCACATTGCCCACCATTACTTCCCGCACCCCCTCTTGCGCTTCCTCTTGCGCCTCCCAGCGCACTGCTTCCCACCAAGGCCGCTCTTATCCCCATGAGATGGCAACCCGCTCCCAGAGCACCGCTTGTCCCCCATCCCCTCTTGATCAAGGAGAGCTGGGACCCACTCTTCCAGCAACCGCCAATGAGTCAACAAGCTTTGAACCCAAAGTCCACAGGGAAATCTCCCTTGGACAAGCAATCTCCCTCATCCTGGGATTACAAAACCAGGTCCTCCAACTTGAGCGGGAACTTGAGGAAACAAAGGAAGCCACAAAGGAAGCCCAAGACTGGATGGGCGCAGTTGATCAAGCCCTTGCTTGCATTGAGGCTGGGGGTGGAGCCCCACACACACCAGAAGACCGGAAACCTTTGGCAGTCAAGGCCATGCCCAGGCCCTTACCCAAAACCAACCCTCTACCAGCGCCTAGTGCGCCCCTCATTGCCTGGGCCAACCCCACTAGGGCTCCCCCTGTCTTTGCCCAACCAACTCCCGTCCGGGCTCCCCCGCAAGTCCATACTCCCCCTGCACCTGCGCCTATTGGACTCCAATCCCCCCAAGTCCCTCAACCAGTGGCTCCTATAACCACTTACCAGCCTCCGGTCAAGGTAGATCACCCTGACGCCTACACTGGAAAAATAGGAAACAAAGCCCGCCAATGGTTAACAAGGATGTTAGCATGGGTCCACCTCAATCAGCGGATGTTTCCCATGGATCAGGAGACGCTGTCCTTTCTCCTAATGAATATGAAGGATGTGGCAGGAGCATGGGCACACCCCCATCTCAATCAACTTGGCTCTCACAGGGCCCTAATTCAAACGGTTGACAACTTCAGGACGGAGTTCTTGGCTGCATTTGGTAACCCAGATGCCACGCAAGCCGCCAAGCGGCAAATCACCAACCTTACTCAGAGAGGCACCTGTGCTGAGTACATCACAAAGTTCAGGACCATTGCTATGGACCTGGACTGGAATGACGCCGCCCTTCATGGGCAATTTGCACGTGGCCTCCACTGGGAGGTCAGCCGTCTTATTGCCACCCGCAAACGGCGCCCAACCACCCTCCTTGAGCTGCAGAATGCGGCCCTGGTCATTGACAACGCCCTCTGTGAGGAGCGTGCCAGCCACCCGCCTAAGGGTAGTAAGTCTGGGACTTCCTCCTCCACCCCCAATAGGGGGTGAGTACCGGCCAACAGGCCACAAGACCAGGGCGCCTCTCCAGCAACCCCAATTTTGTCTCTGAGGAGGAACAAAACCGCCGCCGGGCTGAAGGCCTATGCATTAAGTGCGGCAAATTGGGCCACAAGTTTGCGGAATGCCGCACCGGCTGGAAAGCCACGCCTAAAGAGGAAGGCGTCAAAAAGGAGGCCGCCAAAATTGGCAAAGAGTCTGGACCCAAATTGGGAAAAGACTAAGGGTATCTGCTGCCGCGCGCAAGAACCCTAAGGACACTAGTAATGATTGTATAGAGATTTGTCATGTATCTACTGCTTCCAAATTATCACCACTCTTCACCATCTCTATACAACCAAAGCAAGCAGAACCAATAGAAGTCCTGATTGACTCAGGCGCCACATCCTCCTTCATGCACCCCCAAACCGCGGAATCTCTCCGCCTCCCACTTACAGATCTCCCTTTTCCCCATACCGTAACTATGCTTGATGGGTTGAGCCCCCAGGCTGGCAAAATCTGGAAAAAGGCCAACTTCACCTTCTCCTTTGATGGCAAACAAATGACCAAGACCTTCCTCATCTGTAACACCGGGTCTCACGCCGCCATTTTAGGATTGAAGTGGTTAGACGCCCATAATCCAGAAATTGATTGGAATCTACGCACCCTCTCCTTTCCCCACGCACCACCAGAACAGGTAGCCATTGCCAAAGAAGAGGAAGCTGACAAGAACCCTCTTGAAGGAGTACCCTCCAAGTACCATCAATATGCTAAGGTATTTGGGGAAGGAGAATTCAATAAACTTCCACCCCACAGGCACTATGACATTGGGATCAAACTAACCAAGGAAGGACCCCTAAATTCACCCCTTTACAGTATGACCAACGCCAAATCCTCCACTCTCAAGGATTGGCTCAGGGATGAGCTCAAGGCAGGGAAAATTTGTCCTAGCAAATCCTCCATCAGTTCACCTGTAATGTTTGTCCCCAAAAAGGATGGCTCCCGCCAATTGGTTGTAGATTACCATTGCCTTAATAACCAGACTAAGAAGAATGTATACCCACTACCCCATCCAGATGATCTGATGGCCCAACTCCGCAGTGCCAAGATCTTTACCAAACTTGATCTATGATAGGGTTACAACAACGTCCAAGTTAAGGAAGGTGACAAATGGAAAACCGCTTTCCGCACCAAGTATGGCTTGTATGAGTCCCTAGTCATGACCTTTGGGTTAACCAATGCTCCCGCCTCCTTCCAACACTTCATGAATGAGCTATTCAAGGATCTACTGGATGTATGTGTCATCATCTACCTTGATGACATCTTGATTTACTCCAAAGATGACGCATTCCACACTCAGCATGTTCATGAAGTCCTATGGCGCCTAATGGAAAACCAATTGTTCTGTAAAGCCTCCAAGTGTACCTTCCACGTCACATCAGTGGAATACCTAGGGATCATTGTCTTGGATAAAGGTTTCAGCCTGGATAAGCTCAAAATCCAGGCGGTCCAAGAATGGCCCACACCCACCAAGGTTAAGGAAGTCCAGTCCTTCCTTGGGTTTGCCAACTTCTTAAGGCGGTTTGTAGCCAACTTTAGTCACATGGCCAGACCCCTGCACAACCTGGTTAAGAAGGCCACAGTTTGGAAATGGGGAACCAAGGAACAGGAAGCCTTCCAGGGGCTGAAGGATGCCATCACCAACGCTCCAGTCCTTTGTCACGCCGACCCAGGGAAACCTTACTTTCTAGAAACAGACGCATCAGGCGCGGCCCTAGGCTCCATACTGAGCCAACGCCAGGAAGACAGTTGCCTCCACCCACTAGGCTTTTTGTTGGAATCATTCAAGGGTGCCAAACAAAATTACGACACCCACAATAAGGAACTCTTGGCAATCATCCGGTCATTTGAGTATTGGCAAATCTTCTTGGAAGGAACCCGTCACCCCATCACCGTATTCACTGATCACCGCAACTTGGAATACTGGAAGGAATCCCAAATGTTTAACCGCCGCCATGCCAGGTGGCACCTGTTACTGGCCGGTTACAATTTCCAGATTGTATATAGGCCCGGAAAACAGTCAGGGAAACCAGATGCGCTCTCCTGCCGATTGGATCACGCCAACATCCCACCAGAACCTCAGTCTATGCTACCAGAACCGGTGTTTGCCAACGTTGCCCTAGTAACGCCTGAAATAGAGATCCAACGCCAGATTGAGTTGTCACTAGACCAGGATGAGTCCTTGGAGGAAATCCTCCAATTCCTGCAAAACAAGTTGAAGGCACCCCCCTCCATTAAACACGCATTTAAGGATTACAAAATGGAGGCGGACCTTCTATTTTACCAAGGACGCATTGTGGTACCAGACATGGGGACATTAAGGACAGACCTATTAGGTATCTTCCATGCCAGCCCCTTGGCAGGTCACCTGGGAAGACAACGGACACTCAAACTAGTTTCCCGCAACTACTACTGGCCTGGAATCTGCGCTGACACCTACTGGCACATTGATTCATGCAAGACCTGCCAACGTATCTGCAAGCCTAAGTACGCTCCCATTCCCCCTCAGCCACTTGAACTCCCAACTAGGCCCTGGCAACACATCTCCTATGATATGATTGTTGATCTACCAAAGGACGGGGCTTACAACTCTATACTAGTCATTGTGGATAGCTTCACCAAATACGTCATACTGGTGGAATGTTCAAAGAAGCTGAAGGCCCCTGAATTGGCAGATCTGTTCCTACAACATGTCTGGAAGAAATATGGGATGCCAGAGAAAACCATCTCAGACCAAGGAAGGGTATTCAACAACAAATTCCTGAAAGCGCTGTACCAACGCTTAGGTATAGACCCTCACTTTTCCTCTGCATACCACCCCCAGAGCAATGGACAGACAGAACGGGTAAGCCCTTCCATAGAACATTTCCTGAGAGCCTACTCCAGCATTAATCAGAGGGACTGGGTCAAATGGCTCCCCATGGCAGAATTTGCTTACAACAACGCAGTCCATAGCGCCACAGGGAAATCTCCATTCAAAGCGCTTCACGGTTGGGAACCAACCCTGACCCCCTCTAATGTTCCTACAGACGTGCCAGAGGCCAATACACTAGCCCAAACAATGGAAGCCCAATGGAAGGAGATAGAAGCAGCGCTCCGGCAATCAAAGACACAGATGACTGCCGGAGAACAAGGGAACCCAGTGGAATTTGAAGTTGGGGAAGAAGTCTGGCTTGACGCCAAGAACGTAAAACTTGAAGTCCTAAGCCCAAAACTAGCGGAACAATGCCTAGGACCGTTCAAAGTTTTGGAAAGGATCTCCAACTGCGCCTACCGGCTTGAACTGCCACCAACTATGCAAACACACAACGTTTTCTATGTTGGACTGCTATCCAAGGTCAAAAGGGATGACAAAAGGGTGTTTGAGAACCGCCCGCCCCCAGTCACAGTGGACAGAGAGGAGGAATACGAGGTGGAAGGAATCACGGACATGGAAAAGAGGAACGGGAAGTGGTTTTTTAGGGTTAAATGGAAAGGCTATGGGTCAGAGGAGAATACCTGGGAACCAAGGGAAAACCTCAAAAATGCCGAAAAAATCCTGAAAAAATTTGAGAAGGAAATGAAGGAAAAGGCCCTTGGCGCTGCCAAGGCCCTTAAAGGGGGGGCAGTGTTGTAGACACATTTGATACCACGGAATTTACTCCGAATTTCTCAAATTTAAACAAAGCTGAACGGACGACATTTTCAATCACGTGACTTCGGCGCTTATATCATACACTAAGCGCCAAGCCACATCCCCATCCGCGCTTATTCAGCACATGTAGCCACCTCCACCTATGACAACATCATGACACGTCAGTGACACGTATGCATGAGTAAGGCCAACTGCGGAGCAGGGTTCTTATTGGATTAGGTATTTGACTTCTTGTATTTGTAATTAGATCACTTGTAGAATATATAAGGAGGCCAACCAACCATGGTAACACCCAGGTTGATTACCTCTTGTTGCATCCCACATTGTACAAGGGCCTTACAGCCCAGTAAACCCCCTACTTAGTTACTCAGTCTACGCTGCCTTAAGCGGCTTCTCCATTGTACATACATAGCCTGCCATTGCCCTTACAGCCTTGGCCATTGTAGTATAGCTGGTTGTTGTTGTAGGATAGCTTGCCACTGCCTTACACGGTTTTTACTTAGTTACTCCCGGCCGCAAGCGCCCTCCTCCTTGACGTCCTTACAGACGTCTAGGACAGCACCACACCAGCTTTCTGCACTGCCTGATGCACAGTAAGGCTTGAGACAGGGACCCCATTTGTGCTAGAGAGCTCTTGAGCAACTGGGTGTGGGGTTGTGGGGGCAGGGCCAGTCAACAAGTGGGTGGCATGGTGAATATTGGTTAGTGAGAGCTTAGAAGGGCAGCCACCAGAGTGCTTGGGGAGCTCAGGACAGTGCATTGCCCTTATCCTGCTAATCATTCCAGTACTGACACCAGTTTGAGAGTGAGTTTCTGAGAAGTGAAGGCCTTTTTTGAGCTTATCAACAGCATTCTGGACATCAGAGGGAGGCAAAGCTTTAGGCATGCTAGGCAGAGAACAGCAGAGGGTTGAGGCAGACTTGGAGCAATTGGAAGGGATTAAATAACCTGCCAGTAGAGTATGACATCACAGCTGATGTCACCATGAAATTATTGGAGGGCTAGACTCCATTGTCCAAAACTGTTCACAGACATACCCTGATAATTTTGTTTGTTACTCAGTCAATTCTCAACCAAATCAGACCAAACAAGGTACACCACGTAGAAGAGGTAATAGTGCTTGTCTGAGTAAAACTTCAAATTGGTCTGCTTACTAGTGGTGAAATAATGGCTTGTTCATGAAGAAAACAGCATCTCTGTGAACAGTTTTGAACAGCACTGTAGTTAGTCACCATAGGTAGAACCTTCACTGCCTTACATGGTCTCTCCTTTGTATCACACAGCCACAAGCACCTGCACCCTTGGTGTTCCAACAGATGTCTAGGACAGCAGGCTACCATGGAAAATTTCAGACAGCAATGAGGAACAACAAACCATAATGGAGGGGTAAATATCAAGAAGATTGAAACAGCAGTGGTGTTATAAACAGAGGAAAATAGAACTAGCTGGAATTGAACCAGCTTGACCACTAGACCATATGTCATCCCCCCCACCTCCAATCTGTAGTAGTTTAGTATAGTATTTGACAAAGGACTGGAGGGGGGGAGGTCATGTGACCTGGTGGACTATCAGTCTCTAAGCCATGAGCCCTTGGAGTAATGACAGTTCTGACTGCATATATGTGAGTATATGTGGCCTTCCAAAGACTGTGGAATATCCTGCTAGTAGGTAGCTTGGTCAGAAGACATGCCAGCAAAGGCATGGGTCATGACACTTTATCTACAATATCTCATAAAACCTAGATATATTTTAGGTAAACCTCATAAGTCTCAAGTTTTACTTAAGCATCTATAAGTCCTATACTCATTAGGCAAATCCTATAAATCCTGTACATTAGTCAGGTAACCCTCTTATCTAAGGTACTATCCCAGAGACCTTAAGGACACATACTGTCCTAGACATCTTATGGGATGCCAAGGGGGGTGGCACTTGTGGCTGCTGAATACAAGTAAGAAACTGCACAAAGCAGTGAGCAACTATCCTACAGCATTGAGTAGCTATACTACAGTGGCAAGTACACTTGAGGCAGTAACAAATACCCAGGTACAACAAGGCAAGTGCTTAAGGCAGCAGTGAACTAAGTAACTAAGTAATTACTGGGCAGTAAGGCCCTTGTGCAATGGTTGAATGCAACAAGAGGTAGTCAACCTGGGGATTACCATGGTTGATTGCCCTCCTTATATATTCTAAAGGGCAACTAATTACAAATACAAAATAGCAATACCATAACCAACAAGAAGCCTGCTCCATCAGCAGCCTTACTCATCCATATGTGTCACCTATGATGTCATCAAGGTGGAGGTGGCTACATAGCTGACTAAGCAGAGTAGAGAATATGGTAAGGCGCTTAGGGTATGACATAAGTGCTGAAGTCATGTGATTGAAAATATTGTCTGTTTGGGTTTGTTTAAATTTGAGAAAATTGGAGTAAATTCTGTGGTATTGTGTGTGTCTACAACACATACTCTTTGTCACTTAGGCCTAAGTAACATTAGTCTAAGGTACCATACATAATCAACCACCTGCACTTCATAGTTAGTAGAGTATTTGTTAGGAGTTGTTTTTTCCTGATAAACCTAGCATATATTCTGCATATATTCTGCACATTTACTTCACTACTTAATACTAGTTCTTGATTACTCCCAGATACATTTTGTATATAGTAATTCCTTCTTGCTCCTGTACCTACACAACTCTTAACATACTCAACCAATGCCAATTGAAAATCATTTTACAGAAATACTGGCTTAGTGGTAAAGAGCCATTTTGTTAAGGGTTGTGTAAGTACAGGAGTAAGAAAGAATTACTATATACAAAATGTATATGAGAATAACTAAGAACTACTATTAAGAATCAGAATATATGCACAGAATATATGCACAATATAGGCTAGGTTATCAGGAATAACAACTCCTAACAAATAGTCTACCAACTATCAAGTGCAGGTGGTTGGTTATGTATAGTACCTTAGACTAATGTTACTTAAGCCTAAGTGACTAATGGTATGTATACTTAAGGTCTCTGGGATAGTACCTTAAGTAAGAGGGTTACCTGACTAATGTACAGGATGTATAGGATTTGCCTAATGAGTATAAGGCTTATAGATGCTTAAGTAAGACTTAAGACTTATGGGGTTTACCTAAAATATATCTAGGATTTATGAGATCTTGTAGATAAAGCTATCTACAATATGGGGAGTATGGTGGATTGAAACACTATCACTCAATCACAGCAATCCTTACAGTATTGTTGCACTATACTCAATGTTGAACTCAACAACTGTGACAGTCAAGGGGCACAGGGTTGCAGTAAGTACACTAATAGGCTACCCTGTGTCTGTTGGGACTGGCCTATGGTCTTAGTGTGCCAAATAACCTCCTATGCTATTTACAGTGAGTCAATCACTAAAGTAAATGTGCAGATAAGCTGTTAAAGGCTTGTGTGAATATGTCAATATATAAGAGTGGATAAATGGAAAAGTGGATGCATTAGAAGCATCTTCACAGGGTTCTTTTATACCCTGAGAAGGTGCACAAATAAGTATATACATGAATGATATCAAGAGGGGGTACAGGAGGTACAGGTGGCAACTGAAACACTTGAGGGAGCCAATACTTTGGTACATGGTAAATGACAACAGTCCCTAATATTTGCCCCAAGGCAATGTTTGCCCCAAGGCAGTATTTATCTGTATGGGTGTTTGGATGTCCCAAGGCTAAGTGTTTCATCCTTGGAGTAAACAGTCCCAAAGGTATGATACCTCTGCATTGGGTACTTACAGTAAACAGGGCATAACTCTCCCTGAGTATTTCTGTGTGTAGCTACAAGATAGAATCTTGTACAACAAATACTAAAAACAGGGAAAATATTGGTAGTTACTGTTTATCTACTCAGCTGAATTTATATACATTTAAATGAGTAAGAAAACAGCATATATGCAAAAGATGTTGCATATTGAGGATATTACTGTAGCTTATAGGTTCTGTAAAGGTTGCAATTGGAAAGAGGGACCTTGAAAACCTCAGTTTGCATCTTTATCTTCTTTTATTTACTGTAGTATTACTTGTGTAAATAATAAGATAAGTACAGATTATTGAAGAAATGTCATATCCATAACACATCCTTTGGCAGATAATTTCATTCCCAGCCACCAGTATGTTTGACTAATTAGCTCAAGGGTTTGTTGTTGACCAGGGTGTCCTGCCAGCAGTGAATTGTGACAATCTTGGAGAATTCTTTTTTTTTAGGTTCTCCAAGTCTGGGACCACTACCTTGTTCCAGTACCAGAGCAGGTCTTCCTCCCAATTGTAATCTTGGTAGGCCTTCCTTATTGATGGTGGGGCTAGATCAACAAATTGGAGGAAAAGAGGTTGAGACTCTGGTGCTGAGCAGAGCCTGTGTTGGAGGATTTCCCAATTTCCAAGCTAAGTATAGAAGTAGCTTCTTTAGGGTTCTCTGGGTCTAGCTATCTTGAATACAATCAACTACACATATATCCTTTCTCAGTGTAAAGTGTCTTAGTAAGTATTTCTGTAAGAGCAAGAGTACTGGCTCAGGTTCCCTTTGGCAGAGATAGTTATGTAAGTTTCACTCCTAGTTGCAAGAACTAACTGGTTACTTAGTATATATCCTTCTTTAAGGATGATTGCCTTCTGTTCACTTAACCTAAGAACTCTGTATCAGGTCTACTACCTTTCCACACTATGGGTACTTGGGAGATCCACTTATACAAGTTTAAGTTATTTGAAATCTTGAGGCACAATATATCACACAGTTGAGGGGGGCAAGCCCAAACCCAAGAGTGACAGTCAACAGTAACAGTGAGGTGGAGTAAAGTAGGTGGTGCCCTCCAAGGGTATGCAAGAGTCCCCTTTTATACCCTAGAGTGGCAAGGTTACTGAGTCATTCACCTAGTCAGAGTATGAGTATGACTTGCTAAGGACTGTGCTTCCTAAGACTTTGATTGGTGGGTGGGAAGGCACAGATATGACTAGGATGGAATGTGACTGCTCTTGGGTTGAACTGCAATTAGTTAAACATAGAAACATCTAAATACATGACTCAGTCTATCAAGAAATGCTTGGCAGCCAATGAGCACTTAGAGTGAGTCATTAGTGTGAGTCATTCTGGTGGCAAGCAGAATGACTCATAAGCAGGATTTGCAGTGCCACTAGAAATTACTAGATAAGGAGAACCTTAGTAATCTCATGAGAGGTATGACTCAACTAAGCTAGGAATAAGGTTCATTTCCCAAGTTAGAGCTAGTCATGTGATGAGCTAGATGTAAAGATATAAATATAATGATTAGTAAGGTACTTGAGCCACATAGATAGAATCTTGTGAAGCTAATATCTCCATGAGATCTTATTGTATGAGCACGTGACAGGCAGCGTTAGAACAAGCAAAAGGAGCTCTATTGAACGATATGTAACACATACAGTCAATATGAGCGTTACATAGAGTAATGACAGGAATAATGGAAAATAGGAGTCAAATGGCCATTAAATCAGAAAGTCAGATATATGCAGATTATAGTGGATGGTGAGCTGTGAATGAAATATCATGTAATACATAACACCAGCTTTTTATGACTGAGTTTCATGGAGGGTCTGCTGGTGGATATATTCCAATGACTCAGCCAGCCCTTGTCCCCTACTTGGATTTCCTCTTCTTCCCTGTGTCTTTGATCATAGAAGTATTTCATCCTTTCTTGTGACAAGGATAGGGCCGCCTTGACTTTGTCATAACCTTTCTCTAGGAATTCCCCATGTTCATCTGCATTGGGAACTACTTCTTCTGATTTCTGGCCAACTGAGAACCTTGGATTATACCTGTAGCATATTTGGAATGGAGATTTGCCAGTGGAAGTTTGTTTTAGGTTATTTAGGGCAAACTCAGCTAGGGGTAACAATGATACCCAATCTGATTGACAATGGTTCCCAAACATGCAAAGAACAATTTCAGCCTCTCTCTGTATGTGCTCAGTCTGACCATCTGTTTGGGGGTGGTAGGCTGTGAAGAATGTAGGCTTGATGTCTAGTCTTTGGTATAAATGGCAAATAAACTTGGTGTTATGGATATGACATTTCTTCCATAATCTGTACTTATTTTATTAATTACACAAGTAATACTACAGTAAATAGAATGAGATAAAGATGAGAACTAAGGTTTTCAAGGTCCCTCTATCCAATCGCAACCTTTACAAAACCTATAAACTTCAGGAATACCCTCAATATGCAATATCTTTTGCATATATGCTGTTTTCTCACTCATTTAAATATATATAAATTCAGCTGAGTAAATAAACAGGAACAAGTAATATTTCTCTTGTTTGTAGTATTTATTATTCAAGATTCTATCTTGTGGCTACACACAGAAATATTCAGGGTCCCCCTGTTGCATGGACAAGTGCCCTGGCAGTTAATCAGTGCTTAAGCGCCAACGCACTAAATGCGCCTTTTCTCCATCACCCGGACATCCCACACTGCTGAACCGCTTGCGCTTAGGTGCGCCCGTTTGTGCGCTCCAGAACGCTGGGTCAAACTCCCAAAACAGACAACATTTGGCAGAGTTATGCCCTATTTACTGTAAGTACCCAGTACAGTGGTATCCTACCTTTGGGACTGTTTACTCCAAGGATAAAACACTTATCCTTGGGACATCCAAGGACCCACACAGGTAAATACTGCCTTGGGGCAAATATTAGGACCCATTATTATTTATGTCATAACCCATATCTGGAGGGGTTATTACCATATACATCCACTGTCAAAGATATATATAGTATATATGATGCACAGTGATATATTAATAATATAAGTTGCTGGGGGACATTGCACTCCCCCTGCCCCCCTTGCTGTGGGCCAATGTTAAGGCCTGTGGGCAAGGTCTGAATAATATATTATTATAGAAGAGATTATGTCATCCCCCCCCCCACCTCAAATCCATAGTAGTTTAGTATAGTATTTGATAAAGGACTGGAGGGGGAGAGGTCATGAGACCTGGACTTATGGAATGTCACTAAGTCCAGCCATGTTGACCATTAGTCTCTTATATGTGAGAACCTGGGGGTTCTGAGTGCATAAGTGCAAGTATATGCGTGCATGCGGTCATGTTGGTGTGCAACATGAGTGTGTTGGAGGCTTGACAAGGTCAGGACTCATGGGAAGAATGGAGTGGGTTGTGAAAATTTACCATGTACTGAAGTATTGGCTTTCCTAAGTATTTCAGTTGCCACATGTACCTCCTGTACCCCCTCTAGGTATCAGTCATGTATATACTTGTTTGTGCACCTTTTCAGGGTATAAAAGCACCCTGTGAAGACGCTTCTAATGCATCCATTTATCCACTCTTATATATTGACATATACACACAAGCCTTTAACAGCTTATCTGTGCATTTACTTTAGTGATTGACTCACTGTAAATAGCATAGGAGGTTATTTGGCACACTAAGACCATAGGCCAGTCCCAACAGACACAGGGTAACCTATTAGTGTACTTACTGCAACCCTGTGCCCCTTGACTGTCACAGTTGTTGAGTTCAACATTGAGTATAGTGCAACAATACTGTGGGGATTGCTGTGATTGAGTGATAGTGTTTCAATCCACCATACTCCCCATATTGTAGATAGCTTTATCTACAAGATCTCATAAATCCTAGATATATTTTAGGTAAACCCCATAAGCCTTAAGTCTTACTTGAGCATCTATAAGTCCTATACTTATTAGGCAAATCCTATACATCCTGTACATTAGTCAGGTAACCCTCTTACTTAAGGTACTATCCCAGAGACCTTAAGTATACATACCATTAGTCACTTAGGCTTAAGTAACATTAGTCTAAGGTACTATACATAACCAACCACCTGCACTTGATAGTTGGTAGACTATTTGTTAGGAGTTGTTATTCCTGATAACCTAGCCTATATTGTGCATGTATTCTGTGCATATATTCTGATTCTTAATAGTAGTTCTTAGTTATTCTCATATACATTTTGTATATAGTAATTCTTTCTTACTCCTGTACTTACACAACTCTTAACAAGCTCTGCCAGTTTGGGCACTTTAAGCTTCTTTGAGCATTTGACAAAGATACTGTATTTGGTGAAACTATCTATGATGACTAAGATAGAATTGCAACTCCCATCTTTTGGTAGGTCAACAATCATATTGTATGACACATGTTGCCATGGTTGAGACAGGAGTTCCAGGGGCTGTGGGGGTATTGATGCATACTTGGTGTTGTAGACACACTTGATACCAGGGAATTTATTCCCATTTTCTCAAATTTAAACAAAGTTAATTGGACTACATTTTTGATCACATGACATTGGTGCTTATATCATATGCTAAGCGCCAAGCCATGTCCCCATCCACACTTATCTCATCATATGTAGCCACCTGATGACATCACTATGACATGTCAGTGACACGTATGCATGAGTAAGGCCAACTGCAGAGCAGGGTTCTTATTGCATATAGTTAGCTTCCATTCTCACATATGTTGTATTTGTAATTAGTCACCCTTGTAATATATAAGGAGGCCAACCAACCATGGTAACACCCAGGTCAATTACCTCTTGTTGCATCCCCCCACTGTACAAGCCCTTACAGGCAGTAAACTACTTAGTCACACACCTTAAGCGTTGATCTCATTGTATTTAGTTAGCTTGTTGACACCTTACTGTGTCTTGCCACTGTAGTATAGTTGGTTGTCATTGTATGTAGCTTGCTTGTTGCCTTAAGCAACTCTTACTTAGAATTACCCAGCCGCAAGCACCCACCTCCTCAATGCCCCTTAAGGATGTCTAGGACACTTGGGCTTCCTTATCTGTTGGCATATTTTGCATGAATCAATGTGCCAGTACGTGTTGGCGTGGATACCCAGCCAGTAGTAGGTGCAGGATACTAACTCCAGGGTGCATTGTCAACCAGGATGTCCTGCCAGTGGGCTATCATGGAAGATGCATAACAAATCTGTCCTTAAAGTTCCTACATCCAGGAGCACAATGTGGCCCTGGTAGAACAGCAGTCCTGCCTCCATTTTGTAATCCTTGAATGCCTGTTTAATGGAGGGAGGGGGCTTTTGATTTGTTCTGTAGAAATTGGAGAATTTCTTCCAAAGATTTGTCCTGATCTAGGGACAACTTGATTTGGCATTGCAATTCCTTTTCTGGCAATACAAGGGCTATGTTGGCAAATGTAGGTTCTGGGAGCATAGTCTGATTGGCAGGTGGAATGTTGGCGGGTGGAATGTTGGTGTGATTGGAACAGCATGAAAGGGCATCTGGTTTTCCCAACTGTTTCCCTGGTTGGTAAACAATTTGGAAGTTATAGCCAGCAAGCAGGAGGTGCCATTGTGCATGGCAGTGGTTAAACATGCGTGACTCCTTCCAATATTCTAGATTGCAGTGATTGGTGAACACAGTTATTGGGTGTGATGTGCCTTCCAGAAATGTTTGCCAGTACTCAAAGGAACGGATGATAGCAAGGAGTTCCTTGTTGTGTGTGTTGTAGTTTTGTTCTGCTCCCTTGAATGACTTGGAGAGAAATCCCAAGGGGTGTAGATGCCCATCTTCCTGCCATTGACTTAGTATGGAGCTGTTACAACCTCCTTATCTATACCACTGGACTTGGACGATTTTTCTGATATTTTTAGTATTTTTTACGAACTCCTTATCTTATGTTTTTCAATCACGTGATCTCGGCGCTTATTATGCTGAGATGCCGCGCCAAGATGCCGTGCCAAGGGCGCTTAGGAGAAATCCATGCTTCTGCACAGCCCGCAGCACACTTCTCATTCCACATGTAGTCTTCTATTCACACATGCACAGACCACATGTACTTAGTAGTTTTGTCTATATATACAACAGGGAAATTGCTTGGAGACCCCAAGTCAATTTTACCTTGTCTCTTACTCATTAGAGAGGGTATTCAGCCAGCTAAGTAGCCGGCCCCCAGCACCAGTAGCCACACTCACCCCTTGATTAACTCATCACACCTCCCAGGCCTAAGGCCCCCTTGCCCATACTCAGTAGTAGTAGTCCGCCTTAAACGGAAGTAGTTAGCCTTAGATACGTAGATTAGATAAACAGTGTCTGTATCAGTTACAGCCTTAAGCACCCGCCACTAGCAAGTACCCACCTTACAGTGGTGTACAACAGGAGCCCAGGGCTGCACCAGAAGCATCTGTTTCCAGGAAGTAGGGTTTTGCAGGATCAGCATGACATAAAACCAGTGCTTTGGTGATGGCATCCTTCAGCCCTTGGAAGGCTTCCTGTTCCTTGGTATCCCACTTCCACAGTGTATCCTTTTTGACTAAATTGTGCAGGGGCTGGGCCATGTGACTGAAGTTGGCAACAAAGCAACAAAGGAAATTGGTAAAGCAAAGGAAGGATTGTACTTCTTTAACCTTGGTTGGGGTTGGCCGCTTTTGTATGGCCTGGATTTTGAGCTTATCCAGGCTAAAACCCTTGTCAGACACAATGATATCTGGGTACTCCACAGAAGTGATGTGGAAGGTGCATTTTGATGCCTTGCAGAACAACTGGTTTTCCATTAAACACCGTAGGACCTCATGGACATGCTGGGTATGGGATGCGTTATCCTTTGAGTAGATTAGTATATCATCAAGGTAGATGATAACACATACATCCAATAAGTCCTTGAACAGTTTGTTCATGAAGTGTTGGAATGCAGCAGGGGCATTTGTGAGACCAAAAGTCATGACCAGGGATTTGTAGAGACCGTACTTAGTGCAGAAGGCAGTTTTCCACTTGTCTCCTTCCTTAACCCAGACATTGTTGTAACCCCATCTTAGATCTAGTTTAGTAAAAACCTTGGCACCACAGAGTTGGGCCATGAGGTTGTCAGGACAGGGTAAGGGGTACACATTCTTTTTTGTCCAGTTGTTAAGGTGTTGGTAATCTACAACCAATTGGTGGGAGCCATCCTTTTTTGGGACAAACATGATGGGGGAACTAATGGAAGACTTGCTGGGGCAGATTTTTCCTGCCTTCAATTTGTCCCTGAGCCAATCCTTGAGTGTGGCAGATTCACCATCAGTCATGCTATACAAGGGCAAGTTAAGGGGGCCTTCTTCTGTTCATTCAATGCCTATATCATAATGCTGGTGAGGGGGAAGCTTGTTGAATTCTTCTTCTCCAAATACCTTAGTGTATTGATGGTACTCAGAGGGTACTCCTTCAAGTGGGTTTGGATCTGCTTCTTCTTCCTTGGCAATGGCTATGTGTTCCAGGGATGCATGGGGAAATGTGATGGTACGTTGGTTCCAATCAATCTCTGGATTGTGGGCGTCCAACCATTTCAAACCTAGGATGGCCAAGTGAGTACCAGTGTTGCAGATGAGGAATGTTTCCATCATCCTTTTGCCATTGTAGGTGAAGGTTAGCATTGCCTTCTTCCAGATCTTGCCAGCCTGGGGGCTCAACCCATCAAGCATAGTTACAGTATGAGGAAAGGGGAGATCAATAAGTGGTAGGCGTAAGGCCTTGGCAGTATGTGGGTGTAGGAAAGATGATGTGGCACCTGAATCAATCAGGACTTCTAGATGTTCTACTTGTTTCTCTGGTTTAATCAAAATTGTGAAAAGTGGGGAGATTTTATTTAGGCTACTAGATATATTACAAATTTTGATAAGCCCAGAGTCCTTAGGGTCCTTGCGTGTGGCAGCAGGTACCCTTAGTCTTTTCCTGAAATGGGTCCAGACTCTTTGCCAATCTTGGCAGCTTCTTTTTTCACTCCTTCCTTGATTGGAGTTTCCTTCCACCTGGTGCAGCATTCTGCAAACTTGTGACCCATTCTTCTGCACTTGATGCAGGCACCAGCAGTGCAACAGTGGTTTTGTTCCTCTTCCAACACATAGTTGGGGTTGTTGGAGAGTTTCCTTGAAGGGGTGGCCTGTTGGCTGGTACTTGTCCCCCTTGCAGGGTTGGGTGACTTGCTAGTCTTACTATCCTTTGGTGGATGGCTAGTGCGCTCTTCTTGAAGCATGTTGTCAATGACAAGGGCTGCGTTTTGCAGCTCAAGGAGTGTACTGTTATAGAGTAGGGTTTTATGACTATGTAATTATATACAGAATATAATAAAGTTATTAATAGATCAGTTATCTATGGATATAAAAGGCAATAGACTAGCTATATAAGGGTAAATTAGGTTAGTAATCAGGGTGATCCCTACACTTAACAAGTAATCAAGCAATTACTGCAGATGCAGGTGGTTGGTTATGCTTATACTTATAGTATGAAAGTTAGTATTAAGTCTTAGTTACCTACTACAATTTATCTGGATTTGTTAGTAATTTATTTGACTGAGATTGCACTCAGTTAAGGTGTATATGCCACTCTCAAGGCCTTAAACTCTCCCAACTGACTTACTCAAGAGGTTCAGGGTTGCCCTAGAGCCTTTCCTAGCTACCCAGTATCTGTTGGGACCTTGCTAGAGGCTATATGCGCCAAGATAACTTACAGGTTAAGTTCAGTGAGCTTAAGAGGCTAAGAAAGCAAAATAAGACACTCTAAACTAAGTTAAGAAGATCTAATAGATCTTCAAGTTCACACAAGGGGTAAGAATGGGATGAAAAGATGATGTATTCAAAGGGTCTCCCTCAAGGGCTTTATATACCCCAGAGGGAGAACAAATAACTATATACATGATGTACAAAAGAGGAAGTTACATGAGAGGTACAGTCTGAGCTATTTGATACATAAAGACCAATTAGTCCCAATAAGTCCTAGTGGGATAGACCCAAGGCTATTTACAGAATGTTCTAGAGCATACATGACTAAATTACATTAGTGTGAATGCTAAAAATAACCTTGAGGCAAGGTAGGATCTCATAGAAAAAGCTAGAAACTTAAATGGTTAGTATCTCCATCAATTTGGCTCAGAATCAGACGATTCCTTTTTGGGAACTGAGATGCTGGAGCCTCCGACTTATTGGTATTTGTCCGCATAGTAATATGCCTATTTCCCGCCGAGATATCGGCGTTGGCGCGCCCCGCTGACCTTTGGCGCTTATTTGCAATGACTAAGCGCCAGCGCTTGCATGCTTACTTGCACTTGTTCTATGGTCTGTAAGTACCGTCCCTACATATAAATGTATGGTACAAAAAATGCTATAAATCATAGAAATAATAGTTTAATCATTCTGCATGATCAGATGTGTATGTATGCAAGCGCAATGAGGAAATAAAGTATAAAAGGTCTTGTAGCACCGTCAGTTTCCAAATATAGTAATGCCTATGCCCATATTTGGATAGAGCAAGTATGATTACTACAGTTTGCACTATTCACTATTGGCAATTAGGGGCACATATGTCTAAATTAGTCATTCCATAACATGTACAAGGGTGGTGCTTGTGGGTTGCTATTTGATGGCTGACCTCCCAGTGGAGGCTGCAGGCAAACTGGCCTCTAAGGGTTGCGTCATTCCAGTCCAGTTCCATAGCTAGGGTCCTGAACTTAGTAATATAGTCTGTGCAGGTGCTGGACTGGGTGAGGGTTGTAATTTTCTGCTTGGCAGCCCTTGTGGTGTCAGGGTTGCTGAATGCTGCCAGAAACTCCAGTTTGAAGCCTTCAACCGTTTGAATGATGGCCCAGTGTGATCCAAGCTGATCAAGGTGAGGGTGGGCCCAGGCCCTGGCGGAGTCTTTCATGTTCATCAAGAGGAATGATAAAACCTCTTGATTGGTTGGGAACATCCGCAAGTTGAGGTGGGTCCAGGCTAGCATCCTTGTGAGCCATTGTTTGGCTTCACTCCCAATCTTGCCTGTATAGGCATCTGGATGATCTACTTTGACCAGGGCTGGATATGCAGCAATTGGAGCTGGTGGAGGAGGGGCAGGGGCTCCAATTGGGGATCAGAGACACAGAGATGGATAGGGAGAAGGGACTTGCAGGGGTGCTGCTCTTTGGGGAACTGGCTGGGCAAAGGCGGGGAGCCCCTTTGGTTGCTTGGGCCAGAAGGAAGGCCCACTAACCAATCCAATAGGCTTGGTCTTTGGTAGGGGGCGTGGTGTTGCTTCCACAACTGGGGGCTTTGTTTCTGGTGTCCTTGGCCCATGGAGTTGGAGGCTTTTGAGCCCATCCTTGACAACATCAACAGTCTGGGAAATGTTTTTGACATTGGTTTGGGTCTTGATTCCCACTTCCTTGACTTCTTCAAGCTTTTGCTCAAGGTTCTTGACTTGGCCAAGGAGGCCAAGGAGAAGGCAGGTGATCTGCTCAAGGGAGACTTCCCCAATTTCAACAAGGGGGGTTGTCTGAAGTTGGGGTCCCAGGTCTCTTTGATCAAAAGGGGACTGGGCTCAAGAGGATGTCCGGGAACGGGTTGCCATGGTAGGTTGGGGGTAGGAGCGGCCAGTGTGAGAGGATGCCTGCAAGGACAAGCAAGTGGGGGTACAGGATGTAATGATGGAATAGGGAGGGGGACTAGTAGGTGCCTTTATCAGGACTTATGAGTGCTTTTCTGTGTGTATATGCTAAACCCTTGCCTCAACTAGCCTTGCATTGGACAGTTCTTACCCTGATCAACTGCCATGGACAGGCGTGATGTGGGGCAGTGCTTCTGCAAGCGGGTGGATTGGCTGTCTAGGGTTGCTAATGGAGGGTGCAGCAACCAGTGGTATGCAGACAATAGGAGTAGTCTGCCTTATAGCAATTTGCTACTACATGGGGGTGGGGGACTTTTGATTATCATGTCCCACAAGGTGGCCCTGATCACATGATTTTGCTTGTGCTAGTACAGGTACTCTTCTTGTTTGCTGATGCTTAGTAGGGTGGTGTGCAGAATGGTTTGCAACCAATGTAAGGTTGATTACCTAGTGTCCTAGATGTCCTTAAGGGCTGTCTAGGTAGCGGGCGCTTGTGGCCATATGGACTTGTAAGAGAAACCACGTAAGGTGGTGTGGGTGCTACCTACAACAACAAACTAAGTATCTACAGTGACCAAAGCCGTGAGGGCAATGACCAGCTATGTAAGTACAACAAGTAAGCCGCTTAAGGTGGTGGTAAGCTATCTACTTAGTAGTTACTGGGCAGTAAGGCCCTTGTACAGTGTGGAGATGCAACAAGAGGTAATTGACCTGGGTGTTACCATGGTTGGTTGGCCTCCTTATATATTACAGAGAGTGCTAATTACAAATACATTGTGTGTGGGAAAAGAAGTAGTCTATATCAAATAAGAACCCTGCTCTGCAGTTGACCTTACTCATGCATACATGTCACTGATGTGTCATAGTGATGTCATCAGGTGGAGGTGGCTACACATGATGAAATAAGGGTGGATGGGGATGTGGCTTGGCACTTAGCATATGATATAAGCGCCAATGTCATGTGATCAAAAAACTTGTCCAATTGCCTTTGTTTAAATTCAAGAAAATGGGAATGAATTCCCTGGTATTGAGTGTGTCTACAACAAGAATGACTCATAAGCAGGATTTGCAGTGCCACTAGAAATTACTAAATAAGGAGAACCTTAGTAATCTCATGAGAGGTATGACTCAACTAAGCTAGGAATAAGGTTCATTTCCCAAGTTAGAGCTAGTCATGTGATGAGCTAGATGTAAAGATATAAATATAATGATTAGTAAGGTACTTGAGCCACATAGATAGAATCTTGTGAAGCTAATATCTCCATGAGATCTTATTGTATGAGCACGTGACAGGCAGCGTTAGAACAAGCAAAAGGAGCTCTATTGAACGATATGTAACACATAAAGTCAATATGAGCATTACATAGAGTAATGACAGGAATAATGGAAAATAAGAGGCAAATGGCCATTAAATCAGAAGGTCAGATATATGCAGATTATTGTGGATGGTGAGCTGTGAATGAAATATTATGTGATACATAACAGTCCCTACAGTCTACACTGCTTTAAGTGGCTTCTCCATTGTACTTACATAGCTTGCCATTGCCCTTATGGCCTTGGTCATTGTAGTCTAGCTGGTCATTGTTGTAGGTAGCTTGCTCACTGCCTTAAGCGGTTCATACTTAGATACACCCAGCTGCAAGCACCCACCTCCTTAATGTCCTTACAGACATCTAGGACACACTTGAACAAATAACATTTTCAATCACATGACTTTGGTGCTTATCCCATATGCTAAGTGCCTTGCCATGTCCCCCTCCTTGCTTAGTCAGCATACATAGCCACCTCCACCTGATGACATCATTATGACATGCCAGTGACATGTATACATGAGTAAGGCCACACTTGGAGCAGGGTTCTTATTTGATACAGTTTTGCATATTATGTATTTGTAATTAGTCTACTTGTAGAATATATAAGGAGGCCAACCAACCATGGTAACACCCAGGTCAATTACCTCTTGTTGCATCCACTCAGTGTACAAGGGCATTACAGCCCAGTAAATACTCAGTTTAGCCATATAGTTGCATCTACTGCCTTAAGCAGCTTATTCATTGTACTTAGGAGTTTGCCATTACCCTTAAGGCCTTGGTTGCCATAGTTAGATAGCTAGTTGTTGTAGGTAGCACTCCCACCACCCTAAGTGGTTTCTCACTTGTATCCCACATGGCCATAAGTGCCTGCTGCCTTGATGCCCCCACAGGACATCTAGGACACTTATAGGTTTTGTAAAGGTCACTATTGGAAAGAGGGACCTTGAACACCTCAGTTTGCACCTTTATCTCATTTTATTTACTGTAGTATTACTTGTGTAAATAATAAGATAAGTACAGATTATTGAAGAAATGTCATATCCATAACAGCTCAGCACCAGAGTCTCAACCTCTTTTCCCCCAATTTACAACAATTTGTTAGGAGTTTTCTATTCCTGATGAACTTAGCATATATTGTGCATATATTCTGTGCATATACTCTGATACTTAATACTAGTTTTGTTATAACCTCCTTACCTATACCACTGGAATTGCCTGATTTTTCTGATATTTTTAGTATTTTTTCCGAACTCAATATCTATTGTTTTTCAATCACGTGATCTTGGCGCTTACCATGCCAAGATGCCGCGCTGAGATACCGTGCCAAGGGCGCTTAGGAGAAATCCACGCTTCTGCGCAGCCTGCAGCATGCTTCTCTTTTCATATAGACCCTTCCTTTCTCACGTGCATTGACTATGTATATACCTTTCACTTGTCTATATAAACAGCAGGAAAATTGCTTGGAGACCCCAAGTCAATTTTACCTTGTCTCATACTCATTGAGGAGGACCACCCAGCCAGCTAAGTAGCTGGCCCCTATTAGTTCTCAGACAATAACCCCCACTTAACTCATCACACCTCCCAGGCCTCAGGCCCCTTTGTCAGTAGTTAGTAGCACGCTGCCTCACGCAGCAAGTAGTATAGCCTAGATAGAAGTAGATACATAGTCTTGCTTGTAGTAGTACGGCCACAAGCGCCCACACCCACTAGCGTGTACCCACCTTACCGTGGTGTACAACAAGTTTATAGCTATTCCCATATACACTTTGTATATAATAATTCTTTCTTACTCCTGTACTTACATGACTCTTAACAGTAGCATAAATACATAGAGTGTAGTTCATCTCCCTTCTTTGTTCCCCAACACTGTACTTATGCTGATTTTGTCACTTTACAACTCCCCTTTACCACATCAAGATTGTGGATTACTGGAAGGTAAGTACATTGTAGCCACTCCTTTTGTTCAAACTATTTGCTCATTTATACCATAATAAAACAACACCAGGGGTTTGCCTTCAATCCATCAAATAGCAATGGATGTACTCCCCACACATATGTCATCTGTATCTATGGAGCAACTATTCTTGTCAAGTAAATTGATTTGTACTTGAGAGCAAAACTGTATTTTGTGAGAACTTGTAGAAGCACTACAAGTTTTTAAGCATTTGATCTGTCAGCATTGTTGGTTCAAATCAAATAATTGCCTTTTAGATTTCAGCAAGTGTATTATGCCAGCAGGAAATGATATTGTTGAATGAATTGTTGACTGTTCCATTTTTAGAAGTCTGCAATATATCACATGGTCTGATAAATGTCAAGACATGCAGCTGTCCCAATTCTTTTTTGATGAGACACATTGAGACAGGCTGCCTGTCACCATCTTGTCTTGTCCCATCCCATCTCATTGCAACCCTATCCATGTCTAAGTTGCCTGCACCATAGCCTGGTTAATGACCTGGGTTGTGGCAGGCTGCAGGTAGATATTGACAATTAACAGGGATGACCACCTAACTGGCATGCTTTGGGAATGTGGGATCCACTGTGGGCTTACCCAGTTGACCATGATCCGTTTTAGTCCCTACTATGCATTACCAGCCCCTAAGGACAGAGAGCACTGGGGCCAGCTTTCTAACTGAGCAACATGCACTTAAACTCAATGGTGAGGTCACGCTGCCATAAATGCTGGATCAGAAGCCAGATATAGCAATTATGTGTATAGACTGCAGTATCTGTATATGTGAGTACTATCACTCTCTGTAGTCCCATACACAAATGCAGAGTTGAGATCAAAATCATGATTGAATTGTTAAACCGGTGCTGCACTCGCATCGCATACGATGTAGTTCTAGCAGATACGTAAATACTAATACCCCCGAAGCGCTCACAACCCCCACTAAGATGCCTGCCCGGCGTTATAGCCCATAGACTGGTAATATTGAGCATAAGCGGCCGCATCCACGCCGGCCGCGCTTGCTCCGCCCGCTGGCGGATACTGTTGGTATCCAGCTTGAGCCCAAGGGGAATTCCCGTTGTAGACGCCGCTCGCCATTCCTCCGTACGGAGGCCGATACCCCTGGTTAACCGTCGGGGTTTGCCACATTTCTGGCCTACGCCACGGAGGAACACTGCTATTAGGATCGAGTCCAGACAGCGGCATTGAACCATCACCACGCCAGACCCCTCCACCCGATTTGTTGCCGCCGGCTCCCTCTCCAAGCTCCGCCATAAGAGACGCATATTCGGAATCGAACGCCTTGTTGCCGGTTGACGGAGTAGAAGTATTCGGTGTAAACGGTGCCTGGGGCGCACCAAAACCATTTGGCTGACCAAAGCCATTGGGATCCCCCCTGCGAGATATGCAGTCACGTGCCATGTGTCCAGTATTTCCGCATGTTCGGCATATGATATTAGCAGTATAATTCCGCTGTTCGGGGCAATCGTACTTGCGATGGCCAACACCAGCGCAGTTTTGGCAGATTTGGTTCTCGTCATCCCGGAGGGTACCATTCAAAGCCGCCAGTTCGCGTAATTGATTCCGTTTGTGGTCATTCTGCCCTTCGGGAGTGGAAGCAGCCTGATAGTGGGTGACATTAGTCAACCTCAAGAGGTACCATACAATGAAAAGTACTTACTGTTTCAATGACCTTATTGATCAGAGCAACGCAGGAAGCAACCTTTTCGTCCGAATCTGCCATAACCAAACAATGAAGGTCTTCCTCGCTGTCATCTGCATACGCGTCGGGTCGACCTTTGCCTTCCTTCACACTACCCTTGCCACGAATACTAATCTTCGCCCCGGATTCCTTCTCCATCTTTTTGAGTGAGTTGCCCCGAGGACCTACAAGCAGGCCGAAAAAGTTTATTTCAGGAAATTCCTTGACAGGAATATATACTTTGTCTTGCGGGCGAAGTGACCTTTTTTGTTGGTGATACTCAGCCGGAGGTCGGAAGTTGGGATCTGATTTCATAGCACGATCCACAAGGCGAACCCGCTCCTCCTCTAGCTTCTTTCGGTAGCGTACCTCTCTGGTATTAGTGCGCCTTCCATGCGAATCGTAAGTTGGCGGAGGCGATGGAGATCTGTAATATCGTTAGTACACAATAATGCTACCTCTTCCTAAGTGTGACATACCGCTCAGATTCCGGTGGAATGAAAGTATTAGTTTGAAGCTTTCGATTAATTTCATCGAGACGAATTTTTACAGCATAGTTATCCAGCTCGCGTTGCGACACGCCACTGGAGGAAATTGCAGTTGGTAGCCCAACTGGCTCACTTTTTGCATCTCCCCAACGACTTTTGCGTTTGCGCGGAAGATCGGGCTCTAAGAATACATGAGCAACGAGGTCCAAACAAACAAAGCAATGCTCACCGGACAGTGTTGCTGAGGTGGGGCCGTAGCCAGGCTCATCCTGGACTACAGAAGAGCGGGGGAAAGAAGAAGGAGAAGCTTGAGCGATTTCGGCTTTGGGTACGTCTTCAATCACAGCAGGACCGAATCGCCGCTTGTTGCCCTGTCAGTAGGTTTTAGCGTTGAGAAAGAGGTAAGGTGGACATATAAAACGTACCAGCGGAATATCGTTGGTACCTGTGATGGCTCTAAATAGGACGTTATTGCGCTGAAGAAAATTTTCTCGAGCCAAACCTGACATACCTTCCAGCTGGCTTCCACATTTTGATAGTTTGTACTGGCACACAGGATGCAGGAGGAAGTGGCGTACAACAGCACTGGGTGATTGCACGTGACGCAGTTGTTTCAAATAGAAATACAACGATTATGACTAAGTCGCTAATTTACTCGGCGCTTTCGTCTTGGATGGTTGGTAGCTGACTCTACTGACATCTTTCTCTTAAAGCTCGGGTCAGCACCTCTCGAGCTGTCCCATCCGGTACCCTTTTCTCTGATAAAACAGGAAACAAAGAATCCATTCGTCCCCGGGCTGTCCTCTCCTGGCAAACACCGAATGAGTGCATCCGATACCTTGGCGTCTGTTGTGAGTTATCTCAGCAGACCAGCTGACCTTACTTGACGCCCACTGACCTAGCGATGTAGTCGTTATACCTCGACGACTCCAATTTGGTAAGACCTGTGAACGTGGAGCAACTTTGAAGCCTCTTGTTGCAAACTCGCTGCTTGCAAGGACATCCCCTACAACCCCTTCATTTTCTGTAGCATGAACACTACAAGTCGAGTAAACGATGCGTTCTACGGACGGAACTAATCGTTATCGTTAGCAGGTATATGATCGCATTATAGTGGATCCATACATTTTGTAGCATGTATTATCATCCTTTTTTGAAACGATGCCAGCGTTTCTAAGCGAGTATCAGAACTATCCTCTGCTGCAGCTTTTTATCCAACAGCTCAAAATTTAACACTCCAGGAAAAATTGACTCCAACTTACTGTCTTGAGTCAGGTAATCCAATCGGTTCACAATCCCAGATCCACTGCACGAAGGATCGAGCAGACTCCATGCATTTGTCAGCTACAAACTACAATCGAAATTAAGAGAAATACTGACATATGAGTCACCAATTTAAATCTTTCGTCCAAAGGGTCTTGTTCAAGAAAATCTCCCAGGATAGTTTCGACATTTTGGCATTTGGCTCTCCGGACCATCTCATGAAGTGTTTTGTACCGCCTCTTGTTTCTCTCGAACGCGATTATCTACCATATACTATGTATGCCAAACAGCTTTCGTCTCGTGGCACTTTACGCACCTTGCCTTTGTTTCCCATTAACGCACTTATATGAGATGTCTATGTTCATGGATCTTAGTTTATTACAAGTCTGGACATGATAAGTTTATACGGAACTCGCCTTATTACCAGGTGCAGCTGTCGCATCAATAACCCAAGCATTTTCCACCGCAGGTGGATCCAACACCACTGCAGGGAAGCAGGAGGCTTTGTCCTGAGCGATCATCTTACCAGTCTTATAAGCTTCATCGTGGTGTAGTTCATGCACAGGATTGAATATTAATAAGTCAGGGACATGGTCATCGAGGCGGAACTGTTTTCTTGACTTGTAATCAATAACAGTATCAAAGGTGAAGTAATCATCAACACACTTTGGGGGGACGCCTGGGTCGCCACACGGGGCGTATCCTTTTGAACTATAGAACTCGATGGCTTGCTCCGTTGTCCAGATATTCCTATTTACTCGCAAATAGCGAGGAATGTTCGCGGAGCGAGGGTCGTCTGGTTGTGCTAATTCTTGATTTGACTTGACGCCTCTTCGAATCTTGAGTTTAGTTAATTCTGCCTGGAGGCGAGTTTTGTGACGATTGACAGCTTGTTTAATAGGACCATCCCCGGCTTGAATGCCCCCTGAGCTGAACAATAAATCATGGACGAGCACCGCGGCGAAATTCTTTGAAAACAAATGTCGGCGCTCGTCCCGCATCATGGGCGTTGCCTCAATTAATGTGGTTATTGTGCCCTTAACTTAGGAGGAAATAAACCGAACTGTCTTTAAATATTAAGATAGGACGCACATTTGAGTGTTTCTAGAGATCCAACCCTCAAGCTATGAGCATTTAATTCCAGATGGAATTTACAGAATTCACGTACCAATTATTAGTGCGCCCATTCGCTTACGATCTTTGGGTGCCGCTAGCGACAAGCAGCCTTTAATTGAAGCCTTCTTGGACTCAATTAGGTCGAGTTTGCTCGCTGCCTCTTTGTAAAAATTCATGAGTGTAGGAGCGACACAAAAGTCAAAAAAACAAAGTTCGCCTGCAAGTTCTGGAATCACTGGATCCCGGAATATGAAATAATCACGTTCTTCCTTCTCTCCTCAATATGGCAGTTGATCTTCACTACTACGAAGTTTTAGGCGTCAAGCCGGAGGCCAGCTCAGGTCAGTGCTTGCTGTGGTTAGTCGTAGCAATGAAGTTGTTGAACGAACAAAAAGCCGAAATCAAGCGAGCATACAAGAAAAAGGCTCTACAAAGTCACCCAGTACGTTCAGTCCTTTAGAATTAGCCGGCTTCAATCAAGGAATCTAAATCCTGGATTTACCCCTAGGATAAAGTGAGCACTATGGTATGTATCATGCTAACTTCCCCGCCGACCCTCCATCTTTACAGAACCCGGATAACCCTACGGCCGCTCAGGATTTCCAGGACATTTCTACAGCGTATTTCACTACGTAACTTACCAACTCCAACAGGGAGCTCACTGGTATTCAGATACGAAACACTTATTGATGATCACAAACGGGCCCACTATGATCGCTTCGGGCGCGACCAAGGAAGCTCCGGCATGTTCGAGGATGATATGAGTGTAGATCCCGACGAGCTGTTTGCGCACTTGTTCGGAGGGATGGGTATGGGACCTGGTATGTTCGACATGGGAGGAATGGGCCCTGAACCCTCGAGAGGCCATGGCCGTAGGAGCCAGGACTCGATCATTACGTATGAGGTTACGCTAGAGGACCTTTACAATGGGAAGAATGTCCAAATGAATATGACTCGAGACGTGAGACAATTATTACTGCGCTACGTCTTGAATTGATTTCCTTGGCAGGTTATCTGCCTTCAATGCAACGGGTATATTCGTTAAGATTCAATATGGCTCTAGACACTGATTCTCCCCTCTCATCAGATCCGGGGGTAGAGCAAAGGCCACACCTACCAAGTGCACTCGGTGTAGTGGAAAAGGTTGGGTCAACGTTAATCAAATGTTAGGGCGCAACCAAGTTAAGAGAAGTCGCTTACTTTCCGGAACTTCTGCTCAGTGTGTTGACAGGTTGGTGTTTCTCGATCTCCTTGCCCCGATTGTGACGGAAAAGGTACCAAAATCAAGGAAAAAGATCGGTAGGTCCTTTAGGTTTCTATATCCGTTATATTGTCCCCCGCCGATGTCATGCTGCTAGGTGTAAGAAATGTAAAGGCAAGAGGACAGTCCCAGAAACCAAAAAGGTTTATTCTTGCATTCTTCAATGATTGGCTTATTCATTGTCCTACGTCGTATAGATCGATTTTGATATCAGGAAGGGTATGGAGGACCGAGCCCGGATTACCTTATCAAAACAAGGCGACCAAGTGGTGCGTTTAATTTCTTTGCTGCGTGTAGCTCTTTCTTAGACGTCTATCAGCCTGGGAAAGAGACAGGCGACTTGATATTTGTTCTTCAACTTCAGGATCACCAGTCTTTTGATAGACACGGCCATAGCCTGATGACGGTTGTCAACATAACACTTTCTGAAGCACTAACTGGATTCAACCGAGTTCTCTTTACTCATCTGGATGGCAGGGGAATTCGGGTTGCGTCTGTCAAGAACAAAATAGTTCGGAGTCAGGACGTAATCAAAATTACTGGGTAAAGTTGGGTCGCATTAAATCGATAGTACTCGACTGATGTAACCCGTAGGGAGGGGATGCCTATACCTAATAGTTCCAGGAAAGGCGATCTTTATGTGACGTTTGTGGTGGATATGCCAGATGATGAATGGCTAAAAGCATTGGATCAAATCGTAAGTTCCGTAGCGATTATGTGCATATCTATCTCTTAAGTGTTCACCAGGCTCTGGAGGCTTTGGTGAAATTGCTTCCTCCAAAAAAGCCAGATCCCCCAGCCAACACCGTTACCGATGTCTCATACACTAATGCAGATACAAGCGAGGTCAGTTTTGTGTCTACTTCCTATAGGCCAATACTCAAGTCTATAGCTTCAGTTTGATGATGAATGGGAAGACTCGGACGAGGAGGAAGAGGAAGAGGGGCCTCAATGTCGGCACCAGTAACCAATACAGAAGTGACCTACACCATACATCAATCTTATGGCCCATTATTGGGGACCGGCCTACCAGGCCCATACACTCTCTTCAGACTTCGTGTATTAACAATCAGTTTACTTTCAAGTATGAATGAATACACGCGCAAGCTCTCTGCTTGGGCGATCATATAGTAGCCCTAACTGTACATTCCTTGACTCATTACCGGATCATAGCACTCAGAGCACGGTTTCTCTAGCACCTCCCGTATTTTGAATGTATGCGGTTCAATGGTGCCACACGGTGACGACGAACAAACTTAGTCTCTAGGACTTTAAAGTATCTTCCACAAGTGAGCCTAAGTTGCTACCAAGTCATTGCTAAACTCAAAAGTTTTAGAAACTAGGCTAAGATATTGCCACGCATTGGTCCAGAAAAGAGCGTCTGTATATGATGAAGATGTAATAAACTATGCCAAGCGACGATATTACAGTATGTATGGGAATGGGAGCCTCCTGAAGGGCGTGCTCCGTAGAGGCAGGAAAATCACATGGTCAAGGCAACACCTTGACATGCCATGTGCAAAGTCTTCCCTACCGCTATTGCTCGGATCCGAATGTGTTCTCTCCAGAGTAAGAAACATACAAAAACCCATCCTCGTCCCTGTGAGGCTAATTAGCACATGACGAATGGGAGTCAGCAAACGAACTTACTTGTGCTCCTCATAAATAGCACTCATCAGTGCGGCCGTGGGCGGTAGAACTTCGTCCACAAAGATGAAGATAGCCTTCTCAGGGGCCAGTTTGATGCGCTTGCGGATAACGTAGACAAATTGCCCAACAGTCAAGTCCTAGGAGACTGCCGATTAGCCAAATTGAAAGAAAATTAATCATTTCCCCCTCTTACCGAAGGCACCAAATACTTCTTCTTGTCGATTGTGGGGATGTCCGTACGGTCAGCTTTCTCGCAGATGACCTGCATACGTGGTTAGGGCGGCATAAGTATGAAACCAAGGCACTACTCACAGGGATGCGATCCGGATATTTCTGTCGGATCCTCTCTGCCTCGGCCTTTCGTTTCTCTGCAAAGACGCGTCAGCCGCGTTATCCTCGTTGAGGAAAGATCGAACAAAGATCAAGGGCGCGATACTCACCGAAAGGGTGCTCATCCTTGAACTTAGAACGCATATCGTATAGTATGAATTAGTATAATGAACAGGTCGTCAGGTAAAGCACTGGGTCGTAAAATCGATTGAGGTGATGGTTGTGGTGGCTGGCAACTCAAGTGGGGAGGTCCTCATGTCTAGGGCGTTTGTTCACGTGCTTTATGATAAATACCGCCACACAACCCTCTGGCGCTGAGCTGCGGTGCTGGAAGCGCCCAGAAGCATGTCAGCTACCTTAAAGGATCGTGTGTGTTGACTTGCGCTTACCCACTGACTCGGTTTGGACGCACGGTGGCTTAACTTGTGGCTACATTTCGCCAGTTTTCCGCTTCCAGTGACAATAGTCCAATTAATCGAGTGGTGGCGAATGCCAATCTAATACAAGATGAACTGTCTTTTGCCCACAAATTGTCAGGTCTCATTGTTGCTGTGACCTGCTCAGTATGGCCTCTGTCAATGGCCAAGATCTCTCATCGATTCTATAATTACTTCACTTCTCACACTCGCGCTTCCCGGTCCGGGGTTCCAATATCAGTCAAGTATTAGAGCTTACCAAAGTTGGTTGCTTTACGTTAGCTGCCTTTGATTCGAATTTTGGCGCGAGTCATATGTATGCCTTGCTCCATCTCTTGCACACTCAGCAATTACCGCAGTTCGGAAGGTTCAGTTACATGTTTATCACTCATAAAATAACTGGTCGTGAGTCATATGTAAAACTAGAGGAATAATCAGTCATAACTCATGTTTACATAAAGCTTTACATTCATGAGGATCCAAGTGGACCTGAGTGATCTGATGAGTGATCTGAAGAGTAATCCACACTTCATTCATCCCCTAGACCGATGCCTAAGCAAATCATGATGGCCTCGACCTCGACCATAACTTCATTGCATGCTTCTTTCGTAACCTCTTCATAAACTTCTGGAATGCGGCTAAGAACTCGCTCAATTTCATCAAACTTGTGTTCAAGTTTTTGAACGTATTTTTTGAAGTCTGGATTCTTTTCCAGAGCAGCTTCGGTCAACTTGTTTGGGAAAAGAGGTCGAAGCGGCTCCAGGGAATGAATAAAACACTCTCCGAACGCCAATAGTTGGTGGGATGTAATTGGGCCATTTGGGTTATGCTCTCTAGTAGTGAGGTCTTCAACGGGCTCCGAGTCTGGGAGACGTTCGATTAGATTGCGAAGCATATTGCACAGATTAATTATTCGACTCCAAATCTCAGGATGGTCCGGAGCTTCCTCACTTCCAATAGCCTCGTCTCCTAAATGATCTTCTACAGGCGACGTAACAAAAGGGCTATCTGGGTGAATCTTTTGTCCTGGATAACGAGGGCCCCAAAGAGCGATAGTTTCTATATTTGACGGAGCTACAAAATAAAAATAAAATAGTCTTAACTTCGTCGCGTATGGCATAATTATATAATCGATGGGCTTACCACTAGGCAACCGTGCAGGAAAATCGTCATCGGTAAGCTCATCCCATATCGTGTTAATAAAACCGAGCTTGGCTGGAGGTGCCATGTTTTTAAGCAGAGATAATACGATATATTGCAGGGACGAAAGGGAAGTGCACACGTCTTGCACTATCGCAATCCCCTGCGGTGTGTCTTTAAGTCCCTTGAACAACGCGTGTTGGCTCTAGAGCTTTGGCCATCAGGTAACAGTCTCCAGTTGTAATGCCCCAGGCCAGACCGCATATACCCATAAAGGATTGGACCCCATCACTCAGCGACATAAGGCAAAGTGTAGGCTTTTCTTTTTCGTAACTAGTTAAAGTGTGATGCTCATCGGAACTATGAAGCTTAATAACATATCATTGCTAAGATACATCCCTCTGCCAACCATGTTCACTCGTCCATGCTTCCGGACGTAATAACATCATCAATCTTCAGCACAGCACGCACCAACTATGACCACAGATTTCAGTGTAATTTAAGGACCAAAGAAGTCGAATTAAACTTACTTGGGTGGCTAGCAAATATTGCTGTCGTTTCGAAATCAGTGGGTCATAAACAAATTGTTTTTTCATATCTATCGTCCTTTAAGTAGGCGAAGTTCTCCCAGAATAGAATGAAAGCTCACCGAAGTTACCCCTGTTATTGCAGTCGATACCATATGTATGAACGTTGTCATTGATCTGTCTGCTCTTGACCTCAGCCAGGGTCTCGATAGGCGATAGGCCGCTATTTTCAGCCAACGCAAGCGGAACAGCATCCAGCGCAGAGGCGAATGCGCGCATGGCATATTGTTCGATTGAAGGGATCTATGGAATCGTTAATTAGCTGAAGCGAGGCTGTGCTTAGCGTATGACACACATCATCTGCTGCTTTGGAGACTGCTACTGAACAGCTAATCTCGGCCGCACCACCACCGTATACAACTCGGTTATCCACTACCAAGTTACGTACTACACATATTGCGTCGTGTAGTGCGCGTTTGGCCTCATCAATGATCTAACATGGCAAAATTAATTCGCGTCTGATGTATGAATGACACGAGTTATCCGTACCATCTTATTGCTACCACGGACGAACACTGTGACTGCACGGCTATTTGCGCACTCTTCAATGACAAGCATCTTATCCCTCGTTGTACCAAACGAGACCTCTCGAACAATCCCTGCTGTTCCAAGTTTCGCCGCAGTAAGATCCTCAAAGCGAGGGACGATACGACCATTCGTGGCGATGGCAATAAGCTGGTGGGCCTCTGGTTCAATATCGGGTGCGCATTCAGTCACATTAACACTCACCTCAATTTCAGGCCCTCCGACCCACCGCACAGCAGGTAACTCATTCTGCATCAACAGGTGGTTTGCTTCGTCGTCGAAACCCCACTGGCAGATCACCAAGTTTGCCCCAGTATCTTTGACGCGCTTGATCATGTCATTGAACTTTTCCTTCTCGTATTCCCTGAGCTTTTTGTACTCCTCCACACTCGTGATATCGAGTTTATGCTTTGTCTTAGGGCGAGGGGGCTCAAATGGGCACGTTAGGATTGCGAGTTTGGCATCGGACACTGAACGCGGCATTTGAGGGTGTGAAAAATCCTTGTCGATTACAACACCCTGGACCAGCGTTGTGTCTTCTAGAGCACCTCCGAGTTTTCCATCAACTTTGATGAGCTCAAAGTCAACGTCCTTTCTTTGAAGATCGGCGACAGAAAGTACTGAGTCGACGGCAATTTGCGCAAACTTTTGGTGGGCTTTCGAGACGCTACGGATTGCTGGTCAGAGGTAATCTAGAATCAATGATAGTGACTCACATTTTGCTACCCAAACTGGTCATAGCTGTCTTGAGTAAATTCTCGGTATTTTCCTTCGAGAATTCAACGGTATCGGAGATTTTGTCAAGGTGATCGACTGCGACTGCACAAGCCTTTTCGAAGCCATCTGCAATTCGAATAGGATGAATGCCCCGGTCAATCAAAGCCTCGCTTTGCTCCAAGAGTGCACCAGCAAGGACTAAAATTGCATATATGTTTTTAGTTTTGAGAGATTCAAGCGCTATGGACACTCACCAACGACACCGGTGGTACCATCACCGATTTCGTCGTCTTGGCTCTTGGAAAGCTGAACCAAAAGCTTGGCGATCTGGTGTTCGACCTCCATTTGCCCCAGAATAGTCGCCCCATCATTTGTGACAGTGATATCACCATCAGGTCCAATCATGATTTTGTCGAGACCTGCAGGATTTTTTGATATGAGCGTCGGCGTCGTAAATTGAGCCAAAGTAAGCACTGACCCTTGGGGCCGAGTGAAGTCTTGACAATATTGGCTACCGTACGTGCCGCGAGAATATGAGACTAGATAAAGGATGGTCAATTGATGAGGACAGAACAAAGACTGAGAACACATACCTTGATAGCCTCGATTCCATAGCTCCTGGTCTTTTTGGCCTGTTCCCGTACAATAATGAACGGCCTACCGTACTAATGAGTGTGTCAGACGCTTATAAGGCATGTCTCATTGAAGTTACCTCGTCAGTTGTGTACACGGCCTGCTGGTTCTGTGCCATTCTATAGCGCGGTTAGAGGGCAAGAGACGCGTCTCGCGAAAAGTAAATGACAAATAACCTGATCCACGGGTTGGGCGCTTAGTCTGTTAACCTCAACCCAACGTCAACTATGGCAACGGTACATCCTTCACGTATGGGTTTTGTACCCCCAGACACCTCTCACCGAGACTCTGACTGGGACAGAAGAAGAACACGAAGTCCAAGTCCTACCAGGGGCCGCAAAAGTAGAAGTCCGGACAATAGACAACGACGGGACCACTCGTCAGACCGAACCAGAAGCAGAGAGACGAGGCGCTCAGAGCGCAGACCCAGTCCGGCTTATGATAACTATGAACGGCCAGTAACCTCATCGCGGAGAGACGGTGGGAGTATGTATTCTTCAAGAGACCCTGCTCATAAGGGTGGCTGGCACGGAGGCACAGGCAGTGATTACATGGAGAGGTATGTACGCACTCGAATCCATTAAGTTTTCCTAAATTTATCTTACAGTCGTCGTCAACAACGGTTGGAAAATACATTTTCAATCTGGCCCCCTTCACCGACACGTCCCGAGGCAGACGAGTGAGCTGCAATGTCACTTCAAATATCTCGGTTGGCTGACCATTTTTTCAGTCATCATGACAAGAAATCCAAGAAGTCCAAACGTAGGAGATACTCTTCGTCTGACAGCTCCGACTCTTCAGATGGTGACCGCTCACGCCGCCGTCGAGATAAACATAAACGACGTCAGAGAGACAAGGATCAGGACAGGGAAAAGAGTCGAAGTCATCGCCATAAGGATAAGGACCGTAAACGCAGCTCTCGTAAGGCCAAATACGATTCCGATACCGACGACTCGGACCAAGACTCTCGCCGACACAAACACCGTGACAGAAGCAAAAGCCGAAGCCGAAGCGTTGACAGAAGGATCAAGGACCTTGATTTGGACTCTAGGTCTAAGAGGTCCGAGGAGCCTCAGGAGAATGAAGACGAGATGTGGGTCGAAAAAGCCCCAACTGCCCCATTCGTACCCGTCCCCGCCACAACATCACAGCAGGAAGTACTGGAAGACGAGGAGATTGGCCCTATGCCTGTTGTTACATCAGGTGGCAAACTAAGCGAACGAGAGTATGTTGCATCATCTGCTCGTATAGCCGACACTGACAATTTCCCTCAGCTATGGTGGGGCTTTACTACGCGGAGAAGGTTCTGCCATGGCGGCCTATATCCAAGACGGCGAACGTATTCCTCGACGTGGTGAAATCGGCCTAACCTCTGATGAAATCGCTCAATATGAAGACGTTGGCTACGTCATGTCCGGCTCTCGACATCGCCGCATGAATGCTGTTCGTATGCGCAAAGAAAACCAAGTCATTTCCGCAGAGGAGAAACGTGGTATCCTTAAGATGCAGAAAGAGGAAAGGGAGAAGCGAGAAAGCATGATTATTGGAGGTTTCAAGGAAATTCTTGAGGAGAAGCTCAAGACAGCCGGACGTCGATAACCGTCTTGTTTCGCATCGTACTTGTACTAATTTACTCTGCAATCATGATTCCAGTACTACGAAATATGTATTTTGGGAGCTGCCTCGGCTGGTTACCAGCCCAATAAACCCACGGTTGTGACTATGCTCAGACCGATCACTGCATAACCTGACCTCTTCACTGCTGTATTGGTCATCACTAAACAAGGGTGAGTAGAATTCCTGGGAGGTTCGCATTCACTCACATCGGCCAGCGTCCCATAATAAATGTCTGATTCCGTTCCACGAGTGGTAACTGAACGACATTCCGAGTGCGCCCTTGACCGTATATTTGAACCATTCGGGAAGGGCAGTTACGAGGTCAACAATGTGCGCTGTGTCAACTGGAACTCCCACTACTGGGCCAGCAAGGTACGCCAGTGCGAATGCATACAAAGCTACATGACAAGCGTGTGAGAATCTTGAAAACAATGGGATCACTAGATGTACCTACCACCACTCAACACACCTCCTGTCACACGGTTCGCAATCGACCCAAGCCAAGTAATTTGAGGCTGGTAAATAGTGAAGTGAGGACTCGAAGGACGCCTGACTCGCTGAGCATTGAGGATATCGGTCGCAGCAGAAGGAGGCAAGGACTCAGTCTGAACAGAGCTACCACACATGTAAACATGTATTTTCCCTTACGTGCACTGGGAGGGCTCACCGGATGAACTGACGAGCCAATGGCGTAGCGCGGGATTGCGATGCGACTAGTTCAATTGTTAATCTTGGTAAGTCTGTATATGACTCTCAACCGAAACAAGTACCTACCAAGTCTGGTGGCGGCCAAGTTTTGACGACGGGTAATAAATCCTATGCGAGAGGCGATCATGTTGTATGCTCGACGAAGAGGAATGGACAAGAGCGGGAAAGGATTCCGGAAGGGACCGGGGCTGTCGGGCACGTGATATTCATCACGTGTTGACCTGGTCTGGGGCGTTTGGTCGACGCACCGGGCTGATTGCGTTCGAATTCACTACCTTGCCACCTATACAACCTCTATCCGCGTTTATCCGCTCGATATATACAACCCAATAATATATACGACATTCAGCGCATTTACCTACCGCGATGAAGTTCCTGGACTTGCCCGAGCTCGCGAAGCTATCCTCAGAGCTATCAATGAACCATTCAGCCGAATGCGTTGTACGGACTCGAGTCGAAGCTTACTCGTGCAAGTCCATCAGTAAGGAGAAGCGCTTATTCAAAGTACTCGATAGCTCCTTTGTCGATCAGCTCGCCATTTCCCCTCCCGACAGCAAGTATGGGATGCCGGTCGACTCCCCTTTTGGTCCGCTCGACAAGTCCTCCTCACGGAAGATATTGTATCTTCTGATTGCTACTCTTAACGCTGCATTCCCTGACCATGACTTTTCCGAGGCGAAAGCTGATCATTTCTGCAAGGAAAAAGACGGTGCGGGAGTTCTGAATTCATTGTCCAATACCCTTCTCTCCCAGCAGCATGGGCACTCGAGTCTCTTGCTGGCGCCTTCTCCTCGCTCATATTCCCTCTACCCATATGCGTCTCGAGACGGTGTGCACGGCGTGTTCCCAAGATCGCTGCCGACTTCATCCTCTCCTGTGAACCACTTTCCGAATACCCACCCTCCGATCCTATCAGGCACCCACCCGTATCTTTACCGGGTTCTTGATAGCATAATTTCACTGGCCAACTGTGATGTCTACTCCTACACCCCTGATATGGAATCCGACCCACATGCCGATGATAGCGACGACAGCGCGTCCGACTCGTCCGATTCGCCAGGGGAATTCTATGACGACACATTTGATTTCGAAACCGACGGAATTACGGGAGAAGGCCTTGCTCGTTCAGCATCACCTCAATTCCGGGCCAAGTCCCATTGGGACCAATGGCTCGACGGCCCAGACGAACGTGAACCCAGAGGTCGAGTGCAAACACGTGCTAGGGTTCGTAGTAGAGCAAGCGGTTATTATGGTCGTCCCATTGGTTCTTTCACAATAAGAAAGAGAAACGGATTGTGTTTATTTCGACGTGGGCCAGGAGGCGGCATTCAGGAGATAGCTGGAGTTCGGAGCGCTTGGACAGTTTTGCGGGATGGGAGGGCGGGATTGGCGCAGGCGCTCGTGCGGTTGGCTTGCGAACCAAATCCTGAGATTGACACGGTCTTGTTGGGGGTGATAAAGAGCAGGAACTGCAGGTAAAGATTTGAATTTCTATTTAATCATCGAGAGTAAGTTCTTTCTCCGCTTCGCGCACTGTAGGATCGATGAGTTCACAACTTATGTAACATCACAGCTCTATTTGCTTGTGCTTACTTCCGAATACGCCCTACATGGACTGATTGCCCTACTCAAATTTTAGTTACTGCTGTATTGGTGTCCTTGTCTTCTACCTTTTTATCTGAATTGTACGCTCGATATATCTTGTATCTAGTTCTTTGTAGCCTGAAATCGAAGTTTCGCTTCTGTTCAATCCTTTGAAACTCGCTCACGCTATATATGCATACAGTAAGCTAACGGGTATATGTACAAGTCGACTTCGTCAACCCTTATACATTCATACCACCCAAATCGTACATAACCAAGGCTATTAAGCTTTGACCGGAAAAGCTTTGTGCTACTGAATTACCACATATTGGTATATAAAAGGTATTCTTTTCGACAAAGTCACTTAATCACTCCAATCAGAATCCCACGATGGATTTCACCCAAGACTTCGCTTTTGGACGAGGAAATCTTATGCATATAGACGTCATCACGTTGTAGTACTAAAATACCATAGACTTTGCCTGAAAGAAGTATTTTATATCATCGAGTGATACCTACTAGAATTCTCACTTCCCACAGCTCCTATTTTACCGCACTTTAAGTATCATTTTCGTAGTATGACATAGGAAGCGCATTCTACTCATATAACCAAAGCCTAAGCAATCGGGTAGTGTTATAGAGAGATCAATTCAGGCACTTTTGAACGAGAAAGGGCTCCCCTTTTATGGCCTGGTTGGGTGGCTAAACCATTCAATATTTAATGATTTTGATGCTAGAATTCCAATATCTCGCATATAATATTACATTCTAATTAACTCTTACGGTCCTGATGTGTTATATATGATCACACGCGTGTCTTTTCTTTCCTTAGTTCTCTACAAGAACGTAGTACGAGCTAAGATACATTCGTGTAGCTCCCGAACTACTCATCTTGAAATCTGGAACTTACAAAACTTCTAGATCCGTTTTCATACGTTCGTCTCCTTTCGTTGACACGAGAAATCTTGATTAATACGACTTAAGTCGGTGCAGGGTGCGTATTCGCCAGAGTACTACTCGACGCGGACTTTAGCAGACACTTGCCCCAGTCCCCCGGGTTGGGTTGTACTCATTTCTAGATTAGCCACTCCCTTCTTCATACTATCCCTGATGTAACCTGCAGCCCCAGCCGTGCGAGGAAAGCTTCCCTGATAGCCCCATGCGTAGCCAGTGGATTTGCCACCAATTGTAGTTTCCGAATGATAGAATCCGTGTGCTGGTGTGTCAGTGTGTTGCTTGAGAGGAGGATGATTTGAGCGGGTAGCTATAATCAATGATTTCTTTGTTTTGATATCGCGTGTTTTCAGTTGTCGGGTTCCCATGCGTACATGCAAGTGTCGACTACGTTGCAGTTTGGGACATTCTATGGCTGCAATGGTGCCAGAATTAAATGTACTCTTCGTCTTATACACTGGAGTGTGGACTGCCTTGAAGTGAGGCTGTGGATCAAATTAGTCGTCAAGGTACGAAATGTATAGGTCTACTTACATAGGGGACTGTCGACTGTTTCATTATCCCTTGGAAATCCACCGCTACTTGCATAGCTTGTCTCCTTCTCTGTTGTACTTGATCCTCGGTATCTTCACTGAAGTAGATCTTGGATTGGCTGTGGATGGAGGATTAGAAATGTTGTCAGTTCTATACACTCCAAAAGCTTGCCTTGGCCAACCGTTGACCGGCTCTGATGTATCTAACACTGTAGATATTTGAGAGACCATCTGATCTCTGCCGCTAAAGACTAGGTAAAAGATAGTGAACTACAGTGCCGATACTCACATATCGCTTGACTCTCATTTGCCTGAGGTTTTAAAGATTTACCACCTTTTCGCTTACGCACCCTAGTGGCATCGGCGAAGTCGATGGCCAAAGGAGACAGAAGTTTGTTGAGTGTACCAAGTGCTTTGTTTATTTCCAAGGGAGTCTTGGTTTCAGTATTCGACAGCCCAAGTCCGATGGGCTCGTGACAATCGTCAGCCAATTCTTGTCTACTAACATTTCTTAGTGATTGTTCCTCAAAGCAGTGGTGAGGATTCTGGTATTTCCTAAGGTTAAACACATAAGAATAAAGTCTCGATGATGGATGAGGTTGCATGCCTATTCATTTCTGTGGTTGACCTGGAGAAAACAAAGATCGATTAGTCATCAGATCACAAATTTCTGCCATTAGTTTGATTTGGCAATTGAATTTCTTTAGTTCATCCCACCTCGTCCACCATGGCACCCCTTGCGGCCTCCAAATCAAAGTCGACTATCGAGTCTAAACGGGTCGAATCTGAGCACAAGTTCAATAAGCCTGCCACCTCGAAATCCGCTTCTAAGCCTGGCGTTGCGGCTGGATTGAAACGAAAGGCTCCGACAGTGGCACTGGAGCCGGAGTCGGAGTCGGAGTCAGACGAAGAGGAGGAATCGCCTAAACAGCAAGCCGAAAACAAAAATGAAGATACCCATCTTCAGGGGTTCTCTACTGACGAGGACTCTTCAGACGATGGCGGAGACGAGGCTCCTGAATTGCCGGGTATTGATCTTACCAAGCTGCCTACTGTTGCAAAGGATGATGCGACTGTGAAGCGCAGGCTCGAAAGAGCAAAAAGGGAGCCAGTAAGTTTTAAATTGGGCTTCAAATAAACGTATGCTTATAGCGGGAGGATTAGACACAAGACCGAGGAGTCCTATTCCTCGGCCAGATTCCTCATGGATTTTATGAGGATGAAATGAGGGCGTATTTCTCTCAATTTGGGGATGTCACTCGACTTAGGCTCTCTCGAAATAAGAAGGTAACCCAGTTCAGCACCTCAATTATGTCGCTAACGAAGTGTCCAGACGGGCAGGTCCAAACATTACGGGTTTATTGAGTTCGAGTCCAGCTCGGTCGCGCAAATAGTCAGTGAGACAATGAACAATTACCTTCTGATGGGACGCATCTTGCAATGTAAAATCATACCCAAGGAACAATTGCATCCAGAGCTCTGGGTTGGTGCCAACCGCAAGTGGAGGTCCATACCTCGGGACCGTATCTTCCGGGTGCAACACAACAAAGTATATCCATTCAATTATTATATCAAGCGCAAGCTAATTACTCACACATCTGCTCTAGTCTCGTACGGATGAACAACGAAAGAGGGTCGAACGTAAACTACTAAAAAAGCAAGAGGATCGCCAGGCTAAGATTCGAGCGATGGGAATCGACTATGAAATTGGAGCTGCCGGCTATGTAAGTTTGGTCACGGGCTTGGATTCTATTACAAGAACTGGTATTTAACCAAATTTCGTAGTGTTCTACTGTATCTCATTAAATTGTACCTTGAATTCGCTGTTTTGCATTCCGGACTCTTTGAACCTGTGTGACCACTATCCTCAATTAAATTCGACCTCTGCTGTGCACTCAGAGCTTCGCCCAAGTGAGCGTCTTGTATACCCCTTTAAAGAATTGGCTGTCGTGTGGTTCTGACCTAAGAATTACCGTGTAATTCTGAAAGTCCAAAAGGGCCGAGCGGTCCATATCATTATAATGAGATAGGTGTGTACTGGTACCTCTGTTTATCAAGCTATCTAGCCCAATGGCAATTTCATACACGGCTATGCTAGACACAAACCCAAAGGGGCTCAATTAAAAATAGTATGATATAACTCACAAGGCAAGAATACATTCGATCGAAGCAAAGATCATAGTTCAGATGTAAAGTTATGGCACCCACGTCGCGTCGAACATGCCTGACAGACCCCATAGTCCTCATGGTTCAGGCTGCACGATGATTAATTCTATATCTATAGATGCTAGAAGTATTACATACCAGGTACAAACAAGACAAGCCCATTCATCCACCTTATCTGATACCTGCCCGTCCTTGAAACATACGTCTAACGATTTGCTCGGTTGAGGTACCTTGGGTGTGTCCAGGAGTCGAGACTGGTGTGCACCTCGCCCGCCACCACCCAGTTTGTGAGAGCCTACTAATCCTAATTGCTCTTGCTTCCTATGCTCGACCTCGTTGTGAACCATGTTAGTTAGTGGGTTCGAAGGCCCTTGTTTTTGAAGTTCAAGCTTTTTAGAAGGAGTCGACTTCGGCGGGGCCCTTGCTTGGTTTGTGTCTTGATCTTCGTCGTCTGAAAGTAAGTTAATTATGTCGTCATCGAAACTCCCAGTGGGACCTGCATCAGGAATCGTCGAGAATTTCCACCCGGCACCAGAATCCGCGAGTAGTTTGCGACGCATGTCATCGGTTTCCTTGAATGATTCTGACCCAGATTCTGAATCGGAACCAGCCTCAACCGCGGGCTCAAGCCCACTTTGAGAATCAGGCTTTCCATTGGAATTTTCTATATAAAGCACATCAGCTATGTTCGCCGAATGGAAGCACATCATTACCATACTTTCAAGGCTCTTCAATCTCTGCTCGATTGCCTCCAATCTTGCTTGCCTTTCCTTGGCGCTATTCAGCAAAAATTCAACTCTGGGACTTACATTCTCTGAGGGAATCTATTTACCTTTGTGCCCGCTTTTTAAACCCCGTCCCCCTTTTCTTCTCTTGTTCTCCGGTTGCATGTTCATTCAACGCATTTCCTTGTCCTACAAATGCATACTTGGATCTCACCCTCGTCCCTGCTTTGCGTCTCTTTGGCTTCGGACCTCCGTTACCTCGAGGTGCTCGGCTTGGGTATTATTTGACGTCAACTCCAGTCAGTAAAATCGGATAAATTAAACCAACCGAAGTGTTGAAGCCCGGCGTCGATCTTGCGCCCCGCCACACATGTATTCGGGCAAATCAAAGTCCGTTACTCCAAGCCCTCGGCCGGCAACCTCGGTAGAATCGGAGAGTCGGTTTCCAGATGAGTACATACCTGGAAACTTCGATAAGACTACATATCACGCTGAAAATCGGTGTTGGCGAGGTCATACCATCACCATAATACCCCTTTGTACGTAGTGCAGTGACCTCGTGACATAATTGAGCATTGAGTTGTTGAAACCCGGCCAAGTGATTCATGTGCTAGAACATGGAATCATTAAGTAAGCTTGCTATGGCTAGTGATCGTTATACCTTAATGTGAGCCAGCTGTGGTGCAATTAAGAGCGGGAACGTAGTATCATACAGAATTTACTCACTTCGTGGCAAACCACTTGAATGAGGTGTTGAATATTGTGAAAACTCCCGTCTGAACGGCGGAGAACGATTTCTTTGGGGGAGATCTTTTAAACATTCCAAACTCAGTGGCAGCTTCAAACATACCAATCGTTTCCCCAGCATTCCAGTTTCGGCCCAGGAATACAGTGTTATACTATGAATCCACCAAGTGATAAGTACAGGTTGGTGGCGAACAATTCTAATCATACTTCATACTACAGTGCAAGACTTTAACACAACGGAAGATCCGGCCAGAAGCTTTCAAATTATGACACACCTCCTCAAAACTATTCACATTAAACCCGTGTTTCTTGCACAATGGTCGCACTTGCGCCGCCAACGCTTGCAATAGTGCTTTGGCGTCATCTTGCGAAGGTAGGTTAGGTGCATTTATGTACGGAGGAAGCGCTGTGATAAAGTTAAAATAAGGATTAGGAGATGTGGTTTTGGTGTTGAAGCGATGCAATGGCATGAGGTAACCGAGGACGATCGTCGACGCGAGAAGGATGGGCGAGCGCGATCGGTCATGTGACCGTACCGATCCGGCTATTTCCCACGATTGATCTGGAGCTCCCGAATCCCACACCCAACCGCTTGTTCTCACCTATATCTTAACTTGCAGCGCTGTGAATTGAGCGTCCCTATCCCACTGACTATATTTCCAAGTGTTAGACGTCTTCTCCTGTCACTATCATGGCCGAGCAGACCACCAAGAAGAAGTTCAAGATTGCCGTTCTCACCTCTGGTGGAGACAGTGCAGGAATGAACGCAGCTGTACGTGCTGTTGTCAAGGGCGGTATCTCAAAGTGATTATAAATCTACTTCATACTATTTATCTCTCGCTGAGACCGATGCCCTTGATAGAGGTTGTGAGATGTGGGTTGTACGCGAAGGCTACGAAGGTCTGGTCCGAGGAAACACCGAGGCTGCACCGCCTACGGTCTCTCTGGAGTCTTGCACAGCAGGTCCAGTACCCAGTCAAGTCGCTGAACTTCCATTTGTAAAGAATTTGCGATTTGGGGACGGAGAGCTGTTTAAACAGGGTGAAGGAGACGCTGAAGACCGACCCGACAAGAAGACCCTAAAAGGTCGATACATCGTCAAAGTAGGATGGGATGATGTACGCGGTTGGATGGGAGAGGTAGGTAATACTCTGAGCACTTGAGGGGGAAAATCTCACCTATATTCAGGGTGGAACCCTCATCGGTACCGCCCGTTGTGCTGCGTTCCGTCAAGTCGAAGGGCGTATGACCGCAGCATACAACCTGATCAAAGAAGGGATTGATGCTTTAGTGGTCTGTGGTGGAGATGGATCACTGACTGGAGCAGATAGGCTGCGTGCTGAATGGCCGGAGCTCGTCGCGGGCCTCCTTCAGCAAGGTCTGCTGGATGCTACGTGCGAGGCCTTGATGCTGAAAATAAGTTGTAGGCCGAATCACGAAAGAGCAATCTGAGCTCTACGGGCATTTGAAGATAGTCGGACTTGTTGGATCTATCGACAATGATATGGCTATGACTGATCTTACAATCGGAGCTCCTACGGCACTTCACCGAATTTGCGAAGCCATTGATAACATCAACTCGACAGCCTCATCGCACTCACGTGCATTCGTTGTGGAAGTCATGGGCCGCCACTGCGGATGGTTGGCCTTGCTTGCTGGTGTTAGGCAAGTAAATCCAACCTTTTGACGCGATAATCTAACCTAGACCAATAAAGCGCGGGCGCCGACTTCATTTTTATCCCCGAAAACCCACCAGAGGCTCATCCGTGGGAAGAGGACATGTGCGAAATCATCCAACGAGTGAGTAAACAACACCCATTTGCTGTCATACCCTTTTACACTGAGTGACTACTTTCCTCAGCATCGAAAGCAGGGCAAGCGTAAAACTATTGTTATCGTCGCTGAGGGAGCGCACGACCGTGAACTCAATCCGATCAGACCTGAATATGTCAAGGAAATCCTTACTGAAAGGCTTGGGCTGGATACTCGGGTTACCACCCTCGGACATACGCAGCGTGGTGGTGTACCATGTGCTTTCGACAGGGTTCTGGTAGGTCAGGTATTTTCAGTATGCATGCATACTGACCAGGAGCCAACCTAGCCGACCCTACAAGGAGTTGAAGCCGTGAATGCACTACTGGAAGCAACCCCTGAAACACCATCATACATGATAGGCATAAGCGAGAATCAAATCACTCGGAAGCCGCTGATGGAGGCCGTTGAGCAGGTGAGCATCATGCTTATCATAGCCGTTTTAAAGGCTCAACTTTAACTAGACACAAGCCGTGGCGAAGGCGATTTCTGAGAAGGACTTTGTCAAAGCAATGTCACTTCGGGACCCTGAATTCAAAGACTACTTGGATGCGTTCATTCTTACCTCCGCTCTCGATGCTGGCATTAAACTGCCAGAACCCAAGGTAGGCTTGTGTTTCAGGTCTCAGGCTCCACTTCACTTACGATCTAATCCTAGAGATTGCGCATCGGAATCATTCAGTAAGTAGTGTGTAAATGCGTTCACGAGATATTACTCACCTACAATAGCATGGGAGCCCCTGCTGGTGGGATGAATGCAGCAACACGTGCCGCCGTACGTTATTGCCTGGAGCGAGGCCATACACCTCTCGCCATCAACAATGGGTTTCCTGGGCTACTTGACGATAGCGTCACACAGCTATCCTGGCTGAGAGTTGACAACTGGATGACAAGAGGAGGGTCTGAACTGGGCACAAACCGCACACTACCCAATATTGACCTTGGCGCTGTTGCTTCCAAGTTCCAAGGTCATCGTTTTGATGCTTTATTCATGATCGGAGGATTTGAAGCATTCTCAGCGCTTCTCATCCTTGAGAAGGCACGTGAAAGTTACCCCGCTTTTAATATTCCAATGGTTCATCTCCCAGCCACAATCAGCAATAACGTCCCACTAACCGAATTTAGCCTCGGAAGCGATACTAGTCTGAACGCACTCGTCGATGCCTGTGATTCTATTAAACAGAGCGCGCAGGCTAATCGTAACCGAGTGTTCGTGGTTGAAACACAAGGGGGTCAGTGTGGATACCTTGCCACCCTGGGTGCCTTGGCGGTCGGAGCAGCAGTGGTCTACACTCCCGAAGTTGGCATCAACTTGGACTTACTTCGCATGGATCTAAACTTCTTGAAGACGCGTTATTCATTGGATGTTAAAGGCAAATCTGAGGGACGACTGGTTATAATGTATGCGTGTTTATTAAATGCGTTTATTAGTAACATTTTAATTTCCTTCCACAGGAGCGAGAAGGCGTCTAATGTCTATACAACTGACGTCGTGACCAAGATTCTAGCCGAAGAAGGCCGTGGGCTCTTTGACTCTCGTTCTGCATCTTTAGGCCATACCCTTCAAGGGGGCATTCCATCACCCATTGATCGTGCGCGCGCCGTGAGACTTTCAATCAAGTGCATGAAATTCCTCGAGCAACACGCTCTCTCCCCTTCCCGTCGCTCCCCGCCGGAAAGCGCGGCAGTAATTACCATTCAAGGGACAAGCATCAAGCTCACTCCTGTTCATGAAGTGGTTCAACATGCTGATATGAAGAAACGATAGGAAAGAACCCTTGGTGGAAAGGAATCAAACAGCTGACTGAAACCTTGGGTGGTCGGACGGAGCTGTTGGAGTAGCCAAAATAACTTCTCCTGGCTTGGATAAATGTTGTTGATTACACAAATATAAAGCGGTGTACTGAAATAGGTAGTGCATTATTGATTGACTCTACTGATAGGTTTTCAGATGTCTCAGCCTCCTTTGAGCCAAGGTGCTGCATGGTTGCGTCCTATCCCTTTTCAAGGGTCTCCGAACCGTTCCCTGGTATGGTGGCACTCTATTGCTACGGGCTGGGGTATAGGTATCTCGCGGTGTTCGGCTAAGAAGTCTTTCCACGTTTGCCTTGTGGGATAGATGCGTTTCGCAAGAGCTGGTGAGATATATCTGTAGTTTTGGTCATGGTTATCCATAAAAAATTTGAATCTGCTCAACTTCGCTCGGTGATCCGGTGCCAATCAAACCAACGAGAGCACCTACACTGGCCAAATTCCCAGAACATCCGGCTCGTCCTTGAGGGCGAGAAACTGCTCTCTTGTACATTCGTCGTAGACCTTTACAGTAAATCTGCGCGAAATTTTTTGATCAGGGTATGAGAATATGTATCGCAAGATGGTATCGCTTACCCAGTAATCTCGGTGAATGCCTCAACATATTCGCGAAGGCTAATCAGCTCGTTGCACAACCAGGTCGTCTTTCCAATCCATTCTGAACTATCTGTGAGTATTGTTAAAACCTAAACGTTTCACATTTGGTGAGTCGATCGTCCACGTTCGAAATTCACATACGAAGGCTCCAAGGTCTTCTGGGGATACGCTAGGAATTGGGATATTGTGAGGAAAGGGAAATTTCATCACCCAATTGCCGTTTGCTCCCTTGCTGAATATATCGAATAAGAAAATGTTACTGTAGTAGAACGCTGCTGCAAACGCGGTGTATGGTACCCCTGACTTGGCGAGGTAGACATGTGTTTGATACCTAAGGGCCGCGGTCAATCAGTGTTGTGTTATCCTTGAGAGATGATATGTTTACTTGTACTTGCATGCCGGTGTGTCCTTCAAGACATCCACCAAAGGGACAGTGCTGTGGTGCGAATTCGATTTTTCTTTAAGTTACCTGGACGGAGGGAGCAGTATTACCTCATAACCAGGTGCTTTAGTTTGGTAGCCTTGGCTGCATCGATAATGTTGATGCCATGTTGTCCTTCCTCGTCAAAGGCTTCATAGTAGTCAGTAATCCCAAATGCACCATAACAACCTACATTAGATCGTTAGTGTGTACAACTCTTCATCCAAAAGACAAATCACCTTCAAATGCGTTGTATAATGACGTGATATTGGCAAAATCGGCTTCCACTACTGTCGCACCAGAGCGAACTAGTTCTGCAAGCAACTTAATTATGATAATCCCGGTATCAGAAAAAAAGATACCTGCTGACCTTTGGCACGAAAACTGGTAGGCTTTCGCGTTAATGCGCGGACTGAAAACCTTCCATCGCGCAAAAGATGCTTTACTACGCTTCCTCCTTGAATACCTAATACCAACAACAAGTTCTGATTTACTCATCATGATATTTAGAATCGTTTTACCTGTTGCCCCACAAACTGCTATGATGGGTTTATCTCCTGGTGAAGGTGTTCGAAAAGGTGCTGGAGTGTTCATGTGTGGATTTGTTAATTCAAAGCAAGCAGAAGAATGAGGTCTTAGTCAGCTTTTATGATTCACTGCTCTTTGCAGTGGTTGAGGGTAACAAATATTCAACGGGTGTTGATAGAGAAACTACAACAAACACGTACCGCGTAGGTTTAAATATGTGTCGCTTCCGCTAATTGTAATATCACACGCGCTAAGCTGAAAACGCATTATGATCTGATCTACATTTGAGGAACTAGCCAAGACAAGAAGAAAGCGGAGGATAGGGACAGACGGATATTAGTTACAGTGCCCAAATAGAATGCTGGTCTGGTCCAGGCAAGCGAGGCGAAGAACTAATAAACACGAGGCGGACACATGTACGGCAAAATGCACGGAACGTCCTGGGAAGGGCACAAGTATCAAACCAATACTGTGTCGCTCTTGCTTTCAGGGATGTCCTTCCGCGATACGGTGCTCTTCGAATCGGGAATGAGGTTGGTACCGTTAGTCATGGCAGGTTGTAGTTCGGGCTGAGGGGCACCGCCTTTGATATCCCACTCGCTCAAACCAACTGTTCCACCCAGTTTCCTCCAGCGCTCTTTACGCTCAGTGTGGAGGTTGTTGCACAAGTCTACAAGAGGCTTCCAACTTTTCTCGTGTTCATAAATAAAATCCTACAGACCATGTAAACTCGAGCTCGCGTTTATCGAACAATGACATACCATTTCGCCCCCCCATTCTTTCGTTGCTTGAGATTTATCAACAGCCCTTCCTTAATAATCTCGGGGTTGAATTTGACTTTAGCCCGAGTAACTACACAAATTTTCAGTACCTGATGATTCGCCATAATACATCTACTCACTTGGATCTACAAAAGGCATAATAGCCTTGAAAAATAAATTGATTATTGTGGGAACGTTGATGACCAGTGCGAGGCCTAAACGCTCAGGATAGTGGTTTTGCAAGATATTTAACATCTAACGAGGCGGTTAAAGTTTGGGATGGTAAGAGCTACCATATGCTCACGTTTTTCGAGGTCGAAAGCGAAGGGTTCTTGCCTCGGTCGGCAAAGTTGATCAAAATATCGAGGTTTCTACAATGGATTGAGTATCGAATCATAATGTGAATTGAGTACTCACTCGACCCCAGGTCCCATAAGGTCAACCGCACGTTCTAGCATCCAAACCGCAAATTGTAGTTGGCGCGGTGATTCTTCTGTATTTTGCTTTGAAGGCATCATGTATAACGCGGGGCGCCGCTCGAGATCATATCCTGCCAATATTTCCTTGCCTGTCACGGCCTTGTCATATGATAATACTGAGTTGTCGCCGATACAGGGAATACTATAAACATACCTCAGGCTCTACATGATTAGGAGTTATCAATTCGTAGAGTCCGTATTCTCGCCTCCATTTGAGCGTGTCGTCCAGTCGCGTGATTGTCGTTGCCAGCACCCATTTTGACGCACGGAGACTAAAGGGCACAATCAACAAGAGGCCAGCACACTAGTGAATCCACAGACTATCGCAACAAACATTCTCGAGTCTGAAATTCAGAGTAAGCGGCTAGGCCGTGTATCCATAATAAACTAGCGCACCAGCCATTGTTTCTCCTCCTCCGTCAAAGTTGCCTTTTGCGCATCGACACCAGGAATCACATAAGCAGGGCTGCTATAGTGCTTCAGGACAATTCCGTATACATTGCTCTGTTCTTCATTCAAGGTTGGGGCCGGATTTATTTCAGGAGGAGAAGGAGGGAGGGAAGTCACATGTACGGGCATTATTGTAGAAAGAGGAAGAATGTGGACCAGATCGTACGCGTCTGATTGAGTTCTTATCAGGTAAGCCCTCGGAAGCGCCAGTGTTTTTGAATACCATCCCAACAAATAATCTCGGAGCGTGGCAGACACGCACCCCTGTGTATGCCCTTCAGGTCACAAGGCTTGAGCTGTTAGAATAGGTCTTTTATATTGCGGTGTATGCTGAGGCACACCGGGCGGTCCAGTATACACGCAAAATGATGGGGATACTGATCCCAAGGTAGACGCGTCGGCACAAAGGCCTGACTTAGAAGTAGTGGGAATTCGAGTTACGATCGAAGTACTGACATGAGAGCACGTTGTAATTTCAGGGCTTAATGCATGAAAAATCACGCCGAGTACTTAAGTGCTGAAACTCAAATTTCCAGCTAAACTAGCTTTTACGTTCTCTCTGCAAAGGGGCAGCGAGAAATAAATCTGCATGGGCTGCCACTAAACGCAGGGCAAGAAAATACCCGACAGTCGTTGGTTTTCCTTCTGCCTGCTAGATTTTATTCACAGTAATAAGTATACTATGAAACCAAGTCCATCGCCGAACTGTCCGCTTCAGAAATTCCACTCAGGTTGGCTGCGTTCGAGTCCTCCTGAGTCTGAGAACGCTGTGCTCGATGGGCCTCTTGAGCACGATTCCGTTGCTCCATTGCGGCTTCCCATTCACCGTCTTTTCCTAACCCGGGGATCATGTAAATGGGTACATCCGAGTTGGCGTGAAGGGCACTATCGAGTAACCCGACAACATGAGCCGCCAATGGTTCTATTGCCAAGGCCTATGAAACATGGACAGCTCAGAGGAATGAATATGCACCAGTTTAGAACATACCTCGTGATAACGTGCTATGGCATCCTCAAGCTCAAATAATAGATGGTGGGTCAACCCAAGACTTGCAATTGCTATCGTATGCCTCGGCTCAATCTCAAGCACGCGCATATACCCTTCTTTCGCTTCCTGCAACTGGCTGGGGAACAATTTAGCCAAATGCAAACATGCGACGATTGATACGATGTACCCTATCTTTCGGAACGCGTGCGCTTGATTTACATATAATGTTGCCCACATGGTCTGGGATCCTCGAACCTCTCTCGCCCGGGATACTGCGTTTGAAAAGTGCTTGAGAGCATCGTCATATCTATATTAATTGTTCATGATTAAAACACCTAGGGCAATTACGCATGTGACTCACTTGCGGTTTTCGTATGCCACTACCCCGAGCTCATTGAAGAGAATAGGATCGGAATCGCACAGCGCTACAGAGGCTGCCAAGTGAGACTCGGCAAGCTGCATATTTGATAATTGAATGTGTTCCATTCCGATGAACAGCTGAGGAAGGTGAGACCTACGACCAAAAAATACGTAAGATCGCGATTGAGATTGTGAGTAATTCAACCAATCGTACCCAGGAAATAATCGAGCGCTGGTTGAATATGCGACAATTGCTTGATCATGTTCACCTTCATATGCAAATGCATGGGCAAATGCAATCCAGGCAGGCCCAAACCGAGGGTCCATTAATGACGTTTTGCTGCAAAGAACGTGAGCTACGCGCGTCACTCTAGGGCCCAATAACTCACGAGAAGTATTTTTTTGCCTCCCCATACCGTTTTACAGCCAAATACCATAATCCAACGGCGTACCAGCTACTTGGGGCATCTGATTCATGAGCAACGAGTTCATGGGCGAGTAGAAATAGACGACTATGAAGATGAGGCAAGGCAGTCATACATGCAAGGTGAAGGGGGAGGGTCGAAGGGTGCACTGCCTCTAGGTCAAGGATCCTAAAACAAATTAGGTCCGAAACCGGTATCATTGGAGAGGCTTACCGGGACGTGATGGCAAAGCAGTCTGCCCACCGGTACTCGGCGTACAGAGAGTCAGCGTGTCCAAACATAACATCGGGATTATCCGCCAGGTCGTACTCCTCCATTAGCTTTTTACGAGCAGCCTCTATTTCCGCGTGATGTTTAAACTAAACACACTAATTGTTAACTTCTTAAAACCGACCTAATGGCTACCTATGCTCACCTTTTTCAGTCGCGTGGTATACATTAGTTTCACAAACTCAGCTTGCTCCTGTGCTTGTTCCCGGTACGCCAATCCCTCGATGAGTGCCCACTCTAGTTTTCCGTTTTCAGACACAGCAAATCGCTCAATGTGAAAACGAACCTTCGTCGATACCCATCATTTCTCCGCCAACTAGTAATTCAAATGCCTCATAGCACTTGACATCTAATGCGAGTGCCTCGAGAAGACATTCCTTGGCTCGATCGGCACGATTGAGGCGGAGCATAAGGAGGCCGCGCAGGTAGCACATTGATGCTTCCACCTTGATCCCACCATCCGAGTTGGGTATCTTCGACCCGGAATTAGCTATAAATTCTGTTAGTCGCATCCGAGTCAGAATAAATATACGTACAAGACCCAGCAAACGGGTTCGAATCGCCCAACATTTCCATAGCTTCGGTCCAGTTCCCAGACTTTACCTAGAAAGGCCTCAACTTCGTCTCTCGGTATGCACTAATACAAGTACCCACTTGACACTGTGCCGCCAAGTATCGACAAGCGACACTCACATCCACTAGCCTTGAAATACCCTCCCCTTGAATCATGTCAAGGGGTTGTTCCCCCGTGCCCTTGGAACGAGTGGCGGCTGCAGAGAAATTGAATGGTCGAGTGAGGAGACGTTCGGCTCGAGAATACTGGTTTGTCAAAAAGTGCGTCTGTGCGAGCCAAAATGCATCATTAGGATCACCTGGCAGTAGCTCTGGTTAGTTTCCCGGAATACAGAATGAACAACCAACCTGTCCAGTTAAACCTTGTCCCCCCAAAATATTGCAGTGTCATACAAATGTTGCATCATGGCATCGTGCCTCCACATTCGTAGTTTGTCTACAATAGTCCAGTCGTCGAATCTTCCTCGTCGTCACCAAAAGTGGTATCTTCATCTCCGTCATTTGCCAAGGGGTGTCTACCAAGACTAGTAAAGTCACGTCGGATACGAGAGGTTCTGGGAGATGCGCTTAAAGTTGATGCATTTGCGTCCAAGTGGTGACGCGTAGGCGGGGTTGGGGATGCAGCGTATAGGGAGTGTACCAGACCATGTGGCCCCATAGATATCGAAGTCGACAACGATCCTCTGGCCCCGCCGCCAGATGGGAGCGGGCGTATAGTGTACACATTTCGTGTTGGAGGTGTCGACATGGTTCACTTCTCTCCGATCACTCTTTATGTTTACATCTATTTGATCATATTTATATTTTGCTACCCTGAGCATCATTCACATGCCATAATTATTTATTGTGCCACAGAAACAGACAAGTAGTTGTATTATATTATTGCCCAAGTCGAATCGTTTAATCAGACTTCTTGTTCGAGACCTGACCGGTAGCCTTGTTCAACTCGGTTGCAAGGCGATCATACTCGACGGCCTGTTGTTTGGCTTGTTTCTTCAAAGTTTCTGGGAGAATAACGCATATGAGTACAAGCTACTCATGTATACTAAACCTGATGAACCTTCTGCTTACCAAAGTCACGGGACTGAGCCTCGCTCGCCGCAAGTTTCTTCTTTAGCTCAGCAATCTCTGCTGCCTGATCCTTGGTAGGAGGGCTTCCTTCGGTTTTCTGAAGAAAGCTTTCAGTCACCAGCGACTCAAAGTACCAGTATGGTATCATACCTTCTTGAGCTCGGCGTATTGCTCTTGGGAGTGAATAAGATCAAGAAGGATGTAATACGTGCGAGTGAGAATGAGGGAGAGGAATAATGTGAAGCCGGTAAGGTACATGTTACGTTGGGTGCTGAAATCATATGCTTCAGTCGGAACATCAAGATCACACGACAGCTACTCACTAGAACTTCTTAGCCGCATAATTTGTTTCTGTTCGAACGTCTGTCGCTCCCGCAGCTTGTTTCGCTTGTTGTCCCTCTGCGGACACACGCAACATACGTTGCACGGCGTCTGCATTCAGGTATCAGCACCAAACCTCAGATCGTAGACTCGTTTAGACTAACCAACAAATAACACCGCTATAAATCTACGGATGAACAGCTGTTAGTGGTATTCGATCTACAAGGGCAACAAAACTTACATGAATGATATCTTGAGTGCGTATGCAATCTTTGCCACAATAACACTGGTACTCAGAAACCTGAACAGTTTCTGCCTCGCAGTAAAGGGCAATGGCATAACAAGCAAACAAAACGTCGTCATCTACAGAGCCCTATAAGCACCCCTTTCGTCACCGTTGATCAGCTAACCTACCTCGGCGGCAAGAAGTAAGAATGTAAGACTGTATGCAGTCCAATTAGTACTAACGATCAATCGTAGCGGATGTGACATACGTGTAGTAGATCGTCATTTTGAATACGATGTGCTTGGGGTTGGGCAGTGGTGGTTGATAGTGATAGATGCTACCGAGTACGTGTCCGCAATACGTCTGACGTCACGTCCAGCCAGGGACCGGCCCAGCCGCTGGGCGCTTATTACCGCTTACACCACCACAGAATATCTATACAGTACTAACGCAGTAGCCATGCGGATCCGAACCATCCAGAGAAACGTACCTCGGCTCGTTTCCAAACCGCACATCCTCCCTGCACTCGAGTCAGCTGGAATCAAGACAACACACGATGTGTTATTTACGCCTCTTGGAGAGCTCTTGAATCGCCTATCGGGTGCGGAGGACATTCTGACGACGGATATTATCGAGTTGCAAGATGAAATCGCGGCGGTGTGTGCGGTTCCCGGTATCCGGGGAGACGAACTCCTCGAGAATGAGTGTTGGCTGCTGAAGCTATGAAACCATACTCGTTTTCCGCGCTCGGGGTCAAGTCGGTTGACGACCTTTTGGGCGAAACGCTTTACGGTCCATATGTGGTTGAAATATCTGGCCAGACGGGGAGCGGGAAATCGGTACGTTTCCAGACCAATGTATATAGTAGTCCAGCTTGAACGAGCTTCAAAGGCAATAGCCATGCAAGTCGCTCTACGTAGATTAGCCTACGATCCAGACGCAGCACACTTTGGGTTGACTGTTCAAGCGACTTTTCAGTCGAGCGAGCAAAGCGCATCTGTCAGAATCTAGAACTAGATGTACGCGCTTTACTTATTCACTCGACGCGTGTTTAATACGTAATATAGGAGACCACAACCACGTCCGTCTTGTCCCGAGTGCAGATCATCCTCTCATTCGAAATCGACGAATTTCAGAACACGCTGGACAGTATCGAGGCCTCGCTAACTGTAAACGACCCCACACTTTTGCATATTGATTATTCATTCGCGGTGATCATAGGAAAACTCTCAAGCTTCCCTGCGGTACATAGTCGTCGACCCGATTACGCCTCTCCTCTCTGGGCAGATCACAGGTTCGTCAAGCCAAGGACACGCAACAATGGTCAATATCATGAGACAACTCGCAAGGATCGCTCAAGATCACAATTTGACGGTGATGGTACGCGTGTTTTCCCCCTATCGACAGAATGGGATGGATTACCCTTTGATGGTCAGGTGCTGAACAAAACAGCCAATTCGCCCACACGAAATCCGCTCTCTTCGTTTCCAAGACAACAGCCAAACCCGCGCTCGGACCGACGTTTACATTCTTGTCTCATGCAACTATTTGGTTAAGTACTGCCGATACAACGCTTGAAAGGCGAGGCAGACAAGGGGAAACGCATATAGTCGAGGTATTCAGGTCTCGCGTGGGCGTTCGTACCTTTCTGCTTTACTTTCGCAACGGGTCTAATGTGCGTGATAGCCAGCGCACCGCTGGTGTATGTTCTCTATACAGGACGGGGTGGTTTTTATCCAACCCCCATTGACAATGCGCCACATGATAATTCAACCATGTATTTGTTCATGACCGTCAAGGTGTCTCAATTTAAAACTACACAATAAAGGGGATGGTGGGACAAAGAGATGGTGATGCTGATGAGGGGATGGGGACAAACCTAGGGCACTAGGGTGGGGAAAGACACAGTGGATAGATGGGGATAAGAATTGAAACCGAAACCAAAAAGAAGTCATACACACAAACCGTCCATGAGAAATATCGCACTTGGACAAGCTGCTTGGCCTACGCAATACACCCCTATCCACTAAAAGATAAAATATTCCTGGACCTCTTGCAACACGTTCCGGGCCCATATCCGAACGGATATTCATACTCGGCGTCGGGTCCCCACGTCCATTCGACCTCGACCTCGGCAATAGGCCGCTTTCCTCTTGGATTGGACTTGGCGGCCTTTTCCGCCTCTTCACGAGTAGGGAACTTGGACTTGATCTTCTTTTTCTCATTGCATTTGCCGCATCCCTTTGGTTTGTCCTCCTTGAGCTTATCCTTCTTTGCAGACCGCTCGCAACGAGGAGGCTTGCCGGTGTCCTTGGAGGTGTGCCACTTTTCACGCCCGGGTCGGGGTACTTCTTTTTCCTTTCCTTTTCCCTTGGTGGAAAAGGTTTCTTTCGCTTTTCCCTTGCCTTTGACGTCTTCCTTCTCCTCGCCCCATAGACTCTCCACTCCGCGCTTGAGGTTGGCCAATTGACGCTGGGCAGTACGACGGGCAACGGCATGGCGTCCGCGCAGCTCGCTCGATGCATGCTTGACATGCTCGGCGGTATCGATTCCGCTAGCGGCCTTGATAGCTTCGTTGGCACGGCCAACGGCTTCGGCAATGGCAGCGTCAGACTTGCGGACTGCGTCCATGGTCGCGCGGAAGTTCAGGCCCAAAACACGCTCAATGGTAAACCCGAATTCTTCGACGACTTCGTGAAGGACATGGGCCTTGGCAGTCGGAGCCGACGAAGGAGATGACGTAGCCGTAGCCGTGGAAGTAGAAGCAGTCGTGGTCGACAGGCTCGTACCCGCGACAGGGATAGTGGACAAGGATGTGGTCTCGGCCTTGTTGATCGACACGGGTACAGTCGAACAGGATTCATTGACCGGTGCACGAACGGACAAGCTGGTCTGTTGGGATTTGACGGTGAGGGCTGTGTACTCGAGGATCGCACGGAAAGCGAGGTGTGTTGAGACTTGACCGCCAATGACGAGGTGGCGGTAGAGGATTTGACCGCAAGGGATGTGTGAGGCGACTTGAGAGCCAACGAGGTCTCGGCAGCAGAAGTGGGGTCGAGGGCATGGATGGTGGAGGATGGAGCGAGTGAGCTAGTGGGAGCGAGGTTGATGGCTTTGATGGGATTGGAGGATTGGATCAAGTGGCCTGTTCCCAGGACAAGGGAGAGAACCACGGCGAGTGCACTGTAGAAAAAGAATGAGTCAAAATCGGAAGATCGAATGGTGTTACATACCACGCAGCCGTCAGACCCGGGCCCATGCTAGCATTGAGTTTCCTTAGAAGCTCAGCACGCTCAGGGCCAATAAAACGGTCAAGTGGCTGGCGCTTGGGAGCCACCGGTTTGAGTGGTTTTTCTCCAGGTCGGACAAGGACTGTGTCGTCAAGAAGATGGTCACTAGGTGTTTCCGAGTAGAATGAGACAAGCGACTGATTGTCCAGGTCAAGGTCTTGAGTGGGAATGTCCGAGTCGAAAGGCTTGTCTTCGCGCTCGAGTTCGGCAGCGACATCGACGGCGGTTTGGGTTGTGGCGACTGAATCACGTTCAAAAGTGAATAAATTAGATAATTGGCGTGTGAGTTCGGTCATGTCGACAGAAGTTTCGTCTGTGCGGTCATCTCGTTCGTCAAAGAGCACGACCGGGCGGGACTCGCTGAGCACAACGGGGATGAGGATGGAGTGTTTGTGAATCGAGGGGACTGTGGATTCGTGGGCATCGCTAGTAAATACGACAAGAATAGAAGGCGTCCCATCGATCGAGTGAGTCTGTATGAATAGTCAGCAAGCGCGGAAAGAGCACATCGACAAGAAAACTGACCAATGGTGCCACCGTATGGTCTCGGACAAGCACCACAATTTCCTTTTCCGGTGCAAGACGGTTCTCGACACGGCTGGGAAGACCGGAAAGACTTGCAAAGTTGAAGTACTCGACACGGACGAGGGATGCACGTGCGGCACTGGCAATGGCGAGCAAGACGTCATGGACGACGGCAGAGCGCTGGGCGATAGATGGATAAGCGCCGGCGACAGAGACGAGTGCAGTGGGGTTGGCGGCGAGAACGGCATCGGAGAAGGAGAGGTCGATGTTGAGGGTCGAGTCGGAGCGCTCGAGGGGATCGGGCAGGATGAGCTCGAGTTCGCGTCTTGTGTCGGATGGAAGTGGTCGCACCGAACGCTCGCTTTCGCCGTCGCTCTCAAATGGGTTCAGGGGTGCATGGAGCGATGCATAGGCAGACGCAGACGACGATGACAAAGCATCTGCCGTCGTCCATGCCTCTTCGCTCCCGTCGTTCATCCGCCCCAGCACACCCACAGGCCGACCATCGCGTCCATCGTCAGATGCATCGTCCGCATGCGCAGAGCTCAGGTCAGTCCAGTCCCCAGACCCAAGGCTCGACCCACTGTCCGACACATCGTCCAGTTCAGACAGCGACCGTGGAGGGCTCATCATATCCATTATCACTTTATCCAAGTCGTGGTCAACGAGAAGAGTGCTTCCCCAGCCTGGGGCGTTTTTCGGATATATCCCTCTCTCTCCCGAGGACCCCGGTCACCCACGTAATCCCCTTTTGCTTGCGAATCGTTTATGACTCCACCCACCTACTGTCTTTCAGGACACGCACGCTCCACGTATCTGTTTCGTTGCCATTGCGCACAATATACAACGTGTAGCCTACGCCATCGGACAAGTCCTCGTTCGAGTCATCCAGGGCCGAGCGGTGAGCGGGGTCCTTGGGCATACACCCCACCTGATCCACATACATCACTTTACATGCACTTTATATTATGTCTCTAAACACTAATGCCGTGGTCACCCACCGAACCCAACCCCTTATCTCTACTTCCGGCTCTCTCCACACCATACGCACACACCCACCCCACCTTGGGAGCACAGCAATCCAAATAAGTCACTGCGTACATCACTCTGTGAGAAATCGCGCTGATCAACCCAATCTTAGCCCCTATGTCCAATACCCCAAGTGCACACGCACAACGGAACTGTCGGCCCGTATGTTCTATGGTTCTTGCGGATACTCGACCGTACCCCCCGCTGTACCTTTCCGGCGCTGGGCGAAACCCGGAGCATGTCCATTAAGCAAATGCAATAATTACCGAGGTGGCTATGGCCGGCCTTGGGGTGGCGCACCCGACCCGTCCCCTAGTCCAATGGCCGAAATCCTAGGCGCATCTATCAACCGGTCGCAGGAATATAAAATACACCTATTGTCTCACGGGTCCGCAGCAACGCAGTGCAAAGCGCATGCTCATGTGACATCATTCCAGACCCCAATTCAATCCCCAACGATGCAATCCAGGGCCCATGACAAGAAAAAAAAAGCAAAAAATTAAATTGTCAGTTAAAATAGCAACACGATATACAAGCCAAAAAGCAACAGTCCGAATCCCGATCCAAAAGTCCGTATCCGGATCGCCGAGTTCTTCTCCGGCCCGCCCAGGACAACACTTTGCATGGGTAAAGGCCGTGTAGTGGCCGACCCGTTCGAGTCTGTGACGATCACGACTGGCGCGTGGGCGCTTGGGAGGGGTGTGGTTCGCGTGAGGAGCGCCGAGTAGGTGCTTGCGCCCAAACCCGATGACGCAAGTTCGCCAAGCGTGGGCACCGAGTACCCAAAAGTTGAACTTGGTGCTGTCGATGTTTCGCTAGGGCGGGGTGTTGTGTTTGAGCTGGACAGAGTAGGGGAAGGGGTAGGAGAGAACAGGTAAGGAGGTGTGGTATAGGTTGGGGTTGGTAATACATAATTGGGCAGCGTAGTCGCAAAAGTAGCGCTTTCGACCGATAAACTTTGCGAGATGCTCTCTTCGGTATCAACAACTACATCAGGCGAGACCGAGTACAGCCCAATCTTGGGTGGCTCTTTAGTGTCGATCCCATAGCTGTCAACCCTCGAGTCAGCCCTCGACCAACACTCTGTAAGGGAAAATCACTTACCTAAAAATAGAATAAACCGTCCGCAAGAACGGCGTGCCAAATTGCCAGTCGATCCCATCTTCACTAGGTGCAGTGGCAAGCGGCCAAGCAAGGCACATATTAGGTGGATCAAGCACGCGAGCAAAAATATAGTCGTGCGGCTGGAGCGTGTAATTGCGAGACCTGCCTCGAATGGTTAGTCCCTATACTTGTGCATTCCAACAACCTCGATAAACGCACCCAAATGTGAATCGCATGCCCACAGTAGTGTCACATGGAATCGCATATTGGCCGTCTCCAACAAGCCGACTTGCCGGGATATGGCTGAATAGCTCGGCAACCTAATGGGGATCATGAGTCGGTATAAACGGTAACACCGAGATGCACTCACATCTGCAGCCGGCCCGTAAATTGCGTTTGCACCCCTAAGGAATCAAGATTACAACTCGTTCGGGTCTACCAGCCACCAGACTCACAAGTCAAACAGCGCCAGGGGCTGAGATCCTGTTATGTTGGGATATGTCGAGTTGAGCGATAGGCTTGCGTTGTTTATCTGTGGTAGTCTGGTTGGGCGTGATACAAAACGAAACGGAAGAAATACCAACCGCCACGCCCGCCAAATGTATCGCCCACTGCAAATAAATCGATGAATTATCGTTGGGCAGAGTTGGAAATGGAGCTACGTCGTGCCACGAAATAAGAGACTGGTTCTTGACCACGTCAGAATCGATCGCGCCTTGGGTCCCAAAAGTGTCAAGAGGTGTGGGAATGGGTTCGACGAGAAAATCCAAAGCGTACCAAGACTCAATGTGCCCGTGTCATTTTTCCTTAGGCTTAGTCCGAACATTGGGTAGGAAAGTAAGCCTTGTTGAGCTAGGCGCGCGACCGGCGGGACAGCTATACTTGGGCGTTCAGTTATGTCATCCTGAACCGAGAGTGGAGTTACATCGACTTGCCTCCCCAAACTGATTTTCCTATCTGTGATAATCTTGGAAAACCTAGTCCGAGGACGCCGCTCGCCTCATGATCACCCAAGGACAGTGTTACGTTGGTATCATTGACAAGGCCTATTGAACTAACCCCATCAGAAAGAATCTTTCAAGTTGGTTGCCAAGACGTACCAAACAACTGTGACGTGAGATTAAACCCTCCTACACCCATAGCTTCGCTGGCAACGATCCCAGTTGCCCTCGTACCATCCGCGAACCTGATCCTAAAGGCGGTCTCGTTGTTATTGACGGGCGCGAACGTTGGGCTAGAAAGATGATCTGGATACGCTGGAAGTCCTCTGCATTCGGATGTGTGGCAGGACGAAGAGACAACCCATGTATCTGCTGAGCCCGTGTCGAGCGAAAGAAGAAAGCTGTATTCGCCTATTGTAGCCAAGGCATTGTATGACCTAACCCAACAGTTTATTTTAAGTCCTAGTACACAAAAGTATGGCCACTCACTGTGCAGCATATTTGAGATACTCTACGGTCGCATTTCCCCTCTTCAATAACCGCTCTTCACTACGAGACCGGACTACTAGTTCCAACTTGGAGCTCTTCGCTTCCGCAGCCCATAGCCAACTCCAAACCAAGCCGAAAAGCAAAGTTGAAGCAAAAGTCATTTTTGTGTGCAAGTTCAGTGCAGTCTCGACATGTAGATGTAAGGCGTCGGATCCCTTGTGTCAGCTGACTGCCCCCTTTCAAAGGGGTGAAATCACAAATCTCGAGGCGGTGTGTATGGTATCACAGAGACAGTGGAACGGATGAACTCTATGTTGCAAGTGTTCTGCGCGCTTAACCCGGCACACTTCGGGCTCGGCGAATTTCACTTAGTCGACTGCGGAGACACAAGCCGAGTACAGTAATTGAAAGTGCTCAAGCTCCATTACAAACAACATGGTTCCCAAGGATTATATTTCGACAACAGTACAAAAACAGGCAGTAGACAAAACCGTGGGCAAACCAAAGTTACCCACAAAACAGACACAGGTATCACGCCGGGACAAAGACCGAAATAGACCGAGACGTCCGCAGAACATAGTCAGACGAATAAATCTTACAAAAAATGGAGAGAACAGGAATGAGAGGCGGGCAGAAGGACAAAATTCCAAAAATCGGGGTAACGAATTAAGAGAAGCGGGTCGAGGGGGGGGGGGCATGAAACTCAACGCCTGGCAAACATTTTGTTGAGCAGGGCAAGAACCCTAGGGACATGAAGTTGAACATATTCGAGATCCAGGAGATGCTTGTTGTCTTTTTGCTACAGAAGACGAATAAGCATCCAGTCAAACAGGCTACAAAATATTTACCTTTTCCAGCAAATCATCAATCTTTAAATCCATCTCAAGGATGGCCTTGTCCCGGCCTTTGTAATGCAGTGCAATAATGAAAGTACCAGGCGTGGGCGAGGAGATATTAAAATAGATATTGGGTCGGCTGAATGTAATCAGCTAGCTCAGCCTCGAATTGAAACGGTAGTCAAGCGTGTGAACTCACCGGTTCTCGGGGACATTGCTTTCCATGATGATGCTCTCCCTCTCGAGCTGCGCATGCGTGAAACGATAAGGTCCCAAGACGGTTGCCTTGGTCGGCCTGCGCTCTTTGCCGCCAAACGTAACCACGCCAACGCCAGTCGTACCACGATCCTTCTGACTAGTCAACCGCACGTTCTGCAAGTACGCTTTATACTGTTCTAATTGAGAGCGCAAGTAGTTATTATGGTCGCAGATCGTCTTGTAAACCGCATCCAACGAACGGGTTTCCATAAGTACCTTCTCGCGCATATTGCCAAGATGAACAAGTTCGGCAGCAACTTCTTCACGCATAAGCTTGTAGTCATCGTTCTTGTCCACGATCCGCAGCTCTTCGAGCTCGCGAAGCATTTCCTTGACCTTGATTCCCTTGCGCACCAGAGTGGCGTCCTTGGTCGTAGCAGCACGTTCGGCGACGGCCGGCAGGTTGATCGATCGCTTGTCTTGCGCCTGAGGCATTGATCGAAGAAGATGGACAAAGATCGACTTGGCCTCCATGTACAGGATGTCGTTTTGTGTCACGTTGTTCTCAGACATCAGAGCCTGAGCAACATCTTGGATCGGAGTCTCCCAGCGGCTGAACAATGGCAGCTCAACTGTGCGATTTTCCTTCCGAGGAACTTGGGTGGGTGCCGTACCAAGCTCCTCAGCAAGGATCCGGAGGTGGTGTTTGTCGCTTGGAGCCTATAATCCACTAAGTATATAATCGTCCGATCGAGATCGGACACCTACCAAGGTTTCGATGTGTTGTTGTAATAGAGAGTGTGTATTATACATCTCATTCAGGGTGATATTGATCTGCAAATCCTTCTTTGAAAGGGCCATGTATTGGTCCAGCTGCCCAAATATACATTATGAGTCCGATCATCTCAGGAACCGAGGAAAACGTACCTCGAGGGATTCATAGAAATCTCCAACTTCACACAGGTTGTTCAGAAATACATTGATTCGAGCCTTGTTATTCTCCACAAACGGATTCAATGTGCTCATGTACGCTTCCTTGGCGTACGAAGGCTTATTAGCGAGGTTTTGTAACATCTTGGCGATCTACAATAGCCCTGTCAGCCTCGACCTGCGTTTGTTGACATTTTCTCTTACCAGAGTGAGAGTTCTTCGCGGATGCTTTGCAGGGACACCTTCGACAAGCATATATGCCTGGGGCGTAACAATGGCAGGGTTAATGAATCGCAGGAAGAAAAATGCCCCAATCAAAGAACAGATGGCATAGTCGGTCGAATCGGGATACTTGCGCTGTGAAACATGTCAGTTGCTGGCTAAACTGAAGCCGGGGGGAGGGGGGACAAACCTTTGTCAAACTTTTGATTTGCTTGCAAATCCACCTGATCCCGTAAGGAACCATCTCCAGGCTATCGATAATGGTCATGAGGAAGCTGTTCGCGATCTCCATAAGCATGGTCAATCGGGGTGCGATGATCGCCTGTACATCAGGATTAGCTGCTGCTGCATCTGGTGAAACGCCTCTTGGAAGATGCTCGGGAAGAGTCCCGGTGTCCTCCTCGATTTGGTTGATCATTTGCTCGTAGACCTGTAGCTGGAGTGAGTTGCGAAGGCAAGGAAAACCATGGTTACATACCTTGAGTGGGTTGATCTCCAAGTTTAGATCCTTGTGCTCAATCAAGCTGTTGATACGCTCAGCTAGTACTCCTTTGAGATAACTTTGGCCAGGACCCCTTCGAGTATACGTGGTCATCATTCGTGATACAGGGGTATTAGCTCGGAGAAGGGAGCCAAATTCAGTGGCGGTTTCGAATTGGGCTGATAGGACAGACTGTGGGGTACAGAGTCAGATAGTCTTGTCAAGTATACTCCAGTCACTCACTTGGAACATGGTCAAGAGCAAATGTTCTTCGCGGCTCTCGTATTGGTTCCCATATAATGTAAACATGACGGTTTGAAGGAGTGTGTCGATTTCTGACAAGCTGACAAGCCGACACAACGAAGCGATGTGTCGAGGCTCGGATTGCAGCAAGAAAAACAAATTGGAGTATTGCTTCGGAGAATCATCAGCACATGAGATCACGAATCTTGAGTCGCAGCCTTACTGTCAGTTTACGGTCGTCGGGAAAAGCGCCCTCTGTCGGGTCATGTTCTTCTAAATGTTGCTCCACCTCGTGTTGCTGAAATAGGTGGGTCAAGAAAAAATCAAACAAAGGATTCAGGGGTACCCACCTCGTCAAGGGCCATGCGGTTCTGGATTAGCAAGGCGATGCGGGAGTCGAGATACCTGACATCCCGCTCCAACACGAAATTCTTCTTAGACTGGGAAGAAATCCGGGCCTTGAGGTCTCGCAGACGTTTTTGGGCTGTATCAAGTCGGGACAATTGGTCGTAAGCATCAAACAAACGAAAAGGAGTGCGTAGGGGGGCATGGTAATGAGCAAAGTGGCAATCAACAACTTGCCACATTACATCGTGCCAATCGTCAATGGCAGAGAAAAGGGGGAGCATGGGGTATAGTACAGAACAAGAAAATGGACAAGGACTTGCCTCGTGCCAAGTCGTCCTCGATTTCAACGTCCTGTTCGGCAGCCATGCTGAACAGAGCAGTAACCGAGTAACGCCCGCCTTGGGTCGTACGATTGGTTAGTCGGCGCGTAGACATGCTGGGCGAAGAAGGCTCCGAGACGTATGAGGACATTGGCTCTAGCTCAGAGGAATGGTAAGCTTCAGCTCGAATTTCTGTTAAGAGCCAGGGAATCAACGGTGCTCGGTGAATAGTTGCAATTGAGAGCGTAGTATCAAGCCACCGAATGCGAGCCCAAACTCGAGTATATGTGGTCCGGATATTTCGGATGCTGTTGTACAAGAGCGGCTCGTCGTCGTGCAGTGCAACGTTGGAAACCAAGGCACGTGATCTTCTCGGAAAATATATCATAGCGGGAATATATCACTATGTCAGTGCGATACTTCTCAAGGATACCCCCGCGCCATCTGTCGCAACTATTGTATTCCGCAGCCCATGCAATTGTTATAATTATTGCTCTTTTGGCTTGCCGTTGTGGGTACTATACACCCATTTTCAGTCTACCTCAGCCCCTCGTCCGCATAGTATCAATAATGTACAGATCAAAACGGTTCAATATCTTGTACGACGTCAATCAGCCCAATTTGCCTCAGTATCACAACACCACCAAGGTCAAAGTTTCCGGTCCACGTGACTATATCCCAATCCGGACCAAATTGAATCATCCCTTGTCCTCGCCACACCATGCCCAATCAACTATCGATTCCTTTTAAACAGACGTTACCGGTCCAAATCAAGGAGGCGGTTCAGTCATACATTGAATTTAACCACTCAGAATCACACCCTGACGCATTCAGATGGGATATATCACGGTGGGAGGAACTTAGGAAAGATGGAGTAGGAGGCTACGTACACGTTAATCGGGTCGATGCTACACTTCTGTAAGCACATCCCACTTCAGTCTACATGTGCATCTTGATGATATCCCTAAAGGTATCATGCACATCTCGTTTTACTCCTTACCAAATTTCCTGCTAATGTAGGTGCTGTCAGTTTCGTGTAATCACATGTATGACGAATATGATCCAGATAGGATTGACCGTTATATACGAACCAGCGTTTCCATCGCTAATGCGACGGGTCTGTTCAGTCGAAGATCTCACGTTTGAACGTGCCTGCGTTCTATTCAATCTTGCGGCTCTATATTCTCAGCTTGGAACAGCCGCCGGTAGGAGCACTACAGAAAGCATCAAAATTGTGGCTGCACACTTTCAGGTACGTCACTTGTCTATTCGCCGGCCCGAAATATCATTGATTTACTTCTGGCGGTCCAGAATGCTGCAGGCGTGCTACAATACCTATCGAAGGAAGTTATTTCCACTTTGGCATCCTCTCTGGGTCAAGCAGCCCCTGTTCCATCAGAGCTGTTAGAGCCATCTCTCAAATCTTTGGAATATCTTATGCTTGCGCAAGCTCAAGAATGCTACTGGCAAAAAGCATCTATGGGTTAGTCTATTTAGGAACACTTCTTTCGTCTAGCTTTGGTCTAACTCCCAGAAGAAAACTACAAGGACGGGACGCTAGCCAAACTTGCCAAACAGGTAGAGTACCACACTAAAGTTGGCAATAAAGGCCGGCTAACCTGCCTAGCCAGGTCGCTGTCCACTATGAAAGTGCAATATCAGCTGCAGCAACCGTCTCTCCTTCGTCATTTCCCCAAGAGTGGGTAAACCACCTGACCTTGAAGAAGCACCACTTTGAAGGCGTAGCTCAGTATAGACAAAGTCGGAGCGATCTTCTATCCCATAAGTATGTTGGGTTGACCCACCATGCTCTCGTAGGTAGTTGTGCTGATCAATCACGCAAGGTATGGCGTTGAACTGGGTCGATTGAGGATCGCCCAAAACGAGGTCAAGCAAGGCCTTGAGCGAGCATCCAAGGGCGTCGCAAAGGCGGTAATAGACGATGTCAAGGTCGTTGTTTCCCCACTCTAAATATCATAGTGTCACTCACTATCACCCAGAGTCTGGCCAAAGCCCTGGAGGCTAACTTTAGCCGTGCACAGAAAGATAATGACCTTATATACCACCAGAACGTCCCGCCCGAGTCAACCATTGAACCTATCACAGGCGTGAACATGGTGAACAGCGTGATTGACAATAAGCTGAAGGACCCCTCCTTGGTGATTGGCAATACAGATAATGCTCTTTTCACTGGACTCGTTTCGCATGGTGTAAGGATGGCTATTGGTGCGTGCGGTAGTGACCGTGTGGTATTTGATGCTGAACCTTGTTAAAGAGGTGTATATCGATAGGAGAGACAACTGGATCAAGGAGGAGGTCGAAGGAATTGTCAAGCAGATGGACGCGGACGTCACCAGGTACGTCACAGACCATTTTCAGTTAGCGCATACAGCAATAACAGAGCGGTCGGAACAGGCTTTTGCAGCGACTAAACCTACCTGGCTCCCTTGATGCACTCGACAAGCCGGCTGGTCTACCCTCAAGTCTCCTGCGTCGATCTGAAGAGATTCGATCGATGGGTGGAACAGACGCGCTACAAGCCTTGGTTGACGAAGTTCAAACACTGGGAAGGTCTGCCAGTGGAATTCTCGAAGAGGTGGGTTTGTTTGTTTCACGTTGTCCCTTCTCGACCCTTGCGGCGGGCTTGTATTCTGCCCGGGAAACGTTGAGGGTTGACTTACAAAGGCTTCGACTGGCCTCACGTATCAAAGCGTCAATCTATCACAGCCCACGGCGCCTGGTCCTGTCAAGTCGACAGAGTTTAATCTAGCTAACAAAGTGCTTCCTCTTAAACGAGAAGGACATCGTTAACGGCTTACATTTAATCCGGTTGTCTATTAGGCATTTGATATACTTGACAATGAGGCATCAGAAGATGAGACCTTCTTTGCCCAATTACCTGAGGATGGGGCACAAATCGCGACGCAATCTGGCTACTTTGCATCCCACATAGCCAACAAGAGCTTGACCGCAAAGGCCGACAGCTACAGGCAGATTCTTGATAATGCTGCGTCCAGTGACGCGACCGTCAGAAACAAATGGGAAGAATGGGAGGAGAATGTCACCGTCTTATGCTCCAACCCGGTATGTTCTAGACTCTTGGGCGATGGCGTCCGTATGTTGATTCCGGCACGTTTACCCCTATCTTTCCCTCAGGACGAGATGGAAAGTATGGTACCCTCCCATGCAACTAGCCAATCCACTCAGTCCGCTCAGGCGCATACATACGCACGTGCTATACGCGCCGCATTGGAGGACCTTGATGATCTTCGAAACACCCGCGCACGATGCGTCGAGTCCGCGCGACAGCGTGCTGGTACAGACGATATCAAACCTCGTATTGTACGCGAGGCCGCAGGGTTGGCGCGCTGGATAGAAGTAAAGCCAGCGATGTTTGAGTCCACGATGGAAGAAGAATTGGGTAAATTTGATCGGTACAAGGAGAGCGTGGAAGAGGGTAGGACAAAGCAGGAGGAGCTCCTGATCAAAGTAGAGGTAATTATTTAATTGACTCGTACCAATCCCGGCTTCTCTTAACCATTCTTTCTCAGCAATTGAATCAACTCCTTATCCAATCACGGACTGACGACCCAGTACTAAAGCAGCGAGAGGCTGCCCTGCAGTCCCTCGATTTGGCATATCATCGTTACCTCGAGGTACTATCTAACGTGACCGAGGGATCTAAGGTGCGCTTTTGTCATCAACCACCCCAAAGCATCCCTCGATACCTTACTAATGTTGTATTATTATAGTTCTATACTGATTTTTCGGCACATTTGAACGCATTTCAAGATGAATGTGCTCGTTGGAGTGAACTACGCCATCGCCAACGCGGGTCAGTCGAAAACCTTACCTCGCGATCAGATATTTGACCCATAGGCATTATTCTTACAGGGAGCTTTTGGAGCTACTAAATCAACTAGCTCGCGCGACGAAAAAGTCAAAATCTAAACTGCGTGCCGATGCGGGCGATAAGGGGGAGCCGATTGAATCTCCACCTTACCCCGCTGTATCGTCACAGCAAATAACCTCGACACAGCCGGGGTCTGAAGTTATCGAGCAATCTAGCCAGAAGGCTTTGGAACACCCAGCGTCTCCCATCGCTACACTCTCGCGTCCTGTTTCCCCCCATCCACCTCCGGTCGCACTTCAATCTACCCCAAAGGGGTTCGCGTTACCAGCTCCCAACTCGTCTGAATGGGAAGCTGTAGACTTACCTCCTCCGCCTAGTGCTAGAAAATCCGCCCGATCCAAAGCAGCAGAAGAAGCATCAACTCCAAGGCGAAAGACCCGGTCTAAGACTGTAGCTGAATGAACTCACTCTCAGTTCAAACGCCGAATTACAGTCAAACGCATAGATAGGAGTATGTAGAATTGAAGCTAATATATTTTCGTCCTCTCTTCGGGCCAACAGGTCGGCAGATACTCAATTTCGCTGCTAAATAATATACCTAAGAAGCGTGCATACACACCCAATTTGGCCAGTCGGTCCAGTCGCTTCTTGATCACCCTGAGATTCGGTTGCATCTTCTGAGGGCGCAACTAGGGCAGGAGGCTCGTTATCCATGCATACAATCTAGTGTGTGAGCTGAGGTAGCTGAATGAAATAGATCGTGCGATGGCAGTGTGTTTTGCCACGCAGTTGATATCGTCAGATCGGAATTATCTACGTATGCATATGGGTGTATTGCCTAATACAGGAGCATTGGCCCGTTCCATTCAAGTATCAAACCCTCAGGTTTGCATTGAGCTGCAGTTGCTCTTACTTTTCAAACCAACGCTTCTCTTGGACACAGGTAAACCCGAAATTCATTTACTTTTATAACTTGGCCTTTTGCTGGGCCTTGCTGGAATAAAGTAAGGTTTATACATAACATGTGGGCTGGCTTCGTCTTAGTGTCTTCTGAGCACATGGGTCGTTTCTCGTGAGGCCTATATAATTACTTACTCTCAGTTCTTTCAGTCCATCAGACAAACTATCCTCTCTTTCACCCATCATATATTTAGTGATTAAAGTTGAGATGTCCTCAGAGGAGAACTTTGATACTCATGACTCTGACTGTCCCCATCCTCGGGGTAGACCCGAATACGGCGTCGAAGCTGTAAGTAGTATCACACCTCAACAGTATTAGGCGGTCGTTCTTACTGACCAGAGTATTTAGCGGTGTTTAATCTATCCTCCTGACACGAGAGTACGAGTTCAGTTCAATGGGTCTTCTTATGAAGCTATCATTGTAGTAAGTCTCACCTGTTGCATCGGATGGTAATCAGAGCGCATTTGCTTGGCTCTTTTGGAACGTTGCCGAGTCCCGTGCTAAGGTGACGGAGAATGGGATAAGAACCACATCAGAAATACCACCTTGGTTATCCTTATGTGGCATTCTAGATTTAACATTGCCCCTTCAGAACGTCGAACCCAATGGATACGTTGTCAGAGACAATAATGGGAACTACCATCATGTCCAACACGGCGAAATCCTACAAGCGATTCCCTGAATTTAGCAATAGCAGATTAGAATCTAGTGAATAAATAATGTCATAATCGTGCAATTTTGGCCATACGCCTACAACAAAATGCACACTATTTGTGGCCATGGAAAGCCCTCTAGATAAGCTTAGCTCCGCTTTCCTCTATGTGACTACCACCGATATCGATATGCGTCGTCTTTACGCTTATAGTAGTAATAAACATTTTTTGGACCTGGGCCTTGGGTTAGGTGCTCCACCAGGCATCCCTAGACGTTCAGCCTATTTTGTTTTCTAAACGTTAAAAAGTGGTCGCGCCGGCGCGCCTGGATAGATCGAATGCCATGATTTTCTGCGTTTTGCCGGGCTACTGGATTTTAGTGTGTTCTCCACAGGTGTCAGTTTTCGGTTTCATTATTCTTAAATAAGCAATTACTGCAGGCTTGAAATTAGTTGGGTTCGCTCTTTAATATTATTGCCCTACATCGTTCCTTTTGCTAGGGCTGGGAATACTACTTTTTAATATCCCGTCTTCGCACAGAGAGTTAGAGACTTCACCACATCCTCTAGCTTACCGTAGCTCAATAACCCAGAGCAAAATACCATAGGCTCCAACTATTTCTACACGTGATGCTGATATCGAAACCAGATACTCTGAATGAATGTGGTTCTAAGTAACGTTAGCTCTTGTTCTTTCCGTTGCTTCTTATCGAAAGTCCGGTCACCGTATTATCAATAGCCCACATCACAACATGCGTGCGTCAGCTACTCAACCTCCGTATATATTATAAACATACCTTGAGCCACGTACACGTGGAAATAAGGTGTCTATTCATTCACGCGAATGTTTCATCCTCGAGAGGCACGCCCTAGAACTATTGGATCAATCGAATACTTATGTCAGTGGACCCCTCATTATCGCCCTGAAAGATGCTTTTGCATGTTTCGGCGATGCATATTCAAGGCATCCTAGGGGTATATTAATGCATACCGTCTATCCCTCGTATTCATTAGCTTCTCTTTGGCTTTGACATCGAGCTCAATTTGAATATTTTTTTACCAGTGAATATATCAACAAGAAATGGATTTGTACTCTGGCGATAGTGACTCAGACATCGCCCATCCAAGAGGGCCCCTCGGGAGGGTGGTAGATATGGTAGGTAAATTTTCTCACTTCAACCTTCATAAGCCCATCAAGGGTGATAATATAGGTACCCCGGGTATATAAAGTGGACACTGTTGTTCTAATTAGAAGACACGGCGAGGACCTTAGGGGAACCATCAAGGTTAGTTCTTGGCGGTTGGCGCTTCATCCCATGCAGCAGTCGGTAATTATCTTCAGGGGCGCATTGAGCAACATGGCCAATATAAATACCTAATCAAATATGATAGAGAAATAGACCAAGAATGGGTCCCAGAGAACGACATAGTAGGCCCGGGCCTGATTGGTTGACTCTGACGATCGTCTGATCGATCGATTAGACGATTTAGAATATTGGTGTTTAGTGATTACTATAAATACGCATGTTTTGCGCTACTTCTTCCCCACAAGCTTAAGTGTTGGAACAGAATGGCCCTTCGCGAGGTGGTCCGAGGAGGTGCACCACCAATACATGTACTTGGAGTAATGTCAGCGCTTATGCACATCAGGTGGCACTTTTTTATAATAAATTTACATATCTATATGTGCACCTGGCACTGTGGCACACTTGCTCGCAACCTACACCACCGACGAGGCTAGCATAGCTTGCGCTCAGTTTTTCTTTTACCCCAGTATCCTCCCTCTTGATCTACGATGGTTTGCGGCTCGGACACCCCCCAACCTACGGGTTTGACTCTGATCCTGATGTCACGTTCGGTATCGTATGTATATTTGTCAATAAGTATCTTCACACACAATTACATACGATACACATATGCATATATACATACCGGGATTAGAGACACTCCGACTCAGTTGTATTAGTTATAAGCAAAATACAGGCGCCATAAGATCATTTATCTGTGCCCGAAGCGTGCATTTAAGCGCGTATCCGTAACATAGTTTTCATGGCTTCCCTTGATCCCAATGACCTGGGGTTGCCCATTTCTAGAAGCGTGGTTATTAACGCCCAATGCCCAATGCAACGCTAACAAGTGGAGGATCTTCAACGCGTTTCATGTGCACTAACTAAGCAGGTATTCTGTAGGAGTGCAGGCAGCTAGCTAGCAGTGTACAAAAGATCGAGGCTTAAGGCATACCTATCAACCAGATCTGGGTATTCCCCCCATTCATACTTAATTCACAATATTAAAATTACTTACTATTTTTATCAGTCAATACTCTAACAACCCCCGTCAAACAATGATGTCGCTCGTAAGCCCTACCACGAGTTTGGATGAAGATACCCCAGTTCCGCGCGGAAGGCCCAGCCATAATACTCCTAGGGATGTGCGTCAGTTGGATTCGATCCTTGATCTTTGCTAACGCAGTTTTGACTAATTTTCGTATGTGAATAGTCTATTCTTCACCCTAAAGTAGGAGAGTTAGTGCAATACCGAGCCAACGGTCAGGTAATATTGTGTGAGATATCGAGAGTACTAGTGGAGCCAAAGGTGTGTAGTGTCACTGAGTTTCAGGCTGAATCCTAATGGTAACATGCAAACAGCTGAACACAGTAGCTTTTGGACAATATATACTACTAGACCTTCACATTATTTTTACAAGAGATGTCATTATGGCATCTCGAGTAGAAATTGAGTACCCGCTGGCTACCGAGCGAGAAGGCGAAATTCAAAATAATTAAACGAAAGGGGGTTGAGTCGAAGGCCGCTAGCTAAAGAGAAACTAAATCAATAGATACATAGCATTACGAGACTTGGTCATCACATAGCGCCACACACCGTAGAAGCTGTAAGCCTACATTTCACAAACGCATATATGGGTAAATTTAAAGAAGCTTAGATTAACTAAACTGTTTAAGTTCGGCCCATTAGCTCTATAAAACCTCGTAAAACGAACGTATGTACCCATGCTCAACCTTGCGCGTGTTCCTTGATTTACCTTATGCGTAAACATCCCAGTGGCTGGAAGATCCTGGGCGCACCGGATACACGATAGAGATAAGAACCGGGGCACCCAATCCGTGGGTAAGGTTCGCCCCCATGGCAAGCTTGCACATTGTGAGGTTTCACTTATCGTCCACTCCTATAAATACGAACGCCGATGGCGACCGTGTCGCCGAGATAATGACAATCCGTAAAACACTCGATTGTTGTGGTTCGAAAGTAAAGACAGTTATCAGAGAATTCCCCCCGGGACCTTATAAGGTCAACGGGGTTCTTACATGAGTAAGCGGAACAATCCAAACGAGAGTATATAGTTAGAAATCAGATACAAACAATAACGGTAACAAGGGCGGGCCGAGATGGTAAGTCGGGTGAGCGTCGCCGACTTGATTATGTAAGAGGCTCGCATATAATAGGGTTAATATACAAATATCGTGCATTCCTTACACACATGCATAGGCACCCGCCACGAGCCCGCCACTCGTACACATATTGTCCTCCGTTGGCTGCTTTTAGCTATCGTAGCTGTCGTGCATAAATCCTGAAAGAATGCTATCGGGATATAGCGAAATATCCGGAGGTTTCTGATCTGAGTTGAGCGATGGACGCTATGTGCGCTTAAAATTACGATTACCGTGGAGACGCTCATTCAAGATACACATTAATATATAGCTCCCTCCCATCTTGCAAAATCTCTGGAATGATTCATCCACCAACTACATTCGGACCGAGGAACAAGTAAGAACAATGGCGATGGCATATGATAGTGATAATGATATACCTATCGCACGGGGGAGGTTAAACTATTCAGTACAGGGAGGGGTGAGTCCTTAAATTACGATGAATGTGTGGTGTAGTAGTAATAATTTTGTGCGCTTCAAAGTATGTCCCACATCCCAGGAAAGGGGATGAAGTTGGCTATAGGGGCGAAAACCACAGTCCATGGATACTTTATAAGGTTTTTGAAGTTCATAGGGGTCCAGAGGTACACTCGAGAGTCCAAAAACTAGCCAAATACGATGCTAACAAAGATATTGAATTATAGCCAGGATGTACGGGGGGAGGCTTATATACACTCAAGGCCTCGCAGACCCATTTTCAAGGAGATCAGCTCGTTGTTGCCACGAGAGACAATATCTGTTTTCCTTTCGAAGATCAGCAATAGATATTTGAGTGGGTTCTTGGAATTGTAGCTTATGCTGATCTACCTTGACGACTCGTGTGTGGTATATTTAATGATTTAGATGCATGGATCCATATGGATGTATAGAACGATATTAATTAAATACACAGTGAAGTGGCAACCAGGAGATGGTCACCGGTAGGAATGACGGAGCACCGAGACATGGAAGAGGCTCGCGGGTCGTACTCTAGATGAGAAGAGGGACAGTGGGGAGGGGGGGAAGAATGGTCGCGCGAGGGCACGGAGGAGCAGGCGACATTAAGTCTGGTACACATCACATGTCAAAGCTGAGTTATAAACGAGAGTCTTTCTCCTGACAAATATCTCTCTACTGTGATCCACCCTAGGCTCTGAGATACACAATATATTTGGGTATTAAGAAGATAGGAGGTCCTAGGCGGAGGTCCTATTCGGCCGTAATGAATATCAACTTGAATACGGGAGGCAGTTTGTCCCGTAGCTCTAAAAGCGAATATCATATTTTTCGCCTTCCTCGCGTATTTTCATCGATAATAATTCTAGTACTTTGCTTGAATCTCGATACTGGTATTACTCTAAAGCCACAAGTACAGCTTTTTCGATCACGCTAAGCGTTTCGCGCCTTGTATTGAGGCTGCTCATAAAGTAAACCACGTCTCCTAAAGTTCGAGCGTGTAAGCCGTAGTCCCCGCTATCGGTAGATAGCTGGTTCTGGATCAAACTAATGAAATCTTGGGCGATGGTTGCTTGGTATCCTTAAAATCAAAGTAAGTAATCGCTGACGGCGATCAGACCTTATGGGCAACTGGCTTACCCCCTTCTGCACCACGCAGCGTCATGGCAAACACGGTGCCTAACGCCATTACCTGTTCAACCCGCTTGCTTTTTGAAGCGGTTTCAATAAAATTTGGATCCCACAGAGTCCATGCGCCACCTTCGCTTCGACCATTGGACGCATACAACCCACTTGAACATCTTTTTATGGCATTCTTCCATTCTGGCCCTTGAGTGACTACTTTGATTTCGTCCATCGCTGCAGTGGCCACAGCACATCCAACAGGATGTGCAGAATAACTATGACCATGAAGAAGTGCGTCGATTTTTTTAGCGCCTGGGAAGTTGAATGCCGAAAAGATGGAGTCGGTCGCCAGTGTAGCGCTAAGAGGAACCACTCCGCCAGTTAGAATCTTGGCGTAAACACCTATGTCCGGTTTGGTTCCCAGCATTGAGGCTGGGGTCAAAGGACCAATACGATGGAAGCCTGTAAAAACTTCGTCGAAAATGACTGGTAGCCCCGTCCATTCACTAGAGGTTTTCGGTTGCCCAGTTTCGAAGAGGTCGCTGGAAGAGCGGACGGTATCAACCAGAGCCCGCTGGAAGAGCGGATCAATAAACAGCATTCCACCCGCACCTAGGATGATCGGCTCGATGACTAAAGCCCCAAATGTACGGCCGGATTGAGTCAGACGCTTGATCTCCCCTTGGATATACTTCTTATATGCGGTGAATAGTGGGGTGTTCGACCGGGAGTCGATATCGTATATGTCTGCAATCGACTTGAATGTGTACTTTTGTGCACCCAGGTCATTTGGTACCGTGACCTGAGCGATGCCATCATGCACGCCTACGGTTGGGGGGTCAAACCAGAACCCCCTCTCCCGATGCCATTCAACCGAGGCATTATAGACCCCACCTTCGCACGCGTCCATAGCACCAATCGTATCACCGTGATAGCTTCCCTTGATGCCCAGGACGCCCAGCTCGCTCTTGGAACCTCTCTGACGTCTAAGTGCCACAGCCCGCACCGCCATCTTGAGTGCTACTTCGACCGCCGTGCTCCCGTCATCGGAGAAAAAGACCCGATCAGCCCAGCCTGCTCCGAGGCCTTTGATGAGTCGCTCAGCGAGGTCAAGTGCAGGCTGATGTACTGCGAGAGGGAATATCACGTGTCCATATCGACCCGCAGCCTGGGCAGCCGCTAGGGCCAGTCGGTGGTGAGAGTGGCCAAAGGATTGCGTCCACCAAGACGCGGAGCCATCCAAGTGAGGCTTAAGCAGAGAGCCAGTTGAGCTTGAAGAATGGACTGAAAATGAGTCCCCATATGCACTATCGATAGTAGTAATATCCTTTTCAGGGTTTTTGATAAAATCGTGTTGAACAAATGGCCACCAGAATGATTTTGTTGCCCTCTCGGGCATGCTTTCAAGATTATCAATTCGTTTCTTGTGTGCTTCCGACAGGATTTGATCAGCGCGCCATATTTCGCCCGAACCTCCGGATATCTGGGAGTAGTAAGCTTCCATATTGGATCGATCACTATCAGATTTGGCTGGTGGGGGAGGGGGCGCGCATACAGGGATACCTCGCTCGGCGAACCATGGTGTTAAAAACTCGTGGTTAAGGTAAGCTTTTGACCACGGTTGATCGAGCATACATAAGACTAGATCGATGCTATATCCTCGCATGACCATAGATTCATATGCTGAGATAGTCGACGAGATACCACCTAGACGTGGATCCGCAATGAGGACAGTGGGTAAAAGCAGTGGTCTGTATGCATCGGCTTGAAGCGTCCCAAGAAGCGTCGGACTGTGGACACCTGCCAGAGCGCAGAAACCGGGGAATAGCGATTAGAGCAAACATTCGATTGGTTCGTATTCGCTTAGTCACGCTCACCTCCGGCAGTCTCAATGAACATAGCACTCTCGGCCCTATCCTCCGCGCGCTTCCGAATGTGTTTAGATATACTACGTACGAATTCGGCATCGCTGGGCGCTCGCTATTCAAATCAGTTATCGCGAATGAAATCAGGACGAATTCTTTGTGTTACCTGAGTTGGTCCCTCTGGGCTGCAAGGTGGGGGCTCACTGGGTCCCCATAGCGATACAAGCAATCCGCGCTATGCGCTCAGAGAATGGCCCAGCATGCCTCAGGATATGCCTGCAAAGTCCCGCCCAATGAGAGTGGAGCAAAACGGGTTTGGTCAGAGTGTCCTACCCGTCATCAGCGTCTGCAGCGTGTCCAGTACTTAGAGGCTTCAAAAAATACACTCGGCGAGAAGATGCCGCAGCAGCGCGGCACAGAGCAGTCGTGAGGACCGTCTTTCCCACATCCGTGTTGGCGCCAAATACCTGGTGAATGCGCAGGTGTTTGTATAAGTGGGCCATCTATACCCCGCTTCGAGCTCCGAAGGACTGAAATACAAATAGGATCTCTTAGCAACATAAATGAGCGAACATCAATGAGATAACGTACGGGATATATGCTGTGCTCGTCAAGGCTGTGGGACAGGGAAGGTTGCTGTAAAGGTGTGTACATCACGTGCTAGTTCGTAAGGGTCCTGTGCCGAGAGCCCGCGCTCACCGCCTAGCACAGGCTTGAACAACTCCATCACGTCAACCGCAGCAGAACAATTCCATCCCGCACAGTGTCATAGCATTGGTTAGGTTAGTAGAAATACTCCCGCCCACTTAGAAGGATTCTGATTCTCCCCTTTCATAACACCAGACCATGGCGCTCATAGATCACATCACCAACGCGGTGAACAAGTTCATCCCCCAAAAGAAGGAAGAGTTTCCGAAACCATTGGCCACGGCTTCAGGAGGCATCGGCCATGGGATGCAATTTGACGATGATGTACGCTCTTCGCTCCACTGGCAGGTTCAGGGCGTCGGTTGACGTATATAACTCATTTATCAAACATTATCCAGATGCCCCTATCTAAACCAGCCATTGTTTATTACGCATGTCAGATATTCTTCTCATTCCTTGCGATGTGTTGCTTTGCCTCTGTTGCGTCTTTCCAGGCAAAATGGCATGTTGGACCTTGTGAGTGGTGATGTTCATTCCTTACCCAGCGACTGGTTTATAACTCGTTGGAAGCTGGACTATCTGGATTCGCGATATTTGTGTCTGTTACGCTGCTGGTGCTATCTATATTTTGTCTCATGGTCCCCGTGATCTATGACAAATATGATAGGCTTATACGTTTGGCTCGGGCGTTGCAAGAAGTGCGCGTTGCGTTCATTCTTGCTACTGCCGGACTAATATGGAGCTTGCTCATAAGGTGAGCTTTCATTTGATCATTTAATCTCGGCAAGTGACTAACGCCTTGATAGTTTTGTGACGACCATCTCTGGTAAATAGCCCGGTTTTATCTGTCTGGTCTCTCCCACTAACATTCCCTTTAGCGTTCACTCAAGCCGGCTGCAAGAACCCCGACAATGATCCAAACGCTGGTCTAGGCGACACGTACAAGCAACAACTCAAAGGATGGTGCAGCACTAAAAAAGCCGGCGCCGTATTCTTCTGGCTAGCATTTGCTGCATGGGTTGCCACATTTGTCGTTGCTGTGCTCGAGTGGCGCTCGGGCAAAATGCGCGGGTCGAGGAGGAACACTGGAAGAGAAGAAGGCTTTGTTCCGCCTATGCATGATGACACGGAGAGTGTGTTTACACGCGAATATGATAGGAGGCCAAACAACGAAGACGACGACGAAGAAGATATTGATCACGAAAGGGACCAGCATCGTAGTCCGTTTGCAGACCAAGCTCCTCAACTTCCTCCTCCATCATTTGCCGTCGATCCTCAGCCCCGCGTCAGTATGGACGCCTATGGCGCGTTCAGTGATCCTGTCCCGAGTGGATATGGAGGAAACGATCCCACCTCGCCTGTCGGAGGAATTCCGGTAAACCGACCCGTGTCTCATATCTCAGCAGTACCTTCGGACCCGTATGCACAGATTCGAGCCAATCTCACAGGGGCAACCGCTGCAGGAGGCCATATCAGCCCCCATAGTCCCAGACCCCCGCCCCTGCGACTGTTCCCACCCCTCCGAGCGGTTATCCCCCAGCTCCTCCCAATTACTCGGCTAGCCCTCCTCTGACGTATAACGATCCGTTCGCTGGAACCGGCGCGGCATCTTATGGTGGAGCTGGAGGATTCGCGCTTCCCCAGCAGCAACCTCAACCTCCCGCTCAGCCGCCGCAGTCAGGCTACCAGTACCCCACTTATCAGTAAAAGGATGTAGGGTCTTGAAATACGGAAGTGAAGGGATAACGCATTGATAATTGATGAAGCCGTATATATATGAGGTCCTCTGGTTTGAACGAATCTACAAGTGCAGTCTAGTGTATTGTGTTCATGGACTATGTAGTGTAATCTAGATAATTTACACTTATACCTTGGAATCGAGTCTTTTTCCCTTCTGTTTCCTTTCGCAGTGCTCACAAATCATCCACAGTTTCGATTGACGTTGATGATGTTTCACAAGCATCGTCGTGGCTTAAATAGCGCCAAGCGCTTAATTTGGCAAGGGTCAAGAATTTGAGTCACGCGCAGAAATAAAGAATTTGTCGATCATTCTTAGCTATCTTGCTGGCCCTTTGGGAACCCACCGACTAGACTCTGATGAAGCTGTAAGACCGAGGAACTGTACGACAAAGCACTACTAGATTTCACTCTTAAACTTATACTGCACCTTCCTCTCGGAATTACGGATTAATTACCACATCAACGACAACTCCCTCTACGCTATCGACCATACTAGAAGTCTTGCCACCAGTCGAGGATGTCTACTGAGCAGAACATCCTAAGTGCCATCGGTATCGCATCTGATCCAGGGCAGGGCCGGAATCTTCAGAACGAAGCGGTCGAGTTCCTCAATACGGTGCGAGCAGGTGCTACTGAAACATGGCCCATCGCTCTCAAACTCTTTGTCGGCGACGACTCAGCCTCGCGTGCTAAGCAAAACGTTCATGTGCGCTTGTTCGCTCTTCAAGTTTTAGACGAACTATTGGATAATCGGTGAGTTAGTCCGTATGCCACGTTATACTACGATCGAGGGCTGATAGGGTATGATAGGCAGGAGGAGCTTGCCAGCGCAGGGACGGCACAGGAGACTTATGCAACACTTCAATCAACTCTTGGAGCTTACATCACAGAGGAATATGTGAATGGCTCCGCGGAGGCACATGCACCATGTAAGTTTTCCGGCCTCATGTTAGAGTGCGATAGACTAATGTATAACCTACTTTCAAGTTATCAGGAACAAATTCTCTCACACCCTAGCTCTTCTCTTCCTCTGCACTTACCCTGACCAGTGGCCGACATTCTTCACGTCCATCTCCCCACTTCTTCACGCATCTCCTGGATCCTCCTCACCTGCCCTCAACCCGCACGTAACCACCTTTTTCCTTCGTCTTTTGCTCGAAATATCTGGAGAAATCCATGATCAGACGATTAAATCCGCGCGCACATTTGTTGCTACCCGTCATGCAAGGGATACCAATATTCGGGACGCCATTCGGGCCAAGGATGCTGTGGGGGTCAACGCCGAGGTAATCCGGGTTCTAGAGGAGGTGATTTCCATGCTCGAGGCTATACGTGCTGGCGGGGCTCCCGTATCGGAACCCCTTGGAAAATCCCAGCTGGTTGAGCTGGTTGAACTTGCGATTCGAGCTTTTGCGAGCTATGTCCGTAAGTTCCGCCACTATATTTATTTAAAGGCGCATACATTGACATTATTGCTCAAGCCTGGATTGATATAAATCTTACTGTCACTCCCACGACTATTAACATATTGTTTAAACTGCTCTCAGATCCTACCGTTTCCATCCGCATGGCGACTTCGGGTGCGCTCTTGCGTATTATACAAAAGGGATTAAAGGAGCCTACAGATAAGCTCCAGCTGTTCCGTGTTTTGTCACTTGGCCAAGTTCTAGAGATGTTGGAGCAAAACACCCGAATCACGGCATCACGAGATGAGACGGATGACGAAGAGGTTTCGTATCGCGAGTCGCTGGGGAAACTAACAAGTGGGCTGGGCTTAGAGCTGATCAAATTGTGTGACGAGGTGTGTTCCACATCAAGTGTGCTTCACTATCTGATTTACTGGGGTATAGCAATCAGCTCCCCCTCCTCATGTGCTTGCAGGAGCGGATGAGCTTCTCCAACAATTGCTACCTATAATGCTTAGATTTCTTGCTGACGAATACGACGATATCTCATCTTCTGTGTTCCCTATGCTAAGCCAAATTTTTGTCGTCGTAAGTATTTTATTCTCGTCAAACATTCACTTCAGAAATCTTATTGCTAAAAAATCACAGTACAAACGTGCCAAGAAAAACTCGCCTCAAACCCACCTCACTTCATCTAAGCGTACTTTCCTAACGCAAACTCTCGAAATTCTTCTGCAGAAAATGCGTTGGAACCCAGAGGATGACCCAGATGAACTCGACGATGAGGATCGTGCGGCATTCGAAACTCTTCGGAGTGATTTGAGATTATTCCTCGATTCGATATCAGCAATCGACGAGGAGCTGGTGACTTCCGCAATCAAAGCGCTTGCCATGAATACTTTGTCGATAGTGGATGAGACGATTGGATGGGCAGATGCCGAACTATCTGTTTACCTTGTCTACTTGTATGGAGAATTCCAGAAAGGGGATAGATGTACGCATAGCTATGCCTATTCTGAATGTCTAGCTGATTCAACTTTTTGTCTTAGCGAAAGGAAGAGCGGCATTTGTAACCCCTCCTGAGGAAATCGCGAAGGATAGGCGCAAGTCAGCGGATTGGGAGGCCTATCCTCTTACCCCCCACGGAGAAATGCTTGACGCGCTTATGCGGTCTCAAATTTCGGCCTATCCGAACAACACTGTTGCGATCCAGTATTTCGAAACTATTGGACGCTACGGTGATTTTTTCAAAGTCCGGAAGCAGTATGTTGGGGGTGTATTAACCACCTTAATCGATGCTCGGTGCGTTTATTGAACTGTTAGGTGGCTGAGACTAAGGAATGTTACTAGTGGGATCCATCACCCTAAAGAGTCTGTCCGCCGTCGCGTGTTCTATATATTCCACAAATTCATCAAAGAATGCAAGCTCGAAATTCCTTCTGAACATGTAACCACAATCATCGATAATATGCGTGACGTGCTCGTAGTGCGCGCTGAGCTCCCCGAGCCCGAATCGTCAGAACAGGACTTATTGAGCGAAGCATTGGGTAGCGCTGGACTTTTCGATAGCCAGCTATATCTGTTCGAGAGCGTTGGTACTTTGGTGTCGTTGTTGGCAAAAGAGCCTGAGAAACAGGCTGCAGTACTTGAGGTCAGTTTTTGTCCAAACTCAAGGGACGAAGACCTGACTTGTTTTCAAGTCCATCACGAACCCACTTCTGGCGAGTTTGCAACAGAGCATACAGACGCCCATCAATGGCCCACAGGATATTCTCCCAATCCTGCAGGCCCATCACGTCATTCGGGCTCTCGGCTCGGTTGCCAAAGGCTTTCCTGAAGCGTCTCAGACAGTTCAAGAATCTGTTCCTGCATGGATTCTAGTTCTCAAGCAAGTAGCAGAAGCTGTTCTGGTCTCCTTGGAGAGTATGAATCAACACCGTGCAATTCGTGATGCGGTAAATATCTTGGTGAAATTCAAATGCCCTTTACTGATTCTGAAGACTTAGTCCCGATTTGCGTTTGCTCGAATCATCGCGTCCACTGGCTCAAATATCACGCAATACATTCCTGTGCTTATGAATCGCCTGATTAGGCAGTCTCAACCTGTGGAGCTTGTCGATTTTCTTTCATTTTTGTCATTCACTGTTCACAAACTTCAAGTGAGTCAACATAAACAATTTAATACTCCAAGTGCAAGTATTAACCAGACTATACAGAATGAGATCTATGACGTTCTGGACGAACTGATTTCTCCATTAAGCACCCATATTTTCGAACTTCTTGCCAAGCCTGTCGAGGGTACTGATGACAGACTACAACACAATGATACCAAAAAGGCATATCTGGATTTTGTGACCCACATCATGAACGACAAGATGCATACAGTGTTTATCTCTGAACGTGTGTTGGGTTATCTCTATCCATCTCTTTGTGTCAGTATCTGATCTCTTTCTACTACAGGAAACAAAGAACAACTTCCTACTATCGTACAAAATATCGCGTCGATCGCGGAAGACCTAACTGATCCTGGAAGTTCGAGACTTGCATTGACGTTTTTGGCAAAATCCACAGTAGCATTTGCCCAAGCTCCCAGTGCACCAGGGGCCAGCGCACCTTCAGTTAAACTGGACGCTGTTCCTGGATATCAAACATTTGTTTATGAGCGCCTTGTTCCGATTGCATTTGGAATCCCCGCCTCTCCTTCTTTCAACATCAAGGACGGGCAATCTTTATCTGTGAGTCTTGCCGTATATGACCAGTTTGGTGCTCATAAGTTTGCATAGGCGACCATGGAGATTGGTGTACTCCTTAAGCAAATTTATCAAGCGCGTGGACAAGAAGCGATTCAGTACTTGGTAGAGGTTTACCTTCCGTCCAAAAATTGGCCACCAAACCTTGCTGCTGAGTTTGTCACCAAACTTGCAGAACTTGATCTGAAACAATTCAGAAAGTATTTTGCAGATTTTGTGAGGAGTTCGGGTGCTTCATAATATTTTCATTCGTCTTTTGAGAAATACCTTGCAATTGTTCGTCCTGTGCCTATAATTGTTATTACGCGGTCGCCCCAGTAAACTATCTGCCTTAGTGTTAACTTTGTTCGTGGTGGTCCCATAAGGCCATTGTTGAATTTCTCTGCATAACATGGAAAGTGTAACCGTCAACATGACAAATGTCCCGTGCTTGAGCTTCCTCGTACGTGTTTTCAAAGGTTGTACGCTGGGTTACCAAGCACATTGAGATGTCTGTTCTTACGCGAACATTTGCACGCTTCCCTTGATGACCAGCGAGTTCGTGGTCATTTCAAGACACGGGTTGCCGTGTGAATCGTACGTCGAGCAACGGTGCCGATCTAGAAGGCCATTCGTGATTCCCATGGTCGTGCTCTAGACGACGCCGAAGTTAGTTTGTGCTCGAGAAGATGGAAACTATTTTGTAAACAGCCACCCCCTGTCAATCTTTTCCGGTTATGTGAATGTAAACTCGACAAGTTGCAAGGGGAAGATACTCTTGGCCAAGAGCAACGGTCTTTCCTTCTTGACCATCGCACGAGCGGTCCTATATTTTTATTGGAACTCATTCTCCGTTATGCCTCTGGAAAAAGCCTGCTTTAAAAGTGGACCATCCTGATGTCTGAAAAGACAAGCTCCCGCTTCCATCTTTTCTCATAGCCCGGTGCATTTCTTCTCAAACCGTCTATTTTTATTCGCAAGACGAGCCAGGTCGCTCAGTTTTTTTTTTTTGGTTTTTTTTTGGTTTTTTGGTTTTGTTTTCATTTTATCTTTGAAACCCCCACCAATAAGAACATTCCCTCCACTTTTCAAACCTTGCTTGTCGTATCATGTTCCACCATTTCTCTTCGTTTGCTCTCTTCGCCCTGGCGGCTTCATCGATCGTCGGTTCCAGTCCTATCACGAGGCGCCGGTATGGCGAGGCTGCTCGTGAGTCATAAAGCACTAATGCTTGTCATGAGCATTCCGTTCTGACCAAGAGCACCAGCAATGACACCCCGTGCCCTGGTTCCTGTCACTCTGGGTGGCGTCCAAATCGGACTAAACCACCAAGGTAAGGGTTCGGCCTTCGTCTGAATTGTCATGACCAAAATGTGATCTCAGGTGGCAGCTTTGATGACTTTTTTGGTGTCGGAAATTTTGCTGGGTGTGTACTCATATTGAATAATAAAGAACAGTCCTGACTCTAGCCCACATAGAAACCTCAATCAAGTAACAATCATTGAACAGCAGCAGCAACTAGTGTGTAGATCTGTCGACCTGATCCGCGTTCGGCAGCAACTGGCCGTTATTCAAGGTATATGCGTAATTTATTATACATGCCTACGCCTTTACTCACACTCATGTCTTAGAATTTGCGAAGCAAATTATCCTACAACAAATCTGTGAAGTTGAGATCCAAACTGTGTAAGTTTAGGGGCACTGTGCATAAGACCCAACAACGGCTCACCAATAGATGATAGCATTATTCAACAACTTAACTCGCAGTTCGTGAATTTTGGCCGTAATGTCCGACGCGTGGATGGGGGTGGCATCGTGCCGAGCTTTGACATAGTCATTGCTCAGAAGATCACCGAGATCACCCAGGTCATTAGTAGAGGCGGTAATCTGGCCGATCTTAACCTTGGTTTCCTTGGTTCGGACATTGGTCACAATAGCGTTCGGATCGGAGGTAGCAACTGGAATGATACTTCTAGCCCAAGGTCCGTCGGAGATGCGTATCAGGCAGCTCGGGATCAACAGAAGCAAGAAAAGGAGCGACAGGATGCGACTCAGTCGACTTCCTCTGTTGGCGCGACTGTCGTAAGTACTTGTAATCTTGTTTTTAAGTAAATAAAGCTTTTACTTAAGTTCCAATTACAGACTAATAACTCTACTGCATCCGCAACCTCAACCACGCCTACCAGTATGACTGGAGCAAGTACAATTACATCTACGATCGAGCCAGCTGCATATTCGACCGCCGCTCCAGTATCTGCTTCCAATTAGAGGCGATATATACAGGTATATTCGTGACTGTTTTAGGATTGAAGCTCCTGTAATGTAATGCAAACCATTTTTCCTCGATGGAGATGTTTGATTTACATAGATATGCTGAGATTGTTCGGGATTGGCCAATAAGTCTCTAGAGAAGCAGTTTTTAAACCAATGCTCCATGGCCAAACCTAGTGGCCTTTCTAGGAAAACATAGGCGACGCGAATGAATACAGCAAAGAAATCTTTGGAGCTCTCGGGGACTTAGGCGGCCACGGAGTGGCGGCGCTATAGGAAAACCTCTCCTTAGCAGGGGAGGTGGGGAGGAACTCTACCGTGATTCCAGACCACTGGGGTATATCTCCAGGGCAATTGCTGATGTAGGTACTTGGAGATTTACGGTCATGTGATCGTGACCCGACGCGTGTCTGACATTTGCAGATCTTCCGGTGGACCGTTACTCATTCAATATATACGGATCGAGTATGGCATACGCATCAAACACCAAGAAATGCCGTTCTCGCCGTTATGCCATTGAAATTTTTGAATATTACTATACATAATTTCTTACGGCGCAGAGTTTGAAACACATACAAAGTTCATGGTAACAAATGTCCCGCCCGTGGTACAAAAAAATGAATTGCTTGAGCCTCAGTTTATTAGCCCACCACTCAGTCGCTCAGCATACTAGGTATTTAAAGCGTTGCAACTTCAGCTGGTTGTCGACTAAGCACCCGGCTCCCCCATCACCCTTTTCCGTCCGCACGGCCTCCCGCTTTATCCTTTTCACCTCGTACCCTACCTACATTCAGTTGTAAAATAAGCAAATCCGATGCCAAGCAGTGCACACATCGAACATAGATTATTTGTATGCTCAACCATCGCTATTTTTCTTGGACCCTTTCTCCATACTTCGATATTGACTTAACAAGCGGACACTCGACTAGAAGTAAGCCCTTTTTAACTGTGATCTTTCGCTACAGCACAAGCAATGAAGTTGAATTGTATATCATTGCAGTGATATTATGCGTACTTTCCTTTGGGTGTGTGAAAATAGAAATTCATGTGTATTCAGTTGGCACACTCAGAGAGAAATGGCTTTCCTGGGAGGAGGGGAGCAGGAGTGCCTTCAATCAAAATTACTGAATTATTGAACTGCCCGGTACTGAGAAGTATCAAAAGTAGAATAAGAATTTAAAAACGAATCAGAATGAAACTCATCCTGGGCCTGCCGTCTTGTTGGGGTTGTCAGACCTAGAAAAAATGCAGAGAGTAAGGATCCATAGCAAGAGCTAGGGCCGAGAGACAATAGCAAAGCTAGGGTGAAGTTGGGGCTGGGGGTAAAATCGAGAGCCAAGCCAGCGAGTTACTCAAATGATCTATGGGGGATCCACAGTCGAGAGGTTCAAGGCAAGGCCCATGGCGATCTTGAAGTCTTGAAGTCCTGTCGTTGTATTTTGAGAGCTGAGCCTAGAACCTGAAACTGATGAGTGCGTAGCCCAGGTCTAAACCAAGGTCTCAATTCGAATATATAAAACAATCAAATCCAGGATGGAACGAGAAGTGGTACGAAGCAAGAAAGATAAGCCAATTCTTTTAACACTTTACACTAAAAATAAGGGGACGCCCGGATGTTAGATGCGCCGCCTCGCTGTTTCCCACTGTGGCCCCCGGCAGTACGTATCTATGGCCATATGTGTTGAGATCGCTACAGACAATATCTATGCTCAGTAGCAGCGATGAATAGCGAAGCTAACTGAGGGAAGAAATACAGGAGAAACTCGACTTAAATAGAGACGCGAATAGGAGACAAAGTTAAGCGCCGGAACGGTCACGTAGGTACGTGTACTAGCGGGGAGAAAAAGTTTGGAAATGCCGGCACGTGATGGCCCAGAATTTGTACGATACATCTTACTATGTCTCGCAAACGCGGTCGAGAGCTCCCTGTGACTCGTCGAGCTCAAATAATTACACTACACAATGAGGGCAATTCATATCCTGAAATACTTGCAAAAACTGGTGTTCCCCCATCTGTGGCATGCAAAACTGTTAAACGTTGGGAAACATACGGCACCCTTGCCTCCTTGCCTCAATCTGGCCGCCCGCGCAAATTCTCACCTCGATTGTGCCGTCTAGTCATTCGTACCCTCCTTTGCCATTGTTTTGAGCCATATTCATCTATTGCTACTAGAGTAGGTAATGGCCTTACTGCTGTGCAAGTCAAGTACATTGCCCAGAGCCGGCGCTACCGCCGATATGTTGCGCGCCGAAAGCCATTCTTAGATAAGTGAAAGGTCCTAAAGCGTCTAGAATGGGCTCGCGTGAACCGGTTTAGGAACTGGGATGAAGCCATTTGGACTGACGAGCTCCAGTTGGGGACCGGCAATCACTCAGTTCACCCAATGGTCACCCGGAAACCCGGAGAGGCATATCTCCCGGAATGCCTAGCCCCGACCTTTCAAAGTGGCCATGAAGCATTAATGGTATGGGGGTGTATCTCCCATGGGTATAAGGGGCCACTTATCCAACTGGAGATGGCTCCCCGGCTGCAATTGCGTAATGGGAGGTGGAGGGGGGGAGGGTTCAACTCAGAAGGATATGTTATGCAGGTCCTAAATGGTCCACTTAAGGACTTCATTGCACAGATGGAGAAAGTCAAGGGACACAGGATGCTAGTAGTTGAAGATGGGGCCCCGGCACACAAAGGAAAGCTAGCCAAACAGGCTTGTGAAGAACTTGGTATTAAACACATTGCACACCCCCCAAGTTCACCAGACCTAAACCCAATAGAACCATTATGGATGGAACTTAAGCGACGTGTGTACAGTACCCCTGGGGCCCGAAGAAGTCTTGAGCACCTTTGGAATGCCACTGAAGCTGCCTGGAAATCCTTCACAGCAGATGATATCAATAAGTACACACGGAAAATGCCATCTCGGGTAACAGCTTTAGTTAAGTCAAAGGGACTCCCAACAAAATTCTAACACTTGTTTATCTCTCCTACTGTATTTTAACCAATGTATTTCCTGTTTCTATATACTACATTCATGCGGCCGGGGGAGAGCAAGTTTTCTTTTAGCGCCCAAATCACGCGCCATTTCCAAACTTTTTTCCTCCGCTAGTACATGCTACGACAATATGTTGAGTATATTGTGCTGCTTGGATTAAATCGACGTGATTTGCGAGGGGATGGTTGTGTATTAATTAGTTGGACTCCTTCTAGACCATGGAGACCGGGTTGTAAGAGAGAGAAGTAGAACCGACCGTATTGAGATGTCCCGAGTGGGGAACTTTCGTACCTGGCAAGTCACACAAAAGGCTTTTCGAGGGCTGACACCCGTTTTACCCGGATATTACCTAGTATATACTGAATGGTAGGTCATGAATGAGTGACTCAGTGCCTTCATTCCCTATGAAATGCGACTCACCGTTGGTGTTATATAATAAGTAAGTAGGAGTCCGACCCTTGCCCTCTTATTGTCTCCGAAGGCTTGATGGGCTCCGTATAATCGAAGAATAGAGAAATCGTTATTATATAGTGAGGCGGTCAGGTAATTTGAGAGTTAGAATGAGAGGAAACTTGAGAGTTTTGAAAGGAGCGAGTGGGGCGCGCCAAACAAGCAAAGAATCAGCCAGCTAGATATACATGGGTAATACGAATAAACAATACATAAGACAATCAACGGAAGACGTACGTAAGTGCATGGTGGATGCAAGCTGAGGAACCGGCACAATAGGTGATCGAATATATGGAGAGGGGCTTGCCCCTGGCTACTGAACCAAGGGGCGCATACACATCGGCAGGTCACGTGATCTTATGGCCTTCTCGGAACAAAAAGAATTGGGTTGAGAAGAGCACCAACCCTATATGCTTTGAATGATTTGTGTTGGACTCAACCGCTGGACCTCGTGACCTTTCTCTGTTAAGCGTTTATTGGGAATGAATGGCAAGGTACGGGATAATACTGATGTTGATATATTGATTAAAACGCTTGAATTTACGTGTCTACAGTACTTCCACAATTATTGTTTGCTTACTCTGTTGTCCGAGCTGGAGAAGATTATTTGTGCGCGAATAGGGGGTGAATCACTTGCGCGGTCACCTGATCGTTCCCGGCAATAACCAATCCCAAGATCAAATAAGAGAGTATGCGGTAGATCTTTCGAATACTTCGGAGAGTCGAGAATTTGGATTCATATTCAAAATTGGGGTGTCTGACTCGTCATTAATCGCATGCACTCGCTCTCTGTCCTATGCACACAACCCACAGTCGCTGTCTTAGACTTGCAGAGAGCCGTTGGATGGATCAAGTGACGAACGCCCTGCAGGGTGAATGGTGACAAAGGAGGCGAATCGAGGAGTTCGAAGGTGAAACGGGAAGAAAGAAATAAAATCAATACTATAGGATGGGGGACGAAATGGAAAGGTGCGCGAGAGGTGGGGAAAGCTGGTCGGCGATCGGTTGCAGGTCGTGGTCCAAGTAGCGGTGGAATTACCCGAATAGGCATAATATCGACGAGATGGCGCGATAGGGGCATGGCGACGCGAGGTCGTTGTGGTATGACTCGTGGTGAGTACCGGCGTCGCATGAGAACGACAGGGGAAATGCGGGCCGGCGAGGCAGCAAGGAGTCGACGGAGTGGCGACGTGTGTGAAGTGTAATGGTGTTATGGACCTGGACTCGTAACACATTGGGCCAGCTTGATAGCTTGCAAGTAAATGACCCACAAAGACACACATTTAGCTAAGAGATGGGAAACCAGGCAGGTACACACTAAAGTCGTAAAGACTGAGACGAAAACAAATGTGCATATCATTGCAATATAAGGAGGGGTTGGTACATGGAGTGAAGGCATAAACTGAGAAGTGTCCAAACTCAAGGTTACTAGTTCTTTTGGACGTTTTGACTGCAAAAAATCGACCGTCAGTTATGAAAGAGTACATCTACTGGAAGAAGACTACTGACGCGTATTGGCCTGCGACGTTTCCGTAAGGACTGTAGTTGCAAACGTAGTAGTTGGCGTTCTAGGGACCAAGTCAGTAAACTCAAGCAAGGTGCGTGTCTCTCAGAAACAAAGGCATTACTCACGCCCTAAATAGCCACAGTTAACTCCAGTTTTGATTTAAAAAAAGCTTGGAATATTACTCACGTAGTTAGCAGGGAAGATGGTTCCCGGTGCACATGTGGCCAGAGCACATCCAACCTTGGTAGTCGACTTCCAAACAACCTGGGTCCAATGTGAAGCCTGTGGGTTGCTGGGGTTGTAGTCCTCTGTAAGAACAATTCAATAATTAGAGCCGATAACTTTGGGTAGGCACGTACTAGATTCGGCGTTCCAGGCACCAACTGCAGCGGCGGCCCCCGGGTTTCCAGTACCAGCATACAAGTTCTGGCCTGCTTGGTTGTGCTGCGTAGATGGTTTAGCGTACCGACAACCAGTCTCATCATAATAGATAAAGTTGGACTCACTTCAAATTTGCATTGGTTGGCCCAGGCCTGTGCAGTCGAAGCGAGGCCACTGTCCCAAACAAGCGCCTTGGCACCATGATTGGCACGTTCGTTGTTGTGTGCGGTAAGATAATCCTGAGGGACAGCACGAGCAGCGAGGAGATGAGTACCAGTCATGCTAATGGCCGAGACGGATCCGGCAGCAGCAGTAACGAGTGCAAATGCAGCTGCAGTGGGGCGAACCATTTCAGATAATAGAATAGACAGGAAGGATTGCTTGGCTAGGAGGTAGATGTGATTTAATGCTTTCCTGGACAACTTAGCTTTCTCTTTTTATAGCGTAGCGTGGACGGATAACTTCTAATTAGGGTACTGTTCCATGGTACATGTTCGTGTTTTAATCGTATCATTCAGAACAGCTACTGTAGCCGAGTTCAAGCGACCTGATGCGAGAGCGCTAGCATTGCGGACATGTGAACTGGCAAGGCAAGGATTTCATTCACGACACGGGTCAAAGGTGTCACCGAGGTTCGGGATAAGCGAGACTCGCCGAATTGTCCGAACGAATGGGCTTACCTTAGAGATGCCTATGGGTAGAGCAAGCGAATCTGGGCCATGCCGGAGTTCGGAGCTCCACCCCATACCTGCCCGAACGGAACGGCGCACCCATATGGCTATTCCTGACGGATACACCAGCTGTGGCATAAAGAGCAAATGGACCCCAAAATTATTTGGATCAGGTGGATTCAGGCTGATACCTCATAATCCATGTGGATATATGCGACACGATCTCAGTTATACATCAGAGAACATATTGCGATATTCTAGTCGATGGTTACTTGGCGCTTAAATAGAAATATTCCACCTATTTGATAGTGGACTAAGATTCCTGGGAGCTTTTGGTGATGCTGGAGAAGTTATCTTGTCTCACAGGAAAGTTCGGCTCACACACCAACGTACAAGAATTGAATGTACCGTAGATCTTCGCTTGAATAGGAGTAAATAATGGATAGAGTAAAAACGAATGGGTAGTACACAATAACAGGAACCTTCCAGGATACATGTATCAAGCCTAGATGTATAAGTGTTAATTAACAACCTTTTTGAATAAGAAAATAGCATACCAGATAGTTGTATGATTTCTTATCACCTCCTCGCTCAAGATATTCTTTCTGATGGTTCAGTTATTAGTTCGAATATACTGCATTCTGTACGAGGTGTATTTACCTCAATAAGAGCCTCTATGCGCTTCTTAATCGCGACAGGGACCGGCGTGAATCTACTTGCTAGTTGCCTCGTTACTTCATTGATCAGATCGTTGTGTGCCATATGTTTCCTATCTTTCATGACACGGACGATACAGGCCTAAAGGACGGTAAATTATTTGAGGATATCTATTTCATGACAAGAAGCTAACCTCAGTTTGTAGTTTTCGTTCCTCTTCGACCTTCTCTTCAGTCTCGCGCCGTTCCTCATTGGATTCCGCTTTGCTCGCAACCGTTTGAATTTTAATGCGTTGTAATGGCGCCGTGAAATCGTAGTTGAATGTGAAAGTATCTGTCGTGCTGACACTGCGAGATGCGGGGTGTTTACGCAGAACTTTGTACTTGGCGCATGCTAGAGATTGAAGCTGACGTTGCAGGTCCACGTCGGGGAGTCCAGTAGCTTCTTTGATTTCCTATAAAGACTAGTTAGAAGAAGAAATTCAAAAAGCAATTATGCTAACACTATATTCTAACTCTTGACCAATCTCTACGTCACTGAAAGCCAGAAATACGATCATGGCTGCCGTGGTGAGATTCAATTCGTGCTTTCGTGTTTTAAACGCTACTCTGATGTCTGCGCTGCCATAATTGGGTTGCCAAGACAGCTTTCGGCCGCTATGTCGGGTATTGTAGAATCGCTCGAAATAGGAAACATGTTTTGCAATGATAGGAGGCATAATGTAACCCCCAAAATCGGTCGTGTTTGTAATTGGCCATATGCCCGCGGTGAGGATAGATGTTTGCATATCAATGGTGACAGCGGACTGAAAACGATAATTGAATATGAGTTTGAAAGAGTTGTCATATCTACTCACATCATCTCCTTCAGTTACGCGTTGAATGAACCCTCGGAACGAATCGGTCAACTCTCCAGATAGTCGAATGTCATGGAACATTCCCTCCAGTTTCTGGGTAAACGCGAAGCCACATTCGATCTTTGAGATAGTTTAGCATCAACGTTCGATCATGGCGTGTAGTAATCATGCTTTTGGCTGACCTTCAATTTGCCTATCATCTCCCGCTCTGCCTCATCATCGGTGGTTCGAGATTGCAAGAGCCGCTTGGCTAGATGTGTTTTATAGTAACGTTCAAACACATCCTTGTCCGAGATAAATCTGAATATAGATATTGTCCTGTCAATCAGAGTATTCATCTCGGATTCCGTTTTCTATGTCGAATACAACGTCTGGTATAAGTGCCAATTATGGTAAAGAGTACACGACACATACCAGTTTTGTTCCCTTCTTTAGATGGTCATCGATAAACAGGGAAACAAATTCTGCAGCCCTCTTATTCATATTGATAAAGGACTCAAATGCCTATTAAGCCAATAAGATGTTGCCACAATATGCTCATATGAAGACACACCTCGTTAATAGCGGTTTGCATGGATACCTCTCCACCCCAAGAGTTCGCCAATAAGCGGTCAAAATGATCTTTGAGAGCTAACACATCAGTCATCCATTTAATGGCCGTCTGAACCGCCATGGACTTTGCTGACGCCTCTCCCGCCTTCTTCCCATCCGTGCTTTGCTTTGTCGTGGCGACAGCGTCCTCGTCGCACTCCTCGTTGATCGTCTTTCCTCTCCCAATAATACTCTCTTTGAGGCGGAGGCGTAGTAATTTTATCCCGGATTCTTCAGGGGGGAGCTGGAACATTCGTAATAGTCGCGCCAGGTCTTCTGTGCGCTCCGTGTCAATAAGAAGATCAAGGGCAGTGTTTTGTTTCTGCGTTAACGCTGATGACACCTCTGGAGCACTTGCTTCCGGTCCCTTGAGTAATCGGGCAGTATGGGGGGTAAGGATTTTGCTGATGAGGATATTTTGGAGGGGAACTGAAGTGTGAAATGAAAGATAACTATGTGTTCGATCTTGTTCTGCATTGATAAAAGACTCGGCCTGTATAAAGTTAATACGAGATATGACGTGAGGTACTTGAACACGTACCAATTTTAAGTATTCTGACAAGTCATGCAAATCTAGCATTTCCTTAGCTCGATTGGTGTAATAGATATCGCTCTCTTGAAGGATTTCGCTTTCTAGATTTAGTTTGTATACCGTACTCTCAAACACCGCTTTGATAGAAGTGTCCCGAAGAGTAAGCAATACGTCAACACACTGTTTCATCGCACTACGGTTAATCGCGGTCCCATTACGCTCCATCCTTATTAACAGTAGAATGGTCGCGTTGAGTTGTGCTAGGATAGGGTACTTAGTCGAATGAATGAGCTCAGAGAGGAAGAGCTTTGAGCCTTGTTCCGTGATCTTAGGCACATTCGCCGACTGCGTATAAACGCGATCCTAGCAACAGGAACTGTCAGGCTCAACGCATGGTACTGAATCTCACAATTGAAAACACACCATGTACTTGACCAGATCGGAAATCTTACTCATGCTACTTTCATGATCATCCCATACCTCTCGAAACACCTTGACAAATAGTTCGCCTGCTTGGCACATCTCCATCGAGTCCCGGCCATCCAATTCTGTACGAGGAAAGACAGGTATTAATTTCTCTCTGGCGAATATATCGAGATTTTCGCAAATCAATTTGACAAGGCCGTCATAGAGCATCTTTCCTTGCTTAGCAATGACGAGATTATAGGCATGACGATAGTTTTCTTCAAAGGATAGTGAGGAGGCGTTCTTTGCATATATCTGTTGAATAGAGACCGAGAGTTTCTCCCATGCCAGCTCTTGAGCACCTTTAGGTAGATTATGTTAGATGCATAAGCTGGTAAGATATCTTGGGCCATACTTACCAGCTTGCTACGTAATACGACGGCGGTGGGATATTGTGTCAGCCCTGTTTGAATAAACTGCGACGGTGGCGCACGTACTTGGCGCGGTGGTTTCTGGCACGATACGCGGAAGTATGAGTGTCCCATCCAGATAGAGTGAGATGTTAACTTACAATCTTACCCCTCGTGGGTCTTCTGGCTGCTGCACCAGCTATTCAAGGCAGGTTAGTGGCGACCAAAGACCACGGCAGCGGAATGACGGACCTGTAGACATTCAAACTCCCAACTATTTTTCCTTTTGTTCGGTATTATAAACCTCAGTTCAAGAGGTTTTATACTGTATTTAAGGGCTTTAGTCGCCCAGTAATAGCTATAGTTTAGTCAAACCCCTTGCGTCGTTGCGGAGAGGAAAGCGAGCAAGGTCACGTGAATTACGCAACTATTATACCCCACAATTGGTGTCAACTTGAAACCAACAGCCATGAAGCAAATCTCTTCAGAACAAGTTCAAACGACTTCCAAATAAGTGAATCAGCTCCATTTATTTTTATTGAATTTACTGAAATTTATCGAAGCGACAGAGAGGAGTAACCCTATCGCCTTAAAATGTGTTATTCTCCTCCCAGATTATTATTGGGAAAGTTGGTTCTCCCACTCTTTCATCCACTCCGGCTTGGCTCTCTCAGCTTCTTCCTTCAATTCTTCGAGTTGTTTCTTCAGTGGTGCACGTGGGTCCGTCCCTACTTCAGATTTCTTGGCTCGGAGTCCAGGGGCAACCTCTATTCTGACTATGCGTGCGTTTGCAGCCGGTATACTCTATAATTCACGTAAGCGAGGGATTCTGAGCAAATAGGGACACACTTACTTCGATAATAAAACCGATTTCATCCACTTTCCCAGCTAGTGTCATCCAATTCCTCGTCGCGTTCGCTGATGAGACCGGTTGGATTCTCAAATCCTGCCGGGGTGTAAGTGAATGAACCGAGAGATATAGCCTTGACAATCACTCACACTCATATCAGGCTCATGGGCTATCCTCTCGATATTACTTACGGTGTTCTCTTCGTCAATAAAATTGGGCATGGCAGCTGGGCCACCCACGATTGGTTTGCTCGCTCGGAGATACGTCACTGTCGCACCTTGTTCCGCATTTACCCATACATCTGGGTGAGACGCATGTCCCCAAACTGAGAAATACTGTTTTTGTTAGAAAGTAATCGTTTAACATTGGGGTGAAATGGGCATACATCATGATATCCATGTGCGAGCACGGTTATGTGTTTTTCTCCCAAGGTGTATTCCGCCAAGAAAACAGGATGTAGAAGTGGGTATGCTGCCAACTAGCCAGAGGCCTCAGATAGATAAATATCAAGACCTTATGAGGAATTTACCATCTGAAACTCCACCGACCGAGGATCAATACTCCATCCCTCTGTTATCTCGATGTCTCCGTACGGTGCTTCCTTCAAGGCCTGAGGAGCGGCAAGAGGCGATGTTGTAAAAGGCAGTGCCAGAATATCATATGTGCCGCTCAGTGGTTCTAAATGATTCTTGCTAAACGGCTTGGCTTCGTCGGTATCAGTGGGGAAACTCTTGACCCAGCGAGCCAGAGGATGGTGATTAATACCTATGAGTAGTTTCAGGTGCCCCCTTCTGGAGAAGACGAGAGCTAATGCTCACCAGGAATAGTGCTCACCTGGAACCGTTACTTCCCGGAGGTGCATCACAGTTGGATGATCCGAATCGCCCAAGTCACTAGTAAATGAAGTTATACAGTCCACTTTCCAAGTGGGTATGTAGACTGCCTATACCGTATTTTGGTTTTAGTTTGGCGTATGAGTTTGATTCCTCCGTACCTTGAAATTGGTGCGTTTAATACCCGAATCCACGACGTCCTTGCCTTGCCAAAGGACCATTAAAATATTGCAACATTGAACCCATCTCTTTCTATGTACTCACCAAATAGCATTTGTCCGTATCCCTTTATGGCAGCTGCCAGCCCAAACATTGGTGGCACAAGTAGCTCAAGCTTCGACTGGACGGTTAACGCATCGTTGCTGTCTGGAACAGTTTGTCAAAGAACGGTAAATTGGTGAACACATGACTAACGTGAAGGGCAGCAGGCTAACTTTCGGATGATACCTATCAGCCAAGCTGGAGTAGAGCTTTGGCTTGGCCACGGTTTTATAGAGTGTGTACTTGTTAGATGCCGGGAATAATCGACCGCACCGAGAAAGCATCGTCATACTGGGTCAGTGATGTTAGAGATGTGCTTATATCTGAGAATTTCCAACTAAGGCGCTTACTCCCGATCAGGGTCCGCTCAGGGCTCGTGTAAGATGCGACGTGTCCATTCTTGCTAGTGCTTGACATTTCCACTCCTCACTCCTTCTCCTATCGCCTCCTATGGCGCCCCCAACCCTCTTTACACTATTATCCGTTTTCTGTATACTGGTGGCTGTGGTAGCTGCTGGTAAAGACTTCTACAAAGTCCTTGATGGTAATTCAGCGATGTATATGAGCGCACGTGCATAGAAGAGCTCACCTCTTGTCTACAGTGGACAGAGGCGCTGGCGATGCGACCATCAAGAAGGCATACAAGAAGTTGAGCAAAAAATATCATCCTGACAAGAACAACACCCCAGAGGCCAAAGATAAATTCGTAGAGATATCCCGAGGTGAGTTCACTGTCGCCCCGCAGCGTATGTCAAAATGTTTACTCAACTTTGACTATAGCATACGAGGTCCTATCAGACTCTGAGGTATGTAGTCTACTATGAGCAAATCAATCCTTATCTGAAATTTGTCAGAAACGGGCCATCTACGACCGCCACGGCGAGGATGGACTGAAACAGCATGAAGCCGGGAAGAATGCACCTGATCCATTTAGCATGTTTTCTAATTTCTTTGGCGGCGGACATCACGAACAGTCTCGAAAGGGGCCGACTATGCTTACGGAGTTTGAAGTTAGCTTGGCCGACATGTGAGTTTTGGCCATTATAAGATTCAGATCTTTTTACTGAGTTCCCCCATTACTAGGTATTCTGGGAATCATGTTGAGGTAAACAGCATACCAGCTAGCTACGGAAACCTTGGCTAACTCAACATATAGTTTAGGATAAAGAAGCGTATACTGTGCGACCATTGCCGCGGCTCAGGTGCAGCAAGCGACAAGGACATCCATACATGCGGAGGGTGCAAGGGCCAGGGAATCAAACTCGTCAAGCAACAGGTCTTCCCAGGAATGTATGCACAAACACAAGTAACGTATGCAATACATAACCCTACTCATTTAACACCGAGTCTAACTGATCTTCTGCAGGTGTAACGAGTGTGGCGGGCGAGGAAAGGTGATCAAGAAGTTGTGCCCGCATTGTCAAGGCCATAAAGTCATGGACCACACTGCGGAGTACACGTTGGACGTTACTCCTGGCATGCCTGAAGGACACGAGGTCGTATTTGAAGGAGAGGGTGATGAGAGTCCGGAGTATGAGGCTGGAGATATTGTTTTGCGAGTCCGAAGTCAAAGAGCAAATGGCGGCTTCCGACGCAAGGAAAGCACTCTTTATTGGACTGAGACAATTGGAATTAAGGAGGCACGTCTTAGCAGACATAGACACCCATTCGAATGCTAATTATTGAGTAGGCGCTTCTTGGATTCGAACGTAATGTCACGCATCTCGATGGACACATTGTTACTCTAAAGAGGAATGGCACAACACAACCTGGTGCGTACTTGTGGCGCACCGGCCCACGACCACTAACCTCTGCCTCTAGGTCACGTCCAAACAGTAGAAGGCGAAGGGATGCCTATATTTGAAGGATCAGGTCACGGAGACCTATTTGTCACATACAACGTCGTGTTACCAACGTCTTTAAACGACACGTTAAAACAACGTCAGTCTGTTATTGTCTATTTACAATATTTACTTATCGTCCTTGTGACAGAACTATACGAAGCTTTTACTGGCCCAACAGCGAGCGCGAGTTCCGATGAAGATGAGAAAGAAAAAAGGGAAACGGAACCAGAAGACGATCCCAAGGAAAACGAAGGAGAGCAATCCGAAGAAAAGAGCGAGCAGCCTAAGGAAGCTGATGACGAGCGGCCTAAAGAAGTAGATGACGAACCGTCCAAGGGAGAAAAGGATGAACTGTAGAGTTAGATTTTGCTATTACGCATATGTTTTTATAGATCGTTATTTTACAGGTGGTTGGAACCAAGCGCAATAAGCGAGCGAGTAGCTCGGTTAATTAAATACATACATACTCTACTCGCATAGTTTCTATAGCTCTTCGTGCGGAAGCGATGCAACGGTGGGGAGGACGCTGTGTACACATGGTATTTCAATAGAGGTTAAGCCACTTGATGAAAATTCGTACCTGAACGCAACTGTTGAGGTAGCATCAGCGATAATTGAAGTCATGCTATTGTATTAAACCGTTAAGAATAATTTAGCCCATGGACTCTGCGCGAACCTTTCAGCAAATTCGCAAATCCCATCTGAGCATATACGCGTGTAGATACTACCATAGTAAAAGTCAATGGACGACAAAGCAGGAACACAAACACGTCTTACTCTGGATCCAATGAGGTTTCTATAGCGCTTTCAACTGTATCTAATACAGCTTCCCTAACACTGGACGTAGGAAGGCTGTCTAGTGTAGTTGGTATGCTGGCACTGCTCCAAAATTATCAGCAAGGGTAAGTTGGAACATCCGAACTCTACCTTACATGGCGGTCTGAACAGTATTAGTCAAGGATGTAGCCAAAGTCTTGATGGTTCGAGTTGTTTCTGTAAGCATGTCTTCCGTTGTGGTAACCTTGGATGATCTATTTTGTAGTGTTGGTATATGCTATGCATTAAAGAGTAATATAGTGATATGATACATACCCCGCCCCCATCAATCTTAACGGCAAAGTGGCAACCGTAACAACACTGTGAAACCGATCCAACGATTTAGCAATGCTAAGAATCTAAATATAAAACGCTCACCGGTCCAGAACGCGTCGTTTGACAATATACGCCATGGTAAGCAAAAACACAGTGAAGGAGAGACCTATGATTATACGGTCCATCCAATCTGCGCGTTGCAACGCCTTGATCAACACTTGTGACACATCCATGAGGTTGTCCAGGTTAACGTAAACATCAGTTGTGGAACGAAGTGTCTTGGAAGACTCCTCTACCAATTTGAGAGTAAGTTGAGATATAGCTAGATTAATGGATATCAAACTCACGTAGCATCTGTGTCGACAGTACGGATCGTTCAAGTTCCTGTTGCATCAGGCGTGTTGTCCTGCGTAAGGCTTCGGTAACATCATCCGAGGCGGCCATCAGTTTGTCTTCCCTGCAGAAGTGTTAATTTTATGCCAGCGCATGAGCCATCGGTGCTCAATTCATGCAGCTTACGTGGCGCGTTGCTTGTGAGCTTCGGCTTCAGCTGCTCTTTTCTGCTGAAGCGCTGCAGACCCAAGTAATTCGTCGCGCCTGGAACGAGCGTCACTGTCAATGGCTCGTTTGGATGCCAGAAGTGCGGCGCGCGAATCCGATTTTATCCTGTTAACAATCCGTTGGTAACACCCTCTAATTCCTTTTGTTCGCATACCTGGAGAGCTCGTCATACAGTTCATTGACCCATTGTTTCACTTGTACTCGCTCAATTTCTCTCTCTTGATCCTCTGCAAGCGTTGCAAAGTCCTGGGAGAGTTTAATTTATTCTCTTAGAGATAGTACGAACTCATAAGCCCACCTCCAACCGCTTCGTTATTGCCTCAGTATCATCCCGAAGCTCGGCGGCATATTGCTGCTGAAGAGTCAAAGGTCCTTTACAGTCTCGAAGGCGGGGTATTTGAAACTCGCCCAGGTCTCTTATTCTGCGTGAAAGTGCTTCATGGGCCGTTTGCGCCTCGATGAATAGCGGGGAAGCTACTGGAGGCATGGAAGACGAGGGTATAGGGCTAAGCGCCCAAGTACGTGTCCTATGATAACTCCTGTGCAGTACCACGTACCTATTGTAACGCAACGGATCAGCCAATTAGGTGGCTATTGATCGTGCCACGATCTACATCCAACCTCAACTCCTGTTTCGGACATTTACATTGGAACGAATCAATTTATGATATGCATACACTCTACTTCCGTAACCTTCCTCTCAATGTCGCAAGGAGCGCTTTTCGCGATGCGGTTGAAAAGTTTGTGGTCAACATGTACGGCGAAGGTGTAGATGCCCCTAAGCCGATCATCGATATGGTAATACTGGACCGCCCTACTTCAGAGAAAAAGCACGTGGGCTTTGGAGCGATCCAGTTTGCGGATGAGAAAACTATGGAAATGTTTATTGCAAGGGTATGTATTGTCACACGGCCTACGTCCATGTGTGCTGACGCGAATGAAGCTCAAAACAGAGCCAATGATGTTTGGTCAAGAGGCAGTTGCCTTTTCTCGGGAGCAGCCGCCTAATCTGCAAGCGTCCAGCTCCGGCCAATCCGCCAATGCTACTCCAGCTTCTACCTCAGGACCCCAACCGACTTCTTCAAAGGATCGCCGATCACAATCTAGCAAGTCTACATCAACTCAGGCATCCAAAAAACGCGATAATGCTCAGCCTAGTGCTCCTAATCGGCCTGTAATGAACCTCAATCGAGTCAAGCATCCTCAATTTGAAAAAAGGGAAGTGCGCCTACCCAATATCAAATATCTCCGTAAACTCCACCACCGACTTTCAATCATCGGGCAGCACCTGCGTCTCGAAACACTGGAATTTGGCGTGTTACGCAATTGGAACTTTTCAGTGGAGTACTCACGACCGCTTGTCGATGAAACAGGCTATTTTATCTTTGAGGACGACGAAAAGTCGCTCCGGATTAGTATTGGGGGTTCCCACCAAGACTCGACCCAACCAAGCGTTGCGATTGCAATACAAACTATCAACTATGTAGCTCTGGGAACTGACGCAGGAAAAAAGTACATGTTCCTCGCCCTCGCCCAAAATCCACACTTCGAACTGGGTGACATTTCTCGGCCGACAACCGGAGTCGGAAAATTCGATGTGCGACGGAGTCGAAACCGACTCTCTGCTCTGGATGAGCGACACGAGCGTGTCGCGCCATACACCTCCAGGTGGATTAAACTCACATTTCATGAAGATAGCATAGCTCCCACAGCAGAAATGTGTCAAATGGCTGGACTTGGAGAACCCGCGATGGACCCCCCACTTAGCTTTGGCAAACTTGACATGTACTCTGCACATAACATCGCCGTCGTTGAAAAGTGGTTCCAAGGAGGCTCTCTGGACTTCGAAGTTGCCTTTCAAATCGAAGCTCTCTTTCGGAATGGTGCGTTGGTACCAACAGAGCTTCTGGCAATCAAACCGATAGTAGAGAAGCTGGCAAAGAAGTCCAAGGACCAGGCCGCGATGCACTGAGAACATTCAGGGCAGAAATACAAGGGGCTGGTGCTCGAAAGTCGTTCAACGATTTCGAGGATAAAAATGTCGTTGAAGAGTTCGAGGTACATGTTCGCAAGAGCGCCGAATCAATGCCTTGGGAAAAAATAGGGATATCCAAAGCAAGCTTTATGTGTTACCACGTGAAGATCACTCCCACCGCCGTGCACTTAAATGGTTTGGTTTTAGGTTACTTAGCCAAAGCATACAACTAACCATGCTCATAGGACCTCTTGAAGAGCAATCGAATAGGGTGATACGCCGATACCCTGGCTATGAAACGCACTTTATTCGAGTTGCGTTTACCGACGAAGCGGATGGTCGTGCCCGCTTTGAATACGAAGTCGACACCATGGCATTCACTCAGAAGAGAGTTGGCAAGTTTCTCAAGAACGGTTAGTGCTTTTTCGGTCCATTTGTTTTGACCCTCGGTTAACCACTACCATAGCAATTCGGCTTTGTGATCGAGAATACGAGTTACTTGGATATAGCCAATCTGGTAAACCTTTCTCGTACTAGGCTAGACACGTGAGTTTTGCTGAATAGACTACAGGTTTTCGTGAGAATGCCTGCTTTTTCGTGGCACCATTTGAATGGAAAGACGAAATCATAAATGGCGAATACATCCGCTATAGCTTGGGAAATTTTGACAAAGTCATTGATTGCCCTGCACGTTACGGTGCCCGTATGAGTCAAGCATTTTCTTCGACTAGCCAATCCACTATGCTCCAAGAATCGGAGATTAGGCACATTATGGAACTTAAAAATAGGCGTGACGAGATGTTCTCCGACGGTTGTGGAACCATTAGCCGTGAACTTGCGAAAGACGTTTGGAAAAGCATGCTTCAACACCTTCCACCCAGTCGTCAAGGTTTCCATCACGAGAATGAACTACCTCCGCCTGCGTTCCAGATACGGATAGGAGGTTAGTGCTTTCTCTCTTTCAGGTCTCGATGAGCCGAAATATTTTTGCACCTAAATTTTACCAGGAAGCAAGGGAATGGTACGACTTGACCCCAAGCTGGAGGGACGAGTGCTCTGCTTGCGTCCTTCAATGACAAAGTTTGAGGCGGAGCATGACCTCTCCTTGGAAATCGCCCGTGCGTTCGTAACCTATAGCCCTTGTTTTTTAAACAGGTGCGCACTAGCTCATACATTCACAATGTTTAATCTAATGATTTTTAACATATAGGCCGTTGGTTGTGTTACTATGGAGTGGGGGTGTCGAAGATGATGTCTTCCTAAATCTGATGAAAGATAACCTGGCAGAGACGATGTCAGGCATGACGACACTTGGGGGGGCTGCGAAGTTACTCATTGCAAATCGTTTGGGAGTCCCTTTCCAAATAGCCAGCACTCTTAATCGATTGTCACGCCTGAAGATTGAACTCGGCCAAGATGGCGTACGCACGTCGGGCTTGCACAAACTCTTGAATGCCACACTCTTTCATATCAAGAGAGACCTCAAACACAAGTCCAGAATCAAGGTCCCAGATAGTTACACTCTCGTCGGTGTTTGCGATGAGGATGACTACTTGCGACCTCGTCAAATATATGGTGTGTGTCTCTTTGTCACCTAGTTCACCAAAGCTCACTTTTCAAACTTTAGCTTGCGTTCAGCACTTTGACCAAAGGAGTGGGAAAGCCGAAGTACGATATCTAAAGGGTCGCTATCTAGTCACAAGAAGTCCTGTCATACACCCGGGTGATGCGCAGGTGGTCTGGGCTATTGGGGAGCCACCTGTTGATTCGCCATTTTATGGAGAAGGAAACAACTTACCCAATATTGTTGTTTTTTCCTCCAAGGGACCAAGACCGATCCCTAATATGTTGGGTGGTGGTGACCTTGGTAAGCATAAGAGTATTTAATACTAGAGTAAGAAACTAAAGCTTACGGTAGATGGGGTACGTATCTTTGTTCGCATAGTACCGCTTACTGATTGGCGAGTAGGACCTATACAACTTGATTTCAGTTCAAGAACTCATCCCTCGCTATCGATATTGCCCAGCCAACTATCCAACCCCAAGATCGAAGAAGATAGGAAGGAACAGGTCGGTATCAAAAACTCGTTAGATTCACAAAGACTCACAAAACCCTTGTAGTACCATTGAAGATGTTGCCGACTTCATGGTCGAGGTCAGTCGTGGGTATTGACATCCGATGCTTGTGTTTATAACACTTTTTTGCACAGTATATCTGCCACGACTCGGTTTGTTTCTTGCACTTGCTACTGGGCATTCATTTTTTGAGTCTATTCTAATATAGCTTGGCATGATTGCTACCAATCATCTTGTCATTGCTTCGACCTCGGATATGCGCGCTCGTGACGAAAACTGCATAGTCAATGCAGAACTGCATTCCAGGGTACGCTTCAATAAACCTATCTTGTAACCTTACTTATACTTTCATGATAAGGCGGTCGACTTTGTGAAGACCGGCTTTTACGTAGCGAACCATCAAATTCGGAAAGCCAAATACGACAAGGCATTCGACGAAACAACTGGGTTAGGGTTGAAGCCTGACTGGCAGGCCGGTCATGGTCGTGACGCCAACGATGGTCGCTATTACCCTTGTGATAGGTTCGTCTCAAAGATTATTAGTGCAGCTAACCGCTCATTGAATACTTGTCCAGTGTCCTTGGTAAGCTGTTTCGTGCGGTTGAGCTACCCGAGGGAAACCCTGCCCGGGAATCAGACGTGGAGGACCAAGTACCCACTACGATCCGAAACCGTGTCGCTGGCTTTGTCGCGAGGTACAAAGACGAAATCCAAGCCACAGTTAGCAGCTCCGATACAGTAACCTTTATCCAATCCTTACTGTCGCGCTACACTTCCGAACTCAACCACATTTGCGTCGCGCATACAATTTCCAGCGAGTCGGCGGAGCGGGTATCAGAAGTTGAAGTCATGCTGGGCACGAACTTGGAAGTATCCTCAAAACCGGACTTGATCGAGCGTATGAAGAGTCTTACTCGCAACCTCACCAACACGATACGGTACCAGCTTAAGGCAAAAGAAGATGAAAGTAATTACATCTGGCTAGGCCGAGCTTGGAGGGCATATTTGCTCACAAGCAGCCTCGGCGACAAGACTTTTGGGGCGTTTAGTTTCAGCTGGCTGGCATTGGACTCTGTACTCGATGCCCTACAAACGATTGATGAAAATTTCCTTCCTCATACCGGACCAATTCTTCCACCCTTCGCATTTATCCCATCAAAGCGTCCTGAAACAGATGAAAGTCTTCATCCCCCGAATTACGACACTTGGGATGACTGGGTTGACGCTATAAAAGAAGGTGACACTGAAATAGAAACTGCTAATACAGGTGTAGAGTAACATGTGACCTGGCGTGTTCTAACCCGCATTCTAGCAGAAGAGTATGGCAACCAACAAAACGGCAATGCTCGTGGTGTGGACGGGGTCGGGGGCGAGGAGGTTGGAACAACAACCGGCAGAACTCGAATGGAAGCAATAACGGATACAACCGCAACGGTCGCGGCAATGGCCCGGGCCAAGGGCCCAACAGCAATGGACAAACCAATGGCTCGGTCGGGGGTCGTAGGCCCGGCTACCGAATTATTGCTCCCAGTAACATTTCCTTCTGAAATGGTGAGTAGTTCCGGACGATTAATCGTGGCCCTTGTCCAGGGCTACAATGATGAGAACAAGCATGTTCTGTATAGCTCTCCACCCTTATGTTTTGGATGCTGCGTTTCTAACGAAACCGCCCCGAACCGGGTGTGAATGATGCTGGATGACGGCCTTATAATTTGCAACCTGACTCCTCTTCCTACTTATGCTCTGTCTCATCTGAACAGAATGCTAATCATTTCTGCCTAGGTACCCGTGCATCATTTTATGTAAGTAACGATGGATAACCTTTGATCACCGTAGGTCAAAATCCCCACCAGTTTGTTCAGACCTCGGCTGCATGTGGTGTAATTTGAAGTAATACCACTCGCAACGAAAAGCTAAGAACGAATATATGCGTCATAAGATTGTGCGAACCAGCGACGGGTCAAGATGCGATATGGTACAAGATAGTACGACCGTGTATGCAAGCGAGCGCGTGCGTGCGTGAAAAATTGAGCAAAAAAAAAAACAAAAAAACAGAGTGAACGGCAGATTGCAAAACTAAACAAACAAAAGCAAAAACCCAAGTCCAATCGAAATACGTGACAAAACAAAATGAAAGCTCTCGTGCGATGATAGATCATGATGTAGACGAACCCAATTTAGAGAAGCGCCAAGTCGCCTTGGATAATACGCCTCCTTCCTCTTTTCCAGATGCCTTTTTCTTTGCCTTGAGCGCTTTGGCGTCGGGCACAGGCGTAAGCGGTATACCTCCATACTCTGAATCACCTCCTTCGTCTACTGTCCCTAGACCTTGGACATATCCAGGAACAACGTCAAACGACCCGTGTGCATGAGACTGTGAATGCGTATCCGACGAAGAATCCGCAATCGATGCTCGGCTTGGTCGACGGGGTCCCCCAAAGCCGGTAAGTTTCTGCCTAATTGCCTTGAGCGGCGACTTCCAATTTCCACGGGCTTGATGTGAATGTTCGTCAAGCTGGGCGACCCACTTTTGATGAAGCATATGTTGCAAATAGTCCGGTTGACCCTGGTCGAGCGGTGCCGTTGGAAACTCGAGTGCTTTCCGGGGCGGGCTCGGTACGCGAGGTGACAACGATGGCTGAGGAGAAGGTCCACGGGATCTGGAGAAATGAGCAAAGGTGGCTGCCAATCTGTTCTGGACTTCGTCTGCGGGAAGGGGGGGTGTTGCCTGTGACCTATCGATGAGAGTGATATGGGCAGTCGTGTCTTCTAATGAGGGTACAGGTGGGACCTCATATGTATACGAAATGTGGCGCGCCAATCGCATGGGCTTAGTTGGAGAGACAGGTCGAGCTGGTAAGGGCTTATCCCTGTTGTTCCCGCGCTTACGAGGAACAGGCGTTGACGGAGAGTCATAGACAACCTGAGGGGCCAAATGTGTCTGAACAGGGGTCCGGGGAGATTTCGAAGCAGTGCTACTCGGCGATGAAAATAACGAACGCAAACTAGGTGGTGTAGCAGGACTACCTGTAAAAGCGGACTTGACACCCTGTGTCTGTGCCGAGCGCGGGGTGTGTGTGCCGGGCTCATCATATGCAGGGGAGGGTCCGGTCGCTTCGGTCGCCGGATAGTAATATTGGGGTGCTCAACAATCCCAGCGGCCCGAGGCTTAGTTTCCCTCATTACCATAGAAGGCTACCCCGCGCGCCCTCCCAGCCTACGCGCCTCGCTGTAGCCGCGGCATCCTCGGCTGCAGGTTTGCCATTTCCCCGACTCTTCGCCATGCGCGCGGGCCGTCGAAGTGCAAATTCGTGCAACTGCTGTTTCGCTCGTCGGCGTTGGTTCACAGCCTCGTTTGTACTCGGTCCAGATAAGCCCGACGTGCCATTTCCTGGTGAGAACAGAGTCGACCGACCGATGGAGCTGGCACTCTTCGATGACTGTTGAACAATCAGAGGTTTGGGCACTACGGCGCCTAGACGTCGGGGTTGAATGACCGAGATGGATCCGGCCAGAACAGGGGTGTCAGAGTCGGAGGGTGACAGACAAGCCGAGTTGGATAATATGCGTAGCCGACTGAGCGCATATGTGAGTTGGGCGATACGTAGCTTCTGGTCATCCAACTTCCGGAGCATTTGCAAAAGTGCCTTGTCCTGTTCGAGGTGTTCTAGCGCAAGCTGGTCGAATTTCTCGATCGGTACTCCTGGATCCTCAGAGCTTGACTGAGCTTCGGTCAACTTTTCAAGAGCCGCACTCATAGGAGCTTCAGTCGATGAACGCGCAGTACTGGGAGGTGATGGTAGTTCGGATGTTGAAGCCATGGTGCGGATTACAGGTTTGTTGTTCCAGGCAGATGGAGAGAAACTAAGTTCAGTGTTGCTATGACGAGACTGTTGTGGCTGTGTCAGGGACATAGATGAAGGAGGTCGTTCGAAAGATATGGTACTCCTTGTGCTGCGGGCGGTGTGGGAGGATGGGAAACATGGAAAAAGTGGAGGAATAGCGTGAGTGGGATGATAGGTACCGTCGACTAGATATGGTGTAATCGTCTCCCTCCTCGTGATCAGGGCCGAATAATTCATCCGATGAAGGGTATGTATCGGTTTCATCGTCTAAATTTGGGGGATTTTCGGGGTCGACAGGGAGGTATAGAGAGCTGGCAAAGGATGCCACAGATGTTTGCCTTGTGCGAATGGAGCATTGTGTATCCACTGGCGCGGAGTATCAGGCAATCAAAATGAAATAGACAGTGCTGATATGACCTACCGTGGATGAAAACCAGCTGTTGGTTTGTGGCGAGAAGAGGTATGCGAGATAGTCAGATCCAGCAATGGACTCTGGTACCGGTCGGGGAGATACGTTTGGGATCCCGGTCTAGTATTTAAGTTGCGGTAATTTTAGGACAAAATCGACTTAATTGGGCTGACTGCGCTGATGTACGTACCAGAATGAGGTCATAAAATGTTCGTGATAGGGGCGCCCACAAGTTCCGAAGTACCGAGGGGGGGTATGACGCGTCTGAAATCGGAGATCGCCACACCGGTGACTCGCCACCAGGAGGGTTTGTGTGTTGGATCGAAGAGAGAGCAGCTACCAGAGCGTTCTCTTAATATGCGGCAAAATGAGCCAAATGTAGATACAGATACGTGGTCTGAAAAGGAGTGCTGGGGACCACTTCCAAGCTACGCGTCAAGAATGCAGTGTCCGTGACTGCAAACGAAGGGGAAAGAAGGAAAAGCAACAGAGCCTAGCGCCCCCGCAGGTTAATAAAAGGTGATGGCTACTCGGGTCAGCCGAGACCCCAGGGACCAGTTTGAGATCATATGTTTGACACCCACCCTGACCATTTGAACTTTGTTTCAATCCAGAATTGCCATTACACAAACCTTCATTTCGCTCGTTTGGGTACTGTCCAACCTACATTTGCCTTTTCGGTGATATTGACCTGAGTGTTCGAATCCCCCACCCTCAAGTATCACAGGCTCAGCTGGATGCCGCCGGTATAGTTTAGCCAACCTGGGAACTGGAACTCAATGAAATGATCCGCTTGTCTCCGCGAACAACAACCGTCGGCCACCATTGTGGCAATGAATTCCGATGTGACACTGGATATACTCGCACTTATATTAGCGAACATAATTCATGATCGACCTCCAGTTATGTTGACACGTGTGATTTTTGTCGTTGTGTAGACAACTGCAGCTCGATTTGGTCACTGTTTATTGGTCCCGTAACGTACAATATCAATAGCGCCAGGCCGCCAAGTTGCATTATAACTTCCTCACCTATGCAAGAGCCCCCGGTGCTTAACTCGCTAATTAAGTGCACTCAGGATATAGGCTCACTCTACACGAATTCTGTGGAATGTATGCATATAACTCGACCGCTTCCCACATCAAGGTGCTGTAGATCACCTATAACTGGAAATACTCACTGATGGCGTCATTTGAGCACATTCTCGTGGTGCTCGAAGCCGAAAGCTTACTGAGCATACAGTTCAGCTGATCAGTCATACAGCGGCAGCTACACTAAGCAGCTTTCGCGGTGATATAAATAGACCAGCTCTCACCTGCATTGCTGCACTAAAACTGGCTACCCTACCATACGCAGGCTATCGAGGCTCCTCTCAACCATGACTTCCAATACTCCGTTGCTCTACACTGTCGCCACTCCTAATGGTTCGTTAACATAATAGAGTCTGCCGGGTCTCTCTCAAACGGTTGCATTACGCAGGACACAAGACATCGATTTCTTGAGGAACTCAAAGACGCATATGGGTTTCAATACGACGTTCAAAGATAGACTTCCAGGTCGTGACAACCCCATGAATTATGCCTTTATCCTCCTTTTAACCGGTCGTGCCTTTGTAGAAAAACGAACAAAAGGAGCCATGGTTCCTGAAGGTGCCACCATTGCCCATTCCAACAGTACACCCCCATCTAATCACGTCCCGTCACAGATCAATCCCAACGGCCGCATCCCAGCTTTGGTCGATCGTTCGCGCGGCGACTTTGCTGTTTTCGAGTCTGCAGCGATCCTCCTTTACCTCGCTCAGGTATACTGTTTGATCGTCAGACTTGGATTCTATTCTCTAATCAAATTCATCGGGTTTCATAGCACTACGACAAGGAACGCAAGTTCAGCTATGATCCTGTCTCAGATTCCGACCTACACTCCGAAGAATTGCAATGGATCTTCTTCACTGTAAGTGCTGGAAGGACATACATACACTCCTTATGAATTAACAATTTCCGATCGCAGCACGGTGGTATCGGTCCAATGCAGGGTCAAGCCAACCACTTCTACCGCTACGCGCCCGAGAAGATGTAAGCCCCAGCCTGAACTTTTTACTTTAACCATGGTATAAATGGCTCATTTCATTCCGAACCGCCCAGACCGTATGGAATCAACCGTAGGTTCATTTCAATCCAGCAGACTTAGCGCAGAAATTGGTAATTAATTTTGTTATGGATACGTTAGGGTACATCAACGAGACCAAACGTCTCTACTCAGGTAATCGTAATATAAAATTTTCTCCCCGCTTGAGACTGACGTGGGCATTTCAACTTGGAATCAGTTCTTAACGATCGCTTGACCGACCGAGAATACCTGGTTGGTCCTGGAAAGGGCAGATACGGTCTCGCCGACATTAACGCCTACCCGTGGGTCAGGTCATGGAGTTGGGCGGGCGTAGATAGCCTAGAGGCATTCCCGAATGTCGAGGTGAGTTGAAGCTTGTCATTGTTCAGATAGAACCCCGATAACTGACGTGAGGGCTAAGGCTTGGTTGAAACGTATTTCCGAGCGCCCTCAGGTTGATAGTGGTTTGGATGTTCCAGAGCCTCGATCCAGGAAGGCCTTGACAAAGGAGGAGGAAGAGGAAGCAGCCGAGGGAGCTCGCAAGTGGATCCTTCAGGCTCAAAAATAATACCAGAATCCCCAATGTAGTGCTACCCAAGTGCAGACACCTGATGAAGACATAATTGCAGCATATATATTGGTAGTGCATATAAACAACAACACGACAGCGGAGGAAAAATAAGGAAAAAAAAACAAGTAATAAGGAGAAAAGTACAGGAGAACAAAAAAGTCCACGAACAGTCCACGAACCCAAAACATGAGGCGGATCAGAAGGTGCGCACACACCGCTGATCAACAGCCAATAAGGGGCTAAAGGTGCAGTCGGAACATCGATATCGTGACTTCTTCATGCATGCCTGGAGCCACCCTCTAGCTCCATCTAGAGACTCCAACAGCACTCATGGGCGGCACGAATCGCACCCCTCCCTCACCCCCAAACCTCCCTACGTAAACGTCCTGCCCATCCGTCTCGTCCGGTTCGCCATGTAGATCAACCGCCCGCCGCCCACTGCTATCGTTGCTGGAAACTGTAGTTGCGCGGGTCTCGTACTCGTCGTACTCGCTGTCGTCAAAGGCGTATCCGTATCCACCAAATTCAAACGACTCAGTCACGAGCGTCTCCGGGGGGTAGGGAGGGTTACTACTGACCGTGGTAGTGTCAGCGGGAGTTCCAGTACCGCTCGTGCTCACACTGTACGTAGTGCCTCCCGTCAACGCACTCATGCTTGGCGATTGGCCCACCGCTCGACGTGATTCGGAGTTGTCGGATCCGCCGCTGTGCGATTGTGACGAATTTGAGCCTGTCGGCCTTGGAACCTGAAGCGAAGTGGGATCGGTGGCTGTGGGACTCGCGGTTCCTCCCCCGTGAACTGAGCCAACTTGGGATGGAGTTGCGGTGTGCGGACTGTTGATTCGGACGGTCTGCATTACATGTTTAATACCGATGAGTTGACACGAGAAATTAATCACTCACTCGGCCCATACTGATTCTTCGCCAGTCCACATGTTCAGGAGAGGATCGGATGTGTCGCCATTCCTCTTCGGCAGCCGGTGGTTCGTCACCGAGTTCATTGAGAAGGCCAAAGTTATATGTACGAGGAAGTCGAGCCAGTCCAGGTGGGAATACGGGGGCAGGACTTGGTGGAACGAGTGTGGGAGGGGGAAGGTCGAGCAAACTTTCGGGTGCAGGCCTATCCAGGATATCACTCTCGGGCCGGCTTGAAGTACGGCGTCCAGCTGAGCCAGACTCGGTCGAAGACGGGCACAGGGTCAACGTCGCTATCACTCGAGCCTCGCATGCGAGCTTGCTGAGGAGGGGTGATTGACGAAGGAACGGTTGCAGGGGTCGAACTGGGAGTATGAGACAAAGGTGAGGGTCGTTGAGGAACAGGAGGGGCGGGCCCGGTAGCAGGACTTCCGCGGCCAAGGAATCCAAGCCAGGTCGATGGCCCCGTACGTTCGCGGGGAGTACCAGGCTGGGAAGGTGCGTCGTGGTACACGGTGTTACCAGATGTTGACGAGACTGGTCGAGGACCGGTAGATTCAGATCTTTCACGGGGAACAAGGCGCACCATTCCCGGATGACTGGCAGGAGGTTTGCTCTCAAGTGTGGGAGGATCAGAGGGGGATGCGCGATATTCTTGCTCATGTTCAGCATCGACCTCTGCGAGGAAACCTTCTTCTGTGGGAGGGGACATCCAGCCTGGGTACGAGTTACGAGATGTTCGTGCTGGAGGAGATCCATTTCCGTTTCCTCCGCGAGTGAACCTTTAAAATAAGAATAAGTATCTTAAAGCTCGAAGTCACAATATTGTTACGCACCAACTGAACCTGCCTAGCAGTCCAACTCCGCTTCGAACATTACCCCGTTCAGCGGTCAAAAGTTGAGCATTTTCGTCTTGTTCCGACTCAGGACTCTCGGGCCAGGTCAATGTATCCCTGGGCGGCGGAGAAGCACGGGGACTGGTTCAGGAGAGTGGCCTCTTGAAGCTCGAGAAGCCGCTTGAGAGCCAGCTCCAGCTATAAACTGGGAGGAGGACGAGAATCACCGCTGCGCGGGATATGCGAGAGTTCGAACCAAAAGAAGAAGCTGCCGGTGTAACCAGACGAGGAGGGAAGCGCGCGCCGGAGCCGCCACTTGAAGAGGTGCTAATAGCGATTGAGAAGGATCAGGGTAGCGCGTTCCCAGGCCCAACATTCCAAGTTCAGCGCCCAATGTAGCGCCAGATGAACCCTGAGCAGCAGGTGCCGGTGCCTGAAGCGGTTTTTGACCAAGGTCCGATGCGCGCTTCACTGCACCATGAGCGCTGTCTCTCGGTAGAACCGGGCTCTCGTCTTGTTCGGCTGGATGTTGAAACAAGCTTGAGCGTGCAGATTCGTTGTGCGTTCGCATGCTCCCGATTCCAGGTTGACTTGAGGACGTAGGATGCGAGGGACTGGAACTAACTCCACCGCTTACAGCAGTAACGGTACGTCGTCGGCTTCGTGGAGGGGGCAAGTCCGTGTATGCTACGCCAATTTCCGACGATCCCGTTCTACGAGACACTTGTGAAACGCGTGATTCAGCAAGCCGTTGATACGATGCTCCGCCAAGGCTACGTTGTGTCATCAGAGGAGAGCGTCCATTGCGATTTCCGACTACGATAAACGAGTCATTCCCTAATAGGCTGTGCCGTTCTCCCAAGAGATTTGGAACGGCATGAATTGATTCGACATCCTCGTCCGGTCCAGGACCAGCATAAAATTCGCTGTCACCACGAGGAGGCTCCTTCGCACGCCGTGACCTACGGCGGCGCCAGAAGAGAAGACCAGCGAGACAGCAGAGGAGCAGAGCGGCTGCCACACCGAGTGCAATGAGTACAATGGCTACGATTGGGAGAGTTTCTCGAGATCCAGCAGGCTCAGTGGAAGTTGAAGTAGGTGGTATTGTTGAAGACGTTCGTGTGCGTGTGATAACTGAGACGCTCGCGAAGGTTGTGGTTGTGGGCGTTGGAAGAGTGATAGTAGAAGATAAAGATGTAGTTGGAGAAGTGGTTGCAGATGGAGTTGCCGTCGTTGGAGGGGGAGTTAAGCCTCCATAGGTCCATATTCCATCAGTTCCCAGGGGAATCTATTGAGAGATATAAAAATACATTATATGAAACGTTGGAAATATACATACGCTGGGGCCATAATACGTCAGTGGGAAACGCAAAATGGTATAACTTGTTACTGGTCCGGTTCCCGGAAGAGCCGAGTAGCTAAGCCAACTTGGCAGGGGTTGAGCAGTTTGTGTTACAACTTGTCGAGCATTCAGTTCGGATGCCATCGTTTATCGAGTTTATCAGGGTTGTCGGATTGTGAGTTTGTTGAGTTTGTTGAAGTTGTTGAATTGTTGAATTGTCGAACTTGTCGAATTATCGTTAATAGTCGATGTCGTGACTGTCGCTGTATTGTCGAGTTGCTGAGTTATCGTTAGTTACCGTTGTCGCAGTTGTCGTACCTCTGTGTGTCGGGTGAATGTGTCGATTCCGTTGTTGCTGAGTCGAATAGCAGTGGATTCTAAACGGAACCAATTTCAGCACAAGGTTGGCCGATTATGCAGAGTCAAAATAGACCAACTTGATAGTCGACAGATTTTTTTGTCTATGCTATCAAAGCGATTGTTTTGTTCGTAATATGCGCGCAAGACGCGTGAGATAAACTCGAGGGGATGGCAGGAGGGTAGGAGCAAGGAATTGTTCCAGGTTCGAACAGGGTCTGGCCCAAATCGCCGATGTCACGTGGCTTGAGATGACTTCACGATGGAGAAACCAAATCACCGCAATGCATGTCTTTTGTGGTTGCATACGTTGACATGCAACCAGGGCACGAGGCTGTGGACACAATATCATACGTGTCAACGTGGTCCAAATGGATTCGTACCATTGTACCTCTGTTTGTGGTCCCGAGGAAGGAATTTGCATTGAAAATCGTATGTGTAAACTTGGTGCTGTTTATTTAACCTAGGGATAGCACAAATTCATGGCAACAGGGATTAGAAGGGAGTGGAATCTACAAACAGAACGCTCAGCGCTATTATCTCAGATTGGATTTATTAGCTCACTCGGGCCCATCCTGGTAGTCTGAGGAAATGAATAAGGTGTATTCTCTTCCTACCACATAAAGAAGGTATTCAAATAAGTAGGAAGCGTTGGCCAGTATCGCAGACTAGATAATTTCACTGACACTGGATTGCGCATATACGACCACCCGGTGAATCATTTCCTAGCCTGACGGGCTGCGTTCTGCCTTTCAGCCGCTTCGAGAGTCGCTCTTTGCCTTTCGGCAAGGACTCTTTGTTTGTTAAAATACTCGACCTGTGCGATGGTAAGTATTGTATCACTCGGGCTAGAAGTGACATACCCAGACAGTGGGACACGATTGCTCGTATTTTTTGTTCTCTTTCGAACAGCTACTGCCTTCTTTGCCAGGTTGAATCACTTTTATGTTGTCTAGACATCCAAAGTAGGCATCTCGAGCCTCCCAGCAGCGTTTTCTTTCCTCTCGGGTGGGAGCTGGTGTGGACATGGTGGAATGAAGAGATCGAAAAGTCACGTCACGTGCCGTCGATCACTCTTTGGTGACGACGATGAGCTTCTCTCATCCACTTTCAAACGATCCGCCACCTGCTGGTACTCGCCGGCGAGCAGTTTTGAGCCGCCCTACTTCGAACTACTCTAGTGTCAAAAATGCATCGGATGAGCGAATACATGTACCCAGACCCATTCACGTCATCCCGAAAGTAGATCTTGGTGTCCGCGCTGAACAGCTAGACACACCACAGACAGCCGTCCCACCGGAGACCAAACGCACCACTCCACTACCTAGAACCCCCGTTCTGAACCTTGTGGAAAGTGACGATGACCCTACTAGTAGCTTGGTCCTCTCCACTCGTTGGCATACCCTTTCGGACCAGGAAATACAAAGCAGTATAGCCAGCTTGTCATCTGTGCAATCACCATCAGAAGAATCAAAGCACCCGTATCACGAAACCATCAGGATACTTTCCGCTACTTGTGAGAGGCTCGTTAAACAAGCCGCTGCTTTAGAACGCGCAAGAAAGTCGCTGCAGCAACAAGAGGCACGACGTAAACGAGCAGCTGAGCAGGCTGTTAAGGAGCTTAAACCTGGTCAAAGAGATACTGGACAACAGTTATTGCAAGCTATTTATGGACTCGAACCTACCGAGACAATTCAGAATAACACTCTTCATCCAACCAGCAAATCTCCTCAGGTAATTACAGGAGTTTATTTTTAGCGTGACAAACTGACACATTCTCAAGTCTTTACCAATGTCGCTCTCCGAAGCTATGGAAGAAGTATGGACACCACCCGCTCGGGAAGCACCCGTACTCAAGCCCACATTACCTCTGGACATCCCTCCCTCAGAAGCGAAGTTATCTCGGAGCCGAGCATCGAGCTTTACACCAGCCAGCTCAACAACAAGTTACAGCGTACGGAGTGACAAAACAGGCGGCAGTAAAACATTCCTTGGTGGCTGGTTCGGCCGCTCCGTTCCCAAAAATTCAATCACACCAGAGCCCGACGACCGCGATGGAGATATAGATGCAGACGTGGTATCCGTTGCTTCTGGAAATGGAGGCAACGCGACTGCTAAAATGGTCACTGGAGTTTTACGAAAAGGAAGAAACGTATTCAACGCGTTTGGTATTACGCCTACCTCTGCTGTTCAAAGATCCGCCGAAGAACCGACGGAGGCAGACACCTTATCTTACTCAAGTTCCCCCGCCTCCAGAATTACGTCATTACCTTTCCAAGCCCCCTTAGTATCGCCCGTGCTTGCAGTTACGACCTTTTCAACGAAAGCACCTTCTATTGCCGCATTCTCTTTGGACTCTGGCGAACATGACCCCCGAACGTCGACGTCTGAACAGCCGGCCCCGATGCACCCTGCGCAATATCTTAGACAAAACGGTCACCCTACCCATCTACATGCAATCGTACAAGCGACAAGGGTTATGTCCGCTGATCCACGGAGCATTCTGGTGGACACTGGAGAAGAAACGAGCGATTTAGTTGCCAAAGGGGCTATGGCCCTTGTTCAAAATGTTAAGGACGAACAAATTGTAGCTCATGAGCAAGGCAAGAGCTTGGAACGGAAACGAAGTAGAAGCCGCCCTCGACGGCCCAGTACACCTGCCGCCGGCTTGGGTGATCTTCGCAAGGACGACGAAGATAGCGATGACAACCCGAACCAGTCGGCAACTGCGAGTCTGGGTCGCGCCCTGGCTATACAAGAACTCAAAACTAGCAATAAGGCAGGAACTAGTGGAGGTGGTGTAGGGTCGAAGTTCAGGAGCTTAGCTCCAATGGCAGTCGCAGCTCTCAGCACCCCAATTTTGAGCGCATTCCCTCGCTCAAACCGTTCTGGACAGTCTCCCGTCACGACCACTCCGAATCCTGCCAACCCATTATCATCAAACACAAACACAAACCCCGTTGCTGGTTCGGCCACACAACCCCCTGCCGCACCCAATGCTGGCACAGGGGGCACCAAGAAAGGCCGCGGAACAGTTGAACTCAATTCTATTGTCCCTGTCCAACTTCAACCACCCACTCAGTTCCTTTCGCGCGCATATACATCTTCTCGTCTTACATCGCCCGACTTCAAACCCCAGCTAGCGTCCCGGTTTACAAGGGGTAGCGAGTTTGAGGGAGAAGGGGACGAAGAAGCCAACAAGAAACTGCAGGCACAGCGGCGGTTGGGCATGACAGACCGGTATGGGTTCATCTACGGCGTCAATGCATATGATGTGCGACTTCTTCAACGCGCGAGGGATGCCAGTAGTTCTGCGCCTGCCTGTTTGACTGGGATGAAGGTTCAAGAAAGGGAAGACGAGAATGTGAAAGTGATTAAACCCGAATTGGAATCCCCCGATAAAGTAGACGTTCTCCTTGAAAGCGCAGATCCGAGTACCAGTATGACCAGTAGCGACTATTTGGATGATAATGCTGCTCTCAAATCAAGTGCCTCATCTAGCAAATCAAAGCCAGTGGGCACGAAGCGGTCCCCAACGATGAACACACTCCCGAGAGCGGCGCCTATTGTCACTGCAGATACAACTCCGGCTACAGCGGACAGTACGACCGCTTCTGTTGCTGTTTCGACCGGCTCTTTATCCACGTCCACAGTTGGTGCATTGCTTGATCAACTCCGGTCTCTTCACGATGAACAACAGTCATCTCAAACAGTCGAATGGAACGCGTTTTTGAAGAAGAGACGCAGACACCCAATCTACTCTCATTCATGTCTGCGGATAACGAGAGAGATAGCGACGAAGAGAAAGATTGGGGGATGGGCATAGTCGGTATTGATCGAATGGATGCTGCGAGTGCAAAAGAGTTTGCTAGGCTTGTCAGAGGAGGGATTCCCTTGATATACAGGGACAAAGTGGTAGGCTTCGGCTCTAATGTTTTACCGGCGGCTCTGCGCTGACATTTGAAAATCTAGTGGAGCGAATGTGCCGGTGCGGCAGAGGTTCGTGAACCTGGGGTATTTCAGGATCTTTTGAGGAACCACGAAGGCGAAGAGAACCCAGCTTTGAAGGAAATCGAAAAAGATGTGGTTAGGACAATGCCACTGAACGTTTTCTTTGGTGGGGATGGTGTAGGGGTGGCCAAGCTAAGGAGAGTGCTTCAAGCATACAGTTGGTGAGTAGCTCAGTTTAGTTAATATCCTAATACTGGTTGACCAAGAAAGTAATAAAAAGGAGAAATCCTGATATCGGGTACTGCCAGGTGCGAGGAATCCCACAATTCTAAGTGGTCGGCCATTAACTTCTCGCCTAGGGTATGAATCTAATCGCGTCTACTCTCCTCCTCGTCTTCCCGAACGAAGAAGACGCATTCTGGGTTCTAACCTGCATAATTGAGAAATTCTTACCACCTGAGTTCTTCTCGGGATCGCTCACCAGCTCCCGTGCCTGTCCGCTCGTGTTGCTAGATTACGTTGAGATTCATCACCCAAGAGTGTACAATCATTTACTCGACATGGGTGTTGATCTTCCTGCAATTTGCTTTTCTTGGTTCCTTTCAATGTATACGGATTGTCTTCCTGTTGAGGTAGGTGTCCTATGCCGTCATGTTTCCCACCCCTTGATCACAAGCCGGCATGACAGACGCTCTTTCGGGTTTGGGACCTCATTTTTGCCGATAAGCTCGATGCCCTGTTTCGCATTGGCTTGGCGATCATACGAATAAACGAACCCGACTTGCTCGCTTGTGATTCCGCATCAGGACTATACCAATACCTGGAGGGGATGACGGCACGCATGTGGCAGGCGGATAGGCTTATGAAAGTCAGTCGGAGCATGAATTTCATCACTCAATGGGTTCGATCATGTACTGAATCAAACCTCTCATCCCTAGGTCGAGTCAGAAATCAAGAACTTAATGTCTCATGATGATCTGGTTCGACGGCGAGATACGCATGTTGCGATGCTGCAGAGCCTCTGAGCAGACCTAGACCTTCCAATAACTTATCTTGCTTGTAATTCGAGATGGACACGGACTTGTCGCTATTAGAAGCATGGGTCGGAACCGACGTAATGACATCATTGTATACGTCGCTCCGCCGACTTGCCCCTTGATGTGAGAGATTCGAAATGAGTATAGATCACATGGGCATAAAGTATATCGAATGCGAAGAAATACTGCCGAGGGGTTCAAAACTATGGGCGTATATAATAGACACTCTGTTTTGGTCTCGGAACGGACGAGAAGTGTTTCTTACCTCATTCTGCTCCCCTCCACCTGGTTTCTTATCAGTCGACCGAAAAATCCAAGCTATCTTTCAAGCCAACAACTTATCTTTTCGACACAAGGAGCTTAGCGAAGCTTTAACGGGCAAAATATACCTGCTTCTGCTGGTAGGGCTAACTTCCTTAAGCTACCGGGGCCCCAACTCATTCAAATACGGCCCATTCTTTGGATTCCCCCCATATTCGCTCATCCACTCCCTCCCATTTTACATTCCAGCATTTTCGTTATGTCTGGCTCTGTAGACACGGAAAAGAAAGGTTCCCCTATATCGGAGCCAGAGGTTCTGTCGGTCGAACGTCGAACTGAAGATGATTCTGTGGACAGGATATACGATACCAAAAGCGAACTTGGTAAGTGTAAATTGATACTGGCCTACATATCAATCGATGTGTTAATTGCTACCTCACAGTAAACCAATGCCTTCAGAACGAGTATGTTGCATGACTGTATGTTTCAGTCTGCCTACTCACATGTGACCCTTCCAGAATTGGCATGGGAAGATACCAATGGGAGCTCTTTCTCTTATCTGGTTTTGGTTGGATGGCCGATAGTGAGTGTTTTGCATTTCAACAGGCTGGAATAGGTTGACCCATCCGGATGACAGATATCTGGTTACAGGGAGTTGCGATCATTCTTCCTTCGATAGAACGAGAGATGCAGCCAGTAAGCGACCACGCGAGTTAACTATGAGATAAGAATCTGACATCAGAACTAAGGAACACATCGCGTTTGCGACCTTGTCTCTGTACGTCGGTCTCATAGTGGGGGCTACAACTTGGGTGAGTGGTTGTGGTATGTTGATTGGGCTCCACCCCTGATAGACTTGTTTCAAGGGTATTCTCGCCGACATTATCGGCCGTCGACTTTCTTGGAACGTGAGTCTCACTGACGAGTATGCACACTGATGTGGAGTCTGACCAAGTTGCCTACCATTCTGCGTAGATTACTCTGTTCTTATCTGGTGTGTTCGGCATCGCTGCCGGAGGCTCGCATAACTTCGTGACTCTAGGCTCCCTTGTTGCGTGCCTTGGTGAGCCTCATTGCTATTGAATGATACGTGTGCGCTCACCGCTCTGGTGAACAGGTTTTGGTATTGGAGGAAAGTAAGACCAGAACGAAATAGATCCCCAAGAGATATGCTAATACTTCATTCTGATAGCCTTCCTGTAGACGGAGCATTGTTCTTAGAGTTCATTCCAGGATCTCACCAGTGGCTCCTGACCCTACTCTCAGCATGGTGGTCTTTCGGGCAACTCACTGCCTCACTCATTGCTTGGGGGTTTATTTCACGCTATTCTTGCACCAACGATACATCGCAGCCATGCCCAGTCAATGAGAACCAAGGATGGCGTTACACATTGTAAGTGCAACCTTACTGTGTTGAGAACAAGGTGTTAAATATTGCCGAAGCTACACCCTAGGGGCCATGACCTTCCTGATGTTCTTGGCTCGCTACGCTATTTTCAACCTACAGGAATCCCCTAAATATTTGCTGGCTAAAGGTCGTGATCAAGAAGCTATTGAAGTAAGTCCGCTTCGCCTAGAAGAAAGAGACACCCGGGCTGACTTCCCTAACAGGTACTTCAATATGTTGCAAGGCGAAACAGCCGCACTATCACGTTAACTCTTGAGCAATTCCAAGCTGTTAACGACCGCTATGGAAGTTCAGAGCAATTGGCTACGAGCCGTACTGGCGCTGGCGCTTTTGTACACGCTCTGAAGGGATTCGATCTTTCACACGTCAAGGTATGGGTGTGCTATGATAGCAAGGCGTGACATAGTTCACCAATAGATTCTGCTAGCCTCTTTTCTCAACGCCAACACTTGCGTTGAACACGTGCGTCTCTTTCTGTTACTCTTGCGCATTATACTAACCTCGAGAAAAGATCTTTGACTATTGCTTGTTGGGCCCTGATTGGTCTCGCATACCCTCTATACAATGCATTCCTCCCTATATATCTTAACCAACGTTCAGTTTCTCAAGGGTCGGGGACTATCGACGAGACCTACCGAAATTATAGCATTGTATCCGTTCTGTAGGTCTTACTCAGTGCCCGCTCAGTGCCTAGTTTATTAATCCTGTCGTTACCAATAGTGGTATCCCTGGGTCTATCATTGCTGTAAGTTGATACCGCGCATATAACCATTGAAATTAATTTGTCCTGTCTTTAGTGCATTATGGTTGACTGGACACGCGGTAGTGGTAAATGGTCGTTTGGTGGGCGAAAATTCGCCATGGCAATTTCGACTTGCCTGACGGGTGTCTTCTTGTTCCTCTTCACCCAAGCTAAAGTTGATCTATTGTTTTTTTATCAAAGAGCGTAACTGACTTGTGTATATTCAGAATGAAGCTGGGGTCCTTGGATTTAATTGTGCAAGTACATTGACTCAAAATGCGATGTACGGAGTAGTAAGTGCACTTCATGACCGGTGCAATATTGGCACTCATTTTCGTAGTTGTATGCGTATACCCCTGAGGTATTCCCTGCTCCCCATCGTGGCACGGGCGATGCCATCTGCTCGGCAATCAATCGTATTACAGGTTTAATGGCACCGATCAGTGAGCTTGCATGCTTTTAAATTAAAAATTTGCCCATGTTGATCTGAGTTTAGTCGCAACCTATGGGGATCTTACCTCGAATGCACCACTCTTTGTGGCCGCATCGCTCTTTTTGGTTACTTCGTTATTGATGCTGTTCCTACCTATTGAGGTAAGTGGTCGTGATAATCGTTATAAAGCAGTCTCATTCTAACACCCACATCCTACTAGACCGCTGGAAAGGCCGCAATATAGCGCATGCACTACTTGATAATGTAAACTATTGCGATGTATCATTGCAAACATACTGATGTAGCTCTAAACCATGTTCATGTCGTGATAACAATACAACAAATGGATTACTAAAACAAAATATTGCTAACTATCAGGCCCGGCGAGAAACCCAGAAAAAAGAAACCCGAGGAAAACAAATGCATCTCTAATAAATAGTCAATGTAGCGATAGATCATGACTGGTACTTTCCAATCAATTCCTTCAATTTTGCTTGTCCAACCGGGATATTATCCGAAGTTTGACTCGCCTTTCGTACCAAAGCGTCGTCAGATTGTGACTCGGGGATAGATGGCGCAAACGACATCATACGGGTTCGGTTTCCCGAGGAACCTACGGGACGAGCAAGAGAGGCGGTGGAAGATAGTATGGGAACTGCTTGACCTGTGTGGATCATTGCTGGGACCGATGTAGATTTGATCATGCCAGTGCTTGTCCCTTCGCTTGGCGAAACACCTTTAGCCGTAATTCCAAACATCCCCATTGGTGCTGTGTATCTCTTTGCCTGATGTTTCCGTTCGGAAGCAGGAGCAGCGGTGGAACCGTCTTTTCCGTTCTCCCATATGGATGTTACAGAAGTCACTTGGCCTCCTCGTCCTCCTCGAGCAGATTGTTGAATATTGTGTTTGTCTATCAACTCCCTATCGCTAGGCATTAGCGCAGGGGGTCTAGAAGAAACCGGTCTAGGTCGGGGATGCTTCAGCTGGGGGTCATAGGCTACTCGGCCCACTGGGGTTGACTCTCGCGAAAGCAGCTCCTCCTGTCTCTAGTTTCAGCATCTCGATGATGAGATTTAAAGAAAGATGCTCACCATAGTAGGCTCTTCGTGAGTTGAAAGTTGGACATCCCAATACGACTGAAGGGGCAATCCATTCATGTCGGATGAGCGGATTACTCTCGTAGGTGGCGGCGCTTGTGGAGTGTACTCATTACCGAGCCACATCGGTACCCGTGTGATAGCCTCCCGCTTCAGTCTGAATAATTCGGCTTCCCGAAGGGCAGCATCTGCCCGTTCTCGAGCATCACGTCCAGGAAGTATCACTGGAACTTCAAAACCTGAGCTTGTGATAGGAATCAATGATCGAGCGGTGGGGAGGGTGGGAGGGACAGGATTTGCCGTGAATACAGGGGAAGGTGACCTCAAAGGTAAGTTCCGATTCAATATAGGTGATGCCTGAGGAGAAGGAATAGGACGAGGTGCAAGGATTTCTACAGGAGAGTGAACGGTCCGGACCGGAGTCATCCTAGGAGGCGACTGGGGTTGGGTTGGAAGCGACCGAATCTGCGCTTGTGCATGGCGGGTTCCCACAATCGGCTTGTGCGTGTTGGCCTGTTGAGGCTGGAGAATTTGACGAGTTTTTTGAGGAGAAACCGTAGGTTTCTCGGAAGAGTCATTCCTCTTCATTACAGCAAGTGATTCAAAATACTTCGCCTTTTGAGCAGCCTGAGATTCGCCGCCAGCCCTCTGAGGATCCGATGCCCTCCGCTGTTCACCTCCAAATACGTCGCTCTCGATAGGAACAATTGGCCGAGTCTGGGATTCCTTGGGATGAGGTCTTCGAGGACCAGGATCCTGGCGTTTGGGAGAGGATGGCTGAGCTTGCATGGGTGGTAGGTGGTCAACTATACGATCTCCGGAGCGAGGGAATGGCGGAGGCGGGGGCCTAGGCGCAGCTATTGGTCTCGATGGTGCGATTGGTTTTACTGGAGACTGGGGTAGAGGGACCGACGCAGCTGGTATGGGAGAAGGTGGAGTACGGGGCCGAGCCTTGGGTTGTGGTGGTGGCTTCGTAGAGGAAACCGGTCTCAGGTTGGCTCTATGGCTCGTAAGAATGGCTTCGGGCCCCGACGTAGGGATAGGAGAAGGACCAGCTGTTGAGGGCTTGGAGACCGGAGGGTCCGTAAGTTGATAGCGTACTGCAGGTTTAGAAACCGGGCCGTCAGACAGTTGATACCGAGGTACATGGTTGGGAACCATCGGCGACGTTGCTGGTGCCAATGGCTTTGGACGAGTAGGCGAAGCAGATGCTTGGCTAGGCTCTTCCTGAGGAAACGGAGTGGGCTCGACCGGTTTCCGAGGTGAGCGAACAGGCGACTGAGGAACATCCCTTGTGACATTCGGCACCTCTGGTTCAGCTGGTATGAGAGTTATAGGTTCATACGGAAGTTCAGAAGGGCCCAAGGGCTGAGTTTCAATAACAGGGGTCGATACGGTTGTGAATGGAGGGTGACGGGTCCCTCCTTGCACCTGGGGTTGAGGAGGTGCAGTCGCTGGTTGAGGCCGACTCGCTGGAATTGGCCACGGGGTGGCCGGGGCATTCGGCTGTCGAGCAGGAGCTTGCACAAGCGCCCGGGCAGGAGCTGGCGCAGGTTCAGGTGCTTTGGGTCGAGGAGCAGCCTTGGGCATTGGATTGTCTGTAAGTTCATACCGCACCAACGGCTTTGATTCAGTGATAGGACTGGAAGTCGCTTCAACCGATGCAGGGCGTGATGTGGGCCTCGACTGTAGAGGAGTCGATGTCGCTTGGGAGAAGTAATCTGGTAATGGCCGGGAAGGGGCGCTTGCTCGTTGCGTGGGGGCTCGATTTGCCTGGACAGATGGCTGAGAAGGTAATTGGGTAGTCTCTGCTATCTTTGGCGTTCCTGGCTGAGGCGAAGCCTTGGGCATTGGATTATCCGATAGCTCATATCGCACCAAAGGTTTAGCTTGGGAAATATGCGGACTAGATGTATGCGGAGAAGGCGGATCAGGTTCAGGCGAAGATATCTGCACAGGAGAGATGGGCTGAGTCGAAGGTGGGAGCGATCCAGGCCTGGACCGCGAAGAAGTACCTGGCGACTTGTTATGGGGTTCCTGAGGCGGTTGAACAACAGAATAGCTGGGTGGTCGTGTGGAAGGTTTCCCATGCAACTGGGCAGATGGTCTAGAAGGCGATCGAACTGGCGATTGAATAGTGCTTGTCGGCGGTCCCACAGTGCCCAAGTCAGTAACAACCTTGGGCATAGGTCCATCTGTTAGCTCATACCGCACCAGCGGTTTAGCTTCGGCAACTGGAATAGGATCACCGCGTGGAGAGGGCGGACGAGAACTTGCTGGTGTCTTACGCTCTGGTAAAATAGGAAGATCCTCGTTTCCGTCCACAGATGGGACAGGTTTACGAACAATCGGAGGTTTCGGCTTCTCAAAACTAGCAGCAGGTATTTCTGGCACAGCGAAAGCAGGTATAATAGGTTTCTATGGGCAGCCGCAAAGGATTTGAGCTTCCCTATCCGCGCAATCTCCCCCCAGTCAATAGTAGGCTCTTCTTTCTGGACCGGTATTGATTGCTCTGGTTCCTGTACCGGCTTTCGGGTGGGTGAGGTGGGTGGAAGAGGCGACTGTTCTGGTCTAATCGTCAGACGCCGTTCCAGGGCAGTCAACCCAGTCGACATGGGCTGAAGTGGGTTAAATACTGGGGGAGGTGGACGGCTCGTACTGGGTGTCACTGTGGGAGCACTAGCGCTATGGGGAAGCTTCTTTCTAGGAGAGGTTGGAGGCCTTTCAGTCGATGGCGCCGGAGTTGGAGTTGCAGGAGCATCCTTTGGCCCGTTTTCAACGCGGACCGGAGGTTGGGGCAATGCTCTTCCTGGACTGCGGTTCTCTCTACCCCCTCGAGGACCTGGTGGCGGCTGAGATTGCTGTTCGGATTTCCTAGGAGAACGCTCGGGCGATTTTCTACTGACGCGCCGGGCTTCCCTTGCGCCTTTGATCCCGGATTTTTCCACCTCATTCTCCACTGCTATCGGTTCTGAGCCTTGGATCTGACCTATTACTGCACCGTGATCAGCATTTTTGCCGCGGAGCACGGCCCCGGGAAGTGGCGATTTCGCCAATTGTGGACTAAGGATACCCAGCTCGGTGTCTGCAATAGATTCCGGAACTGGCATCTCGGCTGAAGCAGGGTGGCTTGGAGGACCTGGGAATCGGCGCCCGGTAGGAGACACAGAACGCGTTCGGGACGACATCTTCAGGTGCTCCGATACACGCGATGCTCGCGTCCCTTTACCTTCCACCGGGTCTGGGACTTCGGCAGCTGCCTGTATGCGGCCTGCCGCAGGGGATAGAGGACCACCATTAGGAGGTAAATTAACACCGACTTCATGGATGTGAGGCTCTGCGCTAGTAGGGCGGGGCGGTAGAGGTGGTGGTACGTTGGACATAGACTCTCTAGGTTTCGATTGGGGCTTTCGTTGCGGAGGTTGGGGCAACGCCCTGCGAGGAGACTGAGGAGATTTAGGGGCAGTTGAGGGTAGCGGTGACCTCGGGGGGGAGTACACCTCGGGTTGCTGGAGGTGGGGGTGATTCTGGTAGGCATGCACTGGGGACGTTGTGCGAGGATAGCCCGGGGCGGGCGTTGTAGATGGGCTGGGAGACATTGAAGGGCCGGGTGGTATAGACAAGGCGGGCGACATGGGGTGTACAGGCGACATGGGGTGCACCGGTGACATAGGATGCACGGGCGACATAGGATGCATGGGTGACATTGGTAGAATTGGAGATATGGGTAAGCCAGGAGAGGTAGGGGGTGCCGGAAACTGACTCAAGATATGGGGTATTTGAGGAGATGGGGGCGGAAAATATAATTGCGTGTACGGCAATGTGGGAGATGCTGCCAGGGGATACGACGAATATCCGGTGGGTTGAGATTGTACTGGTGATTGAGAAGGCGGGAAGGGTGAGCGCGGCGGTTCGTATAGAGTATGTGGAGAACTGGCCCTCGACAACGCTGGGTCTTGGTTCGGCAGCCCTAAACTCTGTGCTTCAGGAGCTGAAGCGGATGGGTGAGAAATCACGACCGGGAGATTCAATACTAAATCCTTGCTGTTCGGGTCGAATATCAGCATGGCGGATATACTCTCTCGGAAGTAACTCACGCCCCAACACCCATGCACAATCTAACGCTAACTGATCCTCGAATGTCAAATAATGCGGGAATTGTCTTGTCCGCACCAGCCTCGCCGCTTTCTCGCGAGCCACCTATGAAAGCCTCTGTTTAACTTTCCAATATGTATAATAAAATTAACACACCTTTTACCGTCCTGGCATTTCGGGGCACATTTACGACAAGCTTAGCAACCCCCTCAAGCCCGGGAGGGCAGCAGTACTCAGCACTGTGGAACGCTGCGGTGACCAGAGTGTCGGACAATATCAGGTTTGCGTGCTGAGGGGGTGGGTTATCCAGGTGGAGCATGCGCTGGAGAGTCACGTTGACCCCAGCTGTCTACTCGGTAGAAAGTTAATGGACGTTTTGCTTGGTATAAGCAATCCGCACCTTTCTTGGTGAATGGTTTTTTACGTGGAGCTCGATGCAACACGTTTGTCCTGCGATCACGGCGCCTCCCAGCACCTTGCCCTGCATCCAAACCTTTCCACTTTCTCCAACAACTGTTCCTGCCGACTCGACTTCCTGCACGGCACTCTCTACAACCTGCACTTCTTGAGTGTCTGTTACTAAACGCATCTCTCCTTTCCAGGCAACAGAGGCACTAGCTCGAATCTCGTATCGAATTTTCGCGAGTCCTGATCCAAAGTCGACCGAAGCTGGCGATGTTAAAGGTAACGGAAACCGGAAAAAGAACGTGGTGATGCCACGACGAGCTGGGAAGTGATGAGCTGGAATGTCCCTTTTCCATCCTCTGGCAACACCGCATTCGAAGGAGGTAGACCTGGCCCTGGAAGATTCTACGGGTATGAATAAATGTCGAAGTAGCTGCATGATCCCTTGAGTTGATTTCTGAAGAATGGTGCGAGTAAACATTTCATATGCATAATATCTGTACGTTAAACACACCTTGATAGGCCATGAGCTCAACCATGAGTGTTCCCAGCGCCAGCCCCCTCTCTGTTCTGCATTCAAGATCCATTTTCCCAGCAATTTCTGAGCCAGCGACATAAAAGGACGACGCCACATGGGCGGTTACTCTAAGTTTCGCATGGTGAGGACCAGCATTCATCATTTGTTGACGTCCAGGCTGTATTGCAGGCATCTTCAATCGTCTGAATCAAATACCAATCCCGGGTCTGCCCAGTTGCCCGCTCGAATCAAAGGCAGACCTAGAGCTGTCGTCGGTCGAACCAGGTGATGAATGACGTTGTCTGTAGAAATTAGGTCAAGCCCCTGTCTCAGCGCTAACGTGCCTACCGACCCAGACCAATTTGGGCCCATCACGTGAGTCGCGTGAGTGGCTCCTTACCGTGGCAATCGTATTTACGAAGCGGATCAGGGTTCTACCGCCCCCAGTTTAATTCACATCATCTTGAACTTCGGGTTATCTTGCTTCAGCTTGATAAACGTGGAGCGTCTAGCAGAGTGCTCGAGGCTCCTAGCGTTGTGTGACCAACGCACAACTTTTAACCTTTATATAGAATCTATACGCGTATACATACAGCTGTCCATGTTACGTGCATGTTGACCGGGCCATATAGAACAATACATTGATGCTACTGACTTGGGCATGTAAGTACACAACGGTGTTCAGCTCTGCGGTCGAACCACGAAACGTGCCTTTCTCGGTTATATCGTCGATAAGATCAGTAACACATGGCCCACGGCATTCCTCGCTAGTAAATTACACCCTCTCCCGACACTGAACATTCAAACCTCTACATCTACCAAGATCAAACCAGACAGGGCATTTAAATAAGTACTAGGTTAATCGTAACACTAGGAGCACAATGTTTCCAGTACTCAGATCGCTCGGTAAAGTCCCTGTCTTCCGCCACCCGCTCCTCCAACGTCGAGGGGTGATATCCCTGGCCAACACAAAGGTAGCTACTATACGGTTTACAATACTACAGCTTCTGACCTCCTCGGGACCTCGACTCTAGTATACAGCCACGGCCATTGCGTCTGGCGCAGGCTGGGATGGCAGAACCGAACTTGAAGATGGCTCACTTACCTTGGATATGGCCGTTCCTCAGGAAATGGGCGGTACAGGGAACGGGAAAAATCCTGACCAGGTTTGTACTTTAGCTTACAAAGATTGACACTATTTTGATCCAGTAATTAATTCGTACAGCTTCTCGCCCTGGGATATGCTTGCAAGTACCGGAATATTCCAATTATGTTCAGTGTATTTATTATTCTTCATAGCTTGCTTCCTTGGCGCCCTTCGGCTAGCCGCCAAAAATAAAAACATCAAGCTTTCAAACGATGTACAAGTCAAAGCTGCAGTTTCATTTGGTCCGTTTTGATATTTCCCGAGAGGGGACACATGTACTGTGTACTTGGGTGCTCACTATTTTCGATAGGCGATGCTGAAGGCTCTGGTTTCGGGCTTGGCGTCGAGTTGACCGTCATTGGGGCTGATTCAGCTTTAGCGCAAGCAGCGCATGAGGTGAGACATCTCTTTCATTGAACGCGACTCCAACGTGTTCTTATTCTCATTCCTCGTTAAGATATGCCCCTACTCCCGGCTCTTCAAAGAAGGAGCAGAGATTAAGACAGCAATTGAGTAAAACACTTAAAATATTACATTGTAAAAACAAAGGTGAATAATAAAGTCAACCGAATGGTGTATTGTTTGCCCAGGCGTGTTCCGTCCAGTGAAACTGGGGCATGTAGTAATTAGCCTCATGGAATACGTTTCCTACCAGGAGCGGTCTTTGAATTCGCATCACATTTTCTGATATAACAGGTATGTGTATGCGTGCCATTGCCCGGCGCTGTTTGCACGAACAAACGTAGGCTATATGATACCAAGTTCTGTGCGACCCAAGACATCCAGTTCGATATTCTGGGTTCTTTTGACCTTACGCATATATGAGCTCGTCACGTCACTAGAATAAATATTCAATAGTACAAAATGCAGCAAATGGGAGATAGAATGCACATGTGTGGGACCTATTTATTCCGAGCCTCTCCCAAGTTGGTCTTGATGTAGTGTACAATAATTCTTATTTTGTATGAATGCCGGAAAATGCATGGATCATATTGAGCATTGGCGTTAACTTAAAGAAATTACACGAGGTTGCGTACGGTGCGGCTGACAACGAACGCTGAAAGCCGACAAGCCTCCCTCAGCTATAGCCTAGAACATGGTCTGGTGCAGGTGTAGGAAATTGGTAGCAATCAAGCATCATTTATGTGTGGACTCCCACTCGCCCCTCTCCCATTGTTAACACTGTCATTTAACCTTCCGACCAGAGCCAAGGTCCTATTCACGTCGAGTTTATGTTATGAAACCATAAAAGCATTAAAAAACTAGATACATAAGCGCTGAGGTACAGACAAATGAATTACAAGCGAAATAACTTAGAAACAATTTAATCATGAGCAGCGGTACCTAGATGCAAATAATGTGAAGGCCAATCAGCCCAGGAAAAGAGAAACCCCACGCTAAATAAATCCGTCTACTACCGTTCTCTCTTCAACGCTTCTAGGACGTTCCGTTCTACACCAGCTTCAATTTTGCAACCCCACAGCTGGCGTCTTGCCGCAAGGAGCTTTTGTTCCAGTTCTTTTTTGCGAGCGCGAGCCCGTTCCAGCAGGGCGGCCGCCTCGGCTCTAGTTGGGATGCGCGCTGTTCCAGCCGAAGTGGCTTGCTGTTTTAGCTCTTGCTCCGAAATCGAACGAGTAGATTGCTCAGGCTCTTGTATACCTGAAATCGGGGTCGAGAGAGTCTGACCACTTTGGATAAGATCTGTGGGGAAAAGCTGCTCTTCGGGAGCCCAACCGGCTAGTAGATCTCGAGAGGAAAACCCGCAAGACTACCCCAGTCAATGGAAGAATCAGAAGCCAGAGGTTCAAGCATGGGCATCGGTTCATTGGTGGACGCCGTGTTGTCAGATCCTGAAGGCAAAGCTCGGAATAGCTCTTCCAAATCAACATCAAAGTTGTCAAAGTTTTGGGAGGCATTTGGGGGTTGTAGATAGCCCGGATTACTGGATAGGGCAAGCAATTCCGGGTCTATAACGATATCCATCGGGACGGTTTGGTCAACCTCAGTGATTGTTGAGGGAGGTAGATCACCCAGCTCCATGGCAGAAGCTTCGACGTCAGAGAAGAGACTTGGTTCAAATACTTGTTCGGTAGGGCAATTAAGGCCTGACCCGTCGTGCGGAACGAATGTGGTAGTGGTGGGAGTATCGGGAGTAGCGGGCATGGGGGTAGAAGCAGCAGATGACGCTGACTTGGAAGTCGCATCTTCTGTAGCACGCATTGCTTCGACTAATTTCTTGAGCAGTGTCAGTCCAAGCGCCGGATTATTGCTTCGAGCTGGGCTAGCCAGGTGGCGTAATAAACGTAAAAATGGGGTACCAGTCAGCCGTCCATTGGCTAGATATACCGCAGTGTCACGGGAAATACTAGTTCGGCCACGAGGAATGGCGGTAGGTGTCTTCAAGATAGTCCGCAGGGTTTGGGTGAGAACATCGGAAGGGTCGTCTGGTAGTGCGTTGAGCAATATGTGAGCCTCTTGCGAACGGGTGATGCGCCGAGTAGCTCCTAGGGGTATGGTGGATGACAATTGACTAGGGGGTTCGTCCGGAATGATGACTGGGTCTGTGGCAGTACCAGTTCCTGAAGTAATCGTGGGCGCGTTGGAATGCACTGGAAGATTGACCTTTCCTTTCGAGCTTCGAGGCGCATGCCGAGACAAATTTGTTGGTGGAGCCAAGAGTCCAGCTACCGACTTCAATTTTGCTTGTGTCAAGGTATTGGTAGTTCCTACCGCCAACCCTAAGTTTTCTACAGACTTACAGTCAGAAGGTGATAAAGCCTCGGTTAGATGTGAATAATACGTACCAAGAATACTTTTGCGATTATCAACGGAAGCACGACCTCCCATATCAACGCGTCGCCTTTTGGTCTGTGGACCGGGACCCGGCGACGCGTCTCGTTTATTATTGTGGGAATAGACCTTTGAGACTGTGCTCATCGCTGGGGAAATGCTATGACTGGACAAGCGCCCAGAAGAATGAGTGTGTTCAGTTGAGCTAGGGACCGAAGAGGGTGCAATGGTCCCCACGTTTTGTGATAAGACAGCAGCCCGAGGAAATTGTATCATCGAGCGCTTCTGAGTAGCTTGAGGCTCACTCTCGGCCTCGTCCTGGTACTCGCCATCACCAAAGAGCGACTCGAGGTCGGTGTGATCCTCGTGGCTGGGAGAGGCCATGTTTGGCGTGACTACTTGACTCAGTTTCGGTGTTGGACACAGGCTAGATACTCGTACCATATACAGTCACGTATATTACACCCTGGTCGTCGGGAGAGTTGCTATGACGGGCCTCGGCGTTTGAAGTGTGGTGGAAGTCAAGACTGCACAAATGATAATTTGACAAGGGTTTGTGGCATGCTCGGTCACGTGGACAGGAAGTTTACATTGGCTCCCTCCACCTGTTGTATTTCATTGGCTATCCAACAGTAGCCATTCTATTTGGACAGCCCAGTAGAAACCAAGCTCGAGCTATCAATAGTTCCGGCCACGCCATTTATTACTCGCCCGCACTGTTGCCGTTAGACAAGCCTCTAATTCAAGCTTTGAAGCTCGTACCTGGGACGCGACAATTTGTCCTGGGCGCTTTCAGAGTGAACTTATCAAAATCGAATAGTCATCCTTGCAGATCTTTTGCGGTCATTGAAACGCCTGCCTAAACAATAAACGGTTTTCATACCGTCGACTGTATGCAATGAATCGATCGACTTACTCTCGCTTTGTTACTGTTGGGCTCTCTGGTTCTCGTAATGAATTTCGACCCGACTACGTGCCCTCAGATAATATTCAATCTGAAATCGACAGTGCTCTCAGCGCCAACTATGATAGCATCTCTATTTCCTTGGCTAATGAGCGCTGGAAGACTCGTTGGCAGAAGATGTGTCTCAGTGGTCCCCAGACCCCACCAAATTATTCAGATTCGCTTCAGGGACAACGCTCTCCAGCGCGGATAAAACTTGAGAACACCGCATCGGGATTGTTCAAAGCTCCTTCTGACCATAAGGATGCAGAAATAGAGATGGAAGCAGAGCTCTGGAGAGCTGGGGGTGGGTTCCAGCGCGACGAAGTCAATATCATGCGGAATGGTAAGCCCGCTATTATCTGTTAGTGAAAACAAACCTTAGAATATACACTACGGCCCCCAGATCAAGCCGAACATGTCATTGGTTTTATTTCCGACTGGCTGGAGTTAGATTCTCAAATCGAAGGTGTTCGATATGACTCTGAAATAGTAGGTACTATAAATATATCTGAGATCTATTTCTAATAACTTTTTTAGGCACTTAGACAAGAGCTCCAGTATGCCTCATACTTGGGAATATCAAACGTTATTTTACCACCTCCAAGGAGGGGCCAAGAGATAACCACGTATGCGCGCGCTGTCAAGGATTGCCTCACATCCTCTGCTGTCTCCCCGTATATGTCGCTTTCTGTCCGTATTCCGGTATGCGATATTCCGCCCGAAGACGGGAATGCAGCAAAGGGAGTGAGTGACTATGAAGATGAATTAAGCGCAACCTGGCAAATGTGGAATACTATCAGGATGGTCTGTGGCCCTACTCAACGAGTATCCGTCGGTATGTGTTCCAAATCTTTTTTAAAGCACTAAGCACCGATCAAACACGTTTTCTGCTAGCTCTCGATTTAACTCCTGCCCTCCCCGCTTCTTCAGGAGTGCTTGCCCGCTGGAGTGCGGAGCATGTTCAGCATTTGATACTGCCCGCCACCACATTTATTCCCAACGGAAAAGGCTATCCTGTTTTACCAAAACTCACGCAGGGATTCTTGCGGGATCTTTTCAAGGTAACATAAAAGATCGTCAAGATCAATGGGTCCGGACTCACTTTTTCCGGGTTAGAATCGCCCCAACATCATTTTATCCAAAACGCAAGCCAGCCTACACAATTTAGGCGGGGAACTTGCATATATCCAATATGTGAGGCACTTGGAAAAAACAAGCCCATTCAACGTAGCTAGAGATGCACCTGATGGTCTAACCGTTGAGAGCTTTGGACGCGGGTATGAGGATTATCTGCAAGCGCCGCTGCAGGTGAGCTCTGAGACTTTAATTCCTTAATAGATTGCTGACTTGGAATAGCCCCTAATGGACAACCTTGCGAGCATGACATACGAGGTCTTCGAAAAAGACCCGGTCAAATATCGGCAATACGAGCAGGTATGTGAAAAGTACATATGTTGCTATTCATGCTACCCATATAATCCGCCAGGCAGTTTACCGGGCGTTATTGGATCAAAGCCCGGAATCAACAACGTGCGTTATTGCTTGGTCTAAAAAATCGTCTGACCTATCTCTAGGATCATTTGCGTTGCTGGTGCAGGGAGGGGCCCAATCGTTTCCAACTGTATCCGTGCAGTGGAGAGATCGGGACGAGATGCACGTATCTATGCCATCGAGAAGAATCCAAGTGCCTTCGTAACGTATGTCTTTTCTGCATACTGCAAAACTCCGTTGTTGATCAAACACAGGCTCCAAGGTCGCAAAGCCCGTGAATGGCCTGACTTTGTGCATATTAAATTTGGCGACATGCGAACCGTACAATTACCCGAACCGGTTGATATTCTAGTTAGCGAACTGTTGGGGTCGTTTGGGGATAACGAACTCAGTCCAGAGTGTCTCGATGGGGCGATGCGCTTGTTGAAACGTAAGCACCTACATGTATGCGCTTCAATATCCAAGTTAACACGTGGGGTCAAGCCGAGGGGATCTCAATCCCTGCTTCCTATACTGCTTACCTCGCTCCTATCTCTGCATCTAGGCTATACAACGACCCTAGCGGTCTCTTGAGGGAGACCAAAGGCGCTGAAACGCCGTATGTAGTTATGTTACATGCCATCAATACGTTAAGCGGGGACGAGGAAGACAAGCACCCCCGATGCGGCCCTAAAATCCAAGATTGTTGGACGTTTGAACACCCCAGGAAGATTGTGTTAGATCCGCAGGGTGAGTTACCAGTGAATTTGCTCGCTTATTCCTTAACACCAACTCAAACATTGTGCCACAACCAGGACTACCAATTACGAACACACATAACAATGCGGCATGTCACCTAACATTTCACATCCCCTGTGCTGGCCTCATGCATGGGTTGGCCGGCTATTTCGAGGCCGTTTTATACAAAGACGTGGGAATAACCACACACCCTGAACGCATGGAGCAGGTATCTCCAAACATGCTGAGTTGGTTCCCGATATTTTTCCCATTCAAGGTATGAGTGCCAATGTACGAGCAACCATACAGCGCTTATATATTACTCAGGAACCCTTGTATCTACCCTCAAATTCCGAGCTCGATGTTTATATGTGGAGATTGAGTGACACTCAAAAGGTCTGGTACGAATGGATGGGGGAATCTTTCCTCCCATGCGTGGTTGCAGGCAGCTCGGCAACTCTACCCAGTCCAGTAAAATCAAACACATTGGGTATTTCGTTGGGCAATCAATTTTTACCTAGTCCCATGTTGGACGCACCGTCAGGATGGGGACAGCCTAGATCTGACAGCTACTTCTCGGCGGAGGGGGAAAGGGAGTTGAGGGTAAAGATAGGCCAGACGGCTTTGCATAACCCCGGAGGAAGGAGCAGCTGGATTGGATTATGATGTCCCTATATCCCATTTTATTATGATAAATTGAAAGATTCGGGGAGTCTCGGCTTCAAAAAAAAAGCTTGTAAATTAGGAAAAACGTTGCCTACTAGGTTGGGTCTTGATTATTAGATATGGTGATGACTGAGGTAAGCATGTTGGTGCTGAATAGAATGATCAACTGAGCCGAGACGTCAGTCACTCGCGCAATCACCACAAATATCTGAATTTACCATTGACTCCCTTCTAACTCTATAGCTTGTTCAATTGAGGTGCTATTTTGCTCGGGGATAATGTCAAGCTCCTACTTATCATCTGATTTCAACTTTATGCCCAACGAAGAACCCGCGCTACATTTGTCAAAAGATTCAAAGACTATTGGCCGGAATATTCGATTGAAGAGTAGTGAGTGATACTATACCACCAAGTCACAGTAGCCATAATGCTGCTTCAGGACACTGAGACCAGGGTTTGCCCCTTTGTGATATATAGTCCCGAGTTCCCCAGGAATAAGACGGCAGCCGTGTTATCCTTCTATTCATACGAGACGGCCACCTCCGAGTTTTGTTGACGACAAGATCGCAACATTTGCGATCTCACCCCGGAGATGTAGCATTGCCGGGTGGAAAAACAGATCCGATGGACGCTAGCCCCGTAGCCACAGCGGTAAGAACTCAAACAACTCGATACAAATAATAACGTCATTGCTGCACTCTCGAAGCTTAGAGAGGCCAACGAAGAAATTGGGTTACCCGTTCCAAGCTCAGCCGTCCATGTTTTGGGTGTCTTGACTCCATTTGTGTCGTATTACAAGCTTGCAGTGACGCCCGTGATCGCTTTTTTGAGTGATTTATCGCTCTTGGAACATCTCAAGCCCAATCCCGAGGAAGTAGACGAGATATTTGATCATCCCTTGGAGGCAATCCTCTCGCCGGAACTTGCAGCAAGCTTAGCACCCAAGCCCGGTCGACTGTTATCCGAGCGTGGGAGTGAGAAATGGCGGTATGAACCCGAGTATCATGTACGTCAAATTATATACCAAGGGCGAATAGAAAATTGACATAATACCAGTACATGAGAGATTCGGCATGGTTACACGGAAGCCAATACCGCATGCACAAATTTCGATCAGTTACTACACCTATTAGTGGCCTAACTTCTGATATCCTTGTAGGTGCACTCTTCTTGTTCATGGTGCTACTGTTGAAACCCAATTCATCTAGATTTTAGCTGCGAAAATAGCATACGTCCGGAATACTGATTACGAGCGATACGCTGAAAACCATGTTACCCCCGATATTGCACTTGGGTGGGCCATGGAACAGCATGCCGAGGCCGCCAGGGCTACATCTCAGCCACAGGCATCAAGTGCTGAATCACATATCGAAGGTCTCGCGGATTGACTTGTATTTAACCATTTCAGCATATAATATACTTGGACAGCATTCAAACTTCAGTAGATTTAGTCTCCAGCTCTTCAATCGCTTGCCATATCTTAGCCCATCTCCCTCCGTCCCACTCAAACAGTTCCTTCCAACGGTGACCTTCGGGGCCTTCTGCACGACGAAGCCAAACCAGAACACCCGCAATCATGAAATCCGCATTTGAGATCTCCTTGCCCAGGACAAACGGTCCAACCTGATCCATCGGGCCGTTCAAATCGAGCAGCTTTCCAAGCGTCGCCCAAGCCTCCCTAATCTCAGTAGACCATTTCGGTTCTTCCTCCTTGAGCAATTCAACGAGCGGCTTCCCAAACCCTTCCTCGCGAGTTCGCATAAAGTATTCGTGCCCCCTGTCGTCCAGTATATGGTTTGTGCCAATGAGCGCGATCGCAGTGTCAGCGATAGCGTTGTAGGCCGTGCGGCCGATCGTGGCAGACATCGCACGGTTCACTGCGATCGCGCCGTGAGGAAATAGGGAAGGGTATTTGGGAGGTGGATATGTGCGTTCAAGGTATAGCGAGATCGCCCAAGAGTCCGGAACATAAATCGGCTCGCCTCCTGGTTCAGATGAAGGATCGGCGATCACTGGAAGCCCCTAAGATGTCAATATACGAATATGCGTTACTCGGTAGTAGAGAAAAATGAAGCACCTGGAACTGTATAAGGGAATTCGCCGCCGGGATGGGCGGGAGCGGCGCCAAGTTTCTGCATAAGCGGCGCGATATCGGGATATGATACATATTCCACACGAAACGGGAGCCCCTTGTGAATTAAAGCAAGTCTAAGATGATGATATGTGTGAGTTGCATAATCATATTCAAGTCAACAAGCACACACACCTAGTCTTGTATGTATTCGGAGACCATGGTGTATTGTTTCGACTTGCTAAATCATAAAGTATGATGGGGGAATCTTTAGTAGCGGCCATATTTCGACGGGATCCTGGAACTAGTACGCCTGGAATCAATGTATGCTTATATACATCTGCATGACCAAGAAAGGCGCCCAGCATTGGTTCTGATCCACTGGAACGTCTGATCACGAAGTACCGTCCCACATGGCTGGCCGAGCGTCAAAGCAGAGCAATGACGATATGAATATCGAGTGCGGGGTTCTCTGTGGAGTAGATCCAATTTCTAGTCCTAGATACAGTGTCTATAAAATCACTAGCATACTTTAGTGAATCGCAATCATAGTATATATCTGACTTGGTGAAAATATCTCTTACCATCTGACCCCCATACTGATCAGCCTCCAGAAACCGGGCATATAACCCCAACCTCCTCTCCGCCCTTGAGAACGACATGATGAGCCTGATCGTCATCGACCATCTCCTCGTTCACACTCCACGAGCTAATATCCAAAACTTCCCGGAGTTTAGTGTCCGGGTGTCTGTCGACGAGAAGGTCTGCGAGTTGAGAAAGGGGTATACCGGGAGAACTGGGGGGTAATGGGATCACCTCCTTGTGAACGCCAGTTTCGGTTCGTGCAGCTGTGTACGCATGTTCAGTATATATATTGCCTATATTGAACAATACGCTCCATACCAGCAAAATAGAGAACTGTGAAACTGTTTTCAGCCATGGTTGTAGCAAGGTGGCCAAGTCCTGTCTGGGCGCTTGTTGGTAAATCCTTAGCACTGTAAGCTTCGAATCAAATCTGGAAACTTTTGTGGCGATCATCTTCTCGACCTCGACCTTGTCACCGCGCCTCGACCCTACCTGTAATTGAAGGAATTAGCACAAATGCCTGCAGTGGTACCTTTGCCTCAACCGGGTCCTCCCAAATTCATCACTCTCGAGGAACATAAGCAACTGACCGCCTCGACGCCTTCATCGTTTGGAGACATCCCGCCCATACTACAGCGCAAAGAAGAGAACGTACAAATCACGTTCGACCCGCCTGTTCCAGACTTTTCGAGCGAGGGAAAAGGGACTTTGTATGTCATTGAAAGGCGAGTAATCTAGTACCGGCCTCAGACAGGGCTATATATATACACATATTGGTTTCTACTACTAACTTTGTTCTGTCTGTGTTTTCGCTGCTATCAGTGCACTCGCGTTTGTCTGGCCGTCCGGCACGGGGTTCACGATCGAGTACCCTCGAATTACCTTGCACGCCGTGTCAAGAGGAGAGTCTGGGCCATCCGTATACTGTCAACTGGACGAGAGCGCCGAAGGCCCTGGTGCGCCAGGCGGGGACGAGGAGCAGGTCGATTCAGAAATGAGGGAAATGAAGATTATCCCGTCCAACCCGGAAAGCGGTAAGTAAGCTCTACTGCACCTTTGGTATCCTTACTGACATCTGACTTTTTTTCTCCTTCTTCTTTCAAGTCGAGCCGATTTTCGAAGCCCTCTCACAATGTGCGGCCTTGCATCCTGACCCGAACGACGGAGGCGAAGACGACGGATGGGTTGACGAAGGCGATGGCGGGTTTGACACGTTCGATGGCACCAACGAAGAAGAGTTGAGTGAGGTTGGCAGGGTGCGCAACGATTTTTCTACCCCGTCCGCCCGGTTTCAACCATACTAGCCATTTTGGCCTACTCTGATCTGGGTTCAAAATATCTACTTTTTTTTTTCTTCTTCTCCCCTTTGCTATCGTGCAATTTCCTCATATCATACATCATCTCTTGTTGTCGTAGGCTGCCCTTGCACATCTCGAGTCAATCATTGTCTTTCCGGAACAAACCGAGGACGAAGAGCCAGTGGAGGAGGCACTTGAGGATGCGGACGAAACAAAGGACAAGAGTGGCGGGACACAACCTAATACGACAACCAAGTAAACAAGCTAGAGGAAACTGTAGGTTGTGATGCATTACACATTGTTCACGCATTTTAAATTCCGTCCGGTGTACACGCGAGCAAGGTATATTGTAGCAAACAAGAGAAATTAAGAGGACATGAAAGAAAGAGTGGCTTGGCATACAAATAAACCAGTGGACTCGCCCTAATTCCGTCAAGGGCTCACCCCGACACCAATAAAAAAAAGCATTTCTCCCATCCGTGGAGAAATGCTCCAGTGTTAGTACAAGCGAGAACAATAAAATATCCTCTTCAAAGCTCGATAAGAGGCATAAGTGCTCAGAAGAACAGATTGGGTAGGACAGACCTAGATTATCGGCGTTAGTTTCCTGGAAGCAATGGTACATTATGGCAAGGGAACTCACGTCACTCCCAGTCCGACAGCAAAGGCTACGGCGCCCCACATTGCGCTACGTCGATTTGCCTGTTGCGCAGCGCGGCTCCTGACAATTTGACGATCCGAGGTATCCACAAGCTGACGATCAAAGTTGAATGTGGGCGGTGGAGTGGCTTCTTCTCGAGTGCGTTTCGCGCCAACGACGACAGGAGCGGCAGGTTCCGATGCAGTCTCGGCCAACTCCTGTGCAAGTTCTTGGGCCTTTGCCTCGGCCTCTTCCTTTTCCCTTTGTAGTCGAGCAATCAATGCCTTGGACTCGGCGATATCTTCCTCCATGCTGGGGCCTGGAACGTCTGGTTCTTGTTCCTGTTCAAGCTCAGTGGGAGCCGTTGCAGGTGACTCTTCCCTCATAGTGGAAGAGGGGTCTGTTTGAGAGGAGATACGGGTGCGATCCGAGCGCGGGCGGGAGAGGCAGACTCGCGCTTAGTGCGCTTGGAGGGATGTGTGCTGGGGGAATCAGTTGGGTTAGTGGCTCGTGTAGTCTTCAGTGGTGTGGACAAAGCGCCCATGTTGGTGTTCACTGGGCCGTTGGTAGTGTGGCGACTCGACTTGCGGTACGAGGCAGTAGCATCGGGCTGGGCTTCGGCCAAAGGATAGATAACCTGGGCCAAGCTGTAAGACGAGGCAAGATGCACAGCAAGCGCCGGAGGGACCCATGTACCGGCAAGGCGGAGCTTGCCTCCTCCATTGGCGCCAGTGAGATCATAGTTAGTCTTGACCCAGTTAGAGTCGACTTTTTCAGCTTCATCTCCGGCAGTGGGGAAGGCTGCCCTGAACATCGTTGACAAACTGATCGCACCCGTGTCAAAGCGACGCAAGATGAACGCATGGTTCCCGTTCGGCTGACAAACAGCAAGGGTTAAGCGTGGTTTGTACTCGCAGATATTCCCACTTACTGTCGGTATTTTCACTCGACCGACAATAATGTCCTGTCCCTCTCGGGTAATCACTTGGAACTTGACAGGCGCGGGCTCTGCCTTATCCACTATACGACGTGGCATCAGCGACAAGTTCACCTCTGGCCCGTGTTCGGCGACTTACTCGATGCTATCAGCGGGTTGAATGCATGGCTCGGCAGTGGTGGGCGAGGAGCAGCAGTCCTGGGAGCAAACTTGGTCGGTGAGTTCATGTTGAAGCGAGGATATGGAGGTGGTTCAATCCAAGGGGGATGATCGGTTGTTGGATACGTGAGTGGCAGCTTGACTCTGTTTGGACACAACATCACTAGCCCGATTTGAAGCTTCAAGTATCACGTGATCCACATCTTCTCAACAGAACCCAAACCCTTCAGAGACAAGTGAAGCTGCAAAAGTAAAGCAAATATAAAGTTGGGGATCTCTAAATAGATTACACAGAGTCTACATCATTAACACCAGCTTCAATGCATAAAGTGGATGTCCAACAATCCATCACGTGTATCCATAGTTTCTTTTTTTTTAATTCATCACGTGTCTGAAACTCGGATCTGCCACTCGACGGATTTGGTCATTGCTCCAGCCTCCAGTTCCTCCCACCGTTTCCTTAGCAGCTGGAATAATGTAATCTTATCAGCTAGCTGTTCAAAATCAGCATCCGATATCTGAGCAATATGATACAATCTACCTGATAAGCTCGCACTCGAGTGGATGTACTCGGGACCACGAAAAACAGCGTTCGTTTGATACCCACGGGCATGCATTGATCATCATCTTTGGACCCCCCTTCAGTTTCCGGAAGGTTATGCAAAAGGCATACCGGCTGTACATCAAATTCAAACCCGGCCTTCAGCTCATCCCAGCCCCTGTGACCAGCTCTGTTTGGGCAGCGCTCAACAATTATTCCGCCTGTATCTCCTTTACCTTTGCTTGCCTTGGCGATATAAGCAAAAACATCTTCCCATATACCTTTACCGACCATGCATACAATCTTGGGTCGCCACTTATGCACCTTTTGTAGAAATCCGGGCACTGCTGCCCGCCGCTCCGCCATGGATAGTTCCATCATCTGATCATACGGCCTTGGTCTTATTGTTGATGGCCGAGGGACAGAGAGAAAGAGACTATACTTACCTCAGCTGAAGGCCGATCTACCAAGTTGGTCTGGTTGACCTTCATTAAAGGGTCCATGTGATCTCTCCTATACAAATAATTTACTTACTATCCCTAGTCTAAAGCGCTCAGGTAATGTATGATCCTCAGAAGGCGGGATCAATGCGTCAGTCAAACCTACGCAATGCAGTCAGATGATACCCAACAACTATGCGCGGGCATGTACGAACCCCCTTGATGTAAGCATCTCCAAAACCCATTGAGAGGGTTGGCAAAATGATGTCCCTCTCCGGCTGATTTCTGTCCAGGACTAGAGCATTGTGAGTATAACCTTGGAGCCCAACTCAAACCTACCGTTACCCACTTACTTGATCCCGCAAAACAAAACTGAATATAGATCAATCAACGTATATATCCATAAGAGACAGTTCCCGCTTACTATTCAGATCGTAATCCAAACAGTCCTGGACATAATTGAGATGTGCATATACATCGGGAGGCGCGTAACCCCGTTTGAGGCGTCGTTTCTTTGGCCTCGGTTGCTTGACCACAGACTCGTTACTTTCACTCTTCTCTCCTGCCGCCGCTCTCCTGTGTTTCTTCGATACCCACTCCGGATCGACTTTATTCAGTTCATCCACGAGGGCTGAGCGAGTTGCAACCCGAGGCGAGTGTACCGGCTCCTCGTTTAAACGAACCTTTGGGTCTGTGAACCCCCCACCGAATAACATACGATCAGATTGTGCGTACCAACCGCAGCGCAAGCCGAATCCTACTAACCAACTCTAGACTCTCTCGTTCCAGACCTGGTAGCAAGCACTGATACCCCAATATCACGTTCGTCAAGCCTAGGCTGGTCCAACCTCTCCGCACCCTTCATACTGAAGTACTTGGATATCACTGGCCCCGGGGGATTGCTTCTATCCACCTCGTGCTTGATGTTCATTTCGCAAGGTGCAAGTGTTTCGAGCTCAAGCGCGGGGGCCTTGCGCCTCGTGCGAGCCACCAGGTGCGATATCTGCGGAAATGTTGCTAGGAAAAGAACAAATGAAAAAGGGCCGCAGCGTCCAGCGAGAATCACGCGAGTTTAAGCCTTTGGCTCGTGGTCGGACAACACGAAGGAATAAGGTAGGCAAGACGAGGGAGGGTTACAATTGCCATGACGCGTGCGCTGCGTCACGTTAGTCTTTGGATATTACGTTAGATTGCAATTGAGGATGATTGATCGGCGCAGCATCACATTTTATTCCAAGGTACGGACAGCGTGAAAAAAGAAAGTTAAAAAGGGGCTGTTTTTTTAATACTTGAACCTGAAATCAAGCCGACGGTTTCCATCGCGCTCGCGCGCCGCCTCGTCCGACTGATATTCAATCTGCTGTTCTTGGGTAAGCTTATTCCAGGCTCGCTCTTTGGCAGCATTCAGTCGGCGCAACCACCACCTGAACCAAAGAAACGCCGGTTAATTCCGTGGCGTGAACAAACGACCGGGAAAGACCGACCTTTGGAGGAGAACTACAGCCGCCGATGCAATACACAAAGAGAACAGGATTTTGTTCGCACGGTAATATAGTGGTGCATCATCCTTCCGATACAGTTGAGACGAAATTCTAAGGTGGGTGGTCAGTTATTGACGTATTAATACGCCCACGTTGTACATTAAAACACTTACACGCTTCCTATTTGCACAATAACCTAGTTCAGAAATGGGTTAGTCGAAAGGTGTGAGAGATGTTTCGGCAGGCTTACATTGTAAGTAGCAGCAGCGACGGCCCGTTTCTTGACGTCAAAGCTGTTTTCTGACACCCAACTAGTAACAATCGGATGAAAGTACGGATCTAAGTTTTAGTTTACATTTAGGAGTTAGATTGATTAGCCTGAGCGGAGGTTCAAGTACTTACATCCCCCAATAAGAGTGCTAATAGCGAAGCGGCTCCAGTTGGATGCATGGTGAGGGAGATATGCAAGCGCCTAAAGAAGCAAACACGATTAAAATAAAATTTCCTGCATAAAGTTTACAAACTTACAATAAGTGGTCCCAGGCTCCAAATCTCGCCGAATAACACATGTAGTGAACGGTCTCCAAAGTAATCCGAAGACCTGGACAAAGCTAACATCTATAAAAGGTCAATACAGATGCGCGCGCTACCTAAAATTCGCGCATACAGTGATGATTTGCAATGCTGCAGCCGGAATTCCGAGTAAATTGCTTTCAATGGTGGAGAATCCTGCCTGACGTGTGAATTTCCGCAATAGCCCGAAAGTTACTCGGCGGCGCCGGATCACATACCAAGGTTCTTTAGACTGAGGTTAAGGTAGCCCGTAACTGGTCCTTGAGGGATGTATGCGATAAGGCCAATGAAGTACAAGCCCCAGAGAGAAGGATCCGCCCATGCATTCTATCATCTATCAAGAATTTATCCTTTTAGGGAAAATGATTGAAAATACCTTGAAATCATTCCATTTAAGTGGTTCGTGAATTTGCACCAGGCCCTTTGCAGGATCATTTCTCAAGATACGCTGTAATGGATGGTATGGGCGCTTGTACGATTAAACTTGTTACGCGAACTCACGTTAATTGCAATAACTTCTTGGCGTTCGGTAAACCTTTTAAACATACATTAGTATCGTTAGTATTTATACCCATGGGGAAAGTCTTACCAAGCCTTCTTTGCCCAAATCCCACGCTTTGTTCTTGTTGGGGAACTTGGAAGATAATACCAGCTGATTATACCCACGACCGCTGTGAACAGACCTTCTAGCAGGAACATCCATTGCCTGGTGCATGGATAAATATGTTAGCAACCCCAACACGAGTGCTCAGGGGCGAATGGCATCAACCACGCACCAGCCAGCCATGCCCCGAATACCACGCATTTGCAGGATACCAGAAGCCAGCAGACCTGTGGCGATGCGAGCAACGTTGAGAGCTTAAAACATATCGGAGTAAGCTTGGATCCCCGATGGGGAAGTGGCAGTCTACTCACTAGCCCAGAACCAGGATAGACGGATGGCCAATTCCTTGCTGGTGTACCAGTAGGTTGCATACAAGATCACACCGGCTAACCAATACATCAGCTCCAGATTAGAACACAGATGTGGAGGGAAATTGTCCGTACGGATGAAACCGCCTTCAAATGCACCAATCAATGCGCGGGTGATGTAGAAAGTCGTGCGGTTGTTGATCCAAGCCTGGGCCCAAGACACCATGGACCAGCTGTAAATGCGCCGTGATAAGGTTTCCGGTCTCTTCGTGTGTAAATCCGGAGACGGAGAGCACGTACCATACCATCAGCCCGGGAAGCCAGCGCTCCATCCCCAGTCGCTTGATCATGTACTGGGACGGTAGCTCTGCCACGAGGAACGCGAGCAGCTGGATAGTAGTGCCATTGTTGTAGTCCTATAATCAAAGGTCGAACATGTGTGCCAAGGCTAGAAATAGAGTGTTTAAGCATACATTGGTAGTCAGATTAAGATCCTATCCAAGAGTATGAGCGCCCAATACATGCTTTGCATTTGTGATCTACTCACCGCCAACAAATTATCAGTTAATGCATTGCCGATGTTTCCGCGGTCCACTGAGATTTGATGAACTTCATCCATACTACTACGCAAGGTATCTACTTACTTTGAAGGCCGAAAAACATGAGACAAAGCCATGTCTGAAACAAGGAGTTTAGCTGGGGCCCCCCAAAGTGGCATCGTGCTTTACTGACCATCAAACGGATGTCAATCTTGCGTACAAGAGCCTTCTCTTCTTCCTGATCCCAAGTCGCGGTGGGATCCCATCGGTGAAGTCCCTAAGAATCAAACATCAGAGGCTGGTCGTATACATGCTCGAAAGTTGCGTCTACTTCGTAGTTGTCATGCGGGCGAGTGCCTCTCCACAATTCTTCGTTTCCTACGAGAGGCTGAGTGAGACCCGGATCATCGCTAGAAATGGAAGTACGCTCAGGGTCGCTCTTTTCGGGTGCCCCAGAAACAGCAATATTAGCGACTTTTTCAGATGATGAGGCCATGGAAGCGGGCGTAAGGAGAGGAACCCACACGAAGGAGAGACCATTTTCTCGACATATTTATGCAAGTACGGCTATTGGTTCCAACGAAGGCCGGTCGTACTAAGAAGGAATGGAATTAGAAGAATGAGCAGAGAGCACGCAATTCAGTCCCATGATGGCAGAGTTCCTGATAATTAGATGGTCTTGCCTCACGTGCCTGACAATGATCTCTTATCTTTATGACCAATACATTCTACATCCAAGGCGAATCGAGAAGGCCTGGGATTGAACTGTTCATATATCCCATAATTGAACATATTCCCTGATGAAATACGACAAGGTTGATGTACATGATGTTGTTGCGTAAGTCGCGACTAAGGCTTGTCAACGTCATATTCAACGCCCACTGCGATTCCATGGGCCAGCTGCTCGAGGAAAGTTTTAACTGAAAATGTATTATTTGAATATTTCAAGTGCCATCCCTGACGAACAGACGAGATAAATTCGTCGTGTGATATGGCGGAGTTTGATTGAAGCGCTAACTTCAACTGCTCTTTATTTATGTCAAAGTTTTGTTCGCTTTCATATATACTTTGTTGGTGGCAAAGAAGATCCCATTGTGATTGCTGTGTGAGTGTGGAGGCCACGCGAGAATTGGGCGCGAAGTGTAGCTGACGCGGTGTTTGTGTTTGGCAAGATGTCACGGCCGACGTATCGAGGTTGGCTGAAACAGATATATGAGCGGTTAGTGACCATTAGTCCATGTGGATACGAACGGTATGAGCGACTAAACTGCGGAGCAAGAAGCGTGAGAGTGGCCCAGTAGTGTGCTACGATTGGGCCAGTCTGACCAGATACTGGGAATTTTCGGAGAGTCATGGGCTGATCCGAACGGGTCTTCAGGAACCACAGAAGCCGTTTTCGTCAGGCCCGGAGGACCGGCTTTATGAGGGGTTTCGATCGTTGACTACGATCTCTTTGATCCACAACTGCAAGAAACTTGCAATTGGTCTCAATCTCGGCGTCAACAGTTCAGTTAGTGCTACGAGTACTAGTGGATACGACTCGCTCTGCTGCAACTTCAGGGGTGGATACAACTCGTACACTTGGGCCCTGTTTTTCGCAACCGAGGCTATTCCCAGCGCTTCTAGCTCAGTCCGACGTCAGCGACCACGCCCTCGATGTCGATGTCGCTTGCGTTCGACTCGATCCTCGCAGAGAGTCAACAGGCTGCCATGGAACAACACCCGGTCCCCGCGTATGGACGTACAAGATGTTGTAAGTGCCCCTATATGTATATGTGTGTTGTATACCATACTTACCCCTCGCTGGAGACTGGAATCTGCTCGACTCGGACCTCAGGTATCTATATCTGGATCCAACATGTTTTGTGCACATGGGAGCAGAGGCCGAGAAAGTAATAGGAACTTGTTTGTTGGACTACGTACACCCCGATGAACAACAATCAGCGCGTGCGGACCTGCGGAATGTATTGGACAGCCGAACACTGCATGGGAGCGTAACCCGGTAAGTGCGCCGTCGGCCTCGAGGTTCCGGCACGATGCTAATCAAGGCCTGGTATGGCCCTTCATTTGGGCGGACTCGCATGTTGATATTCATATGCGTACTCTCGTATGACGTTTGTTCGTAGCGTGCGATATGCACGACTGTCCAGAATCAGGGCGATTCTGGGTTGCAACGCCCCAGATCCCTTTCCGGATGCCGACCTCGTGACCGTCGATGACCACTATATTGCCTGCGACGTCGTTATCAATTGGGTCTCTGACAACGTTGTGCTCTGCTTCCTGCACGCCATCGTCGGTAAGACTACAGTTCTTGCGACCCTGAGAAGCATGCACATCGCTCACGCCACGCGTGAAACCATCCGTCTAGATAAGGGCAAGGCAGACAACGACGAGCTCAACAAAACACACTGGACCAACTGGTGTGGCACCTCTGCGATGACCACCGATGTGAGTCCATCCTCCCCACAAATCTTAACTTTCCACTTCACGTGCTTCTCGAGCCCGTATGTAATGGGCATTTTCAAACCATCCTCACTAACACGACTTCTCCTCCCCTCTTTCTCCGCTCGGCTACATAGCACGCCGCCGGGCTCTACGACCGCCTGCAAAAGCTCGTGCCCCCCTCTCATACACCTCCCGATCGCATCTTTCAGATTCTCATCAACCAGCCGGCCCGGCCTATACTCTTCAGTTGGCCCCCTGAGGGGTACACTGCCGGCGAATTTGGCAAACTCGTGCACCGAATGCAAATAGGCGGCCCTGGAGGAGCCAATCATCATTCAAAAAGTGACGACGGAGCTAAAACCAGCTGCACCAGACGTTATAAGGCGAACCAGCAAATTGTTGACGCTGGTGTACCGAAAGAGGTCGAGAGTATTTTTATTCCCCACGGTGAGTCGCGTGTTCCGCCACGGCTCTGATTCCACTCATTTCATTTCTTCTGCCGTCTGCGATAGGTGCCGTTATTTTTGCTTGTCACAAAGTGGTATCGTCTCGCCCCCCGTATCCATCCGTTCAGCAAGGGCGTGTAGGTGAACCAGACATGTATAACAGCTATCAGCCACGCCAGCCGGCAGCTTCGAATTACCCCCCTCAGCCTCACCAGCACCCTCTCATGCAGGGGCATTACGCCGGTGACGCTCGTCGGAGCGCTAACGGTAGCGACTATTCTGCGCCTGGTGTGCCTGACTCCCCTGAGTACGTGCACTCTCGGGCCACGACATCCGGCTATCAACGTGGCCCGGCCGACTATAGTGCTTCGCAATATGGAGTGCGCGGTATGACTTACGGACCCAATTACGTGCAACAGTTCGATTCGTCTTATCCGGCCTCCACGAATCATCAGCGGCCTGATGTATACCCGCCTGCTCAACACTCTGCGGATCACCGCAACGCCCACCAAGATCGCGCAGAAGATTGGGCGTATTCACAGTCGCAACCCCCGCATCCGCCAGTGACACAGGCGTCAGCGCAACCGTCGTGGCCGGCCCCCACAAGTAGTCCGCGACCGGCAAGTCCCAGGTCTCAAGGACCCTCGAGCTACGACGGACAGTCGTGGATGATGCCCCAGGGTTGGCCTCAGGGACAATTGGAGCAGACGCCCGCTCCCCAGCATCAGGCGCAACAAGGGTATCCATATGCTACCTCTCAGCCATTTGGCCCACCATCGATTCCTGGACAATCGCAGCAGCAGCCTCTCTCGCCTCCACCTCCATATGCACCCAACACACCCGTATCTCAGCCACCTCCACCTTTGGACACTCCAGCATCGTCCAAGCGGGATCCATCTCCCCAAGAAGATATAACTATCCCTCGAATTCATGCTCCTCCTAAACGCAAGCGGGATTCGGCTCCCAAGAAGGAAGGTAATGGCGCACCTGACCTGACTCTGGGGGAAGGGGGGCGCTCTCAGCTCAGTACCTCAAATAAGGAAGTCATTTCGCGCGAGCGAGGTCAGAGTACCGGTACCACAGCCCCCCGTGCAGGTGGGGCCCCTCCTCCGGGCGTCTTGCGTTGTTCGAGTTGCAAGAGTGAGACGTCTCCTGAATGGCGCAAAGGTCAGCCATATTTAACCCTTGCACTGATGGCATTTGATCTGACTTCTGACTTCTAACTTCTGACTGCTTGTCTTTTGTCCCATCTGAACTCTGCTCATTGTGTCTCGATCATGCCTCGATCACTATCTCACATGCATGGTGGTTTTGGTTTGTTCGCCGATCATTGTCTCGACATGATCGATCGATCAAATGGCGCACGGCGATTAGGGCCCTCGGGAAAGAAGGATTTATGCAATGCGTATGTCTCGAGTATATTGCTGTATCTTCCCGATGCTAATATATCACTGATATCTAGGTGTGGGCTTCGCTACGCACGGTCCAAGCAGAAGAAGGATGGAAATACCCAACCGAAGCGCCGCCGTGAGAAGGACGTTCCACTCACTCCAGCTCCAATGCCCGTTCCAGTCCCAGGTGGGGTATCGTCGAACCTCCAACAGCCGGGCCATAGTCATCTTTCCACGTCAGCGTCCACTTCCTCAAGTTCTGTCCCTCCGTCGTGGCCCAACGCCCCGCATGAAAATCGGGATCAAAAACGTATGCGCAGCGAAACTTTTACCACCGTTTCGCATTCTCCCTCCCCGCCTCATTCAGAGGGACATGGCCAACCCGAGTCTTACCCCGAAGCATACGGCGCGCGTTACGGCCAAGCCGCGTACCCTCAAGGATATACGAATGGGTATTCTGTGGATTATAATCGCATGCCCGGTCCGGTTCCATCATACGTTACACCGGAGCTGCCCTCTAATGACCGCACTTTCACTGGACATTAGCATCTGAGCGCTTGCAAGTCCCTCTGGCTCTTCCAGTTTGCTTTATGGATCCGTCATCCTATTTATCAGTCCTGGTATTCTGCGTACCTATTTCGTCCAAACTTGTGGGCATGTTTGGCGAATATTGTGCCCTTCGCTTCGACTCTGGTCCATACTTCATTTCCCTCAAAGCTTCTCTTTGGTAACCTATCACCGCGCACAATGTGTATCAAGAAATCCAACCAATTTGTTCTCTTTTTTTGTTCTCTCGGTCTATTCCTGTCCCATTTTTTTTCTACTCTACGACTAGCCTTTTTCGCATGGCCCATTGTGATTTGTATTGTGGTATTTATATACTGGACTGTACAAGAGGCCTCAATCCCAATTATCCGTCATCTGTGCCTGTTGTTTGGTAATTGGTTATTGACCATGTAAGCGCCATACTCAGAGTTAATTAACTCTGTAGAATCACAGGGTGAAACGTTACGGTCGTTTCCGATGTCAACTAATTCGTGCCAGTACCTTCTGGACTCCTTGAAGGCCTGCCTCTTGCAATCCGACTGTGTGAGAGTGCAGGGAATCGCGTGGGTGCTCCAGATCTAAGATCCATAATTCATTATCGTCACTCATCTTTTCATAACGATCGCCGTTTCTCCCTTTAGGCCATCTAAATGTCTAAGAGACCATGCTGAAGAACTGCCGGAAGAGTGTCGACATCTACGCAAGGCATTTTTCGAATGCAAGAGGGGCAAGGTGCGTACACGTGTTAATTTTGTCTTCAGCCACCAAATGTCATCGTGGCCGATTTTCATCCAACTGACGGGCACATTCTACTATAGCTGGATATGAGGAAAAGGTTTAGGGGGAACGCTGGTGGCCGCCCTGCCAATATTAGGACAACAGATACACAAGACGACGAAGATACGTAACATCCTTTGCGCCATCAGTGTAGGATGTGTACGCTGGTGTGGCACTCGTCCAAGCCCAACCATGCACATAGGCCTTTGGGTAGCTCAGACGATGAACCATTCTTCTTCACCTTCACACTCCTCTTTGCAAAATGAAGGGGAAAAAAAATACATCATGCCTCCTATCGTACCTCGAGGTTAAGCCTTGGATCTTCGGCATTATTCTTGGGCCATGATATTCTTGGGCCGGAAAAATTATGTTGTTAAACGAACCGAGCCTAAAATCCACCGCATACCGCTTCGTTTGGGGGACTTGTACCCAGCACAATCCTGGGTAAAATATTCTCGCCTCTTTCGGGTCGAGAGCTTCGGGGTCGAACCTTCCGAGGATGGTTTGGTCCTCGGAGTATCGCAAGAATTCGAATCTTATCATGGAGGCTAATCACATTCTTGTTTGCTTGATTCGTGTTCCCTTTGAGTTGTATGATACGCCGTTGCCGACGACCCCGCTCTGCGATGGTGTGCATTGCATGTTTACACACTCCAAGCACTTCGGCTATTCCGCGTCTGCAGGTTGCCAGTTGGTTGCGTAGCTACGTTTGCTTCGTAGACATTCCCTCGCTTGGCTTTTTAAGGACATGTCAAAAAGTCTTGGTCGAGGTAGGTGGAATTAGCTGCTCTTTCAGCCTAGGGATTGCATTACCGCATATGATTAGGCTAATGAAACTTAATATGAAACGCGCGCTCGTCATGCCCAATTCAGAGCTAATTATCAACCATGGGAATAAACAGGGTTGACCAAGGCTCCCGACATGATGACCATGGTGCCGACTTCTGAATGATCACTTCAATAGTAATCATCCCGGTGTCCCAGTGGTGTCCCTTACCGCCGACCCCGATGCTAAGAGAGGCCTGATGAAAGCATATGCATTTACGATGAAGACAAATACCAGTTTGGTAATCCTATAACCACATGAGAACAAAAGAAGAGTGGAATAAAAGTGGAGCGCGACATGTAAGAAGGGAGACACACCAGAGAAATGATCGAGTATAGGAATAAAAAAAGAGTCACTTAAATGTGTTCAATAACAGATACCCCAATCGGTAACTGTAGTCCTTTCTCCTCTTCGCCTTGTACAAAAGGCTGAAGGGTTGCAGAGAAACGGGCTTTTACGATTGCGCCAGTATCGTGGAACTCGAAGTTGTTAATGAACGCAGCCAAAATCGCCTTTCGGTAGAGCACGGTCAATATCCAAGTTGAAATTGAGCCGAAAATAACTGCGTACCTTGAATGATAGTATTGCTAGTCGAAGCCCGATACATTGGCGCGGTCCTTCCGAAAATACAAAGAGGCCGTTCCATCCAGAGATGGTTGCACCCGCCTGTGGAAGTCTAGATGGATCCAACCAGCGCTCCGGCCTGAATTCATCCGCATCTTCACCCCATACGCTCTTTGCGTGGCTCATGGAAATCGATGGTATGTGGATCAACTGAAAAATGGAAATGTTAGTTTGAGGTGGGTTGCGTACGCATGATTCTATGTGTACCTGGCCGGCTTTGATAGGCACTTCATTAATCTTACGACCACCCCGCTGGTGGTTGTAAACGGGGTTGCGTAACCTCAACACATCGTCCTAGAATGATATGTTGAATAGAAGTTCCTTTTTTAGATAGTTCCTGACAAACCTTGAGTGCTACTCGTTCTGTATGAGAAGATGGAGGTCGGTGTCGGAAGCTAATAATCACGATGGTTATTGAAAATCCCTACACTTCCCTACCCACATACCCCTCTTTCATGACAGCATCAAGCCAGGGCATCCCGGTCATGAGATCTTCATAGGTAGGCTCCCGACCAAGCGCGCTAATCTCATCTCGGAGACGCTGTTGATATCCCGGATTTCTAGCAAGCTCATGTAGTGTGAAGTTGATGGCCCCTGAGGTGGTCTCTTGACCAACTAGAACCATCGCTGACACCTAAAAATATGGCTACATGGGCTTGCAGCAAGAATGGATCAACGATACATACGTGGTCTAGGAGCTCTTCTTTGGGTGCATCCACTTCCCCTCTTCGAACCATTTTCACTGTCACACTGGTATTAGCATCATATATGCGTTATGAGATTGACCGAACGAAATGCTTACTTAGCGTGCTGAGCAAGTCTTCCTTTTGTTTATCCCCAGTATCGTGTGCCAGTATTTTCTCTGAAATTTCTCTGAGGATTGTCTTGACTTCTCCCTGTGCTTGAATAGACTTGACTGGTAGATCCACAATGAACGGAAAGGCACGGAGAACAACCAGTCCCTAATTAAACCAGGAAACGTTGATACTAAGTATAAACAAGTCGCATAATGAGCAAGTGCTTACAATTAGTCCAGCCTTTTGGAAACCGAGGTCGACCTGATTCTTCCATGAGCTCGCAATCTTTTGGGAGGCTTCGCTCTTTCCGCATTCAAAATCATAGTCAAAGGCAAAGCGGCCAATGATATCCAAGGTAATATGTGATGTGATGTCGCAAAGATTGACCTTGGCTCCGTATTTAGGGTCACAGCGTGTCCGAGCAACCTCGGACGCAAGATGTTCCGACCCACTTCGCGCACAGGCATTTATCATGTCAAACATGTCACGGGTCGCTTGAGTACTGCATAGACAAACATAAAATCATGGGAGTCGCATTGTAGATCAACTTGGTACTTACGTGAAAAAACGGGTGAGCTGCTGGCGTTGTCGTTTATGTACATCACCTTCTGCCCAGGTGAGGCTTTTCCCCATGAGCCGGTCAATGATAGGACGAATGACTGGGGATTTAACTATATGACAGGCGTCAACCACGATTGCGAGCTATGGGTAGAATGAATACTTACCATAAGAGTAGACTTCTTTTCCAAACATGTGAGTTATTGCAGCAGGGTCGGTAGTCACCAACTAGTACTAGTGTAAACGACAGGTAGCCAGTGCGCATGGGTGGCTTACTATATCAGGGTGGAACATGGCCCCCTTAATCTTATAAGTCGAGCCATATGAATTAGTCCAGGCAGTATGCGCCTCTCCATACGAGGCTTCATGTACTATCATCTCATGACCCCAAAACCAATGAGCGCCGACCTAAGACATATGAGATTTAGCAGGGGTAAGCTGTCAAGTCGAACTACAACGCACTGGCTCGGGAAGAGAATGGACCCCATTTGAACGAGATTGAAGAATCTTGCGAACAATGAGGTATGCGGCAATGCCAGCAGATAACGACGCTAAAGGATGATCAAGGACGAGGGACATGGTGAGATGGGACATGGGTGGCAAGGGAAATGCTGAGGTTCCCTGACTTTATATTTTATGGGGGTGGCAAAAACGGATAGGTTTAATTGGTCGACCTCCCTGATCATGCATAAACATACCGACGAGCAATCACATTGCCTGATCGGTTCTTTAACCTTGATTCGGGCATTGCGTTGCAATCTCAATACCAATGCGGCGGGGAGGCGATAAGCTACGACCGACTAGGCCGCTGAAGGACCTTCGGCACGCCGAAACATTGCGACCAAGAACACCGGCCAAGGTGTTTGAGAGCTAGTTCACGCTTGTTCTATCATTCTGCCTTCGACCTGCGGATGGCTAGCCAGGGCCCGTTTTTCCTGGACGAGGGACCGGCTAGGAATTCAAGCGAAAGGACCGCCCAAGAGCGAGGCCATCCGAGAAATCCAATACTCTACAAATGGCTTGACTAGACCCAGTCGAGCACACGATCTGGGGTAGACTGACATCACGTCGACACAAATACCAGCCTCGAGGGACCTAGATTCCTATCTCGGCAAATGACCTCGCCGATCCATGCTTGCCCATTGGCCAACTACTCTGAGCAGCCCTGACTTCCGGGTCACGTGCGTCCTAACAAAGGATCTACCATTCAGGAGAGCTTCTCTTGCCCAACCGCAAGGCATGTTTCCAAGCGTGGAATAGCAAGCAGAGTTCTGGATTTGTTTGTAATTCGTCCCTGCAGCGAACACAAGAGCGTTATGCCCTTCTATCCGGGTTCATTGGTTGGCAGCGAAGCAATACACAGGGGCTTGTCCGAGTCCTCTGGGCCCATCACTTTCAGCATTTGTTTGTGCACCGGCCGAGTGTCTAGCAACCCCAAATTGTATCTACACAAGACGCCGAATTAGGACTCCCCTTGATCACTCTTTTACGCACTTCGGATGGTTATAAGGACCGAGGGTGTCCGCTTTTCCACTCCATCAGTGCACCGCATATCCCCCAGGCGTCACCGACAGTCATTTAAATCCCATTCGAGCCCATACTCATCACTTCCCTAACACACTACTCACTATGGTGAATTGGTCGGAACCCACGACAGTGATGGCCCAGGCGGCCGTATTTACCCAATTACTTTGGGTGTTGCTTGGTATTATCGGTTGGGAGTACATCACCACACTCCAATTTGAGTACAAAACGATCAGAAAGTGGAAGGAATTCAAGGCGCGTTTTTGGTTCTCCATACCCCGGACTTCTTGACTTACTTTATGCGTTCACTCGACAGTGGCCTTTGGTTAGGCGTTTACCTATCAGCGCTCATTATGCGTATCAGCTAACGATTAAATACAGGTTTTCTACTTTATTTGTAGATATTCTATCCTACTTGCACTGATAGTGCTGAACGTTATCAATAACACCAAGACTGAAATAAATTGCCAAGGTATGTCTCGTCGACATTATCATTTAAATGTACTCAAGGGGCTTTCTACTCAGCAATGTATACACTCGCTCAATTCCTTGGCAACATTGCTATTGGGACGACGTCCAACCTTCTCATGTTCCGCGCGTAAGCACGATTTTATTTATCATTAACCTCGCAGCTTATTGATGCCTGCTGGCCACGAATATCAGTATTGCCATTTGGTCTCGGAGCATCTGGATTGTTGTTCCTCTGGTTCTCGTCGCACTGGGCCATTGGGCCATTCTGTTTCATGGTGAGCTACCTTTGGCTTGGTATATGTCCTCCACGCTTACCAATGGGCCCCAGGGATCATCGCCGTGCGCGCGACTTGGAATGCCGCCGTCGGAGTATGTGTGGTAACCGGAACGTCAAATATATTCCTTCGCTTGTTGTACAACTACAGTAAGTCTGCAAACTCACAGGTTATTGCCATGCAGTTGATTGAATCGGGTATTGCTAGCCATGGCGTTTGACTTCTTGGTCCTGATCTTGTCCGTTGCTGGATTAATGCGCACCGGGCATGGCCGAGGCTCTGGCCTTTGGAATCTCCTCTTCCAAGACGGCATTGCATACTTTGCTGTTGCGTTTGTCGGAAACCTCGTTGCCGCGGTGAGTCAGACCAAAGTTCCCATAGGTGTGCGCCGGCTCTTACGTCAATCGAATTCTTAATTAGATTTTCGCAATTTTGCATTTGAACGCTGCGTAAGTCCAGTATTATGGGCCGTATTGCCAATGTCCATAATTGCTGACACAAACTCAATCAGTATGGACATCATGTTCACCGTCCCAGCTGCCGTGTTTAGTGCCATCGTTGCAATGCGCTGTGTCAGACGGCTGTCTGATTGGACTGGCAAGGATGTATACGTCCAGTACGTGATTTTTTTAACTTCTTCGCCGACACTTCGAGCTTACGGCCGACGAAAACCAAACAGCTCTAGTGCCCGTGCCACTGGTGGTTCTCGCCAGCAGACTTCTGGAAAGAAGACGAACGCAGCTGGGCCCGGGGTTAACATTGGCATGGACACCTATTCTAGCAATACGTAAGTCATCATTTGATCTTCTGCAGATGCGTGAGCGATACGCTGACTTTGATTACCCGTCGTAGTGGTGAAATCAGCTTCTATCGTGGTCAAGACTCCACTCTTGACCTTGAGAGAGCAACGCATACACGCAGTGTCGAGGAGATTGTTGACAACGATAAAAAATATCCTCATCAGGCTAGCTTTATGCCTATTCACTAAACTGTCGCGGCCCGACTTGGCCCCTTCATTTATGGTGTTCATTTCACGGACAGAGCTCTAGCTGTTGGGTGGTTAGAAAGGGTACCATGTATATTGTCTTGTGGTTTTGCTTTGGGTTCGTTCGTTTTTCATGTTTTTCATTCATGTTTTCAGGTCCGCAGTGCGCATATGACCAACACAATCCCTATAGAAATTTGTATATTAACTTCTACCTCAATACGTATACGTGGAGGTTTATTAGCCTAGGGTCGCGCATCAGACCCGTAAAAATAAAATAAAACACAAGCTAAACTAAGTCGCTGCAGGAGTGGGAATCAATTCTTTCTCAAGAGAAGCTAGAAAATCGTCTGCCCCACCACCCACGACCGCGGCTACAGGGCCGAGCATCTTTTTCCGTTTTGCATCAAGCATCTCGCGTCGTTCTTCCAATTCTTGTCTTCGCTTTTCTACCGCACGACTGGGGGCTCTTGCAATGGCTAAATCCTGAGGATTTGGTTCTCCGGGCTCGGCGTGAGATTGTGCAGTATCCACTTCGGCACGCGCTATCGCCGTATCAACCCTCGCCTGCTTCAAATCTTCCATTTGTTGGCGACGAGTCTCTTCGTCTTTGGAAAACTGGTAGAACCCGGCGCCAGTCGCTCGATTATCTTTACTGGCATCGTACCGGTCCACAAGTGGTTCCTCGATAAGCGACGCTTCGATGGCTGCGCGCCTTTCGTTACTCGGCTCATAGACAGGAAAATTGGTAGCTCGGCCATCTGCGAAATTCATGAGATGAATTCTGTCACAATCGGTGGCTGTCATCTACTTACAGACTACATCTGGGCTTCGTTGTCGATCAATATTAATATCGGGGATCTGCGAGAGGGAACAGCGCAACTTCACTCACTCATCATCGGCGGGTACTGAGCGCCCGGATCGAGCAAAGGGGTTATAGCTCTCCGGGAGTCGATCTCGCGGAACTTCACTCCTCCGACCAGTTCGGATGCGCCCAAATTCATCCTCATACTCGATCACTGGGTCGTCCTAGACATTATGGTCAGTGGAGCGTATAGTCCGATCTCGTCAAATTTGCACATACCTCCTCATGCCTGGGAACGGTCAGCGATTCGTCCTTATCCCTATCTCCACTGGAGTCCGTATCATCTCCGCTATCCCGGCTGTCAAACTAGTGTATTTAGAGTGATTTACAATAATATCTGTCAGATATTTTAGTCTTATGTATTAGGGGTATTTGCACTCACATCTATCAACAGCGACTCGCGCTGTTTTTCGGAAAGCCCTGCTCCCTTGCCCTTTTGAAGTTGGTCATATAGCTTGGCTTTGCGTTCCAGTTTAGCGCGAGCAGATTCAAGCGTAGGTCTGTTGATTTGGTCTATTTCGGCATCTCGTCGCGCTCGGTCTTGGACGCCCTTGTTTTCTCGCGCCCATGCAGATCGTTTCTACTAGACCATAACATAAGAATTAATTAAAGTTAGACATTTTTAAAAGAGAAAGCCATATATTAACCTTGTCGGGTCGTTTATTACCTCCGACAACAGGTTCCGCCTTGCCCTTTCCCGCCGACTTTGACTTGGTAAATGCATCTTCATGTTTAGCAAGTTCGGCTTTGAGATCCAAAAACGAGGCTGCGTTGACGCTTTGCTTCTTGGACATGGTCGATGTGGTCAGGTAGTGGCTCGGGTGGCTGTACCCCAACCGAGCAATCGGGAGTGTGGCAGGGATTTGACAAGCGCCGAGGCAGGTCGTTCTATCTCATTTCGAATCCGAATCCATTGGAACTGATCGCCGTGGCTGACGTCGATACAAATTTATTCATATCTTCATCTGCAGTTTTCCATACGCATACACTATCCTGTCCTATGGCCCCAGCAGATGCGAACAAGAACATATGGCTTGCAGCCGGAGACGGGGATCTCGAACGTGTCAAAGTATGTACATTGTTCGTCTAGGTTTTGAATCAGCTTGATGAAATTTACTAGGCACTAATAGAAGAACAAGGTGTGCTCTGTTTGCATTTTGATCGAGCTCTCTTGGTTGGGTGTAGATTAACAAGTTGGGGATAGGCGTATCTCCCAACGCAGCAGACGATGTGATCGGGTACACTCCCATGTGAGTTTCCTGTCGATCTCTCGCTCACGTTTCACTGATCAACGGGCCTCTTATACATTTTTTTTTATGAATTGATCTCTATTGCGACATTGACGTTCGCTCGCGTGCGTTGATACCCCTTTGTGCGTTTTAATACATTCATTCCACCGATCGACGCTCGCGTGGTCTCGGAATATAGGCATGCAGCAGCATCATATGGTCACATCCCTATCTTGACCTACTGATATCCAAAGGGGGAGATGTGAACATCACTGATGAAGAAGGCGATACACCCCTCTATACGGCCGAAACTGTCGCCGTTGCCCAGTTTCTGGTAGAACATGGTGCTTTAGTAGATGTGACAAATTCGGAAGGCGTATCGGTGTGTGCATCCATCTCCTCTTTTTTTATTAGCAAGGTTTCTGACCAAGAAGGCATAGCCAATTGAGACAACAGAAGAAGATTTCCCGGAGGTCGCTACATACTTGAGGTCCAAGACTTCGTTACCTCCAGACACCAAGAGGAACAAACTCAGGCGCAAGAGCACGAAGCCGCGTCAGAAGAATTGACGGCCGAGTTGATTGCTCGGACCCAGGAAATTATTACTCGTGCAGAACGAGAAGGTCGAGATCCACATGACGAACTTACAGCACTCGTAGGGAGGACAGTATTGGGCGGAATGGTATGGGCCGGCGAGAGGGACCAGGAACACCAAGAGGAGAATCATGATATGCCAGAGCGATAATATTGGTACAGTACACACATTTACGATAGCCTAGGCTTTCGTATCTGCACCACCTTTTTTATTTTCCTGTTCATCCTGCTGCGCAAGCTCCTTCGATGCCAATGCTCTTGGCTCTTTCAATCCATCCCAGGCTTTTTCGAATCGGGCTTTCGCAGCTGTGATATCCGCAACGGCGGTTTTTAATCTTTCTTGTCGGCGCTGGGTAATGTATTCTTCGTCTCCTAGGAGGAACATGAGTTTGAGAGAATGGGTTATGCTTAGTAGTGAATTTGCTGCGATTGCCTTTTTCGCAAATTTAAATAAGTAAATAAATAGAGAAAGCGTAGCAAACGCACCATACTCTCGGCCTTGCACTCTGCCTGAAATGCCTCTTGTGCAATTTGGAACCTGTCTTTTCCTTCAATCTTCAATATCTCATTAATGATCTTTACACCTCTTTCGAGTCTGCCCGAGCTCACCGAAGCAATACCAACTAAATCCGCCATTCCCTCTGCCAAACTCTCGACCTCGGCATCAACAAGTCTATTCCACTCTTCTTCATGGTTCTGTAAATACGTCTCCGAATCTACTTGGGGAACGGTAATAGACGATTTAAGCGAGGCTGTTGGAAGAGATGTTCTGAACCGCGCGTCTGTCTGGAACTGAGGTGCAGATGACGACGATGAAGGATTCGGTGGTGGTTGAGACATTGTGGTGGCCAACGACAGAATAAGGTTTTCAGTAATACTCTATATTCTATAGATCTGACAAATTGCAGAATGTTGTGGGGGTGGCTAGGAATTGTTCCCAATCCAAGCCAGCGGGTGTATATTTCGGGCGCTGCACGATCACGGGCGTGATCTTCTATCACTCGCCACCGCACCATGACCGAGCATACGCAAACAACACCTGGGCCCAAGGGCATAAACGATGTTGCTGGGAACGTAGCTGATGCGCTTGCCCGAATGCGAATTTGACTACTCAGTCGACCGAGTCTGGGATTACGGATATAGTTGCCAGTGGGGAAGGGGGAGAAGGGGAGAGGAAAGCGAGGGTTGTTGTGGAGTATATTGATCCTCCTGGTGCAGGGGATGGTCAAGATCTGAGGACGAGGGATTAGGAGAGGACGCCGGTGATCCAGCAACCGAAGATCTGCTAGCCGCTATGCCTGACGAAACAGAGGTACATCCTATTTGTTCGTGCATATACAATTATCAACCCTTGTTTTCTAGGACATAGACCTCGTTCATGCCCGACTACATACACTCGCGGCTCTTCGACTTCCTCGATTTAAAGATCATTTGACCCGATTGTGCCTGAGGCAGAACTTTTTGACGCATATTGGAGAGGAGGATATTGGGAGTTTGGTCAAATTAGAAGAGTTGGATTTTTACGACAATAAATTGAAGGGTGTCGGTGATGCACTGGATGGATTGTTGGATCTCAAGTAAGCACTCTTGTTTCAGTGTTATGATGGTAACGTGAATGGGGCGAAAAGAACGCTAGACCTCTCATTCAACTTGCTCCGATCCGTCCCTCACGGCCTCGAGCGGCACAGATACCTACACACGATCTATTTTGTCCAAAATAAGATCAGCAAAATTTCTGGTGTTTCTGGTCTAAGCGGCAGTTTGAGGAGTTTGGAACTGGGCGGGAACAGAATTAGGGTTCGTCCGGTTTGGGTTAATATGAGCGCCCTAGGGATTAATAGAGTGTATAGACTATCGAAGGGTTAGAGGGTCTTGGCCAACTGGAAGAACTCTGGTTAGGGAAGAACAAGATCACCAGATTGCAGGTGGGTTTATTGGTTTTGTTTGTTTCGTCCGACTCAATTGCGTACAGGGCCTAGAGACATTAAAGTCCCTCCGTGTCCTGTCGATCCAATCAAATCGGATCACGAAGCTCGAAGGACTAGAAGAGTTGACGAACCTGGAAGAGTTCTACATCAGCCATAACGGACTGAACAAGATCGAAGGCCTAGGAAAGAATGTAAGCTCTCTGTTCCTAGCTGGAGCGGATATATTTATTTCGTCTAGCTCAAACTGCGCACGTTCGATGTAAGCGGAAACGGCATCACTACTGTGGAAAACTTGTCACATCTGAGCGAGTTAGAAGAATTCTGGGTGCGTATCACGAATCAAGGGCCAAAGCGTAGTACTTATGGATACATGCTCAGGCAAGTGATAATCAAATAGCGACACTGAATGATCTCGAACGGGAGCTGGGAGGGATCAAATCGCTCTCGACGATTTACCTGGAGCGGAATCCATGCGAAAAGGAGGACCCGACGGGATACAGGCGGAAGGTCATGCTTGCACTTCCGCAGGTGCAGCAGATCGATGCGACTTACACGCACAGGGGGGCATAACGTAGTCTAGACTATAGATGTAGGAAGTGTAATGTATGATAGTGTAATGGAGGCTGTGCAAGACCAATCTACTAGGGCGGTTGTGGCGCTTAAGACAACGACGACACGAGCGGACGATGAGCGCAAGTCCTCGCACGAACAAGCCGAGAAAAGGCCCCGACGCGAGCGCTCCTGGACGAGGGTGGGTGAATAAAAGTGTGAATAATATTTGATTAGCTAATCTGTGCAGACGAGGGGTATGGCGGGGTACGGGCTTCAATAATCCCCCAGGACGCCAGTTTGGGCCTAGCGCGGGATTCCCGCCATTAGGAGCGACACACGGACCTGCTCACCACTTTATGCTCGCAACACTTGTGGTACGTATTTAATCCATATTTTTACTATTTTGCTCACGTGGTGGCAGGGGACCGGGGTGGTCTTGACGACGCGCACGAACCAACGATGGGAGGGAACACTGACTGGAGCGTCGAATGAGGATGGGACCCCGGGAGCAGTCCTGCGCAACGCAAAGGACCTCAATGCCCCCGGAACTCCCGCGCAGGAGCACGTGTTTGTCCTCGCTGCTCAGATTGCCGGCTGTGTGCCCCAGCAGCAGCAGCAGCAACAGCAACAGCAACAGTCCCAGCAGCCCTCACAGCCACAGTCATTCGGCGGCAATGTCGATGATCTCACGTTCGGACCGGGAAGCACCAGCTCGACCCCCTGGGACCAGTTCTCTGCCAACGAGAAGATGTTTGGCGTCGTTACCAGCTTCAACGAGGAGGCATATACCACCGCCATCGATCGCAATGCCCGGATTTCAAGGAAAAGGAGCGCAAAGCGGAGATTATAGCCAAGGAGATCATGGCCGTGTGTACTTGTCTTTGTACTTGTTCTTGTGCTCATTGTCAGTTAGGCGGCGAGTAACAACCCTCATATTGCCGAAGAACGCGGTGCAGTTGACGACAGCGGCTTGAATGAAGAGGACAAGTGCGTTTGGTCTGTATCTTAGTGGCTAGTCTAACGTCTGTACAGATACTCCTCGGTCATTCGCGGCCAAAATGCATACATCCCGCCTGGAGCACGTCGCGCTGCGGCGGCAGCGGCCAACGGAACTTCGACCCCTGTCAAGTCTCCAGACGCCAAGTCGCCTCCTCCGACCGTCTCTACGCCAGTAAACACGAACAACACGGGCCCAGCTCCCACCTCGACTACGACTACGGCGACATCGCCTCCAGCCGAGGCATCCAAGCCCGAGGTTCCCAAGGTCGCGGTCAATGGTTCCGAAACCCCTGCCAAGGTGCATTCATCTACCTCTTTGCCCCCCCTTCCCGTACTCACCTCCAGTTTTAGCCGGGTGAAAACAATCTCGTTGGCTCGTTCCGTGAGTTTGTGACCAACGAGAAGCAACGCCTCGCGCAAAAGAAGCAGGCCATAGTCAAGTCTGAAAAGGAAAAGCGCATGGCCGAGCTCGTCGCGTTTAGTCAAAGCTTCAAGGTGCGCTCACACCAAATTATTTATTTCGTTGGTCGAGTTTAATTCGGGGCGTTTTTTCATGCTTGTTTTCTTTTTTCGAAACTATTCTTTCTTCTTCGATTCACGATTTCGATTCTATTTTTCGTTCGTTCGTTCGCTCGCTTGGGACTCCAGCTCAACAAACCAATTCCTAAAGACCTCGTGTCGATCCTTACAAAAGACAGCGAGAAAGCTAAACAGATTGTCGAAAAGTCGAGTGCGGACGCTGCATCTGCCAAGGCGCGTCAGATTGGCGGAGCGCAAGTCGCCTCGGGCCAATTGCTCAAGAAACCGGCCGTGTCGGCGAACCCGAATCCAAGTCCGAACCCGAGCGCGACAGGGGCAGGTAAGATGCCCAAGATGTACATTCAGCCGATCCCGCCGTTCAATCCGAACAAGGGCAAGGGCACTCCCGCCGCCGCCGGTGCACAATCTACCACTGGGGTCAAGAAGGATGGTAAAGAGGTAAGTCACACGAGGCTTGATTTGGCTGGTACTGATGGCTGGTTGTGCAGGGTTTGGGTTTGAAACCTGTCGTGAGCAACAAGGAGCGCGAGCCGAGCCCAACGAGTGCTGCTGCTGCCGCGCGCGAAGTTAAATGCGAATGCACCCATGTTCAAGCCTGTGAGTATCTTGTTTGGTATTTTATCTATCTTTGTCTCATCACGCGTTCTCCAGGGCCATGGATCATCTCCGTCGGCGGGAGGAGGGGCGACACCCTCGCCCAAACCCAAGGCGCCAGCCGATGCGGTAAGCCCCTATTCAACCCCTAATGAAGCTCACAGCTAATCAAATCCGTTTAACGTTTGACCGGATGACGATACGGAACGAAATTCCAGTCTGCTACACCTCCCAATCCATTCTATGGCACCAAAGTATTCAAAAAGTCTCAGATGATGCTCAAGGAAGAGTTCAATCCTTTCAAGTTTGCCAAAGTTGCTGAAGCGTCATCTGTTGGTGAGTTGCCTTCAAACTTGTTTGGTATTTGATTTTGGTTAATAGCGGTGATAGCCCCGAACTGGCCATACACGGGTCGCAAATTCCTCATGCTGTTCCCTGGTCCTACCGTCCCGCCTCAAACGTCTCAACCTCCCCCTCCTCAGCCGCAACAGCCCCCACTCAAACACCTCAGGCGGCTGCACCTCAACCGCCTCACCCGCCCCCACCGATGCAACAGCAGCCTACTCCCCCTGTCCCAGGACCATACGAAGAGGAGCACGCCAGGACTCCATACATGATGTATCCCTATCATATCCATACGGTGGACAAGTAAGTCGCGCGTGGATCTTGCATGTGCCTGATATCTAACGCAGGCCATAGCCTCCTATGCAGCCGATGATACAAGTCGGTACTCCGGCTGGTCCTCCGGGATACATGCAACCCCCGTACATGCCCCCAATGCCTTACCCGCCTCACCAAATGGCGCCTAATCAACGTACGTACCCTTTATTTTGTATTTTTTCCCTTCTTATTTAACGAGTAAAAAAATAGCCATGTACGGAGGCCCAATGCCTGGAATGTCGCATATGTATATGCCTCCTGGGCCGTACCCACCTGGAGCCCAACCCCGCCCGCCCCCACATGGATATTATCACCAAAGTCCACAGCGTGAGTTTGAACTTGCTTCCCAGGTGGAATTGAGACTGAAATAGGGTACAGTTGGACACGCGGTGCCTTATCCGATGATGATGCAGGGCCCGCCGGGAGCTCCTACCCCACACCAATATGACCCCAATGGACCGCAAAACGGACCGCCCGGGGGACCGTTGGGTGTCGGGCACTAGCCAGGAACGAGGAAGCAGTCGGGATGTTAAGAGGGGCATGATCACAAGAATGTGGGGAGTGTTGTGTATGCGAGAAAGGGGGCCGGAAGGGAACGGGATTGTATTGTGTGTTTAGGATGTGGTTTTCTGGGTCTTCATGTCACTAGGGTTAGGTCTGCCATGGATGGGGGTGGTACGACATCATGTTTGAGTGTGGAAGGGGTGATCTGAGTGTGCCACAGATTGAGAGGGGACAAGGGCGGTTTCATGTATGTACCTCTTCCATCCTGGGCTATCGATTCGTTGCTGTGATTTTTCGGTGTGAATTCAAGCAAGTCACGAGCAAACACTTTTACATCATTATTTCCCAGTCCAGTAAGAAACAAACACACCCCAAAGTCCTATGATGAAACGTAAACGAGATGGAGATCACATGGGCTTGCCTTCTGTCGCTGCGATGCTGACTTTCTTCAGCAGCGATTTGAGACTCCTTGACCCCTTGTCACAGTTTTCGACCAGCCATTGCTCCATTTTCCCTTAGCCCGTCCAGCTCCGCGGTCAAAGGCATATCTCCATCCGGTCTATGGTCGTTGGATTTAAGAGAATGTCAAACAACGTCGACCAAATCTCCGTCTGCCAGTACCGCTTGAGGGTCATGTTAATCTTGTACTTGGTCCGCTCTCCGTCCTGGTACGGCACCGTTTCGATATACTTGCCAAACAACATACAATACACGATTCCCGCCAGTCCAAAGTAATCTGTCTGGAACGTCCACGGGCGACCTTCGCGAAGTTCGGCGGCGTCGCGTTGGTCTGTCGGCCAGTTGCCGACAAACGTCTGACCGGGCTGAAACAAGTTGATATCGATCCCGCGACCAAAGTCAATCATCCGTATCCCCTTGTATGACCACCCGTGTCCGCCTGAGGGGTCGTATTTCGAACTCCAGACACGAGCTTCGTCGGGCACATCTTCGGTCCGGAGGAGACAGTTGTCGATCTTCAAGTCGCCATGGACGAATCCAGCCGCATGCATGGCTGAAATGAGGCGTAGGAGTTCGATGGTGAAGAACATGACGAGCAATTCGTCTAGCCCGGGATGCGCGGTGTTAGCGGGAGAGAAACCGCATGATACTGAGCGGTTCACAGTGTCGAGAAGGGAGCCCTGGCCACAATAGTCCATGATTAGAAAGCTTTCGTCTTGATAGTGGTATAATCGTCGAGGTCGAATAACGCTCGAGAGTAAATGCTGAGGCAGCGCAGCTCGTAGCCTCGAGAGTACTGTGTACTCCCACCGGTCTGCAGGGCGAACGGCTTTCATGGCTACAGACGTATCGTCATCTACGAACCCGCTGTCCTCTTCCTCTTCGTCCTCAGGCATATACATGGCCAAAAATACAGCTCCGTACCCTCCTTCGCCGATCTTGGCCACGACTGAGTATTCGTCAGCTTCGCCCAGTGTAATCGGCAACTCGTCCCCTTTTTTGCTCTTTCCAAATTTGATCAGCGCGTTGACTTGGTCCGCCTGAATGTGCGTCAAGTCTTGGACGGACGGAGGCACCGGTACTTGTGTTATCAAATCCTGTAAAAGCTCCGGGCTGAATGGATTGATTGGCTCGAGAGCTACGTCCTTCATCTCTTCTTCGGCTTCTGCTAATGGCTCCTCGGCTATTTCATTTCTCCATGACCCAGCAGCTCGCATAGTAGTCGTGAATTCACATGTACGCTCGGTTATGGGTGTCATCACGTTAAAGTGACCTAGTCGACCACCCATAGGAACGTATCGCGCATCGTCATCATCGTCCTCGTCGGCCGGCTCATCGTACTCTTCATGATCAGGCAGCTGAGGGGGTGGATTGAGCGTAAACTTTGAACCACTCGAGCTTGAATAGGCAATTTCTTCCTCGTCCTGGAACACAGCAAACGATTTTGGTGTCTTTGGTTCGGCCGGAGGGTCTACAAAAGGTGCAAAAGCCTTTGCCTTCAGTGGTCTGCCTGGAGTAACAGACTCTGCAGGTGTCTCCTCAGCCGGAGGATCGACGAAAGGCGTGAACGATTTGGTTTTCAGCACATTTTTTGGTCCAGCCGGAGGTACGTTAGGGCCAGGTTCATCGCGAAACACGGGAATTTTGGCCTTGGTAGCTGTCGCTGGCTCATCGACGAAAATGGACATCTTCGCACTGGGTGCACGCGCTGCAAGCCCGGGGCCATTCTCGCTACCTGCACGGAAGACATTTTCATTTGGCGCGTTCTCGTTTGCCTTCGGCACAATTCCGCTCGACGTTCTGGCGTTCTCACTTGAAGCTGAATCAATAAACCCTCCATTTTTTCCAATCTCAAAGTATGGAACTGGTGGATGATTGGGATTTTCTGATTTACGCAAGGAACCTGTAGTCGGAGTTGGCGTTGGAGGTGCTTTGTGGCCTTCAGACAGTTGCATCATCGACAATGGAGGTCGTAGCTGTATAAACGTTAGTATGTCGCATGGCTCCCAAATTGGTGACTTGCATCAGAAACTGCTTCTTCTCCCTCGTCTTCTTCTTCGATTGTATCTGCCCTTGCCTTTTCCCTTCCAGGTGAGGTATTGAACATCTCGAATACGTCTCCCAATGCGGCACGAGTGTTTACTGTCACTGTAGGCTCGCCCGCCATCGTCATCGTCATTGTGCGTTCCTTGTCCTTCTTGCCTCCCTTTCCTGTTACATCATTCGTCCGGGCGCGCGCAGTATCATCTCGGACGGGTACGGCCACAACGACTGGAGGTGGTGCCCACTTCTTGCCCAGCAATCCAAGCGCCCTTGCTCGAGCCTCATCAGGGCTATACTCTTCCGAGCCCGAGCCAGATGCTTGCAGTCGTGCGAGAGGAAGGCAGATTTGTTCAGCTTTCTTGCCAGGAGCAGGAGCAGGATTGCGTAACCGTTTCGGGAGGGACGGGAGTGGATTGAGGGGCTTGGGCTTTGGCCAAGACGGTGGAGGATCAGAGTTCGAGGATAAAGGTTGAGGAGTAGAAGATGAAGCGGTAGCTCCAGTAGAAGTCGATGAACCAAGAGGTGCTTTGGATGGGCCGGCAGCGGGTTGCTTGGAAGGAGCGCTGTCCCAATTTTTGAAAGGATTTTGACGCAGCGCTTCTGACTCTTTGGGTTGGAGCGATGGCGCGAATACATCTTCATGTCCTGGCCTTGGGGCGTGAGGCGTGCGTGAACCAGCAGGCTTGCAGTCCCAGTTTCAACCGGCGCTCAAATAATAATAATATTTACTTACATCTTCGGTGTCTCGATAGACCTCGATCTTGGGGGTCTTGGGTGTGAAAACACCGTGCTTTAGTTGTGGCAACGTCTCACCCTGCCAACTCTTTCCATCCGAATGGTTCTCCTTGCGCCTGCTGTCGCGCGTTCCAACATCTGCCCACTCATTCGTCTGAATCCCAGATTCTAAGTAGATAGTGTGAGACAAATAAGTACAGTGGATGATGAATATGATAAGTTCTGCGTACCTGGCTGATCAGCATCTCGGAACACAGGTATTCGAGCGCCATTGTTATTAGCGCGGGTTGAGGAGGATGAAACTACGAATGGGTCACTATCAGCCGAACTCGTGGCTTTGGTGCGTTCGCCAAGGACTTTGCGAGCTGTGGGAGCCGCAGGTGCTGGTGCCATTACTTCATCTATATCCGTGCTTGACCCCGCGGGTGCAGCTAGCATACGCTTCTGAAATTCTTCATAGCGCTGCTGGAGGCGTTTAAGAGGCTTTGCTTTACGGGCAATACCCAATTGGTAAATTTCATCTGCTTTTCTCATGCTAAGCAACTGCTCAGCAACAGGGCAAAATGTACTCCGAAAAGACTTACTTGCTACCCCTTTCCAAAGTGTTCGCGTATTCAGTGTAAAATAACTCCCAAACTGACCCTATATCGTTTGCGAGTAAATATGCATAAATGGTTTCTGGCTTCTCTACTATTCCTGCATAGCAAATCCATAGCTTTAAATAACGCAGGTCATTGATATATCGTGGATCTTCCCGGAATTCGCGAGTTGCGCGCTCCAAGAGGGGAACCAATCCGCTCTCGGAATTGCTCCCAGCGGGATAGCACTCGACTACCCAGTCGACATATGCAACGTAGGCTGCCATTGGATCTCATCTTCGTCTAATGCGATTTGCACTGCTTCCTGGTGCTTGGCGTGGCCGTCCGCGAGCTGTTTTGCTAACTGGGGTCGGGGTGCAGAAAGCAGATTCGATAGTGCGACAGCGCTCCGCCCATGTTTTCGTGGTACAATATTCTCCTTTTGATGTTCAATTACTGAGATGTCTACTGTTGGCGGTTCAGCACTCATTGTGCTAGTATAAGTTAGAGAGGACGCAGGTGAAACGCGACAACGGTCACGTGCTTAATCAAAAAAGGTCCTTATCTCACGTGGTGAGTGGCTTGATGCTGTTCATCGTCCTCAAGCCACTTTTCCATTCAGAGGGATTAAGGTGGGACGCGTGGAATGTTCTTTAGTTGGAACATATGCGCACAGAAACTTCTGGATAGTTTTGGGACAGACACTTCCAAAAATGGCATCCGAAATTTCTAGAAGCGACCGGCGTTTACGGTTCCACCGCATATAGTCTGGATATCATAGACGATGATGTAAATGATGGGAAGTGACCGTTGATACGTAGAAGGCGATAGCATAATTGAAGCGAAATTTCTGGCAATGTATAAGGCTATAAATAACGTTGCAGCTGGTGAACCAGCTCTTCAGCAAATCCAGTTAAAATATATCCAGCCTTACTCCCAATAATCCTCACGCTATCATGTCTTTATCTCGCAACTTCTTTGAGGACTTCTACCCTCTCTTCCGCCTTGTCGAAGACCCACAGTCTCCCCACGGGTCTCATACACAGAAGGCGTCTCCCCAGCAACGGCAACGCCAGGCTATAGTGGATGTCGAGGAGGAGGAGAAAGAATATGTCGTACGAGCTGAACTCCCCGGGGTCCAGAAGAAAGACATCGACGTCCATATTGGAAATGATGGCCACTCACTAACCATCGAGGGGCGTGTTCATCGTATTAACAAGCCTCCGCAGGGTAAGCTATATTTGTCAAACCTCTCGAACTGCGCGACTAACTTCGGCTTAGAGGACACGTCTCGCGCCGCTGAAAAGTCACAGGCTAGTGAACAGCCCGCAGGTTCTGAGCAGCCAAATGAGACGTGTGATTACCGCTCGATCTTTGCCCGAACTATGTGGTTCCATCACGCGGTCGACGGCAACAACGCGCGCGCCAATCTTGCTGATGGTATCCTGACCTTGAACCTTCCTAAGCGCATGGAGTCAGGTAGACAGAAGATTAATCTCCTTTGAATCGTAGGATTGAATTGGGTATTTGGGAGCCTTAGTTCTTAGTGCTGTGCTTACTGTATATATAACCCCCCCTCGATTTTTTTCTCTCATCTTGATGTATTGAATGCGCGGTAATCGAATATAACTGTTTCTACCAATCATTCATATCAAGGGCCCGGGGCCGTTCGATTAGCTATATTGAGGAAAAGTGTGCTCTAGAAAAAGAGAAAATAGAATGATATACGCAGAGTATCTTTTCCCGTGTGCATGCCGTAGCACCGTGACTGATTTGAGTGCACGTACTTTGCTTATGTAATCAATCCCTCACAAGCGCGGTGCGCTTCTGCACCAAGCCACCATGGATAAGACGGCTCGGGACTTCTCGTTTGCGAAATTGAGCGATTTAGACAAATCTGTTACAGTTAGAATGTGAGTGATTAATATAGTGAATACTGTATGTATCCATCGGGCTTGCACAGATCTCAGCTTGAAGGGACTCGGACACCACGCCCTTTCTCGGAACTATTAGAGCGGCCTGAATTACGGTTTGCAGGGGTACAGCAGAAGTGAGTATATATCAATTCGACCTACTAGATAAATAAATTAAACACCACATAGCACACTCTCGGACCTCTTCGTTACATGTCAAATAGTCGCGGACAACAAACCATTGACCGTTCCACACCGTACTTCATTTAAAGCGTTCAAGAACTCTTACACGTCAGTCTATTTTATGGAACTCCATCATGATCAGAATTGAACCTCCTACAGATGGAATGAATGGATAACCTTCCCCCTCAAGTACCGGGATCTTCCTCTCCATGCCCAGCTCACATTCACAGTCTGGGATATCGAAGGGCCGCGGACATCGGCGCCAGTAGGGGGAACTACTTTTAGGATGTTCGGCAAAAAGAGGTAGCTATCATGTATTGATATTCTAGACGTAGAACTCATATCAGAATAGCACTCTTCGGCGAGGAAAACACCGTTTATTGCTTTGGGCAGGTCAGGAGGCGGATGGGTCGGCCGAATCTAGAACACCAAGCAAGGTGGAACTGAAGGACGAAATGGGAAGGCTTGAAAAGGCAAGGTAACACTTATAATAGCAATTAATCTTATCTAACCGGATTAAATAGCTAGTAAAGAAATACGAAAGGGGCGATTTACCCAAATCAGAGTGGCTAGACAAGATGGCGTTTCGTCGTATGGAGGAAATTCACTCGGTGTGTTGAGCTTCTCGGAGACTGTGGTTCATACTGATGTGATACGTAGGCCGAGACTGCAAAGTCAGAAAGCTTATTTTTGTACATTGACGTCCCTCGCTTCGACTTCCCGGTGCTTTTCACTGAGCCAGTATGAATAGTTTGCTTCTTCAAATCACTCCATACTCATATTAGGTAGGAAGCATCAAACATTCCACAGTCTACTACAGCCCATCCAACCACTATCCCATCGGCGGCGCCAACTGCTGGGTTGGCTGCTCCCCTCATGGACTTCAAGGCCGAGATGCAAATATGGGGCATAGTAGATCCAGACATTGCGAGGGAGAATCCGGTTGAGGATAAGCATCGCCGACTTGTGCGTGGGCATCGAGGTGGACCTCTAGACCGGGAGCTCAAGCCAGATGCCAAAACTCGAGACGAGCTTACTGTGAGTCGAACTGCAGAATTAGCCAATTAAGTTCTCTCGACTGATTTAGTTTAGGCTGTTATTAATTACCCTCCCACCCAACCTCTCAGTTCAGAAGACAAAGATCTTATCTGGAAATTCAGGTTTTATCTTTCCCGAGACCCTCGTGCCCTCACCAAATTCCTGAAGGTTGGCATAATCCGCATCTGAGCCCTTGTTCCGTCTAAAAGTAGATATTTAGGCGGTAACATGGAAAGACGCTAGTGAAGTCAAACAGGCTGTGGAGATATTATTACCAATGTGGACCGAAGTCGGCACAGCGGACGCTCTGGAGCTGTTGGGACCTTCGACGAGTGATTCTCGAGTCCGAAGTTTTGCAGTTAAGCAGCTTAAACGAGCGGATGATGAAGTATGTATCCCTGTCTCTCTCACGCAAGCTTGTCTATATGACGTGTTCCAAACAGGAATTATTATTATACTTGCTACAACTTGTCCAAGCTCTCAAGTTCGAGAGCCCGTCCTCATCTTCCACGAAGGATCGAGCCAGTGGATTGGCTGATTTCTTGGTTGAGCGTGGCGCTGCCCATCCAGTACTTGGCAATCGTTTAAATTGGTACTTGATGGTCGAGATGGAGGACAAAATGGTAAAGAAGATGTACGCAAAGGTCGCGTTCGAGTTTCAGCGGCAGTTGAATGAAGTATGTTGTGTCTGGATGGCGAGTATGACAAATAGCTCACACTTTGGTACAGTCTGAGAGCGGTGCTCAGCGGCGAGAAGTCATGCGACGGCAAGCGGAGCTTATATCCATACTATCTACGCGCGCCAAAGAGGTTCGAGCGTCCAAAGATGCGCGTCAGAAGAAGATCGACAAACTCAAGGCATTTATTTCTGATCCTAAAAATGGGCTGGTCAATATGCCTGCTCCCCTTCCGCTCCCTTTGAATGCACGCATAATGGTGACTGGAATGGTCCCCGAAAAGTGCTCTGTCCTCAAAAGCAACTTACAGCCACTGAAGCTCACTTTTAAGTGCACCTCCGAATCGGGTGCCGAAGCAGAGGAATATTCAGTGATATTTAAGAATGGAGATGACCTTCGCCAAGACCAGTTGGTGATTCAGCTTTTTACTCTAATGGATCGTTTGCTCCGCAAGGAAAACCTGGACCTGAGATTGACTCCATACGATGTCTTGGCCACTAGTTCGACCGAGGGAATGATCCAGTTTATCCCTAGTAGCACCATCCGGATAATAATAGAACAGTATTCTTCAGTTCTAGGCTACCTACGCGCCCATTATCCTGATGAAGGCAGCGTTGGAACGTATGGGGTAAAAAAAGATGTGATTGAGACTTTTATTCGAAGTTGTGGTGAGTAATTTAGGCTTATATTCTGGCAAATTACATATTTATATTAAACAACGGTGCTCGCCCAGCTGGATACTGTGTGGTCACTTATATTCTTGGAGTCGGAGATCGTCATCTTGATAACTTACTTGTTGCACCCGATGGTAAGCTTACGTCGAGCAAATAAAAATTAATTATCGAATTTGACTGGATCGCTCAGGTCATTTTTTCCACGGTAAATCTAACTAAAGCATGCAGAGGTAAAATACTGATATTCTTTTTTTTTTGGATAGTCGACTTTGGTTACATTCTTGGCCGGGATCCAAAGCCATTCCCACCACCAGTCAAAGTATGCAAGGAGATGGTAGACGCTATGGGAGGAGCGCAATCATCACATTACGCGAGGTTCAAGAACTACTGCTTCACAGCGTTTAGTATCCTCCGGAAAAGCGCGAACCTTATTCTTAATCTCGTCGCACTCATGGTAGACGCCAACATACCAGATATCAAACACCGCGATGTGCACGAGCAGATACAGGAGAAATTCAGACTGGATCTCACCGAAGAGGATGCGATTAAACATTTTGAAACCCTCTTGAACGAAACATCGTACTTCACAGTCATGTTCGACCGTATACACGACCTTGCCCAAGTAAGCAGCATCTTTCTAGCGTAACCATCGCTATATTGACCAATTCCACACTAGTACTGGAGATCATGAGTTACTGAACAATAAATCAATTCATGAGAATAGAGTACTGATTTTTAATGATCATTTGGTAAGTTTCGATTATGCCTGTAGCGAATGTGCATGCCGATCGCGACATTATTTCAGTATTATAGAGTCGCACCAATTCACTGATGCACTAGCTCAACAGCGGGTTTGCGTAGGGAATGATAGAATTCAGTGTATTGAGCCCAGAACCTGTACATACATCATCGACTTCGAACCCAGAGTAGAGCGCATATATAGCACATGTGCATAGTAGCAGAAAGAGAAGAAACAGTGTGACCGCTCATATACCCATGGTTCTGCGTGCTCAGTTGAACCTCCACGACACACCCTGCAGCTTTCCGGTGCCTGTGGTATTCAGATTCAAACCCAGTCAGTTATCCTCCGCACCTTGCCCTAGTCATCCACTCACCGAGACCAGCGAACTGCTGGAACGCAGACGGCGACAGGTCGATATCGTTGTAGCCGCAGGCGTAGCACCGGTCGACGATCCCGACCTTGATGGTCTTGCCGTTCCAGCTGACGTTGGCGGTCTTGCCGCAAGCCTGGCTGTGGTTCGGGTTGCCGTCTGCGTGTGCGCGTGCGTATGCGCGAGTGAATGGTCACGATCAGAAACGATGGAAGGATTAGCTGTCGACAAGATTGCTGATGACTCACCGACCATCATCTCCTGGAACAGGCTGGTGCCGACGGCAGCGACCCACTCGTAGTCGCCGTTGTTCCAGCCGCAGGCGCCAGTGCCGACGGAGGGGTTGTCTGAAATGCGTGCGAGTTTCGTGTCAGTACTAACGCTGGCACGCCGACGGAGATCGTCAGAAGGATGAATACTCACAGTAGGTTGCCTATACGAGCGAATGGTCAGCGGTCGGTGGCTGAGAACGTATGCCTAACGGGTTTACTCACCCAGCCGTTATGGACGTCGTAGGGAGCGCGGATAGCCAATTTGTTGGTGCCAGTGCCAGCGGGAGCCTCGACGGGAGCGGCGAGGATGCAGGAAGCAAGGCTGACGATTGCAGCGAGCTTGATGAAGACAAACATGACGGGCGAAGTGAAGAGGAGCCGGTGAGTGAGAGCTGACGGTGCCGAGATGACCTTGGTGAGCTACTATCCCCTGTAGACCCCCGCATCTATGGCTGTCTCCGATATTCCTGTAGCATTTAACTAGTATATTTGCAGCCTTGTGCATCTTTGCTCAATGATAGATTCAAACTATCATCTTGCACTTGCATGGTTTGCCGAAACGCTCCCAAGGCCGATCAGTGCGCCTTTTGCTACGCTAAGGTTACGCGGAACCGCTACTCTTGCGATCGCACGAGTATATCATAGCACGTGTGTGCAATGAGTACCTACCATGTCGAATTTACCGCTGGTAAGAATTCAATGGCCGGTTGGGCGTCTTTCTGGATGGCTCGTCAAAATCAATTTCATAATCCGAGCGGGGCGCATCAAACGCTTCATCAAGCGACATCCCGGCTTTCTCAGAGAATCTCATGGGAGACCGATCGTCATGTATAAGATGTCAAAAATCGGCAGACTACAGGATGAGTGTGAACCTATGTTGGAACCAGACTCTGATATTGATCGTAAACTAATCAACAGTCATAGGATATAGTACACCGCCAGGATGGCCTGAAGGTAAAGTATACGATCAATGAGCCAATGAACGAAACCCTTAATTTACTATAGACTTCAAAGGGAAACAGCATAGTGCGCGAATAGGTAGCCACAAACTCCACGGCCAACCATATAATTAAAGCCACTTTGCACGCATTTTCATAGAGTCATCCTAGAGATACTGAAGGCGAATAAGTCATGCTTAAAGGTCTTCTCCAAGCTCTCTGACAGCTCGAGCAATCGAATTGGCTCCGAATGCTAGAGCAGGCTATCAACAGCATGGAGTTTATTCTCTAATATGGATATAGGCCGACAAGGCTTGACTTGGAATCAGAACACGGGTTATGACGGAGATCAATGTCCATCATCAACGAGTTAGAGGAGCTGGATTATTAGTCGAGAATGTTCGCATGGACGCTTTACAGTCGGGCTGACGGTGAGGCTTGGGTGGGCAAGCGACCTCCGGCTCCTCGGCTAGAGGCGTTATAACTAAGCGCTGGCACCTTAACCAGGCCAAAGTGCCTCCGATTACACACGGAGGCATGGAAACGTCTATGGTTGTATGCGGGACCGCAAGTTGAGGTGGTCATGGTAGTCTTAAATATGGGCGATTTAATAATTCTACTATGAAATACCAGGCTATGTGAATATTTAAAGGCACAAAGTCAAGGGTAGCTCACCAAGGTCATCTCGGCACCGTCAGCTCTCACTCACCGGCTCCTCTTCACTTCGCCCGTCATGTTTGTCTTCATCAAGCTCGCTGCAATCGTCAGCCTTGCTTCCTGCATCCTCGCCGCTCCCGTCGAGGCTCCCGCTGGCACTGGCACCAACAAATTGGCTATCCGCGCTCCCTACGACGTCCATAACGGCTGGGTGAGTAAACCCGTTAGGCATACGTTCTCAGCCACCGACCGCTGACCATTCGCTCGTATAGGCAACCTACTGTGAGTATTCATCCTTCTGACGATCTCCGTCGGCGTGCCAGCGTTAGTACTGACACGAAACTCGCACGCATTTCAGACAACCCCTCCGTCGGCACTGGCGCCTGCGGCTGGAACAACGGCGACTACGAGTGGGTCGCTGCCGTCGGCACCAGCCTGTTCCAGGAGATGATGGTCGGTGAGTCATCAGCAATCTTGTCGACAGCTAATCCTTCCATCGTTTCTGATCGTGACCATTCACTCGCGCATACGCACGCGCACACGCAGACGGCAACCCGAACCACAGCCAGGCTTGCGGCAAGACCGCCAACGTCAGCTGGAACGGCAAGACCATCAAGGTCGGGATCGTCGACCGGTGCTACGCCTGCGGCTACAACGATATCGACCTGTCGCCGTCTGCGTTCCAGCAGTTCGCTGGTCTCGGTGAGTGGATGACTAGGGCAAGGTGCGGAGGATAACTGACTGGGTTTGAATCTGAATACCACAGGCACCGGAAAGCTGCAGGGTGTGTCGTGGAGGTTCAACTGAGCACGCAGAACCATGGGTATATGAGCGGTCACACTGTTTCTTCTCTTTCTGCTACTATGCACATGTGCTATATATGCGCTCTACTCTGGGTTCGAAGTCGATGATGTATGTACAGGTTCTGGGCTCAATACACTGAATTCTATCATTCCCTACGCAAACCCGCTACCGCAAGAGCGAGACTGGTATGCATAGAAGCCATCGGTATTTAGAATTTGCTAAACCAGAAATGAATGTCAGGGCACTTGTAGTACCCATGGTCATGATTGTTTACCAAAATGCATTTTAATGTAACCGTTAGCTACATCATACTTTTACCTTGATCTCCTTGAAATAGAAAACCTTGAGGATTAACACGTCAGACAACTTCATATGCTACTAGCAGTTCGTACATTGGCACCTTGCGTAAAAGTACCCGCCACCGTATATTTGGTTGTACCAGACATGACAAGTAATTGTATTCACTTTTCTGTACACCATCGGCTTACATTAGGCTAGCTTATTTGACGTTGAGTTTGACCTCTGCGCCTTCCTTGAGAATTCGGGAGTACGGGCAGACCTGAATCACAGTAAACAAAGGCACCTCGAATATTTTCGCAATTGCCGAAGACTAAATTGATAACGTACCGTGTGTGCTTCATGGACCAAAGAGGCATCGGCGCCAATCGCAGTCAATTCGACGCCAATGCCAAATCCGCCAGATCTCTTTACCTCGCCTATGACATTAATTCTATCGGTATCTATTTCTAGTAGTTTGTCAAGGATCACGCACCGATCGATACAGCGGCCTTAATTTTAACGTCGTCGGAAAGTTTTACGTTCTTGTTCTTGGCGACCAGCTGGAGGGCACCGAGGAAGCAAGCTACGGGGTTGAAATAAATCATGAGAACGATTTGTTGTTCAAATGATAAATCCTGTAAGCTCACAAGCATATCCGAGTGCGAAAAGCTTTGATAATATCGCACACATTAGCTTCTCACATTAAACCTATTGATTGTAGTCTGGCTTACTTGCTCTGGATTGTTTCCTTGACCAGAACCACCCATCTCCTTGGGAGTTGCTAGGCCGATGTCTAGAGATCCATCGTCTAACTTGGTAGATCCGTTTCTTCCTGCCCCCGATGCCGTAGCCTACGTACTTAAATATCAATAGGCACATCTCGTCTGAATGGACTTGAACACACATGAGCGGTGTACTGATTTAATGATCAATCGTTAATGATCTCACGTTGATATATGGAATCGGCTTACCACAGTCTTGGCCAACGAGATTACCGTGCGACGTTGCGTAGCAAACACGCTCTGACGTGCAGCAGCTCTAACAGATGGCCGAACAGCAAAGATCATAATTGGATGGATATAGCAAGTGAAAATCTGTGTATTGTTAATGCGAGATAACCAACTGGGTTGCTGAAAGTGATGAGCCGTGTTCGCGTTGGTTCTTGGACGCTCGTTTATATTCTCATATTTTGGTCAGGTGATGTCATGGCCAAATAGCGGGCGTTATTTAAATTTCCAATTGGTAAATGTCATTCTGGGGGGCACAACCTATCTAACAGCTCCTGTCTCTTGGCCTCCCACCAGTCGTAAGCCAAGACAATTAAAATATATTCCAAGTTTATTTAATGTATACCAAAAGCCTCCTGTATCGAATCGACATGAAACAAGCCTGTGAACAAACGATTTCACTGAATAGCGCGGGTTCTAAGAGCTATCTTTTCCTCCTCCCAGTGAGCTGAAGAACTCGTGATACGCATGGTCAATATCAAATAGAAGCTACGGTAACTGGTGAGTGTCAACCGTTGCCCGTGGCATTAGCCCGCGCGTACCTGACGCGCTTGGTCCTCGCTTATCTCATCCGATGCTTTCATTGCATTGAGTGTAATAAGCCTGCAAGTTTGCCTCCTTTAACCATTTGATCCTTTTATCGGTCCCTGAAAACCTACCAGCTGACAATCTTACCTCGCCCTTCCCACTTAGCCGAGTCTTTGAACCTGGCATATCCAGTCATGAGCTCCTGCAAGCGAGGATGTAGCTGGTCCTTCGCCCTCAGCTTGAGATTGAGTGCGTCCATAAATGTAATGAAGCTTTGGGTTGTCTCGGCTACCCATTTGGCAGTCTCCGCGGATCCCTGCTGATCGGAAGAGTGTTCAATAGTAGCAGGTACACCAACCTGAACTCGATGAAGGGCAGCTGGGTGGTCCATCTATAAGTTTATGTGATAAGTTACAGCATAGGCCCCATAGCGGGAACTGGACTTACTTACGTTGTACCGTCGCATGAATTCTTCTACACTTGGCACCGAGTCTCCAACTAGCTTCAGCATAGTCTTATACTGAGATAAAAGTCTTGTACAAGCTGGGGTGTACCTGCAGGATGTCAACTCGACGCCGAGGTAATATACATGAGCCCATACTCGGCAGCGTTGATGGCATCCCTCACGTACGCCCTCTCCAAATATTCAAGGGCAACAATTATACCGAAAAGCGTTGCCTGAGACTCATATTTTTCACGTTCGCGTTCGTATAGTATAAACGAGCTTCAGAATCAAGGTCAACAGCTGGAAACTGCATCTGGTTAATGTCACAGTTCTCGTCAAATAGATTAATTAGTCATTATGCTACAGGCATGTAATCACGTGCGAGTTTCTGACACCCCAAATGGCCAATAATCCAGACCAACTACTACATGAGGGACACTGCCAATAGCATCTATAAATACACTCAATCATCATCACTAGTTGATTTAATCTAGACCTTAATTTCCAGGTCGCCTGTGGTCTTCGTCAATTGAATTGATTACAGCAGATTCAACTTCATTAGTGGCGTGAAACGCTGGAAGAAGTGGCTTATGCTACGAGTCATAAATAATGCACTAGTAAATATTAGCGTTAAAATACATTCAGAATTGTGCTTACTAGGAGCATATGTCCGTTAACTTCGAGTTGTTCCACAAGGTGAGCCTTTGCTCCCTGTTGCTTTCGTCCTTGACCCCGAACATCCAATTGATGGCCATTGACTATTTGAGTAACCAAAATTATTATAGTTATGTACTAATAATTACTTGATAAATATGCGAAGACTTACCTAAGAGTGTAGCGATCCAAAGTTCTTCGTCGCTAGATTCAACTTGACCACGCTCAAAGTGCCAATTAATACTTGCTCCGACCTTTGCGGTAAATTTATCGAAGCGTTCAAGCCATAGCACTTCCGATCTCCCAGCTTCTCCATCCCTCAGTAAGTAGTATCGGCGAGGGATGCCATTTAGAGCATGGGTAGCTCCGTTAGTAAAGCCGTTGTGGTTGCTAGTACTCATGTTGGTAGAGCGTTCTCTGAGATTAAGATGGGATGTTGTTGGTGTTATGCATCATACCTATATATGCGTCTCGGTAGCACAAGAACACACACCCGTACATCGAGACATTACAGAGTCTGTCCCCTGGTGAGCGGGAAGCTAATGAGCGGTGCTATGATCACAGTTAGTGGAATAATCCAGGCGGCAACAGGATCAGCCCTTGCAAAGCACGTTTACTCACGTGTTCAGCGCGTTATGAATGTCGATAGTGAAAAGGTTCGTAACTTAAGGTGTATGTATATGCCGGTTTTCAAATATGTCAGAGGATGACTGGGGCCGGCTCAATGATTAAACAGCGGTCTCGGCAAGCAGCGATGCTCAGCTTGACTAATTGACTTGCTATGTTAATACATTGGATCTCATTTAGCTAGATAACAAGCACAGTGTCCGAAATGGCCGATTCATATTAAGGCGTTGCAAAACAAGAAATCCTTGCCTGTAAAATAGCGTGTACCTTGAAGAGCGCCCTCCGTTTTTGGAATAATGACGTGGTGCAAGTTGGAGATGGGGGTTGTCGACTACCCTCATAATATGAGTGGCGGACAAGTAAAATGGTGAGTTGATCAAGACTAAGTCAGAGAAGAGCGATGAATATGGGAAATCAAAGGTTGAGTGGGTGGCAGTGGTGGGACCAACGAAATTGCGGCATTACAATCACGTGAGCTTCGGTTTCCACACGTCACTCTCGATACCAGCTGTGACCCCTAAGATTCACCGGTCAGGTTGTTTTTGTGCTGGAACTGTTCCGAGGCTCTTGAAACATCCTAGGCTTAGATACTTTCAATATGAGTGTAATCCCTTCTTACGTGACAATACCAACAAATGCTACAATCCTACCTACCAAATCTTCCCAAACTTCTGAAGGTTATTTCTCCCAATCGCCTTCTCGTGAAAGCTCTTCGCCACTGTCTGTAAGGACAACCTTAGAGGCTATGCAATTGAGGTCATCTAGTCAGTTGGTGGCATCACCGACGTCCGGTGGACCCCAGTCTCCCATGCGAACGTCAACTTTCAGCATACCAAGTATGCTACTTGCTGCTACTACACAATCAATGCCTACCGCCCCGACATCGCCTCGAGAGATCTTGGAGAGTAATGGAAAACTACTTTCCAACCGTGACGCACTGTCTATTCAGATCACCACTGCCAACTTTCGTCGCTTTGTCTCTAGGAGCGGGCCGGTATTTTGGTTCCAGGACCGCGTGGAAGAGATAGTCCTATGGAAGCGGGGATGGTGCTACACAATTGCATGGGGTTTTGTATACTCATTTATGTGTGAGTCTCTGTTTCCATACAAAGGAAGTCGTGTGCATTGATTTGTTTCGAAGGTATATACCCTCGAATGCTGTTGATTTTACCTCAGTTGGTATTATTGGCCATCATGTTGATCAATTACCCTGGAAGTCATAACCGACGACCAGGCTCCCCCAGCGCCAAAGGGATCAGCGACAGCCCAACTCGCCCAAGCCCTCAACTTATAGCACCTGAAGGAAGCTCGGAATGGTATGCAAATTTGCAAGCCATCCAGAACCTCATGGGCGCTATATCGGACGTGCACGAATTAGCTGTTACTGTTGTTCCCTACCTGACTTGGGCAACTCCTGCAACTCGGTCAATACTGTACATGACTATCATGACTCTCCCAATCGGATTTTTGCCAATATCACCACAACAAATCTTTCTCGGAGGCGGACTTAGTCTTTTGTGTATAATGCACCCGTTTTTCCAGAATCTTCTCCCGGGAATCGTCGCTCAAATAACACCTGCTATGCGTGTAATCTGGGAGAGGTTATTGGACGATCTCAGAATGGAAGAACGCCACGTTGAAGCGCGAGGAGGTTTTCGTGTCGAGTTACGTCTACCTGGTTTTCGAACAATGCATATACCAGCTACCCTAAAATCCATTTTGGGAGTTGACTCGTCGGAGAAGGTGCCAGCTCAGTATCCTATTCCAGAACCGGACGAAGAGCGCATGCTCGAGGTCGAGTTGTTTGAAAACGAGCGGTGGGTGGCAGGCTCCGGATGGAAAGCAACGAATCTTCGGACGGGAGAACGGCGAGGGTTTACTAGGGGTAGAGATGGATGGAGCGCGGGAGATGTGAAGGGGCTGGACTATGGAAATGTCAGGTCTGATATTTCTACTCGCTCATCGAGCTCATGTATCTGACGCGCCTCTGGTCCAATCCGCTCCATTTGTCATCAGCAGTAATCTAACATTCGACCTGAGCCCAGGATGGAGGTTCGTCGAGACAGAGGACTGGAGGATCGACTGGGTAGGCTCGTGGATAGCGTGCGGTTCTGATAGTGGTAGGCTGGATGTCTCGTCCAATATTTCTGACATATACTAACGTTTTCTCAGACGGATGGGTCTATACCAATGATTCATGGCTGAACCCAAAGCCATTCCCGCCCAACGAGCTCGTTCAAACCACTTCTAGTGCCGCGGCCAATGCCTTGGGTCCTGGAGTGACTAGGAGAAGAAGATGGAGAAGACGGATATACCGCGTCAATGTCTAGACCATCATCTCGTGTTGTCCATCGCGTGTCCTTTGGGTGCACATTCAAACTGTAAATTATTTGGCGAACGTAATCACCAAAAGTATTCAAAACGTTGCCGCATCATCGGTACCGCCAAAGCAGTGCATTTTCGGCATATTTAGATGTGGTCTCAGTTGGAGACTTCAGCCCAAGGATAAGGCGGAGAAACAATGTGATAGAGCTGACCGAGATTGGCCGTAGCCACAACCAGAACGACACGGGCACTTCGGAATTTTGGTTATATGCTACAAAAAATATATGTATTGCTCTCCAGTAAATGAGTATTGTTATCCCTTCTGTAAGAGTGCGAACCTGTTCCCATAAGATCGAATCCAACACGAGGAGTCTAAGCGCCCACATTACAGGCCACGAGGTCGACAGCGCCTTATCCTTCTCTCTCCTTAGGGATATCCGAACATTCCAAGACACTTAGTTTCACGGCCTGTAAAAGGTGTTACTCGAGAGTATCGTCATCGAATATCGCGACCTTTGGCTCGCCCCTACTATCGATCACCCTACCAGCCACAATGTCAGTACCCCAAATGCTAAGCCCAAGTCGGATAATTTACCCTCTATACATTCCAGTGCTGTTCATGGGCATTGCAACTTGACAAAGGATAGTAAATTTACCGTACTCTAAGTTCACCCCTGATGAGCAATAAATTTGAGCTCACCATTTCCGAGGTTATCTAACGCAATAACTCCACCCATGCCACCCACTTCTCGGAGGTCTTCTACCACTTTTTGCGCAGCGCTCTTCAAACTTTGTCCCTGATACCTCATTCGCCTTGCTAGCGTCACTGCTGTTGCCTCCCTGATAAAGTACTGATACGTCTGTCATTATGAAAAGAATAAACTTCGGAACTATCCCGTGATTCTTACGTCTCCGTCACCGGTTCCCGAGATGCCTACCGCCCTAATCGTAGTCTTATCCCTCCCGAAAGCTTGAAGAACTTTGGCCCAAAGTCCTTTCCTGGGCTCAGACCATTTTTCAGCCCAATAGCCAGAGCCCATACTAGGTGTGTCGCCAATACGTCCAACAAGCTTATTGGTCTTACCACCGGTGCTTGTGCAGCAGGCTATATGCCCATTGACATCCAAAGCCACAGCGCCCACAGTCCCGGTAGGTAGCTGGTCGAGTGGCGGGTATGGTATGCCTTTACTTGGCTCTCCAGGGAGCGGCGTCTCGGGAAGACCCAGTCCGCGCCGGTGTTCGCGCCACCGATGCTCTGTCCAGTAGTAGGATGGATCGACGAGCTCTTGGCCCACCTGATGACCTATTTCTTCTGCAGCAGCTCCCGAGAGGAATGCATGCGGGGCAAGAGTGGGCTCTAAATAGAGCGCCCGAACCATCTGAGATGGGTTTTTGGCCCGCGTAAGGAGTGTCAGTGAGAAACCCTTGCGCGAGGCCGGAACAGATGGATGGGAAGGAGGTGGATGAGAAAGCATTATAGAGGCTTCAAGTTCGTTCTATGCAGCCCGTTAAGTTGACAAAACTCGAACCAGTATTACACGATAACGACTTGCCTTTCCCGCAGCATTGAAGACCGCTCCGTGTCCAGCATTAAACAGCGGACAGTCTTTACATATCGCTTGTTAATATATTCATCAAGTGTATTTAGCTGCACCGTACCTTCCAATACGGTGACTGCTGCCACAGCAGCATCCATCGCTTGTCCACCAGACTTCAAGACATCGTTTCCGGTAACGAGTGCTTTCCTAAGAGCCTCTTTATATAGCTCCCTTTGAGCTGGCGTCGAACTACATATACATTCAAAGTCAGATAACTTATTTAATAATTCAATAAGATTTATATACTTCTTCTTGAGTAGTAGTCCAGCACCTACGAGCCTGCTATCAGCTCGTGATAGACTGCGTGAGAACACGTTGCCAACTTACCACCATGAATTACTAGCACTGGCCCAGGCTCTCCTTTGAGGGTGTGCGCAGCGAGGTTTGGTTTCTCCACTAGGTTTTCGTCAGATCCTTTCTTGGACATGTTGTTTAGCATAGTGTATGGAGGATCGGCAAGATCGGCTGGAATGTCTGAATATAGAGGATAGAGGTACGCAACAGCTGGACAAGATAAGATAAGATCTCCAAATTCTTGATCAATTTGAAATACACACATAAATTTCTTGTGAACGACCATATTAGAAGGGCCAATCACCTGTGGCACCTGATACTTTACTTGCCCACCACCGAAGGGACTCATTATGAGCAAAGGAGATATAGCTACCGCTCAAGTGAATGGAGAGTTCTCCATCAAGCCAGAGGCGAAGCAGCCTCAGCTAGACACCTCTCAGGTTTGTTGTTACATTCATTCCGCCATGGGTCGAGCTGACTTGGCCAATTCAACAGTGGCCATTGCTGCTGAAAAACTACGACAAACTCCTGGTTCGTAGCTCTCACTTTACTCCCATCCCACAAGGGTGCAGCCCTCTAAAGCGGGATCTCCAATCATATATCAAGTGTGTATATTTTCAAAGCCTGAGTTTGGATGTGCCATATTAATAAATCTGCAGGTCTGGAGTCATCAACCTGGACAAGCCTTCAAACCCCTCATCTCACGAGGTTGTTGCTTGGATCCGACGCATCCTTCGAGTCGAGAAGACTGGCCACAGCGGAACTCTTGACCCCAAGGTCACTGGCTGTTTGATTGTTTGCATTGACAGGGCAACGCGATTGGTGAAGAGCCAGCAAGGCGCTGGTAAATTATCTCCTTATTATACTTTCTACTACTAACTCATTCGTACCTCAGGTAAGGAGTATGTTTGCGTCTTACGACTCCACGATGCACTCGAGTCGGAAAAGGCCCTCCCTCGTGCTCTTGAAACCCTGACCGGTGCTCTCTTCCAGCGACCTCCCCTTATTTCCGCCGTCAAGCGACAGCTCCGTATCCGAACCATTCATGAGAGCAAACTCCTCGAGTTTGACAATCAGCGAAACTTGGCTGTATTCTGGGTTAGCTGTGAGGCCGGAACTTACATCCGAACATTATGCGTCCACCTCGGCCTACTTTTGGGAGTTGGCGGACACATGCAAGAGCTTCGACGTGTTCGTAGTGGTGCGATGAGCGAGAATGACGATATTGTAACTATGCATGACGTTTTGGACGCACAATGGACGTATGACAATACCCGCGACGGTACGACGCCCGCATATTTATTTTTAGCTATTATTTACACCTTTTTTTTGTCGCAGAATCGTATCTGCGACGGGTTATCCGACCCTTGGAATGCTTGATGGTCGGTTACAAGCGAATCGTCGTCAAGGATAGTGCCGTCAACGCCGTCTGCTATGGCGCCAAGCTCATGATTCCGGGATTGCTGCGCTACGGTGAGCAAGCATACGTACAGCTTCAGTAAGCAAATACTAATCGTTACAAAACAGAGGCCAACATTGAAGTACACGAGGAAGTCGTACTAATGACCACCAAGGGAGAGGCCATCGCGCTCGCTATTGCTCAGATGTCCACTGCTGACTTGGCATCCTGCGATCATGGGGTTGTTGCTAAAGTCAAGCGATGCATCATGGAACGTGATACCTACCCCCGACGATGGGGCCTCGGTCCTCGAGCTCTGGAAAAGAAGAAAATGGTCAAGGACGGCAAGCTCGACAAGCACGGTCGGGCCATTCAGGGCGTTACCCCTGCCTCCTGGACCAAAGATTATGTTGACTACTCTGTGCAGCAGGACGAGGAACCTGTTCCTGTGAGTATTACTCCTGATCCTGATATGTGCATATACTGAATTTTTTCCAGACCCAGCCTCCTGTACCAGCCTCTGAACCTCCGGCCACCGTAGAAGAAGCGGAGACTGAGCCCAAGGAGAAGAAACGCAAGCGCAAATCGGAGGTGGCTGAGGCGGACGTGACGATGCAAGACGCCGATGAGGATGAAGGCAAAGACGAGGAAGATGAGGAGGCGCGAAAGCAGCGTAGAAAGGAGAAGAAAGAGAAGAAGGAAAAGAAGGAAAAGAAAAGAAGGGAGAAAGAGGAGGCTGCGAAACTAGAGGAACAAACGGTAAGTATCCCTTGGACTATTATATGAAACGTAATCCTCACAGGCTTGACTTAGTCTCCCGAGAGGAAAAAGGCCAAGAAGGCCAAAGATGACGACGCATCTACGGACTAGGTTTGCTCTGAACTTTGATACAGTGCACAGTACAAAAGGTTTTTGTTCGCCATGTATAACTATCTGTCGTTGATCACACTCTATCCAATGAAATCACAAATACTGCGTCACCGACAGCTAGACACTATAGCATGATAAGATCCTGAAAATCAGTATATCAGTAAATGACATCTTTTTTCAGCATAATTTGGTCTGAAAACTACAAAGTCAGTATGGTTTCCTCAGTACGAATCAGACCAAGAGAGGATTAGTATTTAAAGTTAGCATATATTGGTCTTGATTTCAGTTCAATTCCTACTTAAATATACATTCTTATTTTCAGTATTTTAACCTTGTACAGTGAGAATTGAGTTGTAAGTTCGCGGCATGTGCCCTGTATGTCATGCACATTTTAAATCAAACTGGTCAAGCACGACCAGAGTTATATACCACAAGGCAAGGATATTACATATAATAACGATCACCAATGTTACCCATGCCTGGAGTAATAGACCAAAGACGCCTCCCTGGTGTACCGTCTTCATGATGAAGCCAAGCCTCCTGGAGCCCATCATCAACCGCCCCGCACACAAACCTTATCCCTGGGAATGTCTTTCGAATGACGGCCATTCCACCTCGGGGAACGCCGAGGAAAGTGACAAAGATAATGTGATCTTCAGCAACACCGTGATCGAGTAGCACCCGTATCGCCATCAATGCCGCCGCTCCAGTTCCGATCTAAGCAGGAGCTGGGATGAGTATGTCAGATTTGGGCAATATCCAGATCTCACCTGGGCATCGAGTAAGAACACCCACGCATCCCCACTTTCTTCCCTCCTTTGAACAACCGATGGGAGCATACTATGCAATAACATCGGCTCCCCTGAAGAAGGATCAGATTGAATGAGAAGAGACCCAATGGCGATGTCCCGCATCACGCGCCGAAGACCCTTCTCGAGCATGCCCCCTGCGCGAACAATGCTGTGGAGCAATGGTTGAATATTTCTTGGCGACCAGACTTTAGAAGCAAGAAACCCACGTAACAGAACAGATTTGCCTGATAGGGTTATCCATATCGACATCCTTGCCGTCTGCAATGGCCCCAGTTGGAGTAGACACGTTTATGTTCTTGAATGGTAGGACCTCCATTGCCTTCTCGCAGATCAGGGTGGCCAATCGGTCCGCGTAAAAAATGAAATCTTCTCGTGAGGTCTCCTTGTCACGTAAAATAGTATATATGCCCTACATAATTGTTAGATTCGCTTAACCCCGTACATTACATCAAACGTGCCCTTAATTGCGGGGTTTGGGGTAACACAATCAGATTGCAAGATGTGTCTGTCGTCACAGTTGGAGAGGTGATTATGTGGACCAGGGAATCCGCACGAGCTAACTTGTCCCTGAACTGGAAAGAACGTTCTGAAAGCTTCTTGCGGATGTGTGTCGTAATGAGATCTATCGCAACGGCGTTCCTTACTCCTGGTACGATCTATACGGTCTATGTGAGCAAACAATTCGTTTCCAGCATTTATTTACCAACAATATCTGCATATCTACATCTTTCGTCAGTATGCAATGGCCACATATTGTGCTTCACTTGCCTTGCTGTAGGTGCGACGAAATAGTCATAGGCCGGTTTTACAAATCGCAAGTATCTGGAGAATCTGTCGAAGCATATATCTTCTATCATCGGGGAGTACTTACTGTTCGAGAATACCATCGACATCACGCCCTCGTTCTGCGACATCACGTTTAATTCGACGTGCCAGCATAAGATCCGAGTCGCATTGTACGAATATCTAAACCTGGTGTGAATATTGAACACTATTTTATGTCGGAAACGCTAACCTTGACATCGTAAAGGTCTCGCAACTGAGGATCTTGCAATGCCATGATGCCCTCGACTAAATATTACAATAAGTCAGAACTAAAAATAAATTTACTAATGATCAACCAGATTATTTACCGATTATGATATTTGCTCCATACAAGTATTTCCTTTGCTCCATTCTCTGATGTTCCGTAAACGAATAGATTGGCACGTTCGCTTGCCTACATCCTTTCAAGTCTCGTAGGCACTGGCCGAAAGTAAGCACGAACCGATAGATGTTATACAAAAATACTTACCTGAGCAAACAGTGGCATATCAATTGCGTCCGGATCTTAGTTAAATGCAGTTGAAAATTTGAATCACAATGAATCTGTATGAAAATGCTTACGATCGAAATCCTTCAAAAAGTCATTATACAAAGTAAGGATCACGCAGGGAGTTTCATCCGAGAATCATAGACTTACATATTGGTTTGCAAAAGCCAGTTCCAATTCCTCCGCAGTATGTTCTTTGTAGAATGAATCCTGGGACATAATGACGACAGAAGGTATCGCTACCTCAAATTGTCAGTTGGTGGGTCACACGATCAGGTAAAAGAACCTACAGTCCATAGATCGAACTATCTCCTGAGCGACATGAGTCTATCGTAATAGTAAGATCGCCTTTATGATAAGAAAGAATAAAAAAGACAGGAGCTTATTGGCTGACCTTGCCGCTGGCAGAACCGCCTTTGAGATTGCTTGATGTGAAAAAATACCAGACGACCGCGTTGTGCTCTCACCTGCAATCCCGATAACAAAAGCGTCCGTCAAGGGTTTTCCATCCTGACCATACCTACCAAGAATATATCACATAAGAATTGGTAGCAAATTAGTAGCGAATTATACTCACCAAGGCGGCCGCCCATGAGAAACCAAGAGCTTGTTCTTGTCACCAGCCGCTGTCAACGGTACATTATTCAAAAAGGGCGTTTGGCTCGTGTGTGTTCGAAAAATTGTTGGCCTTCGCAACGCCTATTGACGTTTATTGAGATACAGCTTAGTTGTACTATTTATATGAGCAAATAACGTTATTTATACCATATTCAATCAAGAAGAGTTGTGCATGCCAGCAAATCCTAAACGCGTTCTCCTGCGTTGAAGACCCGTGCGTCACGTGATTCGCCGGAACGGTCCGGTGACCCTTTAGCTCAACTCGTCTATGGACTAGACCATTAAGGATTGAATAGAATACTGGATGTATGCATTGTTTCGTGAGCGCTGTACGAATTTTATGGACACAATCAAGCGTATTCATTTTCGGAATCAAGTTCAGGGGTGAAAAGTGGTACAAGGCTCAGGTTATGATGGCCAAGTGATCATGAGCCATGTGGTTCAAACGGCAACCCCGGCGGTTGCATTCGCCATCGGAGCCAAAGCTTGCATCAGAGGGTCGAGTGCCCTCGTCCAGAATCCACCCAGTCACGGGTCACGTATTCGTGCTTCAAATCATAGTGTTTCAAGCATTCGGAGCCGCACACCCTTCACAAACCAAAGCCTTTCAGGGGTGCGTATCACACGGATTTTTGGCCCCATGACCAGCGACGAAGTATGCTAAACCAGCCGTTCCTGGTAGTCGAGGTGTGTCTGCCATCGTAGAGAAGACTCGCCGGCCGGGGCCTGTGTCAATAACCCGGAGGGGGGCGAAGAATTTCGCACACGAGCGACAGGCCAGTTCTCTGAGATACCTGAATGTGTGCGTGTAGCTAGCCTAAAATTTGAGTTGGACGGTATTGACGTACTATAGTTTAATGGTATAGGGTGGCACTAACCGGCAGTAGATTCCGTACCTCACATGTGACCTCTAGCCATTGTACTAACACGGCGCCAAGTATAGAACTAGATCGATCGTCCCACAAAGCACGCAAGTGCCCGGGAAAACCATAGACACATTCAATAGCATAAGTAGCCGACACGTCGCAATGCATTTGGGTTTACGTGGCTAAATGGCAGACTCTTCTGCCCGGTTTCTACTGCGCGTTCTCTTCGACGCAGATGCGACGCCAGGCGACACGAGGTTGTACACCGCCGAGAAACAAATTAGACATTCTTCGGCCATATTACGCCACTGGACGCATGGTTGAGATTGATGATGAGCTTTGTCTATGTATCTGCAACCTTCAAAAGACATGCCCGAACCAAACTCTCCATTGTGGTTGAAGAACGTTCGCGACCCGCGAAGCTACATGCTTATGGGCGGAACAAATGCCGAAACGTCCTCGAGTTATATTTAACCACAGGTTCTCCCGGCGAAGGCCTTGAAGGAATTGCAATGTATATACCTGGCATATAACACAAGAAGCGTATTAACGTACCGGTGCTAAAAATGGATCAAGGACACATCCCCCGCATGGATATCAATCAAAGTTCACGAATCGAAGCCCCGAGGCTAGTACCTACACAGGTGCTCATACCCTCTGAAATGCTGAATATTCATTAAGTACCGGATGTGGCGGTCTGAAGTTCCGCGACCCATGACTGTCCACGAGGCGATGCAACCCCAACAGAAACCGGATTTGTTCGGACGAATGAACGACGAGCGAGAGGCAGGTGGGCGCAGTTATAGATTTACACATGGTCGCACAAAGCAGATTCGTAGTCCATAGAAGTAGCCAGATTAGAATCTCATAGGATTAGGTTTTGGTACCCAAGAATACTATAATAGGAATTAAAAATTTCAGGTAAAGCCGCGTTTCTGAATGCTCAGATGACCCAAGAACTAGCCGGCTGGACAGTCAAAAGGAGGATTCCCACGTGCGCGCGTATGATCAAGCCTGATGTATAATATCCAAAAAAGCACGTAAAGGGATTCATACCGCCATCGCTATTGCGCCATTCCCACACGATGATGGTCATGAGTAGAGTGGAGCATCCCGCCCATGTTTGAAAATTCAATGGCCAGGATAAGCGTTCGTCAAGCGCCGTCCTAGAATAGCATAACGTGGGGTAATAGAGTGATGCTCAGAAGGTTATAGAAGGTATCTGCGTAAGGTCGGCATCGCCAAGGGGCAACGAATTCAGAGAACGCACGGTGGGGTCGAGGTCAGCTGTCAGCAATCACGTAAGGGACAACACAGGTAAATATTGCATTTGAGACTCGGACCCTGAGTTCCCCGCACCATGGACAGGCTTTGCATAAATTGAGTGGTCAGCTGCTCCATTTCACGACAACTCGTTCTCCCCCAGCAAACTTTTTACCCCTTACAATCCTCTACTACTTGAATGCAGACTAGCGTAGGATACTTCCCAAAGTCGTACCCAGCAGAGCTCTACGAGAGCGTCTGTGCTATTGTGAGCACCGTCTCCTGAATAGCGTTACGCTTATTATTGATCGAAATTTCTAGATTTTTGAGCTCTCATTGCCACCTGCCTATTCCTCCCTTGATCCCCTTATCCAAAAGGAAGATCCAAACTCTCCGGTCGCTCTCCCATCGGCATATCCGGCAGCTTACTGGAGTGAACCTATTGCGCGTCGCACACTCGCGAGCCTCTCTTTGGTGAACAAGTCATGGCGTGAGGCGGCCAAGCCATATCTCTGGAGGCGCATTGAGGTAGGTCCAGTCTTGTTATTAGTGTACGTCCTGTGCTCACTTGGTGGATTTTTCTGCCGCCACACTTGTGTAGATTCGCCTTCCTCGTAGCTGGCTCGGAGTATTGGAGGAAGTCGGAGGTGGAGACGCCGAAAACGACAATTCTCAAGACAATGAACTCGTGACTCGTACTGTTAAACAGGCCGCTGAGGCCGCTGCCAAAGTTGGGGGGGCTTGCGCCATTCAGATCCACGAGTCGATCATGGCTAAGCTCGGAGTGATGGAGCAACAAGATGCGGATTTTGTACTGGACTCCGGAATCCCGGTTGAACTCCTGTCGCCGCCGGCTTCCCGTGAGCCCAGTCCAGGTCGGCTCCGGGCAAAAAGTCCAGGGCGGTGGCGCATTCTCAAAACCGTGCACGATCTAGCCGAAAGCGCGGCAGGCGCATATGGTACGTGTGTCAGTTTGACATGCCCTTTTCTCTTGACTTATGCACGTGTGCTCTAGTACCTACGCCAGATGACCCGAGGCCAGGGAGGTTCATCCAGCACCTCGACTTCAGTCATTTTAGGACTATTGGCATGCGTCGATCTGTTGGTGAAGGTGTCAACAGCCGGTTCGTCACCGGCGATCGATTAGAAACCCTCTTAAAGGTAAGCTTCATTAATTGGATCTTGTTTCTATTTTTGTTCTGATGATGCTTTTTAGGAAATGCCGAATCTCATCACGTTCGGCGCGACTGAGTACATGGATGGAGCCCTCACTCTTGGTGTTTTGACGGAACTCCTCTTACGTGGTCGACGACTGGCAGCGCGCACTCGGGGCCGCATGCTCCCGGCTTTCATCAATGACGTTGATGACGACTCAGAACGCAGGGCGGATTGCCGGCCCTTGCAGGCACTTGACCTCTGCGGTTGCGTCAGTGCCGTGTTCGTCCGGGCTCTCGCGGATTTTGTCTCCCACAACCTTTTGAAAGAGGACGGAACTAGCCCCAACGAAGAGGACGCTCGCGGACGTGTCGGCCGACATGGCGCACGTGATGAAGATGATGAAACGCCGGTGGCCGCGCTCTACGGCTTGCAGCGCCTAGGCATGCGTGGTGTAACCTCTGTTCCACCAACGATCCTGACGCCATTTGTCCTCGCTTGCCCGCACCTGACTCACCTTGACTTGTCTGGTACACGTTGTGGACCCGAACTATTGGATGCCCTCGCCGAGAGTCCGAGTGTCAAGTTGGTCTCGCTTAACTTGGGCCGATGCTCCCGTTTGACTGGCCAATCACTTGTTGACCTACTATGCTATGGGCGCTCGACTCGCGATCTCACAGAATTGTGTTTGTACGGCGACGCTACCCTCCCATCTCCGCTAAGCGAATCCGAACTCACTACTTTGATCACCGAAGCTCCATGCTTTGTTTCTGGATCCCTCCAATATCTCGACTTCTCTAGCGCTCCCCTGACACGTGCACATCTCGAACGTCTTGCTTCACAACCTGCCCTTCGCTCCCTTGGCCTTTCTCACATTCCCGCACTGCCACTCGAGGACATTGCGTGGTTCATCTTGAACAAGGCACCTGATACAGAAATTCTCACTCTGATCGGCACTTCCCCCGAGATCGCACGTGGCGGGAAGGTCTCGCTCGCCTTGCATAAGCACATTATCCGGCCACTATGCACCCCTCCGTTCCGGATCACCGGCTTACCCGGCTCATCACCTGCTACCGCCACGGAGATCCCCACCCGACTCCGGGTAATCGAACTCTCGATCGCCACTCTGAACGGGTTGGGCGCTGGGGCGGGCGCCTGGCGTATCGTGCGGAGCAAGGGCGGACGCGGGTTCTATGTTGACTCGAGTGCCGGATGGGTTGCTTCCCCCGAGAACCACGGTGCGGTCTTGCAACGAGATTTGCCCGAGAGCCATCCGCTGCGCGCCGAGGTCGAAAGACTAGCAATGGCAAACGGAAACGTGAGCAGCGGTGTGGGTTGGCACGCGCGCAAGATGGAGGTGCTTTACGGAACGGGAATGCTCGGACGAGAAGATGGATTGTACGGTGCTGTGTCTTTTGCATACCAAGGATAAATACCCCCTGTGTTCGGTGATATATGATCGGTTTCTTTTGGGTCAGTTCTAGATATAGGTCACTGGGTTAGGTTTGGGTCAAGGTTGGAATCTTGTTCATGCATCTAATTTTGTTCGTCCTCTGCTCTCTCTCAGCTTATGTTTTGATATATAGTTATGAACATCTGTACAAAAAAGCAATCAGTCAATAAAATTCTTTCATGTTCTTTCTTACAAATCGTGCCCAGATCGGTTGGGCTCGATAGTGGTACCAGCCTGTGATTTTAACCTAATGAAAATAAGGGTGGACCTTCAAGTTGAAAGAATCTCAATGTGTCTTTTAAGTTTGCCCGGGTGTTCATATCTTTTTAGCATGATTCATACTAAGCTTAAGTTGCGCTGAGATCGTTGTTTTCAGCTGGCAGCATCGTACTGGGTGAGAAAATTTTAACAGATACACTAACGCTCAGAACCTTGTTGTATCAGTGGCGATAATGAAGAGGCTGTGGATCGGAGCCTGCGGAGACCTACGAGCCAAGTCTTGCGCGAAGGATGCGATGGTCGAGTGCGCGGCCACGTGCGCGAGTCGTTTTCCGATCGTTTTCATACCATCAAAATCTGTGGCTCCACGCAGTGGCAATCATTGGATGTTGGTCGTTGCCGATCACATCCACATCGTGCGTTCGGTCTACCAACGCGCTCTTTCTTGTTTTATGTCCCACCCACCATCCCTGAGTCCACGCATATGTGAACATGCATTGGTACGTGTTGTAAGTCTCGATTCGTCATTCTATGGTATATTATTTCCTGTGCCGACCTTTATACAGCTGTCGCTAGGGATGGCCCACCCGCCCGCGAGTGCTGGCTCGCGTATGGGTGCCCCAGACCCCTCATCCGGTGCATGTGTGCGCTGGATTGCCCAGACTAAACTGGTACCTGGCGACAGAACATATCTTGCGCGATCTCACGACTGACAGAGCACCGGAGCGTAAGACGGAGTGTCAGCAAAATCCCATCGCTATGTATTTCCACGAGCCTGCACGGCTGGCTCATCCGTGTGTACCGGCTATCTACAGATTTTGTGTTTCCGCGGACGGTTGGCGAAATCTGGACTTGATGCCAACTTTCTATACATTTGGGCCCACCTGGCTCTGTCCCCTTGTGTGGGATATTTAGCGCATGTACGCGACCATGGCCAATCAATGTCACATATATTTATGAACGGTCAAGAAGGTGAAGGTCATTGGAACCAAGATGGATAATTAGCCTTGACGTGCTAATTAAATGAAGGATATTTCAAATTTCTTGGTAATTTTGGAGCGGAGCATTGACGAGTCGATAAAGAGACCAAAGTATCAATAGCATATATGCGTTGCGTAAGGGTGATTATCATGGGGTACATATGTTTTTACTAACGTGATTCGGACGTATAACAACTCGCCCATGCATCTCCCATCTGAGTCCTATCAAACTTCAGCCGAACATATCCATAAGGCGACATAATAACCTCGGTTCTCGGCCGCATTACAGCCCTTCGGAGGTCTGCTGGCACCCATACGAGCAGCCTCGACTCATCATCCACCACCCATCCACCTTCATTGAGCGTCCAATCACAGAATTCACACATAGAACCTGACATGGCCTACAAATATTAGGCCAACAATATCAATACGAACCTCAGCAAACAGCTAGACTTTGGCGCACCCTTTCTTCCGCACTTCGAGCATCATGTACATGTATACTCATATCGTCGGGAGAATGTGACAAGACATGAATGCCATCTGGCGAGTAATCGGCCGAATCAATCCAATGATTATGACCGTGAGGTATTTCGACCACTATTTCTCCTGTCCGAGTATCCCATATCAATATTTCTTCACCGGAGCTAGATAAAAGGCGGGTGCTATCCGGAGAGAAACTTATGGAGCGGATTACACCACAGGGCCTATGAAGAAAGAGCGATTGAGCTGTTGCGCCGGTGTGTGCGTCGAAGATCAATATCATAGTGATTAGGTCATCCTCTCCGCCCACACGTGCGGCGATGAAGGCGCCATTAGGCGAATACGCAACCGCGCACTGTGGCGGATAGTTATGACTGAGAGATGCAATTGTAAGCAGTGTTTGGGCATTAGTCGCGTCCTTTACTTCCAAGTGGCCATCCAGGTCGATTATTACACAAGTACAATCAGGAGAGAATCGGGGACTTCGCGAACGCCTATGAAAACTAGAACTCGATACTAGAGTAAGCACATGCGAGCCAGAGTGAGCCTCCCAGGTGTCGATTTCTCCTTGGAATCCTTCGGTAAGGATGAGATTGCCATCAACTGAGTACTGGACCGTTTGAATTGGCTTGTCAAAGTATATGTTGATTGGACCCAGCACTATCTCCCTTCTCACAATATCCCACACACACATTCTCCCTCCACTGCTCCCCGATACAATGCGATTATCCAGGAAGTCAACCGCCAAAATTCGTCCCGTATGAACCTTGATGGGTCCCGCCTCCATATCTCCAGTATAGGTGTTCCAAATGCATAGTGTCCCGTCTACAGAGCCAGACACGAATTGCGCGCCATTGGATGAGAGTTTCACCGATGTCATGTGCTCGGATAGCGCGTCGCATGCACCAGCCCTTGGAGTATGAAATTGGACATCCCATACACACATAAGCCTGCCTTGGCATCCAGAGAAAAGACGACTACTATCAGGTGAGAACGCCAACGAAGTAACAAAGGATGTGTGTCCTTCGAGAGGCCCGCACCAGCTCGCCAGTTTCCGAGTCCCATACATATATTGCATGCCCATAGTCTGCGATGGCAATATGCCTTCCATTGGGCGAGCACTCGATCAACCAGATCGCCCCGGGATTTCCCTGGAGCGTAGCGAGCACCGTATTTCCAGTTTGCGTATCCCAAGCACATACACTATTCGTAACACTACTAGCACCGATTACGCGAGAATCATCAGGGGAAAATAAAAGCAGGTCTGTTGAGCTAGTGGTATCCAGTGGAGCCAAACAATGGACCACATCCCCGTTCTGAGTGTCCCACACCTTCACCAAGTCAGATACCACAGCTGCAAGTAGGCCACCGCTCGGTGAAAGTTTCGGAGTACCAAGCTCGCCTTGAGGGTGGAAACGAAGCAACAGACCTCCAGTTTCGGTATTGAACACCCATATATGTCCATCATTCAATACCATCATAACTCGCATAAGGTCGACAGAGAACCAAAGCGGATTGGTAAATGTGATTTCGCTTTTAACATAGAGTGGCCCAAGTACTATGGCTCCGCTATCCGTTCCCCACCCCACAACTTCGACACCACTGTGCTCAATAAAAAATGCGGCGAGAACTCGGGTCCCATCAGCCGAAAATCCGACTGATCGTATATAACCTTCAGGATGTTGGAGAGGTCCCAAGGCAACTCTTCCATTACTTGAGTCCAGCACCAGCCCTCATTATATATATCAAATCCAACTGCAAGGTACGATCCGTCGGGAGACATAGTTATCTGGGAGATAGGCCTCGTGTGCGACCATCTAGCAAGGTGTGCGAACTGTCGTTGACCAAGGGCTGGGCCTTCTGCTTCTACCGGCCCTTCTATATACCGAGCATAGTGCTTGCCAATCGGACTCAATCGTGGCCAGAACGCCAGCATAGACACGTATATATGCGGTGTGCTTTGTGAGACGCTATTTGAGCTGAACGTTTCTACAAATCGTTGTCCATCTTCCGCTAGTTCCACTATATCTTCATTCCCTAAAAGCTTCTCTGTCCATATCAGAATCCGTATCATGCCGTATCAACAAGTCTTCCTTACATTGCACAACTCGACCACCGTTCTCATACCATCCACCCCCACCCTCATTAATTTCCTCAAGTTTAGTACCTCCATCCACAGCAGCAGTCTCAACGCTAAGAAGCCCTGGAGTTGCTCCCTCATATCTGCTCCACAGTCTCCCATCTCCATATGCTTCATCCAGTACTCGCACGCATACGCAGGTCCAACGGGATTGCCGCCGCCACCCGCTCTTCAATGTTCGGCACATCATCGTCTGCTAGGTATGAAGACTCTAGTCCACAGATGTTGAACTGCGGGTGTGTCCTCTTGATAAGTTCCAAGCACTTCTCGCTAAGTATTTGATGATGTGTAGTAAAGTCGCAGTGGTATGCTTTGGACCGCGTCAGGTTAAACATAAAGTCAGGAAACGATACATGCAGCGTAGTCACCAGCTCGTCCGAGCCTACCACGTGGACCACCGACCACAGCGGCCGAAGCGCTGCTCGTACCCGATCGACGCTAGCCATTTGCAAGAGCTCGCATAAACCAGAAACCGTGAGAGGCTCGCGTACACATATCACAGTGTGTAAAACCTGGCGGATACTGTCCCGTTCGATCTTACGAAGGTGTTGATCGCCGAGTGCAGCTTCGAGTATGGTGGTGTATAGCTGATCGATCTCTCTATGCTCTCCATCATCTTCATATCGTGATGCACTCAAAATCGTGCGCAGCCGACCATCAGGATCGCTCTGGAAGTTGTCGTATCCAATGTACGGTACCGCCGTTGCCGCGTATATAAATAGCGCTCCCGCCTTTTTAACCAACGACGCAATATGAGCCTCTGACGGCTTCATCCGAATTAGCTCTGTCCGTAGGTACGTCTCTATATCCGTCTGCACTTCGTCCTTATTGATTTCATGCAGTACTAGCCGTAACTTTATCCGTTCATGAGTCATTTGGTCACGGATCTTCGGTTCTGGCCGGCTTAGTACAACGAACTTGATCGGTAGGCCCGCTGCCTTGCTGAGTAGTACATCCAGCATACATCCAGTGCTTTGTTGGTTGTCGCATTCATCCAGGGCATCCAGCACGACGACCAACCCTTCAGGTAGCGCACTCTCAGCTTCTTTAAGAGGCTTAATGATCAACTCCTCAAACTGAAGATGTGGTAGAGTCCTGTGCAAGTCCGGATCCTTTCTCAGTGCAGTCGATAAGACGGAGTGGAACGGGCGAGAGAACCGAGCAAGTTGATAGGCAATTGTTGAGACAATGAGGTTCACATCTCTGCACTCGGGTAGTGTACGAGAGCAGAAGAAGCTTGCTGCTAGTCTATGGGAGGAGTCCAGCTCGAGGCAGAGGCTATATGCGATCGTGGTTTTGCCGGTACCAGCCATGCCATTCAGCCAGTACACACCTCTCCCATCACCTCGAGTCCAGTTGAGCACTTCGGCAAGCACCTTGATCCGAGTTCCAGGAGTGCATTCTCTACGTTTGAGGTCTGCCCCTTCAGCTGATTTGTACCTGGCCGAGAGCGAAGGCGAGAGCCGGTCAATGGCAGAGGACATTCGATCGAAACGAGTCCCCTAGACACTGTGTATCAGACACAATCCCTTCACCTCAAGTATACTCACAGTCATTTGATCTTCTGCCATCTTCCACATTGATAGATTTGCGTTTAACTTGTAGGGATTTGGCAATTATTTCTTTTTGCACCAACCATCACTACTTACCGTCAGCCGGTGCAAGTGCCTCTCCATCCGCCGATAGCAAGCTAAAATCGTATCCACCTCATTCTTTGCCTCAAGATACCGCTTGCCCGAATTTCGACTCCGTTTGTTTTTTTATATAATCCAGCTCTTCATTTATCGACCTATTGGAAGCAAAAGGCTTCTATGTATTACCAAACATCAACTGTTGCGGATGAGGACCTACTTGCACAAGTTGTCCATACTGGATGTCATAATAATCGAGGAACCCTCGCCGAAATATCTTTGAAGATCTTCGAGTAATTTCTCCAACCGCATCTGAAGTTCATCGTATTCTGTTTGGCTCGCCTCGGCCATCTGTGATAGATGCCAATAAGCGAGAGAGGGTCAATTTGAGAAAAAGAGAATGCTTACCTCGTATATGTCAACGTATTCTACAAACGTATCAACTATTTGTTTGATCGGTCCAAACACCTCCGTCGCTGGTCTCAGCAGCCTTGCAAATTCTTTCACACCTTTCCGCTTAGTTCTCACTGTATTGAAAGTCGCAGGAGCCGCCGACGTAGGAATTTCTACGTGAATGATTGATTTATCGTCGTCGATTGTGGTAGGTGAGGTGCCCGGATCCGTACATTCAATAGCTTGTGCCTTGGGCGCAGCTAAATATGGCGTTATCTCGACGGTAGTTCTCATTTGAGAACTTGTGGTAGGAGCGCCAGAAATTGATCCTATTGTGTCTGGATTATGCTGTTGGGCAACATCAAATACCTGGGAAGAATTTTGCCAGCCATGGATATCAGAGGTGTTTCTAGGTTGAGATGGGCCCGGCTGTTGGTTACCATCGACAAGAGCTAGGTCAGACTCTGCCGAAAGAGTGTTCGTATCAGAGTGTGTGCTGTGAGTAACAGAAGGAGTTCCTGTGACATCTTAATTATGATTTATCAATTAAATATCTATAACAATATCAATGGGAAAAGAAAGGCTTTGATTTACTTTCATCCGAGAATAAGTTCCGGAAGGTGTTTCTAGCATTTTTCAATCTTTGCCGAAGAGGCATCGTCGCGGAGATAAGGTAGGGAATCACGATTTGAACCGCCTTGATATATTCAGAAATCAAGGCCCCAGCGCTCAACACGCTGTACTATTGTGGTTTGCAAAATAGTTTGCAAACCGCGCTTAGTTTTTGATCAAGCAAGAAATTTTGGAGTCAAAATTATATATGGGCCGTATCTCTATTATTTCTGCATGTATTTACAAAACATGTGTACCAATAGTATTCTGCAGTCAACACGAACCAAACGATACGTTGAACTTGCCAAAAACTCAAGTTTTGGTAGTGCTTGTGATTTTGGATCCACACAGGTGCACGCTTTGGGTTGGTGTGTGGATTCCGTACCTAGTGTTTTGCAACAACTCTGTTGCTTCTCAGCTTGCTTGTGCGTAAACTATATATTTGGAGTCCGGTGATCTTTGCGCATCGATTGGTATTAATATGCCAGCAAAATTCACCCGAATGTGCGGTCAGAATTCAACACGTAGCAGGGGGGTATTCAACTTGTAACCTAAGTAAATTGTCTCAGAATGCCTCAATATAACGTGCGAACGAGTCGAAATAGCAAGTACTATTAGATTCCAAAGTGTTAGACATCAACCAAGGACAATGTATGCAAGTTTTCGTCATTCATTATTTAGTAAAGTAGTGGTAAAATCTGATCTACGAAGCGTAAAAAGGGTAGGTGAGCTATGCCAAAAAGTGTACCAGACTGAGCCTGTATACTGCTCCTTGAGGCGTACATAATTCATTACTGCCACCTTTTTAAGATAATCTACATAATTTAACTATAATAATTTCACTCAAAAAGGTTTACAGGATCCGCAAGTTGTTTATGCGCTATATCAGTGACAGGTGAGCCGAAGCGCGCTGAGGCATCACATGCGATATTTGACCGAGAGCGGAGGTCGCGGTCACGTGAGTCGGCTCCCCCCCCCCTTGATTCATATTTAAAGAGCCACACGCGAACAGAACTAACCGCTCACAAACCGAGGCAAACTACGCTAAGAAGGAAAGAGAAGAAAGGAAAAGAAACCGAGAGAACGACAAGCGAGGTAGTAAGCACGGGGGGGGATGTAGACCCAGTACAGGGGCCCTAAGGGCGTGGGACGGGAGGTCGTAAGGACTGGAGTGTGGCGGTCGCAAGGGATTATGGAGCGGTCTTAAGGACGTATGGAAGTGGACGTAAGGTCCTGCATATTCTGAGCGGTAGCCGGCGGGTCTCCAAGCTTTCTAATTCCCGATTTAGATATGAAATCAGCTACTGCCTCCAGTCCCGGCAGTGTTCCGAACAGCTCTTTCCCTGTGCGGTTGGGCGATGCACTTGTGAGTATGTGTCTAAATTCTGCGGTGTCTGGGCAGAAGAGGAGCGAATGTCTGGGCGTTTGTTCTGTTTCGTCGCATGAGCATTGAGAATTGAGGTGTGGGCGGAAGCGACCCCTATATTCTCCGTAGAGGCCGTGCCCGGTGAGGAATTGGACTAGCCGGCATTGTACGTTGCGGGACAGTGTCGTGTTATTGAAGATCGGGTGGAGTTTAAACGACGGGGCTCTGGGGATGTATGCGGATGAGTCCGGACGTGACGCGGTGTGTTCGTCCCAGATCTTCTTCCACGACCTCGATGCTCGTTTGCTAGCGTTCGCTCTTGATCAAGTGGTCGTCCTGTTGAATAGTGGTGTGGTTAGTAGGAGCTCACTCCCTTTCGCAGCTTCATCCGCTTGCTCGTTTCCTTGAATGTTCGAGTGTCCCGGTAGCCATTTGACAAGTATTTGGCGGTTGGGGTGGCCCGATAAGAAGGTGTGGGCGTGGCGGTGGAATATTCGGGAAGCGTATTGGGCGGGGTGTCTATGTGAGTGGATGATGGATCGAACAGCAGCCTGTTTGTCGCAGTATAGGTGTATGCGACTAGCCTGAACTTGTTCGGCGATCTGGTCGGATTTGCTGAGTCAGAGGGCGATGCCTAACATTTCTGCGTCGTATATATTGGCTCTTGGTCCAATGCTGGTCGATCCGTTTGCTAGAGTTTTTCTCCCATATTTGACGGTATAGCCTAGGCCGACTTTAGGGATGCTATGCAGGGTGCCGGCATGGGCGTCAGAGTAGCTGTGGATGGAGTTTCCGTCGGCGTTGGCTTCGGCTATTTCGATTTTGTTTTTGATAATCTTGGCTGCAGCTTTTTTGGAGTTGCCGGGGGACTTACCGTCTACGACGAGTTGGTCCGGCCATGGGTTATTGGGTACAGCGGGGTGGACGAGATATGGGGTGATAAACTCAGTGTCTGGGTGTGAGAATGACGCGGCGTGCTCGATGGGGGATCCGGGTAGGTTGAGCGAGCATGTAGACACGTGAGTCGGCCAGACACCATTCAATACCGCGATCTCGGAATGATGTGCTGAGCGTGAGGACTCAGACTGTCCTCGCGTTTTTCAGCACCCACCCACTATCCCTAGGCTGCCTGCGGGCGGCCACGGGCTCCCCCTCTTGTACCGCGTACAGAACCCACACATCATCCACAGCGACCGAAGCATAGGCTAAGTAACGAATTTATATGTGATACACTGAAGTAGACTATCACACGAACAATGAAGGAATAGAAATAACACAAACTTTCTAAACTCCCCGCGATACGCGACAGGAAGCAGTATAATTTAAATAAAGGCATCACAGATAATAATTACGGACACATGGTAGCATTGTAAATCTAAGCCCTCAGATCTCTTCGAATCATGACACAATGCCTAGTTCTAAACAATCGACAGAAGGATAGCTTGATAGAACTTTAGGCATTCGCGTAGTCCATATAGAAAAGATAATATAGTGTCTATCGCTCCGTTGGAGACCTCGCCCCTAACCCAACCGCTTCCCTCCTAAGCTCCTTTATCACAGTCTACATGGATGACTGTAAGTTCAGGATATTAAAAAGATAACGAGGTAAAAATATCACATACCGCCAGAGCTCCGGATTGACTCCGTTCTCAATCATGGACACGCATGTCGCAGAGTCTCGCGATCCAGTCCGGTATTCAACAGTTGAGAAATATCATATAGTGCTGCCCAAGGATTCGGTGTCGTTCTTACACACGAAGGTATAACTTACTGTCCAGCGTTTGTTGGGCATTTGCTACTCTAGCTGACTCGCGTGAAGATGACATGGTGGTTTGATCCAGGTCCCGTGAAAGAGTGACCAAACAAGACCCGCCGTTGCGCCGTGGCATGATACTATCATTTAGTCCCTCAACTAAATCTCCGATTTCATGTGGCATTCAAGATTCACTGCGATAAATTGCGTAGTAGGTATAATACTGCCAACTCTAGTACAAAATTTAACCAGCCTTCCAGTAAGCAATGTCACCATCGATCACTATTAATCATGGTTGTCAATAAAAAGGTGATTATCTTAGGAAGATCGCGCTTACTTTCGTATGGTTTTCCTTGCTGCCGCAATTTTCCAGCCTGTGCTCGATATTTAGCATAATGCAATCTGATAAAACCAATTCTTGACATACCGCCTTGACAGCTGATTCACTCCCGTACTCCTTCAAATCGTCATATGTCATGATTTCACCACACACAAACTTGTTCTCAAAGTCGGAGCTGCGAGGCATAAGCTTTGTCGTTCCACTGGATCCTAACACGAGCACTCACTGGATAACACCGGCCGCCTGAGGCGCCTTGGTTCCCTTCCTAATCGTCCACGCGCGAACCTCATCGGGCCCACACGTAAAGTACCGAATCAAATCCAAACTCGAATACCCTGCCTGGGTAATCTTGCCCAATGCGCTCGTTGCACCCGCAGCCTTCTCCTCCTCCTTCTTTTCCTCATCGCTCAACGGAGCCAACCGCTCCTCCAAAGCAACAGAGAACGGAATGAGTGGGTCACCTGGGTTGTTCTCGTCGATCCACGCTTTGATCTTGGGCAACCACTTGTTCTTCTTGCGGATGTAATCTTTTTCGGAGAGATTCACGAGGTAGGTGATGGGTTTGGCGGTGAGAAGTGTGAGCGAGTTGACGATTTCGATCTTGGGTAGTGTTACTGTGTTATAAATGCGTGATCAGAATAAAACTGACCTCCTTGTTCGTCCAGTCGCCTTTTCGCACATCTTTGTTATCTTCAGTCAGGATTTTGTGAATTTTCTCGACCGTAGCCTAGACCCGCATACAGTAAGCACCTAGATCCCAGAAGTAGGTAGCAAGTTTTGAGACATACAATTTCTTCCTTCTTTGCCTTGTCTGCTAGACTTGTATTGCTGAGACCTCGCCCGGTCTTCTTGAGACCATCGAGATGCTTCTCAACCCATTCAATGTCTTCAACCGCAACTCGGTCGAGATGATTCCATATCGCGAATAGGATCGACATCACCCTCGACATGGGTAACCTCTGCGTCATCGAAAGCACGAACAACCTGGAAGATACCATCTACCGCTCGTACGTGAGACAAGAAAGCATTCCCGAGACCAGCACCGGTCGATGCGCCCTGCGAGTCAAATTAGTGGAATAGATTGGGGAGCTAGGGTTTTGGTTTAGAACTCACAGCAGTGAGACCGGCGATATCGATACAGGTCAAGAATGCTGGGACTTGCGAAGCTGGTTTGTACAGTTCGCAGAGCCAGATGAAGCGCGCATCTGGGACAGGGATACGAGCTTCTTCGGGGTTGATAGTGGCGTATGGGAAGTTGGCCGCCTTTCCAAGGTCTATGCAAATCAGTATACAAGTCTCTCATCGGACGGATTGGTATTTACCGGTCTTGCTCAGTGCGTTGAAGAACGAGGACTTTCCAACATTAGGAAGACCTGCAAAGGTTTAATAATAGAATGATATATGGAAGATTTACTGACCGACAATCCCAATCTTCAAATTGTTTCCAGGTCGGCCAAGGATAGCTTTTTTTTCAGGTGCGGGAGCCTTTTTCGGTGGCATTCTTTTCTTGACTAGGAGAGTAGCAGAGACGGAAAAGGGGCTGGCGAGTCGAGGAAAATGCGATGAGCGCTGGATGGGACAGAGCCAAAATATCATTCGGATGAATCGATGATTCCAGGGTTCGCTTCCCATTTACGGTCCATGGGACGTCACGTGGATAACACGACCCTTGCAGCGTGCAACCATCTTTCGAAGTTGTGCTCGGCCAAGCGGGCAGTGGACCCCAATCTGTATAAAACACTGAGCTTGAAACCCTACGAAACTGTGATGCCCCAAATGCTCTCTCTACGACTTTTTGCCGCCGCCGCCTTGTTTGCGTTTGCTCAAGGTCAGATTACATCAACCGATCCGTACGTATCGAATTATGTTGGGCTGGTCATGTACTGATGTCCCGGTTTTATGTACAGGAATGGAAATACTGTCATTGTGTCGATCTCTACCGACCTGGTTGGAGGTACCACACCAATAGTGGTGTAAGTTCGTTTGGTCGAATGTGGCAATCGAAATGTTCACACACGCATAGGAGCACAGTAGCACCGGCCCCCGCAGTTCCTACAGTCACCACCCCAGTGGCTACCCAGCCCCCAACTACTCAGAATGTAGCACCCACCACTACTCCGCGTGTTGTTGGTCAGCCAGCACCCACACTTGCTGTAAGCGCATCTTTCTTATTTTAGCCTCCGACGCTAATATTAACTGGGAATTACATAGTCACCCGAACCAACGATCTATACTTATACCACAGTGGACGCCAGTGGGAATACCCAAACGTTTGTAGATACCTACACCCCCACCTATGACGTTACAACTGTTCCGTTCTCGGCACCCGCCGGAACCATCCTTCCATACGGCGAGTACACGTCCATGTATGGTGGTTCGGGAACTGGCAATCAACTCAATAGCGCTGGTCGATTATGGGCGGGTGCCAGTGCGTTGATTGGTGCCGTTACAGGGCTGGCTCTGGTGTTCTAGATCTTACGTGGTTCCTAGTCTTGGCCTGCGCGTGGACATGAGTATTTTACACACACGCTTTTCTGCTTTGTTGGACTTGTTGTTGTTTATGGCAGACACGAACGATGTTTTTGTTATCTTCGCTCATTGATTTGTAGCATAGAGTGTTTGGATTCGTTGCAGTAATTGATTTTTTTATGACGTGAGACTTTAGTTGGGCGCCGTTTTGATTTCAACCCGGGCGAACCATAAATTCCCCGAGGTGTGTAAATTGGTACGAAATCACTTGGCAACCGTCTTTTTGCTGAGGTACATTTGGAAGGTAACTTTACACCAAGTGGTAATATCACGCAACCAAGGCGAATGACGTACTGTTAGACGTATTAGTTACTGGGAACACATTAAACACGTTTCTATGCGGCGCGGATCGCGCGTACTCTATCTGGCTCTCACTAAAGCTTTGCATGCATTCATTCACTTGGGCTGTAAAGTTCATCGGGAGCAACAGGGCCATCAAGCTCGACTGACTTTTTTTCCCGTTCGAACAGAACTTCCCAGGCTAAATTATCGGCCCTCTCCCTGCCGCGCCAACTTTCTCTGTCTTCGCCGCGCGGGGGGAAGGTCACGTGAGTGGCCCCTGTTGTATTTCCGGCGCGGGTGCGTTCTCGCTTAAAAACTCAGCCTGACCTCTACCACGACAGTGTCGTTTGGAGTTCCTCTCTCAAGTTTTTAGATTTCGTTTTATTCGCTTCAGACAAATCTACAGCTCTTTTTAGACTCAACATGTATTCCAAGTCTATTGCCGCTCTCTATGCGCTCGTCCTTGCCGGTGCTGCTGCAGCCCAGTCCACGATGACCGTTGCTACCCCGTGAGTTGACATGAGAGCTTTGGGGCCATGGTTTGCTAAAGTTGTCACATTTCAGTCCTTCGGTCGTTCAGTGCCAGCCTGTTCAGCTCTCTTGGAGCGGAGGAACTGCCCCTTACTTCCCATCGGTATGTTTAGTCAAATACTATAAAAACCCGCCTATTGATGTGTTCTCTTTAGATTATCCCTGGTCAACAGGCTGGTTCCCCTGCCCTCAAGGAGTTCCCTTCGCAGACCGGAACCTCTCTCACCTGGACTGTTGACCTGATTGCCAGCACCTACATGTAAGTCGATATCTGGTATATGGATTAATACCCTAATAATCGTTTACAGTACGATCCAAATCCGTGACTCGACTGGTCAGCTCCAATATTCGTCTGCTGTCTCGATCCAGAACTCTGCCGACGCGTCTTGCGTGAATGCCAACATTTCTGCCTCGGCTTCTGGAGGCTCTACTCCCACTGGCGGTGCTACTTCAGCCGCTCCTACCGCCACTAGTCCCGCGTAAGTTCATTCAACGCCCCCTCCTATACACACAATTGAGATTCTTTTTAACCACCAGTGGTACTACCTCGTCCGGCACTGTCAGGACGGCTACCACGGTTACTGGTACCACATCGGCTCCTACTTCCACCTCTACCAACAACACCAACTCGGCTTCTATGGTCACCAAGGGAGCGTTTGGCGTTGCCGGTCTCGCCGGTCTCATCGGTGCTGCTCTCTTCTAGCCGTAATATGCCGTAACGATGAGCCTCGCCTTGTACACGCGCGCAAGTGAATTTGTTTGCAAACCTGTTGTGTCTGTCATTGTTTGTCTGTTGCCCTAGTATTTTTTTGTCTCGGACTGCTTATAACGTCCTGTCGTTGACTTGGTCTTCTGGGTGGTTTAGGTTTTACCGCCTGCATACTGTCTCGGTAGTACCTCGTGCGATTTGTTGTGCACATAATCCATTCGTTTTTCCCGCACCTTTGTGTCACCTGCCAGTTATAGACTCATGGTTGATAGGTGTTGCCATCGAAGGCAAGAAGGACAATGAACTTGGAGCTCGTTGCGAACCAACCGGTTGTCAGTTGTAAATCTCGGTAAATGCATCCCGGCCTGTCCAACACTACGAGTTCCAACATCCAAGCATTTTCTCCACACCGCACGCGACCTGCCAAGGGCCGAAATGTCTTGTGCACACGATTCCCAGTTCCTGGGAGATCTATGCCGGCCGCCCTGTTCGATGCTTGATGATCAGAGGTGGTTTCGTTACTGTCGATCGGCTATCAAATTGGAAGGATGATGTGCACGGATGAAAGTTTGGTTCCGTTATCGTACTTGGTCATAAAATAGAAGGAATGAATGAACTGCGCTTTGTAGCAATGCGCGACCTCGATATAGTGTTCAACACGTGGGAACTCTAGGCCCTTGAATACGGCTATTATCCATCGCATTCGAACGAGCGTCTGCAAACATTGTGCATGCGTCCACTCCAAATCCGATTGAGCACCTAGGGATTTACGAGAAATATCAAAGACGGTATAAAAGAAAATCGAACGTGCCAAAGCCTCTTTCGAGAGTAAAACACGAACCATCCTGGTTCTTCAGTTTCCCCGACCTACGGAGGCGTACCCTATGGAAGACCGATACTTATGGGTTGATTTTTGAAATAATATTATTAAAGGTCAGAGATCCCGTCAGATTCTTAACCTCGGATAGATGATGCTGTCGATGGCGGCACAGTTGGTGACCCTGGAACGAGTCTGCTGCCCTGCGAATCGAAAAGTCGCCTCTTCTGGTGAGAATAGTTTCCCACAAAATTCGGTTCAAGTCAGGGACATACGCCTTCAGGATAGCTTGGATATGGTAGAACCAGGCCATAGTGTATTGTCAGCACGGTAGTTTCGACTGAGCAAGTCAACTCCCAGCCCGAGCGTCAAGCCCCAGGACACCCCAGCATGAGTGTATTGCTGGGCTACAGTAAGCCGGACGCCTTTCATACAGTAACACAGTCAAATTTCGAGAAGATATATCGGAGAATATTGGGAATAGGGCCAAACAAGAAAGACCTTGCGGGATTGTTGAACCAGTTATAGAGACGTTCAAGATAGGTTATCTCTAGGATATTCATCGAATTTTATAAGGTTTTGTTGAAATACACAAGACAAAGTTCAGATAATACTTGATTGATTGGACTTTTGAGTGGCGATCGTACTGGCTTAGATGGGTGTAACGGTAAAGCAAGAACATGAAGCGTTGCGGGGATGACTCCATGCGTTACTTCACGTCCTAGATGAGCATTCTGATGGAGGGGGGGGGCATTTCGCCAGCATTGATAGCCAAAGCCCAAAACCTACGCGAGTAAGTATTGATTAGACATGAATAGAACACCAAAAACTCACATGACTAATTATTCAGTCCCTTACAATAAAGAAGTCGAAAGTGCATTCCTTGAAGGGCTGATCTTTGTCTTGGCTCCCTTCAATGAATGCGGCAACCAAGAAAGCACTAGACGTATATGCTGGATGTGCTACTCAGCAAGGTAGAAAGCCTACCAATTGAATTTGTTGTAGAGCGATCCTGGTGATCGATTGCACACAACGTACCAGGCCCAATTTTAGACCTGTGTCCGAATCAAACGTACTTACTCTTCCTCCATCTTTTATTCTTATGATAAAATATCTAGCATATAGTCGAGAGATTTCGCGAATTACCGCGAGCTGCTCGCTAAGCGGCAGACCTGGCAGCATGCGGTCTTGGCAACTGCGGGCGTGCTCCCCTCATATGTGTCTTGTAAATGACAAACATATGAATACCAGAACTTTAACACTAGGAATGTGTGAGATACGGATGAGTAAGAGGCATCGATAACGAAGAAGTGAGAACCTCAAATTCATAGCATTATGCGATACTGATCGGCCCGGTTGTACAGCAGCTGCAGACCGGAAAAGCTTTGTTACTGGCTCAATATATACATAGAATTTGCTGCTGCTGGGGCTCTTCCAGGGCAATTAATGGTCGGTACTTGGCTTCGAGTCTCAGATGATTGCTCTGAACTGTTCCGTTGGAACTACATACACCCTAATACAGGGTGTATTCATAATAAAGCACCCACGAACTATGTGCACATGTGTCTAGTAGCCTCTCGCTTGCTCTTGGACTGGAATTCAATCGTGCGTAACGATTTCCAAAATCAACTTTAAATCACTCAGCCTGCTTTTGGTGGTTGTAGTATGAGATACATCTTTATTTGTTATAGCACTCGTTCTGAATCTGCTAGCCGAGACATTTCACCTCAGCCTTGACGAATATTCTTTGATTCCTTCCAAGGAATAATATACGAACCACGCTGAGCACACCAGATCACATGTAGCTATCACAGTTCCACCATACGTATTGATGAAATTTGTTCAGAACCACTATTGAATTGGCTTTTCGCGGCGATAGAAATGGTATAAGAGGAGACTGGCCGGATTATGTTTGAACTCTATACTTTGGTGCCAGTGGTTTATTGTGAGTATTATGACTCGATTCGTCTCGTTAGCTGTACATATTGCTGCCTATTTGGCGCCGCATATATGCGCCACCTTGGCTGATGATGCATCCCAACTCCCTCTGACTTCAGAAGCCCTACAAAATGCGAGTATTTGGATCAACCTCAGAAGGCGTTCTGCTCATGACCTACCCCATCAATAGGATATCAAACTTTCGAGGCTACAAGAACATGCCAAAGCACTCCAAAGCTTTGCGGATAGTGGAGGCGGAACTCGTGTCTTTGGTTTAAAAGGTCACAATGCATCCGTCGGTAAGTTAAGTCATGATCACCACCGAAGTACTGTCTTGTTTAGTTAATTTCTTTAGACTATGTAGCTGCCATTGCAGAACAAGCTGGCTACGACGTCCAGAGACAGACGTTTCCTCATGTGTATTTTGAAGTCCTCACTCAGAGGTTTGCAGCTGGGGTACGTCAGATACGGTATCCGGGTACAGGCTGGCTCACTAGGTTTTGCTAACTAGGCGCCTATCAATATCACAGCAATGACTGTGGGTCAAACTCTTCCGAATCCTGAATTCGTTCGTATTTGATGACCTGACATTTTCTATATAGTACTCGACTTCTACACCTGTTGGAGGCATTACTGCTCCACTTGTCCTCATACCTGACCCTGATGCGGCTCCCTCTGCTGGATGCACACCGGCGGACTTTGCAGGCGTCGACGTCAAGGGGAAAATTGCGCTCATTCAGCGGGGTGCATGTGACTTTGCTGTCAAGGACAAGAATGCCAAAGATGCAGGGGCCGTTGGTGTCGTTGGTCGGTCATTATATTATCCTAGGTTTCTGTCCCTATGATAGCTAAGTACCGATATTAGTGTATAACAACGTTCCAGACTCCCTTCTGGGAAGCCTTCTGGTGTCGAACGATAGCGCATATATTCCCATCGGAAGCATTTCCCAAGCCGGGGGAGAATCGCTCGCTCGACAATTGGTAGCTGGTCAATCTATCAATGCCACTCTTGAGATATTGGTCCTCAGCGAGCAGAGATACAGCAGCAATGTTATTGCTACTTCAAAAGCGGGGAATCAAAGCAATGTGATCTTCATTGGCTCCCATCTCGATTCAGTTAGTGCTGGTCCCGGTATTAATGACAACGGATCTGGTGAGTAGCTGCGGTACGGCTATCTTCAGAAGTATACGTGTTGATCATGTGTCTGGCGACTACTAGGTTCCATCACTATTCTTGAGCTGGCCGTTCAGCTTGCCAAGTACAAGCTCAAGAACGCCGTCCGCTTTGCTTGGTGGACCGTTGAAGAGTATGGGATCGTCGGTTCCGGGCGCTATGTCGACAACCTACCTGACAATGAACGCGAGAAGATTGCGCTCTACATCAACTTGGACATGGTAGCCAGTCCAAACTATGTTCTTGCCGTCTATGATGGTGACGGATCTGCCGGAACAACCCGGGCCCAACGTAAGCCGCTATCAACCCGATAGAGCTAAAGCTCATTGACAGCACGTAGCCCTGCTGGTTCTGGTGCGATCGAAAAGGTGTTTACGGACTACTTTGCATCAAAGAACCTTTCAAGCGTCCAACTTCCTTCAATGGTCGTTCTGACTACGCTCCATTCATTGCCGCCGGCGTAAACATTCCCTCTGGTGGATTGTTCACTGGCGCGGAAGGTATCAAGACCGAAGAGCAGGCTAGGCTATTTGGTGGGACCGCTGGTGTTGCATACGATGTCAACTACCACGCCAAAGGCGACACCTACGATAACCTTAACTTTGAGGCCTTCCTCATCAATGCAAGGTAACTGCGACTTGATAGACGCTGATTATATATTCGGACTTACTGAGAAAATCTCCCGCAGGCGTCTGCGCATGCGATGGCCACGTTTATTGAATCAACGGCTGCGGTTGAAGCTGAAAAGGCTGCAGCTCGTGCGTCCTCCAAGGTAGCTGCTAAAATTATCACTGCTCCGAACGACTCTCTGGTTGTCCAAGGCAAAGATCTCTGCGGAGTGGGAGAGCCGGCTTAAAAGGCTTCGCCCCAACATTGTGCAATATCAATGTACCGCGCCTATGTGCCAGCGGGGTGGTGCTTACCTTTTAACGTTAACATGGGGCGATTATCTAGAATATCATTTTATTTAGACTTGCGTTACAGGCTCACCAGTGCCATGGCATACTTCGTTATTCGAATAAGAGAACCTGAAAAGCATCTATACCATCAACGCTTACAGGAAATCGCGAAATTTACTGTATTTGGATAAACATACAGTTGACGCTCACGTTCAATCAACGAGCTCGTGGGTCGGGTGACCTAAAGGGCTGTGATAATTCACCCTTTCAATTGATTCTTATGCCGAGATGAACTATTACTATTTGCGGATTATTCGAAGGATAATCATGTGTGGCTAGTACCCTATGGTTGTCAAATTTCGATTAGAGGAAATAGTACAATTGTGTACTATGTAATGTTTGGCCTGTGTATGAATATGAAAAAATCGAATGTGTAGCGACGATAATTTAGGCGGTTTGTGTTAAGTATATTTGAGGATCCAATATAACACCTTGGTTGGACATAGATCCTGGGTAGAGTGACACTCCAAATGGAGGACAGCACGGCCGGTCAATAGTCGCTTCGACATCCACGTGACTATCTGTTTCTATTTACTTTACGACCAACGGATCTTACGCCGCGGTCAGGCCTGTTCGATGATGCAAAAAAGCGAGGTAGAGACAGATATATTGGATGTATCTGAGGTCAGCTTCCAAGGAACTCTCTTTAATCGAGGTTTTGCTGACACACTCGTAGTACTTGTCCCTGAAATTGCTCGGCCGGGATGCCAAAGTCAAGCTGTCGGACGTGTTCGACGCGACGAAATGGACAGGAAATAGCTCTTTATTGGCGTGTCGAACAAGTTGGGCTGGTTTGTTGCTGGAACACCGACAGGTAAGTTGATTGCACATCTCCCGAGGCTAACACTCACACAGTATGTGCAGGCCTTGTGGCATCACCTCTCACCCACCTTCGGGAGACGCAGGCAAGTTCGAACGGAGATGGACCAACGCCTATAGAGCCAAGCACCGCATCTCATTATCCGGCGCACCGTATTTTGTTCACTTTGCCACATCGCATACCAAGGTTGTCGTTGTCGTTCGGGCGGATAATACATGGAACTTGGAGATATTCAATTCGGAGGACATATGCAGGGAAAGTGTAGGAGACGTGAGTGCAACTAAGTGCTATTGATTGGCGAAAGGCTAATTGAATGCCCAGGTTAAACCAACACACACGCTGTCACTTGGTGCAGAGGATGTTGTTGACATGCAACCCAACCCAAGCGAAGAATCAGGGTAATAGCATCTTGCGTGGGCGTAATAGCTCATCTGTTCTGGACATGATCAACGTAACGCCGGAAGCCGCATAAATTCATGGGGGGCCGCGAACTCTGCCGACGAGTCAACAGCGCTTACTTCGAGTGAGTATTTTTTTCGCTTGCCCATACGCAAGTTGCTGATTTCGACGCAGTTTCGTGGTCTGTTCGAGGGAAGCAAATTGTGGCAGGGACGCGGGGCGGAGACCTAGTGCAATTTACACCTGAAGGAGAACGAAAACAAACCATTCCACCTCCGCCTTCCTTGTCGTCGCCCCAGTCGGTAGTATCGGTGCTATGGCTGGAGAATACAGTGTTCCATGTCGTATACGGGAATCCGACTTCTGACCCTTCCGATCCAACTCACGAATACGAAGTGTACAACATCCTTTTTGACTCCAAGGCAAATAGTGCAAACTATGTGAAGTTTATCGACCCTTCACCTCCATATGGTGTGGCCAGCCGGCTATCCTGTCGACATTATGCACGTTTAGTAGGATGGGAACCCGCAAAACACCTCATATTCGTAGCCGACGGTCCCTCAACAGACGTAGGCGCAATCGCATGTTTGAATCAATCTGAAATTGAGGGCAAGCCGTCCCCTTGGGTTACACTCGAAGTGGACGAAACATCTCGAATCGCGTTGCCCATGGACGACGAAATGAACGAAACTTCGATTATGGGATTTGATCTTGATCTCACTGCGACCGAGCCTATCAGCAACTCTCAGGAAGCGGGCGATGACGCGGTTCCCTCACCTCCTTCGCCCATCTTGCATTTATATACATCGGCTGGCTTAGTTATCAGCTACCACGTCCTGAATTCTAGGGGAGATAAGTATCCTGGTATGGGAACAGCTGAAGTGCCTTCCGCTGTTAGTGCGACTCCGGCCAAAGCCTTGGCGAGTACGACTCCGGCTGTGACTCCTGCATTTGGGCGAGCACAACTCCGGCTGGGACGCCTGCATTCGGAACGACCGGGTTTGGAACGTCTACAACTCCCGCGAAACCAGGTTTGTTTGGTCAGCCATCTACTACCCCGGCATTTGGGCAGACATCTGCACCTGCGTTCGGGCAAGGTTCAGGATTCGGGACAACATCTGCATTCGGGGCAACGTCTGCATTTGGATCCAAGCCAGCTTTTGGATCGTCCTCATTTGGAGCTGCCAGCGGAGGCGGGTTTGGAAAGTTCAGTTCCACCACTCCGGCGGGTACACCTGCGAGCGGCGGATTTGCGGATTTGGGTCTAAACCTGCCACATTTGGTTCAACATTAGCTCCAACCACCACGTATTCGGCTCTGGGTCTGGAAGTACCACACCAAAAACCGAGAGTCCTCTCTCTGCCTTTGGCTCTTCAGCTTTGGTGGCGGGACGGGCGCAACTACTCCTAAATCTGCTTTTGGAGGGTTCGGAAGTTCGACTCCCAGCGTTTCTTCCCCAGTTAAACCGCGTGATGGGAGTGCAAACCCGAATCTCCCCCTCCTGCGGCTAAGTCTCCAATCGACATGTCCCCTCCAGGTTCTCCAGCCGCCCAGTCAGACTCTGGAATCGAGGTGGGGGATCTTAGTATTGGCGATCTAGGGAAGAAACCTCCAGCAGGTTTGGATGAAAGTGATGACGAGTCGGAACACGATCCTACCGAAACACCCTCGAAGCCCCCGACCTCCTCGACATCTGGGTTTTCAGGGTTTGGAAAGTCCAGTGCCTTTGGGACTGCTACCACGGGCGGGGCCTTTGCTATTAAACCCGCCACTGCGGGCGCATTTGGCTCATCCACCGGGGCGACACTCAGTGCTCCCAAGCCGGCGAGTGGGTTTGGCGCGTTTGGGACCAAGTCTGCGTCACCCTCGACTGGCTTCACCTTTGGTAGTGAGGCAAAGAACACCGAGAAATCTACATTCTCATTTTCAGGCGGACCTGCTTTTGGATCTTCGGCGTTTGGGTCCGGTGCAAGTGGAGGGTCGACACCTGCTTTTGGTTCGACCACGTTTGGATCTAGTACGAGTGGGACGTCTAAGCCCGCTTTTGGATCTACCGCCTTTGGATCTACCGCTTTTGGCTCTACTGCCTTTGGATCTGGTGCTAGCGAGAGCTCGACTGCACCTGCTGATTCCGCACCGAAAAGCCCTCCTGCTGATGAACAACAAGAGGCACTCTTCAAATCGGCCATGTCCTTCCTTGATGGTGTATTTGGGACTGCTAGCAAACCCACTAGTGCATTCGGCGATGCTCCGACCTTTGGTGCGACATCTGCGCCTGCTTTTGGAGCTACCTCTGCTTTCGGGGCTGCAGCAAAACCTGCCGATCCGAGCGCGCCAAAGGCCGGAGGCGGGTTTTCTGCGTTTGCGGCTCCCAAACCTGGTGAATCGAAAATTACTGGCGGGTTTGCTGGTTTTGGCGATGCTGCAAAGAACAAGGGAGGTTTCTTGGGATTCGGTGATAATGCCAAGAAGAATATTTTTGCTGAACCAGCGGAGCCCGAAGAGAAGAAAGAGGAGACCAAGCAAGAGTCGGCCCCAAAGAAGGTGAAGGTTTTACCGGACGAGAGTTCGCTATGTTCTGACTGATTGTGTATAGGACTCTGAAGAACCCAAGCCTGAGACTAAACCGGAGGCTAAACCAGAGACTAAACCAGAGACCCCCAAGAGTGCACCTGACAGCCTACCCGCCTCATCCACCCCTCCAAAACCCAATGCGCAATCGATAGAGGCCGCGAAACCTGCCAACGAGGCCCCGTCTAAAATTCCGGTTCCCAAACCTAGTTTGCTTGACCGCCTATCTCCGAGACCGGAACCCCAAGTACAAGCCGAACCCGAACCCCCTAAATCAGAGAGCAGTACCCCTCCAGGATCCCCATCACCATCAGCTTCACCTCCACCAGCGCCTCCCAAATCTGCGCCTCCACCTACTCCATCTCCGTTTGGTTTGAGCAAACCCGCTCTCAAACCATTTGGCTCGGCCCCTCTCCGTAGCTCTCCGCTGGCTAGTCCCCCCGTGACCCGCGAGAATGAACCAAAGCTTTCTAATGAAGCGCCAATCAAGGCCCCTGCGCTCACATCCAAAGCTTCATCCGAAAATGTAGCCAAACCTGCCACCACTGGGTTCTTTGGATTCGGAAAACCCCCAGCGACAGAGAAGAAGGAAACCAAGCCTGCTACTACAGAGAAGCCGTCAGGCTCATTCTTGGGTGCAGCAAAAGGCGGGGCTGCGCCCGTTAGTGCGGGATCGCCAGCTGCTGGGAGTACTCTACGCCGAGCATTATTGCTGCTCCTAGTGCCAAGCCACCTTCTCTATTTTCTGGGTCGACGGCATTGCCTTCTCCGTTTTCTGCCCCCAAACCACCTGCTTCTACATCACCAGCCCCAACAGCTGCTGCTCCCCCGGCGACAAAGCATCGTTCTTTACTGCTCCTGCTGCTTCCTCGCCCATCGCACCGGCCAGTCTGCCTTTCTCGGGTTTTGGAACGAAGCCAGGGCCATCGCCCTCTTCCGTCGCCAGTTCGTCGCCTGCCCCATCATCGATATTTGGCCAACCTCCGGCTGCCAAGACACCGCCTGCGACATCGACGCCACCTGCCTCTGCTCCTTCGTTTGGGTTTGCAAATTTCAAGCCTCTTAGCTCAACTTCAGCTACTCCCCCTCCTCAGCCGAACCCTCGCCCTTAAATACATCAGGCTTATCCAATGTTGAAATCGAATTTAACAAATTACTTGAACACATGTCGCTTGAGCTGGGCAAGGCAAGTCTATTCGCTTGCGTCGTGTCTCACACATTGCTGATTTTGCCATCTAGCTACGACAAGAAACCAACATGTTGCAACAACGTCAAGCCCAGATCTCGCGCGCAAACGTTTCGGCGCCAATTACTATTCAAAAAATAGAGGATCCCTCCAAATGGGGATTGGGTGATCTGGTGGCTCTGAAACAGGTTACTGGATTGGTGGCTAAAGAAATCGATGGACTCAAGGGCTTGAATAAAGACTTTGTAGCCCAAATGACGGAGCTTCAACCCGGTGCTGAGAAAGGTATGTATACTTTGATTCAAGGGGTGCATGTACTGAATATAACCTTTAGTTCAAGCAAAACGCAACGAAATTGCGCGGCATATCAAGGCGAAGAAGGACCCCAGGTATACGCGACTAATCAAATCGAGAACCTCCAGTCCCGAGCATATCGAAAACCAGACCAAATTGCGCAAGTCTCTGCAGATGGTTCGAGAGCGTACACGTCAGTTGGAAGATTTCATGGCAACGCAACGATCGCGCATACAAAAGCAAAAGGAAGGCCGTCGCGAATTCAAGTATGTCCGAGATAACTGAAAGACTACTATTTGTCTAACGAACCCTTGTAGGGTTCCCTCGATTGATACTATCAATCGTACCATGCGGAACATTGACTCTGCACTCGCTCAAAAATCTGAGGAAATCGTGGCTTTGACCGCGAGAGTTGACCGTATGAAGCTTAAAGCACCTAGACGAAAAGGGTCTACAACCGCGGCCCCGTTGACTATACCTCCTGCCGAGAACGAAAAGATCAAACTAGCATCTGCATCAGCACTAAACATGGAACGTTCCTCACTTCGTCTCAAAAACGCACTCTTGCAGGCTCGTACTGAGACCCCGCTAAATACCACTGCCGTGGGAGCACCCGTCGAAGAGAAACCAAACACTTTGGCCAAGATGATGGCCCCCAAGCCAGCAGTACCAGCGACTCCTGCGGCACTTCCAACCGTACCTCCCGTAACCTCCACTCCCGCCCCCAGCTTCCCCTTGTTTGGCCAGCCTCCTGTTACACCAAACCCATTCGCCCCCAGTGCTCCACAATGCCTGCCAAAGCAGCAGCACCCATTGGAGGCTTTAACTTTGCACCGGTCACGCCCTCAGCACTACCGGCGTTTACTCCATTGGGCAAAGACGAGTTCCATGTGACTGCAGGTTACGAGCACAGCGCCCGCCGAAGTGAAAAGTCTCGTATGCACGGTTCTTCCGCCAAGCTCAAGACACCGTCGCCCAACATTTCACGTACTGACTCGGATGCTGTAGGAGCCTCTCCTCTACCTGCTCCAGCCTTGGCCCCTACCATCGCCCCAGCTAAATCATTTTTTGGTTCGGGCCCGACTACTACTACTACTCCCTCAACTGGGAAGAAGGCCGCACCTGTTCCTGAGGGCTTCTTCTCTTTCTCGAATACGCCAGGGGGTCCTGTGGCGAGTACGCCCCCTCCTAAAGGCTTCAACTTTTTCCAGACACCAGCCCAAAAGGCTGCTGCCACCACCTCTACTACCCCAGCGATTCCACCCATCCCAAGCTGGGGAACCCCTAATTCATCGATTAGCAGCGTAGTCTCTACTCCCTCGGTGAGATCTCGCGTCAAGAACGACCAGGGGAAGATGATGATGAAGGAGTGAAGGGCATTCTGGCGAAGAAGGCGAGGAAGATGAAGAAGATGATGATGACTGGGTGCCAGATGATGATGACGACGAGGATGACGACGAGGATGTTAGTGATGGTGTCCCAGAAGGAGAGGAAGATGATGAAGACCAGACAGCGCGCATATAACTGGTTACCAGATATGTATGTTACAACTCGTTTTTGCTGTCATGTTAATATAGTTTTCCTGGGATTTTTTCCGCTTCCCGACTTGTGTGTTCAAAAGTCCCATTGTGATATCTACTTGGAAGCTCTACGGTTGTAATTCTAGGGCACTTGAAGATGCAGAGTTCATGCTGGTGCCAATCGCCTTTGTTCAGCCGCCTTCTTGGCTACGTCCGCCTCTATATCCTCGATAACATACTTAAGTGAAGCCCCAAAGTCAGTTGATCATCTGCCCTCAACGTGAACGAGGGTTGCCGTTTGTAAACAATTTCGGCAGTACGAATCTGATAATCGGTTGGTCTCAGTTATACAATACTGCGACAGCGGCGAACCCACCAGGATATCTGCAGTCAACCCCTTGATCGGTACTGCGACGGTGCGGAATCTATGCATACGATAGTGGGTATCTCGCATCCATTCACGGTCATAGGGTTCCTGTGTATGGTTGAATATTCATATCAGGGTAACCAAAGCTGCCCTTGGGTACTTACATAAATATCACTCTCATATGGCCACCCTTCCGTGCCCTGCTCGGCCAACGGACGGTCAATATGTCAGGCTGGTGGACTAGCTCGGGCGACAAGACCGCCTCCAACGGATGATCCCAAATCTCATCGACTTCGCTCTCATTTGCCTTCAACTCCTGCAAAAATTCGGGACCAGTTGCCCATCCGATGACGGGGGTGACAAGCAGACGGAACTGAGACAGAAACGGAGCGAGCGTGGTGAGGATGTGGAGCTGAGGGTGATCATACGATAGGCCGACCTCCTCATGGGCCTCACGAATCTTGATATCGCGTCACTCGGTTGTAGAACATATGCATGGATCCACGAATAGTAACTTACTGCGGTTTTCACCATGCTTCCATCTTCGGGGTCACAACGTCCGCCTGGTAACGCGACTTGCCCAGGGTGTGAACGAAGCGACTTTGAGCGAGTGGTCAGCAGGACCCGAATATGGCCATCTCGTACAAAGAGCAGTACTAGGACAGCCGCCCGTCGATTAGCCGGAAAACCAGCACTATATATTTCGGGCGTTGGATTATTTTCTAAACTCGTGTACGGAATACTGGCACCTTACCAGTCCTCCGCTGTAAGCTCCGGTTTATGTTCAGCTATACGTCGTATAAATACGCGCTCCTCGGAGTTGGCGGAAAGACTATCGACGAGGCTGGGATCAAACATTTTGATAAATATGACTCGATCGGAAGCCCAAGTAATTGGTGAAATCCTATTTCCAATTGAACCTCTGATGCACTCGCCAATGGGTGGTTCATCCGTACCGGACCTTTTGTGCTACTAGTCAAAGATTAGAGTCACCAAATCTAAATCTAAAGCGCTATTCAATGCTGGCTTTCAAAGCCGAATCCGTCATATATATTTAAGCTATCCCACCTGCGTAATGTAAGTTAGTAGGGCGTCAAGGGCCTCCAATGTCATGTAACTATGAACCTATAGCATGTTTAGCTCGCGCTTCCACCATCACCCGAGTGAGTGTGCCGGCGTCCGGTGACTCCATAGGCGCCATGAATTAAACCAACCGGTCCAAAAGTCAGTTCTTTAATAATAGGGCTCTGCACGTTGACCATCTATATAACGTGGACACTCGGTGGAGAGAATACGGTCACAGCGGGACACAGTGCCTCCAGCCCGGTACCCTCGGTTGAATCCCTTACTTGGCGCCAAGATGTCTACATAATCCCTCCACTATGGGGTGCACCGCTGCATCTCACGCCATAGGCGTGCTATAATAACCTAACATGGAACTTATCGGGCCTGGATCCAAGATTTTCCTGCTGGAGAGGCAGTGTAGATATAGATCAATGGCGATGTGATATATCATGTCATTCAATCGACCTAGGCTCCCTCGGGCATCAAGTGTTGACTCTCCACAGCACAATCCGGCTACAAGTAGGGGGACGAGCGACGAGTAACGAACGATCCCATAGACTAACGACATGGCCCCATCATTGGGTTTCCTCCTCGGCGCTTCTTCCTTATTGCGGCTGCCAATGCTCAACATCCACCCATCCCCGACGGTTATCATCGTTTTTCTCCTCGAGCCGAGGGATTCCGCTGGGAGAAGTGTGGTTCGGACACGGCACCCCGTGAATGCTCCCGCTTCGAGGTCCCCCTCGACTGGGCCAATGCTACTGCTGGCAAAGCATCACTTTCTGTCGCCCGATATAAGGCTACGAAGCAGCCTAAGCTTGGGACTATTTTTACCAACCCCGGTGGCCCAGGTCCGTAGAATAGCGTTTCGCCTAATATCAAGTCTGTAACCTTGGTAATTAGGTGCTAGTGGGGTTAAGGCTATCAAAGGCGGGAACGCTATCAAAATCTCGGAGGCTTCAGGTGGTCAATATGACATTGTCAGTAAGTATAAAAATAACTCGATAAATCAGACCCTTCAATCAGTGCGTCATAAACAGGTTGGGATCCCCGTGGGATAGGCGAGACCGTCCCCCGTGCAGACTGCTTCGCGACCGGAACCGAAGAAAACCTGTTCTGGGAGGGAACAATTCCTCGCGCTGGGCTGGAGGCGCGGGGGAACTTTACTGACCAAGTTGATATCGACGCCTTTTATGATCAAGTTGATGAGGTTGACGTTCTGCTCGAAGAGCTCGGGAAGCAATGTGTCGCATACAGCCCAGACACATTCCAGTATATCGGCACTGCCGCCACCGTCCGTGATATGATCGCGATGCATGACGTGCTTGAGGGACCGAATAAACCCGTAGACTTCTGGGGGTTCTCCTATGGTACTATTATCGGGAGTTACTTCATAAGTAGTGAGTGACGCTGCTTCAGCGAATATGTTGACTTCCGCTAATGTTCGCGTCCAGTGTTTCCAGACCGCGTTGGACGAGTGGTGCTCGATGGCGTTGTCGATCCTGAACGTTGGGCAAACCAGCCCTCATACCAAGTCAGTCACTGTAGAATTTGACGAAGCACATTTACTTAGCATGAACACATTGGCAGAAATGGGCTGTCAAACCAGAATCAACCGATGAGGCATTTACGGGGTTCATTACAGCATGCGCTGCCGCTGGACCTTCGGGATGCGCAATGGCAAGCAAAGACTCGAATCCGGAGTCTATCCGCAAGTTTGTCAGTGATTTGATCGATGTGAGTTGATTGCATCATAGGCTATGAGCTCCACTCATAGTCCCCAACCCAGCTTGCGTATTACTACAAGCGTGAAGTTGGCCCATCTGCTGACGTTGGATCTTCTCAAGTCCGATGTGAGCACCCATAAAGTATATGCTTGTTCGAAAGCCTAACCCAAGTTATAGCGTCGATATACAGTGGAATGTACGGCCCAGCTGGTTGGCCAAAGCTTGCAGAAGATTTAGAGTCGATACATGAGTTCCTACAGAACACCACATCTGGGTCCAGTTCTACACAGAACAAGCGCTCGCAGCCCACGACTTTGCTTGATATTGTACCTCGTCAAAGCACTACTGCTACTGCTACTGCCGACATCGACCCACCACCAGACTATGCGTTTCAGGGTGTGACGTGCGCTGATGCGGTTGACGCGGGTAACACTACCACTAAAGATGTATTCGATTTCTTGGTACATGTTACCCGAACTGTAAGTCCAATGTGTAAGTCTCAAACGAATCCAAATGCGATTGCAAGTTTAACACATGCAATCCTCAGTTGGTCCTTCGTGGGGTGACGGTGGATTCTATTGCCATCGTTGGCCAGTCCGCGCTGTTGAGCGCCACACCGGGCCCTGGAACAAGAAACTCGCGAATCCTATCCTAGTAATTGGTGCGTGAAATCTATCTTTACATCGACACTTCCTATCCTAATCAGGGAGTAATACAGGTAACGAGGCCGATCCAGTTACACCCTACGTGGCCGCAAAAAAGGTCGCGGACGCATTGGGCGATTCAGCGATCCTAATCGAACAGGATGACTACGGCGTGAGTACAACGTGTGATCTGTCAAATGACGCTTGGAGCTCATAATTGACCCAGCATACATCCCTCGCCATGCACTCTAATTGGTAGCTTGAATTTACTCATCCTCTCCGAGCAGTCCGCTAACCCCAAACTAAGTACTCTCTCGGCCCTCCAAGACTACTTCTTGAACAACAAATTACCCACTCAAGATAAACTTTGCGGGGTAAGCTCGCTCTTTGTCTGCGGTCGAATGTTCCTTCGACTGATCCATGAATGGCTTAGACCAACCAGCAACTCTTCCCCGGACCGGGTGTCACGAAAGGGAGCATCAGCAAGCTCAGTTCGTCTAATTCAGTATCGACCACAGAAACCAACGCTCTCCAAGATGAACTTGACAAACTCCGACACCGTAGTAACAGCTTGTTTATTGCTGCCATCGCACTTGCTACTGCTACAGGGCTCCTACTCATTGCGCTGGTATTCTCATTCATTCGCGGGCGCCATAAAGCAAAGAACGCACACGAAACATACCTTTCTCGTGGAGCGTTTGAAAAGGCGAGTGATGAGCAAGGGCATACCTATGATGACCCATATGCTCCCGGAGCCGGAACCAAGTCGGGCGGATACTCCCGCGTCGAGACATGAATGCTCGATTCCGGGTGGTCTTTTCAGTCTTCTAGGACATGATGATTTAATGCTTATTTGGAATTTATGTTTTGTATACTCTCGATGTATCTAATTTATTACCCCAATTCCATGATCACGTTGCCAGAGTGCGTGTTGATCAATTTCCTAGAAGTATCTACTCATGACATGGACTAAAATATGGGATCTTTGATAAGGCCTACCTGAGAGTAGACACCCAACAATCATCGTAATCGTTACTCGATCAATCAGTAAATTAGCCGTCAAGAAGTAATTTCCAATAGAATTTCTCTTCATCCTACCACAACTCCGATGGAATCACTCATGATTCTAACCTTGGCAATCAAGATGAGACCCCTAGTTTCGAAATTTTACCTCCAAACAGAATGCTGGAGACTTTTGGAAAGCTGAACATTGCAGGTTGGTCACGACTAAGGATTATTCGGTAAATACTGGATCTGAGTACCCTGAACTTCAGCGCCCATGGTTCGGTACTCTAAGTGTAAGCTGCATCGAAAGACAGTGTTATGACAATCTGTAATTTACTCCTTTCAGTACCGTTTCGGCATCTGGTATCTCTATATGACGTTCATATCACACATACACCTATGATCATGGCCGCAGAATTTTCCCGGTCGGCGATAGCTCGACATTCAGACTTTACTACCAGTTCTGAGGAACGAGGCCACTTTTCGTTGGTAGAGAAAGGAGCTGTGAGTTTGGGATAGTCTACTGCAGCATTCCCACATATAAGTGACATGGGTGACCTAGGGCGGACGCACGAGACACGTTCGAGGGAGCCTAGTAGCGCAATTCGCGGCCAACGACCCAAAGGCATTCGCGGATGCATGCGAATTGATACATCCTCACGTTGATGGGGTAGATCTTAACTGCGGTATGTACTAACAATCACCACACTCGCCATCTTGGTCATAATACGTAGGTTGCCCACAACCGTGGGCCTACTCTGAACACGTTGGGTCTTGGTTACTTCGGCAACCTGAGCGAGTCCGGGATCTAGTTCGGGCTGCTAAGGATAGGTTGGGATGGGATTATTCTGTGTCCATCAAAGTTCGTGTGGATTCGGATCTCAAGTGCGTCTTTTGAGAATTTCTTTTGATCTGTTTTAGACCTGATTCAGTATATTAGACGAACCCAACAGCTTATGGAGACTGGTAGGAAATTTATGCCCATGCTTGGTCGCTTACTTACTCGTATTTCTTAGCTGTCCATGCAGGTAGTTTATTTAATGTCAAATTTAACCAGATTAATTCATAAATGGACCATTTTGATAGGGGCAAGCTATATTACTGTTCACGGTCGTACCAGACAACAGGCATCCACAGTCCCAGTAAACCTACCAGCCATATCTTTCGCTCGTGAATGCGTCAAAGGGGATCTTCCTGTTGTCGCAAAGTGAGTGAATTTGATTGTCCCGTACTATGTCGCACTGATCAAATATTGTTTAGTGGGGATGCATGGAGTAATGTGGAAAACGAAATAATTAGGCGCGAGACGGGATGCGAGTCGGTGATGTCTGCAAGGGGACTTCTTGCCAACCCAGTTGAGCTACTTTAAAGCCTGCTAAAGTACCTACTGAAACTTGGCCACTAGGCGCTGTTCTCTGGATATGAGTTGACACCATCGTCGGCGATTCAAGTATGTTGTTTATCTCCAAAAGCAGGTCCAACGAGTAACGAAATATTGTTTAGCAATTTGTTAAACTGGGGACCGACTACGGACTAATCTTCGCACTTTTCCACCGACATGTTGCCTATATGCTCGAGTCTCGTTTCCCGTCTAAATCTGAGCGAACATTGTTTTCTTCCCTCACCTCCCACGCTAGCATCGTTGACTACCTGGAATCTCGAGGAATCTTATGCACCTAATAATACATGCGAGTCATCAATGTCTTTATGGTAGGCGGAGATAGCTAGTCTCGAACATTCTACGCCTAGTACGAACCACCGCCAACTCACAGTAAGGATTCCAACTTCGATTGTCGTAGTTCATAAATTGGCAATTACATTTGCTCGCTTGTGGCACCGCCTCCTTCACGGCAAAGTAAGCTACACAGTCACGACTCACGAATCATTACTTCCCGGACATTGTAAACCGAAACGAGGCCAAGTAGCTGATAAAATCAATGGATCTAGCCGCGGCTTGAGATGATCTATATTCAAATGGCTACCGTAAGAAATATTTTTCAACAATGGTTAAGCACTGCCTCCGTATTATATGTTGGGTCACGCCAACTCCCTCTACGGGGGCCCAAAAATCCTGGAGCGCTTTGAGTGCTCCGATTTTGGGAGCCTCCTCGTTAGGATGCGACGGATTTGGATTGCTCGGCGAGCACTTCCGAGTGTCGTACCGAACGCCCCGGAGTGCTCGCCGACAAAAGCGAGTCCCGGAGCGCTCCCAAGATTATCGGGGCCTGCTTGGCACTGCGCACGCTATCCTCTGTGGGTTTGTACCAGATTGCTTTTTTAACTCATTTTGCGGCCTTCGCCGTTTTATGTCTGCAAACACGGTTTGACTGAGGAACTGGTGATATATTATGTGTACTCGTTTACATATGGGCTGCTTGTAATGTTGCCTATTCAGTCTATGGCACTCATCCGCGCCCGCATGATCATCAGGGAATGAGAACTGTGGAGTGCTCAATAGGAGAGGTGATTTTCCTGGTTGTTTCCTCTTGGCGTACAGTAATGTTCCTGAGCATATTTGACCGAGAGCATTTTAATTATTCAGGCGAATTTAGTCTTAGATCCTATCAAAGAAGCAACTGTTGCTTCTTGTCTTGGCTTCCAGGCGTCGGCGTCGGCCTACATGTCCGTGACTAAGTTGCGGCCTCATTGTGTAGATGACCCTTTCTGTTTACAATATTGATCCATACCAAACCCATCACACCACCTGTGGCTACCACATTCCTACCGTGCGGCGTCCTTCTGAAATGTATTCAGCATATCGACGGATCAACCAATTACGGTGATGGTACGAGTATAAAGATAGACGTCTGTCCCATCGCATTCTTCATCTTTGGCTCGTATTAACTCACCAGTCATGGTCCGTTTCGCACCCTTGGTCGTTGCTTCATCTTTGACGTCGTGTGCATGCGCCAATCTGATTGAGGATGCCGCCAAGCTTCCTCTGAGCTCGGAGCACTTACAAAATGTAAGTGTTGCCAATGACCCCAAAGATATTGTACTCAAACTACCGTCAACCTTTAGGATATCAAACTTCCTGCGCTGCAGAAACATGCCAAGGCTCTACAAGGTTTTGCGGACAAGTCAAACGGGACCCGTGTCTTTGGCTCGACTGGCTATAATGCATCTGTTGGTAAATACGCGTTGGTGTACGTTTGGTAAACCTGCTTTGGCTTAGAAACCTCTTCAGACTATGTGGCCGAAATCGTAAAACAGGCGGGTTACGACGTTGAACTCCAAACATTCCCATATGAATACAATGAGGTTCTCGTTCAGAAATTTGTAGCAGAGTCGCTTGTCAACATCAGTGGGATGGCTGTACGTAAAAGCAGGAGCTATTGGTGTTGTTGGTGCGTCACTAAAGCACCGGAATTAGCTATTTCGCAACTGAATTGGAGGTATCATTAGTATACAATAATGTCGAAGGTGCTCTTCCCGGTACTCTAGGTGCTCCAAACGCAACTGCATATATTCCAATTGGAGGAATTGATCGGACTGCAGGGGAGTCGCTTGCCCAGAAGCTATTGGCCGGCCTATCTATCAATGCCACCCTGGAGATCTTAACCTTCAGTGAAGAGAGATACAGTAGCAATGTGATCGCGACCTCCAAGGGAGGAAACCAAAGCAATATCGTCTTTATTGGCTCCCACCTCGATTCGGTTAATGCTGGGCCTGGTATTAACGATAACGGATCTGGTGAGCGACTTTAGTGTTGTTGTTTCTTGACACGTACATAATTATGAGTCTGATTAATGATAGGTTCAATCACTGTCCTTGAGCTAGCCGTTCAGCTTGCCAAATATAAGCTCAATAATGCTGTCCGCTTTGCTTGGTGGACTGCTGAGGAATTTGGCTTGGTCGGCTCCAGTTACTATATTGAGAACCTGCCCAAGAGCGAACGCGAGAAGATTGCGCTCTACATCAACTTGGACATGGTAGCCAGTCCAAACTATGTTCTTGCCGTCTATGATGGTGACGGATCTGCCGGAACCAACCCGGGCCCAACGTAAGCCACTATCAACCCGGATAGAGCTAAAGCTCATTGACAGCACGTAGCCCTGCTGGTTCTGGTGCGATCGAAAAGGTGTTTACGGACTACTTTGCATCAAAGAACCTTTCAAGCGTGCCAACATCCTTTGACGGGCGCTCCGATTATGGCCCTTTCATCGCCGATGGCATAAACATTCCCTCTGGTGGATTGTTCACTGGCGCGGAAGGTATCAAGACCGAAGAGCAGGCTAAGCTATTTGGTGGGACCGCTGGTGTTGCATACGATGTCAACTACCACGCCAAAGGCGATACCTACGATAACCTTAACTTTGAGGCCTTCCTCATCAATGCTAAGGTGACTGCGATTTGATGGGCGCTCTATACCTTTGACTTATTGGTAAATGCACTCACAGGCTTCTGCACACGGGATGGCCATATTTATCGAATCAACGGCTGCAGTCGAGGCGGAAAAGGCTCCCGCTAATGTGTCCTCCAAGGTTGCCGCCAACTTTGCCGCTGCGCCGGGCGATGCTTTAGTCGTTCAAGGTAAACATATTTGTGCCGGAGAGTTGGCCTAAGACCAAAATTGTGGTAGTGTTCGTGCGCAATGTAACTTGTCATTCTTTGCGTATAACCGACTTCACCCTTTAATGTAGATAGAACACGAAGGAAGCCCATAAAAAGTTTCCTTGTAATTAAACCTCGGCTTAGTCTGCGTCACCCTAAGTTCTATTTGACAATTTATCATCCTGACAAGGGCCAAACCATATATACTGGCTAAAACGCGATATAGTAGTGGAGTCACTTTAGCTTTTTTTGAGATATATAAGACGGTCGCGAATAGCCATATATTGGACATTTTAAAATCTTCGGGTCGTTATCTATTAGCGCTTCGGGCTTTGGTTCTGCGACTCTCAAAATCACAATGGCTCTTATCGTTAGCCACTGGGTCCAAAGGATCAATGTCCTCATTAAATTTCTACCTATTGTTACAGGTGTATGCGCTCCCATCGCATCGGGTTTGTTCAAGTTTCCTTCCCTCACAGTACATATAGCAGAAATCGTTTCGTCTTCGGGCACCCAATTTTGATGGCTTATGATTTCAGTTGGTCGACCACTAATACATGAAAGGGTTGGAATACTAGCTATAATCGAGCCAGAGGGTGGAGAGACACAAGTCAATTTATTTACGAACTTTGATAATTTGTGCGCATATGTCGCTTGAGAATAAGCCAACCAGACCTCAAGCGATTGTCTTCAATCTTCCAAAGTTGCCAGTTTCATTTCGAAAATGTCTCAGTCTAGTCAATCAAAGTGTTCAAGATATCAAAGTCTTTGTTTTCAAAAGCTACGTACATACTCTTATCCTATTAAAGTAACGGCAATCAAGCTTAATCAGTATACGAAGCACCTTTTAATTGACCAAGCCTCCACCTAAATCCCAGTGGAAGCCGCAACCGCCGCGGATGCAAGCAATGTTGTCCTCGCGATGATAAACCACATACTTGGCGCATACCAACTACAATAGTTGGAAACCCGGATGAGCTGGAAGAGATATCGCTACTTGTAACTGGTGTTCGGTTGGTCTGTATGGAGCTACGGGAGCGACCAAGGTCAAATCGCATGACATTATTGTCCATTGATGCAAGTGCCCTTACCAATCTATGCACTGAGGAAAAGCCGATTCAAAGGTATCCGTGCATATACATTTGATCAGATTGCAAAAGCCAACTGGGTTCAGAATGATCTAATGTAATAAGTAGCAGGAATTAACCGATCTTAAGCCAAAGTGTGAAAGGTCTGAATCATATTACCTACCGACTGCGGGTCAGCCAATGCAGCCGAAGCATCAGACAACTATTGATATTATCAAAGTCTGTCTTGCGCTCGGGACAAGGTGGGCGTTCGGGAAAGTAAGGCATAGTTCTTTTCTTGTAAAGTGTACTCGGCGGCATGGGTTTCATACCGATGGAAGCCAGTCTTGCCAGAACATGTTGGCACAAACCAGTGCGTATACGATAAACAGATGGTGCTTCATCTTAGCAGCCGGGTCGATTAGTTCTGAGGCCGCGAACTCAATGTCAGACGAAGCAAAAATGCCAAGGTAGGACGAGAGTCTGAAATGTATAAAGCCCCTATTCTCAACCACCTAAACTACGACGATACAATTCTAAGAAAGGACAACCATCGAGAGAACCCCGACCACTCAATTAGTCACAGTTTGACGCAAAATGTAAAAAAGAGCTATCGCATTTCCGTAGAATAGATATCCAGACTAGGGTAATACAAATGAGAGATAAATCGTAGCAAGTACCCCAATAACAAAAAAATTGATGTATCGAGACAGACGAAAAGAAAAGAAAAATGAATAACGCGCTGGGCCGAGAAACAAAACGAGAGAATAAAATCAACTATCGTCTTCGGCTCGATACCGAAGCACTCTTCTCAGCTGGTTCATCTGCACCAGTGACCGTGCCAGCTCCAGCCCACACAGCGCGACCGCCCGAACCTCCTCCCTTGAGGAACCCAGCAGTCTTACTCTGAGTACCCGTTCCTGTATAAACATCGCTCTCGAGCTCCTCGTCGTCGGAGTTGGGGAACAAGGATCGGAACGATAGGTCATTCATGATCCCTGAGTCAAGATCCCACTCTGGTTTGGATGACCGGAATTCTTGGACCCGGGTGCAGGAGTGGAGGTAAACGCCAATGGATCGTCCGAGTCCGAGTCGTTGGGACCTTTTCGTTGTCTCGAGCCTACACTCCGGCGCGAGTTCGCACTCTTAGCCGACTCTTCCTCGTCCGAATCGTCCACCACGATCACCTCGCGTCTTTGCGGTGTGAACAGCCGAGGTGGCCTGGGCTTCTTTGCACTAAAGTCGGTCGAGGGAGAGGAGAAGAAAGCGTAAGGCCCGCTAGGGCGCTTTTGCGGGAAGGAGTGCTTGTAGCAACATGTATCCAATTTCAACTTTTCTGGGTCTTGGTTGACGAGGACGCAGGGTTGGTTGAGCCGGTGCTGGTTTCAGCTGGAGCAGGTGTAGAAGCTGGAGCGGGTGTGGTTGCAGAGGTAGGCGGGGGTGCAGGCGGGACAGCAAACACAGGTATGAATCGCCGTCTCTGACTTGCTGCTGCCCGGATACTCTTCTCTCCAGGTACCGAGGTCGTTTTATTTCCGACGGAAATACTCGTATCTTCTGGAACCGGAATACTCTTGTCTCCTGTCGAACCAAGACTGTTGTTCTCTGACGCGGGTTGGGTATCTTCAACTGGGAAGTGGCAGCCTTCGACTTGGACGCCGGCTTCTCAGACTTGTTCGGGGTTTCCTTTTTCCCAGACGAAAGGACGTCTCTACCAGATTTAGCCTGCACCCAGATTTATTCGTGGTAGATGCGCTGGGCTTTTCAGTCGAAGCACCAGATTTCTTCTCCACAGACCGAGCCGTACTCTTCTCTGGCAGCGCTGCTGCGTGTTTACTGCTCTCAACAGGAGGTGTATGCAACGCCCGTTCTTCCACCTCCAACTCGGTGGTATCAGAACACAACGATGGCGTAGGGACTTCTCGTTCGGTCGTCGCGTCCAGCGAAGTGGATCCGGAACCGTTGATACGACGTCGAACAGCCGACTCTGATCAATCATATGGTGCTTGAGCATCGATACGGTGGGCGCGTTTAGATACAGTTCACTCACGAAGTACGCTCTGCGGCTCTGCCTCTGGTCTTTTTCGTTTCGCACCCGGTAGCGGAAACGGAGTCGCGTTGTTGACCGACGTTGTCGAGGCGTGCGCTTGGGCTTGTCTCCAAACAACGTAGCTCCCGATTCCGTCTTGCGCAACTTGACGGCAAACCCAAGTGTCCCGGACGCACTTCCGTTTGAGCTGGTGCTGTTTGTCGCGCGGAGCGCTCGAGGGCTGATGGCGGTCCTCGCGGACGTCTGAATGCAAAAGTGTTATTGCCAACGTCGTCGTCGTCATCTTCTTCGACTTTGACTTTGATTGCTGACGACTTGGGTGTAGGCCCGACCCTGGACTTGAGTTTAACCGTCTTCATCTCTTCTAAGAACGCGGTCATGGACTCTAGTGGAATAGTGGGCGTTTTGCCGCTAGATATCTTGGCGGCGGGGGCAGGTGTTTGTGTAGTTGCCTAGATTAACAAGAATGTGGTAAATAGACTGACTTAGCATAAGTTTACTGATATGCACCTTTAGCCCAGCTCTCATCATGCACAACGCTCGATCCAAATCTGTGCGGGGACCATCACCATCCTCGTCCTGCTCATCATCGAATTCGCCGTTTTCGGGTCTCCGACGAGCCACCATGATAGGCATGGTTGGACGGTTTGCCATGGGTGGTGGGGGAGGAGGCGGCGGCGGAGGGGGTGGTGGAGGTGGAGGCGGCGGTGGCGGGCCTGAAGCTAGCGGCGCACTGGGCACAGCTGGTGCCCGATCCTTTTTCGCAAGCTTGTTGAACAATCCTCAGCTTAACGTATCTACGAGTACGTATTCCCGACTCACCTCTTCGCGCAGCCGTACAACCTCTGCCTCCAGCTCCTTGATCCTGCGTTTGTCTTCGGGAGTAGTAGGCAAGGGAATAGACGCGGGATCAACCTCCTCTGGAGGTCGTGTCGGACGTCGAGGCGTTTCAGTTGTGATGGATAATTTAGGAGTGGACCCCCTTCTGGGTGGTACCGACCTACGTGAGGCGGGGGTGGTTCTTGAGTTCTAGGCTCCTCGGGAGGTTCTTCATCGTTTGCTACTTCAGAGTCGTTATCTTCGTCAGAATCGTCGCTAATGATCGTGATTTCCGCATCCTTTGGTATTTTAGTACTAGGTCGCCTGGCACGGATTGGTGGAGATGTAGCCTTTGGAGAAAGTGGTGGTTGGGCGGGAGGAACAGGAGCAACTTCCGGCTCGGTATGGATTTCCGGCTCGGATGGAGAGGTAGAACGGGATTCGGGCTGCTCAGGTTCTGGTGATTCTCTGGCTGGCTCTTGTCTTGGTCGAGGCCGGGTAGGGGATGGCGGGTGGGACTGTGAACGTGATGTATGGGAACGCGCAGGGGAAGCCTTGGGCGGTGACTTTTGAGGTGAAATGTCCATAAGAACCGAGTCGATTGGCACTGGTGGAGGTGACGCAGGTCGGAGAGGCTCTGATTCCACCGGTGCAGGCTCTTCCACCACAGTCGGAGGGACTGGGGGCGGGGCCCGCCCCAATGAAAGACCTGAAGCCCGCGTCCTAGGTCCACGTTTCTTCGGCACAGGCGTATCGTCGATGGGAGTCGTGCGTCGGCGGTAACGTCGCATCGATTCATCGGGGTCGGGGAGTGATTGAACCTGGACTCTTGGCTCGAGCGAATAAAAGGAGTACCGCGAGGTGGGCGCGGGTGGAGAACGACTTCGTAACTATCGTCCGGCCACTCTCCGTATCTTCCTCGTGTCTCGTCGGAAAGTTCGCCACCTTCGGCCAAAAAGCGCTCCTTCTCCGCCTTGAGTCTCGCTTTGGCACCCAATAGTTCCTCTTCGAGCGAAGCAATCGTCGATGATCCACCCACTTTGCCCCACGCGCGCTCTCCATCTCTTTCTCCCATATGGCGATCTGCTCAGCGCTCGCCTTGGATTTTCCTTTATCCTTGTTCGACACATCCTTGCCCAATAAGCCTGACTTTTGTTTCGCCTTTTTTCCGGACTTCTTTCCGGGGCCTGGAGTGTCTTGGTGGGTGGCATTGGCAGCATGTTTGAGAGAGTACGGATGGGGCGTCGAGCGACCGGACTATGTGTATTGGGAGCAAACCGAACATGTCGACTTGATCACCATCTCCGTCTGGATCCCCATCCCCTTGGTCCTCCAGTTCAGTATCACCTTCCTCTTCCTCCTCCTCCTCCCCTTCTCCTCTTTCTCCCCGTCCCCCTTGCTCTTCTTCCTCCTGCGATTCCTGCTCCTCGGCACCATCATGAGATGACTCAGCAACTGCGTGTAGTCGATTATTAAACGGAGGCTGCTTTGTCCAAGCGGGTATCGTAAAGCCTGGGAGTTGGGGCGGCTGACATCGGTGAACTAAAGAACGCACCCGGCACTTTGCGTTGCTTGGGATGGCCAATGTCTGAGACACATATACACATGTTAGCCAAAATGGCCAAAGGTGAATTATTGCAATAAATGTACCTTTCTTGGGAGATGGGCGAGCATACGGTTTGGGTTTGGGTTGTCCGGTCGTTCGTCGCACCAGAGATCGCCATCCATTTTCACTGGACCGAGGAGGGATCTCATAATGGCTCGATTCCTATATATGACACTTTCATCGGTTACCGCACTTCATACCAGAGATCATACCGTCGCTCACCTTGGCCGGAGAGGAACTGGCTTGTTCAACACCGCGAACACTCTCAACAAACGACTCCAGTTCGCGGGAAACGACGGAAAACAGGGAGGAAAACATTCCTGTTTTCGCCGCTGGAGGTGGTGGCTTGAGGATTGGCTTGATCGGACGCGAGGCCGGTGGTCGAGTGTGTTGCTCCGATCCCATTCGTGGAAACGTAAAACCGTCGAGTCGGTGTCCTAGTCCAAGTGATCTCGTCAATAAATCACATCGAACACACACACACGTGGCTGTGTCAACAGTCGCGTCTTGCCATTTACTCAATTGCAAAAACATTGCCATATCCTAGAGGGCTTAACCAAATTGGGGTCCACATCAAAACGGAGCATAATTGTGGTCGAGGCGAACCTCGGGACGCTAAATGATTCGGCTTGGGAACTCCTGGTATAATACAAATATTCCTTGGATATACTTGGATATAATAACCCATAGATCGACAAATACAAGGCTGGCTATGCAAAGTCACGCCCGGCTGTTCCGGCAAGGGCAATTGTGTTTGACCAGTCGTTCGTTCCAAAAGACTAAACCTACCGCGCATATACAGCCAATACCATCCGTATTATCAACCTCTTATGGCTCACCAAATCAAACGTATACCAGCGTGGAGTGCAAGGTCCAAAATGAGCGAACAGACCCAATTACATTCTCAGCGGGACTCAACTGTGTTGTAGTTCAATTAGCTATTGAGATCAGATTATAACCACCGTACTTATCTCGGTAAAGTATGCTATCCCGCATATGTTTAATCAAGCTACTTACCGAACACCCTCTTACCTTTCTTGTCATATCCCCCCTCCCCTGTTACGCCAACTTCAACATATCCGCGACTATGAATACACTCAGGCTCGATACGTGTATGTGTTATCTAGCTTTAACCTATTCCAACAACTGCACTTCGACATGGTTCAGTTCATTGGCATCGCTTAGTAGTACCGCTGATTGACGAAGCAAGTACGGCTCATCTAGTGACTTGATCTCTTCTTCCGTCAGCTTGACGTTGATCATACCTAAAGCCAGAGCGTCAGACTCATATCGTCCCCGATTCCTTGATTCAACGGGCCCATGATATCCTTCAGGTGCTTCAGACTCGTCTTCCCTATGATCGGAGCAACCACAGGTTGCTTCACTAGTACCCAGGCGATCGAGATATGAGATTTTCTGATTATCGAATTGGCACGATGTTAATAATTCCTTATTATGTACCCAGTTAATTATTAGTAGCCAGGAATGTTCATGCCAACGAGCACCCAAGTGCCATGTGGCAGTGCTAGTGTGTACCTGTGTTTATATTGGAGAAACATAACATTTCGTTGTCTGGGTAAGGCTAATTACATGGCTATCCACGGCAGAATAATACTACACGCGCGCTGCGCGCTGAAGTATCGAGCCACCTTGCAAATTGGACTCTCCTTTTGAAGATTCAGGGTGATTGGCCTACTCGATCAGGAGGCGGCCTCATGTATCCAGACTCGAGTTTATCCACCTATGACTTCGTAAGTAAGGGTATACAAGCCATATCATCGCCCACCTGCTTCTAAATTACGCCTGGGAAATGTGTTTCTCTACTAGAGTTGATTTTCAGTTAAAACCTCATTGAATGAGTATACTATAGCTAGCAACCAGAAAGTAAAAAGTAGAATGTTATATGCTTCAAATATATTCTAGATTTGTCATGACTGACCCGACGTGGTAGGGTACAAAGGAGTGGGATTCAAAATCGATATTCGCAGTGACGCGACAACTCACCGATCGCCAACAAGTTTCAAATTGGCACTTGCAGATCAGCGGAGATCAGTGTGACCTGGCTCACTTACACAGGTCATTACGTCCAACCAAAATATTATATGAATTAGGTTTTGTTGAACCAATTGATTGCACTCTTACAGCAGAATTCATAACGATACAATCTCAAAACAGTCTATGAACTCCATATGCGTGCTGTACACGAATCCCTACATACGGCCTGATATACAGAAGCATCTACTTGCGCCGTTGGCAAAATCAGAACCAGCATGCCTATCGTGCATATGCATATGACTAAGCGGAGGAGAAAGCCACAGAGTACTTCGACGATTAGGACAACTTCTCGTTATGCCTTTACGACGTGGCAGAAACATTCCTCCCATTCGCTCGGCTGAAATGGGTGAACCACGTGGCTCTGCGCTTAGCTGGAATACGGACCGGAGTCATGACCTTGGATGGAGTCTCTGAAATTCGTGGGATAGCAACGATTATTGTAGCTTGCTTCTGCAGTGTCTCTGATACCTCATGATTTCATTGCATTCTGCAAGTATCCGAGGAGATATGGGTATATATAGGTCAACTCATGCCCCCTACAGTACCCATTGATTCAACGCTCTTGCGAGCCCTTACTCATTCTTTGAACTCTAGACACTCACTTGTTTCACAGTCTTTATCGATATGACACGCCTTGGTGCGCTCTCTGTTTCTCTTTTGGCACTCATGCCTAGCGCCTTTGCTGCAGGAAAGCGTGGTATCGCTTGGCCGTGGTGTGAGTGTCTTACCTCAGGCTGGTAATAGGCTGTATGCTAATAGTCGCCCAGACAATGAGGTTGCGGGTACTGGTATGGACACCGCAAAACTAGCCAACCAGCATATACAGTGGTGCGCCTGGTTTCTATCTTTCGAGTCACATCAATTTGAGTTCAACTTTTGGTCTGTTACAGGATTTACAATTGGGAAACCTGGCGTCCCGCAAAGACGACGTGAGTAGCGAATGCAAGACTGGCGTTGCGTGGGCTGATGAGATCTGATATTAACGCAGTAATCTCAACTGGATTGGCATGCAGCGATGCATGGACTGTGAATCTTCTCCCATCGCACAGCTCCAGACTCGCGCGGCACAACAAGGATGGAACACCGTGTTGACACTCAACGAGCCCGACATTAATAATATTACTCCGGCAACGGCCGCCGCCTGGTACATCCAATACATCAACCCCTTGCCTATCAGTAAGATTTCGTGTTAGATAAGTGAACGGTGTTAATTACTTTATACAGAGAAGGCAATTCCATCAGTTACATCCAGTAACCTCCCTGGACAAGGTCTCCAATGGGCTGCCCAGTTTATCTCAGCCTGTGCTGGCAGAGTAAGCGTTTGGCCCTCACTTAATTGTATTATCTTACTAAATTTGAGCTCATCACAGTGCTTCTATGACTATGTTAACGTACACTGGTATGGAGGATCCTTTGCCGACTTTAAGGGCTTTATCGAGCAGGCCCACACTATGTTCCCGGATAAGGAAGTATGTGATCAAACATGACCCAAGCTTCCCAACTTGCTTATGCTCCCTCCTAGATTATTGTCACTGAGTTCGCCCTTCAAGCACCTGCTGACCGTGAACAACAAGTTACATTCTTGATCCAAGCCATGGCGTTCCTGGATGCCGCTTCTTATGTGCCTTATGTAAGTTTAAGATCTACAGAACGCCACTCGGGTGTAGACAATTGACCACTAATCCCGCCAGTACTCTGCATTTGTCGCGACTTCCCCCGCTCTCTTTGCAGCGAATGATCCTGCTGGTGCGGCATACGTTGGGCTTGAGTCGACACTATTCAACAACGATGGAAGCTTGACTCATTCTGGATTAGTCTATACTGGCGCTGTGTAAACGACTATTCCGGTGGGAGCGCTATCTCTTTCTGTTCGTAAAAAAGAATACATGGTTTATCGAAAGTAGCCCATCGAATTAGATGTATATAGGTGTCGATCCACGCGGGTCCAATATGCCAATCTATGCGCTACCTCTGATAATCCACTCCGCGTTGACCCACACGGTACTAATATTGAGAAATAAGTAATCAACACCTGGGACAATATGCGCGTGTGCTTGACCCATTAGTTAATATTATCATTCATAATAGTTATTTTCAGTCCTAAGCTAGATAATTGATTTCATTATAGGTTAACAGTTTTGTCGCCTTTAATCCCTTGCCCCAAAACTAGTTCATGGACGATCCGGTCCAATGATTAAATTTTACGAAAGCATATTTTCTATTTTCAGTCTATTGAAAACCCAGATAAAGCGCATACGTGAACAAAGTAGTAGAACCCATAACAGAAGCCAAGGGTCGAACAATTGGCGCACATACGCCGCACGCTCTACACCCGTACGACGTTTTAAGAGGTTCAGTTGAACTTCCACGACACACCCTGCAGCTTGCCAGTCCCTGTAGTATTCACATTCAAGCCCAGTCAGCTATCCTGCCCAAACACCCCTTGTCATACCCATCCACTCACCGAGACCAGCAAACTGCTGGAACGCAGACGGCGACAGGTCGATGTCGTTGTAGCCGCAGGCATAGCACCGGTCGACGATGCCGACCTTGATGGTCTTGCCGTTCCAGCTGACGTTGGCGGTCTTTCCGCAAGCCTGGCTGTGGTTCGGGTTGCCGTCTATGTGTGCGTGTGCGTATGCGCGAGTGAAGGATCACGATCAGAAACGGTGGAAGGACCAGGTGTTGACAAGACCGCTGACGACTCACCGACCATCATCTCCTGGAACAGGCTGGTGCCGACGGCAGCCACCCACTCGTAGTCGCCGTTGTTCCAGCCGCAGGCGCCAGTACCGACGGAGGGGTTGTCTGAAACGCATGCGAGTTTCGTGTCAATACTAACGCTGGCACGCCGACGGTGATAATTAGAAGGATGAACACTCACAGTAGGATGCCTATACGAGCGAGCGGTCAGCGGTCGGTAGCTAGGAACGTATGGATAACAGGTTTACTCACCCAGCCGTTGTGGACGTCGTAGGGAGCGCGGGCGGCCAGCTGGTTGGTAGCAGCAGGGGCCTCAACGGGAGCGGCGAGGGCAGAGGAAGCGAGGCCGACAAGGGCAGCGAGCTTGAGGAATGCGAACATGGCGAAGGAAGTGAAGAGGAGCTGGTGAGTGAGAGCTGGTGGTGCTGAGATGAACTTGTTGGCCTACCATCCCTTGTAGACCCCCGCATTTATACCTATCTCCAATCCTCCTTCAGAACTACACTAGTGTATTCACAGCCTTGTGCACCTCCTTTACTCACCGATAGATTCAAACTATCATCTTGCACTTGCATGGTTTGCCGAAACGCTCCCAAGGCCGATCAGTACGCCTTTTGCTACGCTAAGGTTACGCGGGCCCGCTACTCTTGCGATCGCACGAGTACGCCCTAGCACGTGTGTGAAATGGGTACCTACCATATCGAACTTACCGTTGGTAAGAATTCAATGGCCGGTTGAGCGTCTTTTTGGATGGCTCGTCAAATCAATTTCGTAATCCGAGCGGGGCGCATCAGACGCTTCATCAAGCGACATCCCGGTCTTCTCGGTGAATCCCACAGGAGACCGATTATTATGCACAAGATATCGAGGATCGGCAAAACACGCGATGACCATATATCCTCATCGGAGTCTGACTCTGCTGTTGATCGTGAACTAATGACTGGTCGTTCGATATATTACATCAGTAAGATGGGGGGAAGGCAATGTGTATGGTCAATGAGCTAATAAATGAGCCTCTTAACGTCCTGTGGATCTCGGAGAAGAAAATAATATAGCGCACAAGTAGGTAGCCACACAATCCACAATTAAACTTGTGCTTTAAGTTCTGTGTGCTATCAGAATGCAGATGTTGGTATGTCACGATATGAGTGGAGAACATACACACTGGCAGATAATATTCAATCAGCTGGAACTTCTCACGCACTTTCATACAGCTGTCCTAAAGATACCAAAGGTACATAAGTTATGATCGCATGCCTTATCTAGACCCTCCGAAAGCTAGCGCAGTTGGATTGGTTTGAAAACTGAAACAGACTATCGATGGCGCGTAGTGTAATGCCTAATATGGATATAGGCCGACAACACTTGACTTGGAATGAGAACCCCTCGACCCACGGCGGAGACCAATGTCCGTCACTAATGAGTTAGAGGAGCTCGAATAACAGTAGAGTGTGGTCACATGGAGACTTCACAGTCGGGCTGGCGCGTGAGGTTGGGTGGGCCAAGCGACCTCCGGCTCCTCGGCTAGAGACGCCATAGCTAAGCGCTGGTGACTTGATCGGTCCAAAGTGCCTCCCATTACGCATGGACGCATGGGAACATCTATGGATGTATGCGTAGGTGCCATGAGTTAGAAGTACCCGTGATAGTTTCTTTGCCAGATTTATTCTAATAAATCTGCTATGAGGCACCAGGTTTCGCGGATACTTAAAGGACGAAAGGTCAAGGGTAACTCACCAAGGTCATCTCAGCACCGCCAGCTCTCACTCACCAGCTTCTCTTCGCTTCCTCCGCCATGTCGCATTCCTCAAGCTCGCTGCCATCGCCGGCCTCGCTTCCTCTGTCCTCGCCGCTCCCGTCGAGGCCCCTGCTGCTACCAACCAGCTGGCCGCCCGCGCTCCCTACGACGTCCACAACGGCTGGGTGAGTAAACCTGCCATCCATACGTTCCTAGCTACCGACCGCTGACCGCTCGCTCGTATAGGCATCCTACTGTGAGTGACTTATCCTGCTGACGGTCGCCGTCAATTGCGACATGCCAGCGTTAGTATTGACACGAGCGCACAACGCGTTTCAGACAACCCCTCCGTCGGTACTGGCGCCTGCGGCTGGAACAACGGCGACTACGAGTGGTGGCTGCCGTAGGCACCAGCCTGTTCCAGGAGATGATGGTCGGTGAGTCGTCAGCGGTCTTGTCAACACCTGGTCCTTCCACCGTTTCTGATCGTGATCCTTCACTCGCGCATATGCACACGCAGACGGCAACCCGAACCACAGCCAGGCTTGCGGAAAGACCGCCAACGTCAGCTGGAACGGCAAGACCATCAAGGTCGGCATCGTCGACCGGTGCTACGCATGCGGCTACAACGACATCGACCTGTCGCCGTCTGCGTTCCAGCAGTTTGCTGGTCTCGGTGAGTGGATGGGTATGACAAGGGGTGTTTGGGCAGGATAGCTGACTGGGCTTGATGTGAATACTACAGGGACTGGCAAGCTGCAGGGTGTGTCGTGGAAGTTCAACTGAGTGGTTGTGGGCGCGCCACTTGTTCGACCTTTTCTGTCTGCTATGCGTTCCACTTTGTTCATGTATGCATTCCACCCGGGCTCCAATAGATTTGATTCATCTTGAATTGTGCCAAAGTATGGCCGAAATGAGCATCAGCCACCATGGTCAAGAGCATCTCTGCCCAGCCCGAGCAACATATACGTGCCGAGCCTTCATCTATTAAATCCCACAAGCTGACTTTGAATTTATTCGATTGACACAAAGAGAATTGATTATGGGTAGGAGTGAATAAATTCCAATTGCGCCAGAAAAATTATAGAAAAATAAAACGAAAGACATCGAAGCTACTTCAACTTTGCAAGCGTGATCGCGTTCTTGGAGACATCATGCGAGAAATAGACGTTCTTCAAAAACACATCTCCGACCAACCACTCCTGAGGTCCGCCAATCTGCCCAGACATGATGCCGGATACGCAGTCGCCCTGAGGTTGTTCTGGTTGACGGGGACAAACAGCAAATCACGAGGTCGATGGCGAACGACTGACCACCCATGGTAAACGCGACTTGAGCTCGGTTGTGCACGGGATTGTGAATCCACCCTGGCCATCTGACTTGGAGCCGGGAATCTGGGCGTGAAGGGCCTGGGCATCGGCAGGAGGGGCAATGATGAGGGAAGTTCCGGTGTCGAGGATAGCAGTGCGGCCAGTCAAGCCAATGTCCTTTCCACCAACTGCGGCTGTGAATGGTACCTCCCAGAATCCATTGGGATTAACGTTTGGCATAGTCGTAGTAGTTGCGGCATCGATCTTGGTCTCGTCGATTCCACCAAACGTGATCTCGCCGTCGTTCTTGCCATCTGCCAGACGAGGGATCTTATAGCTCGTGATCGCGGATTGGATCAATCCAGCCTTGGCGAGGGACTCTGGGGGAGTATCGACCTTTTGGTTCGAAAGGGAACTCTTGGCAAGACCGACCAAACCATCAAACGGAGTATCGTTGGAAGAGAACTCGACCGACTCGACGGTTGCAGCTCCAAAAGTGTGAGCAGGAAGCTTGAGACCAGCAATAACAACGTCGTCGGTAATGACGTCTCCCGCAACCTGACCAGTTCCGTATGTAACTTGGAATGTACGTCCGGCGGACTTGAACGAAGTAGACGATTTGGTACCAAGGAAAGTATGGTTTCCGCATCCGCCACCTGCCTGGGACTGGCAAGCTTCACCTCCAACCCACATGTCGGCGGAACCAGAGTCCATGAGAAGACGGAAGTCGCGCGGGGGAGTGCCCAGCTGAACAGTGGCGAGATATCCGATATCGTTAGCCCTGCAAAGAATCAATATCAGAATCGATCTTCAACGGATGGTAAATACTGGATACATACTCATTATCGAGTGCAATAGAATTGGCAGCAGTAGGCTTATTCGAATTGGTGACGCCTCCATTGATCGCAGCTGCAAGATCGACCTTGGAGAATCCATCCTTGTTGCTCCCGACAGCGACAGTTCCGTTACCAGCGCCTCCGTAGCAACCGGAGCCGCGGGAGTAGTGGAAGAGGCAGCAACTGATGTAGCGGCCTCAGCAGGAGGCGAAGCGGCGGCCGGAGGGGCACTCGCAGCCGGGGGGCCTCCTGCTGGAGGAGAGGCTCCGGCGGGGGGAGTAGCGGCAGGGGCGCCTGCGGTTACGGTCTCGGTGACTACGACCGTGGTCGTTGCGCTGACTGAAGTGCTTGCAGCAGCTTCATTCGCGGGAGTAACGGTGGTGGTAACGGTAGTCAGGGCCACACCTAATCAACCCAATGTCAATTTCGATCCAAACAACAGGGTCTAAATTAACTCACCTGCCTCTAGGATCGCTCCTGCAGCAGCCACTCGTCCACTACCGTTGGCGGCCAAGCGGATACGAGTCAGCTCAGAGTCGACTTTGCCGACGTTGTATTTACGCTTTTGCTGCTGCTTGTTCCGGAGTGCTTGGACACCGTCTCCAACGACGAACATGCGCTTCTGGATGGCGGCGCTCATCTCTTCAGAAGTGGGCTCGCGCTTTCCAGTCATGCGGGCCAGACGGCGGTGTGCGCTGTTAGCATGTTGTTGAAGGAGCTATTATATGCAATATTAGTTTTTGATCAAGTAGGCGTGGCCGTCAATTCGACTCACGATCTGGGGGTGAATATCGTCTCGAATCTTGTGCATACGGGTAAGAGGGACCGTAACCAACCCGACATTGCGGCGATACGGGACGGCCTCGACAGGAGCCACGATCATGCTCGCCAGGAGCACAGCCAAAGTAAACGGGGTCAACATATCGAAAGATTTATTGGCACAATCGATAAGGAGAGAATATGCTCAGACCAGTGAGCAAAACGACTAGGCACAGCCCAACGAAAAGGGGGAAGAAGAAAGAAAAAGTTGGGAGGATGACCTGGAGGTCGGGGAAGGGAGTAGGCTCTGGATATTGGTGTCATGGAGCTATTTGTAGGTTTCTTTGTTGCCAATAGAACTACGCGACGTAGACAGATGGGATACCTCCGAATTCGTTTTTTCGTTCGTCGATCCGTAGCTTCCGGTCTATACTCTATAGTAACATGAGAACGGATTTAGCAAAGCGCCGAGTCCCAGAGCAACCAAGAAGCCTTTGTGCGTTTGCTCTGTCTATTAATAAACTTTATTCGATTCATACGTCCGACAGCGCGTGTGCTAAGGCACACACATACGATTCGATTTACTTTATTGTGTATCAGCGGTCACACTTATTCTTTTGTTCTGCACAACAAGGCAAAGTCTAGATCTGACACAACTTGCTGTAATTCTGGCTCGATTCGCTTCCGCCGGGATGACCTAATCAACTCTGACGCGGTTGCTGCCGTTTCCAGCTCAACTGGCATTCTGCCGCATATATATAGCTTGTTGCACTCACAAACCTTCTGGAGGAATACCTTGTGCGTATCTAAGCTACGATCCTCCTGCGTGTACCAATACGAAAGGCTTCATGCGCTTAGCCACCTCAGGCCTTCGCACGAAACGAAATAGCCGTCAAGCCGGCTGAGGTTGTGAAAATAGAATGGCGCTTGAAAAAAATGCCGCATCAAAGCACTGTTCGATTTCACTAGGCGAATCGTGGAACACAGCATGGCCCTCTGCTATAGTAATACACGCTAACCCAACCGCTCCCGACCCACTTGTACTCGTACCACAATCCCCGTTTTTCGCTTGGTAGCTCACTATGTAGTTATAGCCGAGCGATATGGGCTTTGGTAAAGTTGTGGTCCTCCTCAGGCATAATTTGTCTCGTATTGTCACCGCACATTTGCAATGCCTCGCGGTAAATCTCTTTCTGTTGTCAAAATTTAGGGCTTTATGTAGCAAATTTTTTATAAAAGCTGTAATACCCACTTTGATTAATCCCCAAGCCCCACCACGTGCGTTTCCACCCATAGCTGTTGCGATTGCAATAGCTCGCTCGAGAACTTTTTCATTTCCTCCTGTTTGTACGATTCGATTTGGTTGCGAGGTGTTCAGAAATTATTGGTGCTTACCATCAACGACGGCATCTACGATCCCAGCCTCCAACAACTCCTTGGGCGTGAACCGATGGCCTTCCAAGACCGTCTTGCGCATAAGCGCTGGGTGCGAATGGCCAACTTTCACACGAATCAAGGTGGCAAAAGCGGGTGGGAGAGGCGCGCCAAAATGAATCTGTCGCAATTTGGGAATGCCGTTAGGAATGTAATAAATAATACGTGGCAGATTTAATTGAACTGACTTCGTTGAAGCATGCCCATGCTTTTCCAGAGGTCATTACTCGGTAGTCGCAGGCCAGGGCGAGAAGATAACCACCGGCAAATGTGTGTCCGTTGAGCGCGGCGACCGTCGGAACTGGGGGGTTATTATTTAGTGAGGACCGTTTGGGGATTTAGTCTGGTACCGACTTGGGAATGCCAAAAGTCTCGAGATAACTGGGTTCAGCACACCTAAAGAGCAGCAGTCAACACTAGTATTCTACCAGATCTAGCCAGGCCTACCAGTCATGAATCCAGGCTGGGAAATGCATCCTGGTAGTCCAGTCCTACAAAACGTATCAATCACATCGAATTCAGAATTTTGTCATAGGATTTACCATTGCTAAAGAACTTGTCCCCAGTTCCGGTAATCACGAATCCTCCCTCAGCGCCATCCTTTACGCCTGTCTTGCCGAGTTTTGCTGCCCTCCAGATAGACCTCCATTCACTTTCGACGATATCGAACGCAGGAATGAGCACACCGAGGCACATCTTATTGGTCAGACCTATGGCCCCGTTCAGTTAATTATAGACATAACAGGTCCGGTCAATGTACATACGATTGTCAGGCCCCGAATGCAATCTCAGTACCCAAATTGCGGGGGAAGGGTGAGTGAGCGTGGCCATGGCATTTTCCCCAGCCGCCAGAGTGCGGGGGAATGTGATAGGATACGAGGGGGAAGACATAGTATCAATGTAGCACTGTAAGAGTCTTCAATGAGAAATAGACGGCTTAAGTACGGCTCAGAGGTAACCCGAGTGGCCGAGCGACCGAGACACCGAGGCACGTGAATTCCCCGGATGGTGCCCCGCTGATGCAATGGTCGGAATTTCACGTGCGCTGCCCGGCTGTGATATAGCCATAAATATTGGACTGGGACACGAGTGCTGCTACTACCACCATTCATCTATCCTGCATCTATCATGTCCAAACTTGATTTCACTGGCCATACTGTCGTCGTTACTGGCGCCGGAGGAGGCCTTGGAAGGACGTAAGTGGGACTATTAGTTGAGCATTTCGAGTATCCTTAGTAGATATGCAGATACTCTCTTGCATTTGCCGCTCGAGGAGCAAATGTCGTTGTGAATGATGTTAGCAAGGAGAACGCTGAGCGTGTTGTTGCCGAGATCAAGAAAGGTGATGTTTAGCTATGAAGTGGCAAGCAAGGACCACATTAATATGGCGCCAAACAGCTGGAGGCAAGGCAGTCTCCAACACTTCCTCCGTAACTGATGGTGCTGCCGTGATAAAGACCGCGCTCGATACCTTTGGTGGTGTTACCATTCTTATCAATAATGCTGGTATCCTAAGGTAAGACCCCGCCACGAGAATGAAATGGAGTAGCAAACCCCTTACAAACTTGATGTAGGGACAAGTCGTTCAAGAACATGTCAGATCAGGCAAGTTAATACCGGGGCATAAATCGGCCCGTTTATTCATTGTTCTCTAGGAATTCGACTTGGTCAAGTCTGTTCACCTTGATGGTGCTTTCTCTTGCACCAAGGCAGCTTGGCCGCACTTCCGCAAGCAAAAGTTTGGTCGTGTGATTAACACCGCCAGCGCTGCTGGGCTCTATGGTCAGCATAATCTTTCTTCCTGTACACGAGGCCATTCTGACAATTCGGCTGACATAAAATAGGTAACATGGGCCAGGCAAACGTGAGTAGATTTGGCTATTTATGGTAAAACGACATTAGATTTATAGATATCTTTACTAGTATGCGGCAGCCAAGATGGGTCTTGTTGCCTTTACTCGCACGCTTGCTTTCGAGGGTGCCAAGTATGGCATCAAAGCATCCTGCATTGCACCTATGGCCGCATCTAAAATGACTGAGACTATTATGCCTCCTGAGATGCTCGCTGGCCTCAAGGTAAATTAATCTTCCAGTTCGCCGATTCGCTTTCTCACATGTGAAATCCATAGCCCGAATTTGTCGCGCCCCTTGTCCTCGCTCTTACCCATCCTTCCGGCCCAGAGGCATCCGGAAAGACATTTGAGGTTGGCGCTGGCTACGTTGCTGAGATCCGATGGGAACGCTCTCAAGGACACATTTTCCGTGCCGATGCTACCTTTACCCCCAGTGCGGTCCGACATGCGTTCTCTTCAATCACCGATTTTAAATCGCGCAAGCCCGATCATCCTAACAGCATGGGGGATCGGGACATGGTAAAAACCCTCGAAGCAGCCAAGAACGCAGGGCCAAATGACCAGGGAGACGTCAAGGTCGAGTACAAGGGCCAGACCGTCATCATTACTGGTGCTGGCGCCGGTCTTGGACGTGCCTATGCGCTGATGTTTGGTAAACTTGGTGCCAACGTCGTCGTCAACGATGTTTCCGAGGCAGCTGCAAAGAAGGTAGCCGATGAGGTCACCAAGGCTGGCCCCGGCAAGGCTGTAACCGTCGTATGCAGTGCCGAGGACGGCGAGGCGATCGTCAAGGGGGCGATCGATGCGTTTGGAAGTGTCCACATTCTCATTGCAAATGCCGGGATCCTGAGGGACAAGAGCTTCACAGCGATGTCCGAGAAAGAATGGATGGATGTTTTGGCTGTTCACTTGCGGTCAGTCAGGTGTTAACCACCTTGGTTTCCGAATACTGACAAGCGGGCGCAGTGGTACTTACAAGTGTGCCAAGGCTGTGTGGCCAGTCTTCCAAAAGCAGAAGTACGGACGTATCGTTACTACTGCGTCTGGAGTTGGCATCTGTGAGTATTTTTACCCCATGGTCATCTTTTCATTCCATTGAATTGCCGTCTGTAGATGGTAATTTTGGACAGGCCAACGTAAGTGACGTATCTAGGAATGCTTGACCATAGTTGACCCCAGTTTTTAATAGTACTCGACTGCCAAAGCTGCTATCATTGGTCTCACGCGAACACTCGCCATTGAGGGATCTCGCTATGGCATTCTCTCTAACTGCATTGCCCCTTCGGCTGGTACGGCTATGACGGCAACTATCTGGTTAGTACTTTTATCTATTCAACTTTTTATTTGTTCTGAGCGATATTTGGTGTAGGCCTGAGGAAATGGTAAAAGCATTCTCTCCAGACTATGTAGCGCCATTAGTCGGCTATCTCGCTAGCAAGGGTAAGTTAAAAATACTTGACTATTTTCGCAATTGCTTATGAGATCGCAAAACAGACAACGAGGCAACCACCGGTGCGTTATTCGAGGTCACTGGCGGTTGGGCAGCCCAGACTAGGTGGCAACGCGCTGGAGGACATGGTTTCCCTCAGAATAAGGAATTGACTCCCGAAGCTATCCTCTCCAAGTGGAAAGTTATTACTAACTTTGGTGAGTTACCACTGCATCTAGAGATTTATTTGAAGCTGATCGTTGTATGCGCAGATGATGGACGTGCCACCTACCCCACTTCGACTCAGGAGGCCATCCAACAGGTAAGTTTCAGCGAACAAGCATCGATGCGATTCTAAATTCTTTTATTCTAGATTGTTGAAAACTTCTCCAACAAGACCTCGGAGTCCGCCTCTGCAGACGGTGAAGACCCAGCTGTGATCGTCGAGGCTAAGAACGAGAAGCGTGAGCCAGTCGAATTCGAATACACTGAACGTGATGTTATTCTGTACAACTTGGGCATCGGTGCCACCGAGAAGGAGCTTCAGTGGACTTTTGAAAGCAGCGAGAATTTCCAAGCACTCCCTACATTTGGCGTCATTCCCCAATTCGGAGCTAGCTCTGCGATGAGCTATGACTTTATTCCTAACTTCAACCCCGTAAGTTGTCAGCTCCAAGGATTGGGCGCACATGCTTATTTTAATACACCCGTAGGCGAAGCTTCTGCACGGAGAGCAGTACCTCGCTATCAAGGGACCTATTCCTACTAGCGGGACCCTCGTGAACCACGTACGATTGATTGAAGTTTTGGACAAGGGAAAGGCTGCGGCTGTCACAGTGGCTGTGGATACTATCGACAAGGACACAGGGAAGCCGGTGTTTGAGAATCAGTCGACAGTGTTCTTGCGCGGCTCGGGTGGGTTCGGAGGAAAGAAGAAGGGTAGCGGTAAGTAGTGCACCACCCTGTCTCACATTTGTTCACATTTTAACCGAATTCATTAGACCGTGGTGCCGCAACTGCCCCAATACCCCTCCCAAGCGTGCTCCTGATGCTGTGGTTGAAGAGAAGACGGACGAGAAGCAGGCCGCACTTTACAGGTTGAGCGGTGATCTTAACCCCTTGCACGTAAGTTGGATGACACAACCCCAGTCCATGCATGTCTAACTGGCTTGACGATAGATCGAGCCCGAGTTCGCAGCCGCCGGTGGATTCCCCAAGCCAATCCTTCATGGTAAGCGCCCCAAGTATATAGCTCGACATGTTTCAAACTCACAGAAACTCCTTTCTTAGGCCTCTGCTTCCTCGGATTCTCAGGCAAGCACATCTTGAAGACGTTTGGTCCCTGGAAGGACATCAAAGTCAGATTTGCTGGATCGGTTTACCCAGGCGAGACCCTCGTTACTGAGATGTGGAAGGAAGGGAACAAGGTCATCTTCAGTATGTATGGCTCATGTGTCCTTGCGAGCTTTGCTGACAATAACAAATTAGCTACCAAAACCAAGGAGCGGGGCGCAATTGTGCTATCGGCCGCGGCTGCAACCTTGGTTGAGCAAGGGGCCGGAAAAGCAAAGCTCTGAACTATTTATATTCGCAATGCCACGACAATGTTTATAATTTGCATCTTTGAATACCAGTTGTTTTGTGATAAATGATGGACCCGTGCTTCCTTGCTCCACCAGGCCCAGACCGGTTTTTGATATTTTGACGGGACTTATGCTCCAGTACCGCTCGCCCTGTGGATTCAACTGCAGCGCCAAAAAGTGTTACAGTAATAAAAGCCGGTGGTTGTGGAGAAACCGTAATCACCAGCGGTTGTACTCGGTGCTGTACTTGCGATCTACGTGTTTCCCGAATTGCAGAGACAAGCTTAGATATGCCCTCTCATTCTACATAAGAATGGGTTGACAGGTATCAACAACCAAGTGCAACGAGGAATAGAATATTAGAGTATGTTTGATCTGCATTTAAGGAGAAAATACAATACATCGGGTATACAAACTAGGCAATGAAAAATAGAAAATGAAAAAACGCAAGGTGAAAGAATGAGAAGTCGGAAGACATGAAAAATCATAACTGCAAGCTGCTTTTAAGGAACAAGAATAGGTTTGAGCCATCGAAAAATGAGTCGAATGTGAGGGATACACCGGAAAAGGGATGATAGGTACGCAGAGTCCATACAAATACAATTTTAACCAGCAGCCTCCAAGCTGCATCCGCCAAGGTTGATCGAACTGCCCAAATCAGCGAGAGGATTACTTCCAGGGCTGTTCACGGTTGATCGTTAGACTGGGTTTACAAGGCAAACTGAATACTATGCTTACTAGTACCAAAACGAGACTGCGATGATAACATAGAGCACTAGAATAAGAATATTAGACCACCTATCATCCCAAAATTGCTTCCTTCTCTACTTACTCATTAGAATGAAGCCCTCGAGCCAGTTCGATTTGCCATCCGAAACTACGTAGTTGACAACCAGGACTGACAAGAATAGTACCACAGACTCGAAGGGATCGTTCAGGAGAGTTAGCTGATTGAATGAATTAGCTTTATCTTTTTGATTCCGTATGGCTTCAACTTACCGGCTTGCCCATCCCCCAGGCAATAACAACCAAAAGTGGAATGACAAATAAGGCAATCTGAATACTAGATCCAACCGCCTGGAAGAGTTAAAGGTCAATATATATGCGCCATCAAAACATCGACTGAGCGTTCAGACGTACCACACCAATAGAAAGATCAAGCTTATCCTTAACACTGACAGTTACAGCTGTAACGTGTTCCGCGGCGTTTCCAACAATCGGAAGAAGACTAGACCAATGCTATTAATAGATGCTCCATAGCGCAAATAGAATACGCACATCAAACCAACAAATTCTTTGCTTATTGCGCCTCCTTCTGTCACTCCATCGATCGAGTCGACAAGATACTCGGCAGTAAAAGCGACAAGCTGATAACCGTTAGCTTATGCTATCGAGCCACACATTGAAGTGAACATACCACCGTGATGACAACCAGCAATGCGACAGCACTGACAACATTCAACTTGGGCTCTTCTACTTCTTCCTCCTTCTCCTTTGCTTCGGAAGGTTCTGCCGGTTGCTCTTCGTCGGCCTTTTTACGGCGAATAGCACTCCTCGCGAGTCCTTTGAGAGACCTGCCAGTGTTGGGGTACGCAGTAGAAGGCTCTGCAAATCCGGCATGTTCGCCTTCATCGTACAAGTGCGCGTGGGACCAGAGCTGGAAGAACAAATACCCCGCATAACTGAAGTAATTTCAAGGTCAAACAATGCGGAACATGGGTCAAATTAGACTCACATAAGAAGCAACACAACTGCGACTCCGTGGCTCATGCGCAAGATATCCAGGCCCTCATCGGGGTCAGCCTGCTGGTTTGTCGCAAAGTGGAATGCAGCTGGTAACAGTACGGCAATAACGCTAATAGCGAGAAGCGAACTGTTCAGTTGCGCAGCACCAGCCATGAACCCTTGTTCGGAATAACGCGTTCCGCCGGCGAAGACTGTGATTGATATTATTAGTTTCCAACCGAAGGTTAAATTTAGATGTGTTGATACGCACAACACATGCCGAGTACTGCGTGGAAATACGTCAGTTGTATACAATGGAGTTGAAACGTGGTTGGCTTACCGAGTAAGAGATTACTGAGAATGGATCCGATGAGTGACGATTGCACAACACGCAGTTGACACTGTGTCAATGCGACGATCTGTAAAACGTGGTAAGCCTAAGTTGGGGTTTATTACTCTACTGGAAAACGCACTGCAACGATTAACTCGACAGCATTTCCGAATGTTGCATTAAGCAGGCCTCCAATGGTTTGTCCCACCCTCAGAGCGAGTTCTTCTGTTGCGAATCCTAGTAGCTTTGCGAGCGGTATGATGGCCAAGAAATTCGTAATAAACACAGCGACATAGCTGTCGCGTTTGGAAGTGTAGCGCCCACTTGGGAAATAGTTAGCGGTTAAGTGGGTTAAAATTACAAGAGATCCGCTTACCCGATTGGAATAAAGATAAGCAAAATACTTAGATCTAAAAAATTCAAGGCATGAGTTTAAAAGTTTACGAGGCTGCTTCAAATAGTGACATACACGTTTCTGTGACAATCGCGCGAAGACTACTCAGGTAAGTAGGCTCTTTCCCAAGCTAGTACGAGCCATATTAAATGCAAGATATAATCATAAAGACCGCAATAGTCACCTTTTTCTGAGGGGTCATCATCCGTCTGATTGCTACTGCGACCAGGCCGACCGCCTTTAAACTAGGACGAGGCGCAGTGCGTTGACGCAAGTCCGGCTGTGATGGATTCAACGGCCGAAGCGATTCTGGATGTGTACTTGCACTGGCGACAGTTGGGACAGAATTCTGGTGGAAGGGGCTGGTGGAGGTAGAAGGTCTACCCGATTCCCCCGCGATGTCTGTAAAAAGATCGATTAGCAAGGCCGAGGTAAGATGCCGTGAATTACGAGATGGTGGCTCGAACTCACGTTCTTGCTCTGAAGACATAGCCTGGCTGGTGGAAAGGGGGGGAGGGAGGGAAGATTTGCGGAACTACGATAAGTCGAGCAGATAGGGAGTGCTACTTATATCGTCACTGAAACCATCCTCCTTAAGTTCAAGGACCGCACGTGCGTAAGCAGAGCCAAACAAGGCGGTGTTTCCATTATCTGTTGTCGTCGCAGGCATTCGCACATTGTTTGAGTTGGTCGTAATGCAACTCTTCTCACGGATCAGCTATCATCGGTTTAATTATATGCGCTTGACTGGTTCCAAGCCTCTTAGCATTGTGCCAAGCGTTGAGTATGACCTTGGCAACGCTCCGGGTCAGGTGATAGCCTCTCACAATTCATTTGCAATTGCTCCAAACTGTTGGTTTTAGGTCAGGGGTTGCCGACGATTGCAGCCTGCGCACGCGAGCGCAGTCTTCGCACTTCTCCCTACCCCTGTGCTGCGGTTCACGACTCGTTGACCTGAGGCTTTAATTTAATTGTTGTTTTGGACCAAACGCCTTTAGCCATGTCAAATTATCATTGTAATGGCACTACACATTTAGTCTACACTTACTAGCGAGTAAAAGCGTTCATACATCCAGACTCAAGGTCCGTTAGCTCCGCAAATTAGTGGAGCGCTCGTGAATTCAAGTGGTGCCCGAAATGCTCACACACTCCTCATCATGACAGATGCATTCTGTCATCGACGATTTTAGAGTGTCCGCTATTGGTGGAAATGACGTGCATAGCCCCGCGGCAACCGTTGGCATCGAACATTCCTGTCGAAAGCACCGCATTCCCATTGTGGAAACCAAGTCTGCGGTTTGGTCGCATTCATCCAGTCGCAAATCGAGCTTCCATTACTGTATCGGTCACATTACTACCCTAGGGCGTAGCGCACGTTGGTATATAGGCTCTAGACCACGAGCCTGAGAATCCGATCCTGCACTTGCACTCAGTCTATCCTATGTAGGTCGCGCGTCCGGTGCCTCTGATGTTATAATTAACCTCTTCGTTTACCTTATCACAGAAATAACGTACACTTGATCAACCATGGGTGGTTCTTCTGGTTCAGAATATGACTCTGGCTCTGATTCGGGTCGCTCCGACCGTTCGCACAAGAAAGAGAAGAAGGACAAGAAAGATAAGAAAGATAAGAAGAAATACGACTCCGGCGATGAACACGAGAAAAAGGATAAAAAGGATAAAAAGGATAAGAAACACAAGGAGGATAAAGATCACAAAGAGGATAAAGACCACAAGGATAAGAAAGATCACAAGGAGGATAAAGATCACAAGGATAAGAAAGACAAGAAGGATAAAAAAGATAAAAAAGATGACGACAAACACAAGACAAGCTCTCCAATTCCTGGCCAAATCGCGCATGCACTCAGCGGAACTGCCCTCGGCGGCCTTGCACAGGAATTCCTCAAAGGAGGCGGAAGTGGAGGTCATGGCCTCCTCCGCGAAGGGGGTTCTCCAGGCGCAGTTCATGGCGGAGCTCCGGTCATCCCCAGTAACCCTGCTACTGGACCAGAGACGGGTGCGAGCGGGCAGCGTATTCCGTGCACAACCACAGACGCGTTCCCCATACAATCTGCGGGCCCGTCGCCTCCATTTGTCGATTCGACCGGACAGGTTCGTTATGTCGCATATTTTCATCGCACGTTCTTACAGAGTGTATTAAGCCCGTGTATGTTGGTTCGGCACTGATCAATGGTACAAACGTACAACCTTGCCGAATCACTCCTTCCGGCTGCTTCATTGCTTCGGACGGAATTGAGGCTACACACACTGGGCGGTGAGTTTCCATAGCGGCCTATTGATATTACTTTTTCGCGTGTCTGACTATTCCTGATACAGGTATGACCTGCTCCCTCTTACTGATGCAATGGAATGGGTCCCCGCATCGGGGTAAGTCTTTTTGAACCAAATGGTAAAACAGGGTTGCCTCATGTTTCTCTCCTCTGTTTGTAGTGGTGCACCGCCGGCGGGTAAACGAGTCGTGGAAGGCGAGTCCGAGCCTAACTCAAACTTTCCTCCAATTTGCTGATATTTTCTCGCCAGGCGGCATCGAAAACGGCTCGTCCCTGTATCATGCTTGTGCTCGCGTCAATAGTGTCATGCTTCCAGGCAAAGCCGGAGCTGCAATTGTAAGTCAAAGTACGTTCAGCCTGCGTTACTTTAACACATTCGTTTGTCATAGGGAGGTGCACAAATCCCTGCGGCTGGTGGCGCCCACTTCTTCCCGCAGGATTACTTTGTCTTGTGAGTTGTCGCTACTACTGTTACTTTGATTAATAGAAGCAGACTTATGGCTCGGGTTTCTATAGGTGCTGGAAAGATTAGGTGGTTACCATACGAAGCTCGTGTCATCGTAATAACATATGAATGTAAAGCAATAAAATCAATGCATAACCAATCCATACAAGACGATAAATCACAATCTGTGCATATATTTACACGTGATCGTAGCTGTGCCAAGTCTAAACATTACGTCACCTCCCATCAAGTGTCTTTCTCTTCAAACCACCAACCCGACTGATAAAAACATAAACTCTTTGGAGTATTTGCCTAAGATCAACCTAGAAAGAATTCATCAAACCCATAAACACCCTCACCAAGATGCCAGGATCCGGAAGCGGTCATCGTATCCCATGCTCTGCAACCGAGAACATTCCTGAAGTCGTCTTTGAGACCAGACCGAGTTCAGCGATGTAGGAGGACATGTAAGCTTCTTATATGGATTGAATTGGTTTTGATTTTGATTAACGGTGATTCTGCACTCGTAGCCCATCTATGTTGCTTCGGCGCTTATGGAAGACTCGGTCCACCCATGCAAGTGTGCTCCACACTTGGAGCTGCCATGTCGTGTTCCCTATGGTGGGCGGAGCATTTCCATGAGGGAAGGTAAGAAGCCAAAATTTTGATTAATTATTGATCTTTACTGTGGTCACTGTGGTGCATAGATATGACATTCTCCCAATAACACGGGATATGGAGTGGGTCCCTGCTTCAAGTAGGCGTCACTTGTTCGTAATATGAGCAGTTCTTAATCATTTTTCTTGTCTTAGTGGCGGATTGCCTTACGGCCGAACTCCAGTAGAAGGTGAGATACTATTCCCAACATTGTGGCTTGGACACTAGTTTTATATGACCTCCTATAGGGGGATACGAGGGTGATAACCCACTTTATCACGCTTACATCGAGACCCACGGAGTTAAAGTTCCAGGAAAAACTGGCGCACATTTGGTTGGTTTAACCTTTTCTTGCTCGCGCCGTTAAAACTAATTCTGAGAATTTCCAGGGTGGTATAAATGTTGCGTTCGGAGGACAGGAACTATCGTTTGCTGACAACTATTACATTCTGTAAGTCGCAGGACTTATTACTTAAAGTTTTCTAGATTAATTTATGGGGTTAGGTGCTGGAAGGAAGATCAGCCTTATTGATTAAAATATCAACCCACACTCCCCTTGGTCAGTGTGCAAGGCTTAGAACTTCGCAATTATGTACACGATTTCGAATTTGAATGAATATTTTTCAACAATCTTAACCATCTTCCCATGATGTGAGAACTGAATCAGATATGCTCAATCACATGGTGGATTGAATATTTCGTCAAATGAGAAGGTCTCATCTAGATAAAAACAAGCGTTAGAACTCCATATATCTCCATGCACCTACATTTAGTACATACAACTTGGCATTTTATGCCTACTTGCTCTTGGCGCACACACCCGTGGTTGAACACGTGATCGATCTTTCTCGGCTTGCTGCTAACCCCGATCACAGAAAAACATGCCTCGAACAGGGAATTTAAGGTGGATTGTTGTAGTCCATGTTATCTTCCTACCACGCGTCATGTGTCTATGGGGTAAAAACGGAGGATCTTCAATTAAGACCCTGTTGATATCCGATGATAGACAGGATTCTAGCCTTGGTATGTTTTGCACTGATAGGAAGCTTAGAGACGAAGAAACATCAGTTATATTCGGCAGGTCGACTAATGAACGAAGATATAGGGATCACAAGTAAGCAGTTCAGTACAGTAGTTTTCTCTATGGCTTTTGAGAACCCGCCGACTGCTGGGACAATTATAGGTGCCCTTAAGTTTCACAGTGAACGCTCGGATTGCTTTAGAGATGCGTCCCTTGTATTACAGTCGAGCTGTGAATCTTTTCAGTTCAATGCCTCGGAACGCGTGAGAGGTATCTCCAAGATTTAATAGCTTTTATTGAGTGTGTATATTGACCCATATTGCCTAATTTAGTTGCGGTGGAGATGACATTGTGCGAACTAGCGACCGCCGAGCAAGTGTCTCTCCCATTAGAATGCAAGAAGATGCATGCCAAACCGTCTCAAAAAACTGTTTCCCAATGTGTTGAGTTGAGTCTTCCTCTTTTGTGCGCATACATTCGGATCTTTGACGGCGTTGAGTAGAGCCTTAGCACGTAGCGCGCAGCACTGGTCGAGCTATTCGGGCTACTTGAGAGAAATACGTAGGTGTGCTACTTAAAGCCGATTTTATATGTGCTCATGCTCTATAGCACAACTATGTACTGCATATCGCCGACTTCATGAGATTGGTATGTCGAATCGTCGGAGGTTTTACTGATTTGAAGTAACTTTCATTGTTGTGTAGATCATGCAAAAGCAATCTATGCAAACCTCACCAACGAGAAAATATCGTTTCTTTCTTCACTCAATGGCCATTATTATGCGCTCTCGCTGCGCCAAAGGGAGCTCTCCGAGCTAAACAAGGTGCATAGCCTGTTACTGCTTAAAACACTAAATTAACTATCTATGTCAGGACTTGGGGTCGCTCGTAAATAGTTTAGAGCACTATTCTTCTGATCTGGAGCGTTGGATACAAACACTTCCGCAGAGAGTGGGGGAGGTAACCGTCCAGGTAGATCAGGTACATAGTTAGTTAGATTCACAGCTCATTTGGTGGTAGATTCAGGCTGGTGTTGTTATGCTTTCGGACAAGATCCTCGCCGAAGCCAGAGCCTCAAACCAACGTGCTTTCGCCGATGTAAGCTCTCATTTAGTGACTGTTACAAGTATGAAATTGACGATAAACCATAGCTCGAAGGCCGCCTTGGGGCTATACTTTCAGAGGTAGCGTGTCCGACTGTATATACATAAAATCAGGCTAACGCTATGATAGGTACAAGCGGACCTTTCTTTAGTTACGAAAAATACACAAGCTAGTATAGATACCACAGCTCGCTCGCTGGATGCAGTGGCATTGTCATGGAGCTCTCGATTAATGGCGTTCGGTGTGAGTAGTGATTTATCGTTGATCGAAGTCTTGCTATACGTGATGAGGCATTTCAGCACCGCCTGGATATAATGTGGGAGGAAACGTTTGATCGAAAGTTAGCTTTGGAGCAAGTGAGTGGATACTTGCTTGTAGTGTTGCCTCGCTGTTAATTGTGTAGGCTATCGATAATATGAGAGAGCGTGTATCCCAGTCGGAAGCTCAGTTGGAACTCCAATTAGTGACCACGGAGAAGCTCCAGGTTGGTTATTTAATTGTATTTCTTGCACAGGGCCTAAACTCATGCTGTACAGACACTCTCCTCAGATGTCTCGTCGTCTATTGAACACGCAAATTCTCAACTCCGGTCTGCGTCGGATGAATTATCGCAGGAACTGGGTGCCCTTATTTCTGTTACCCAAGAACTCCAAAAAAACGTAACGCGAATACCCGATTTGATGCCCAAGTTCGGCTCCATATGGCTACCAGGGATCTTTAGCCCTTTATCTTCCGTTTGGAATGGTTGAGTCGAGCCTTTTCCCCGACTAAAGTTCGGATTTAACTACCGTCTCTAGGTCTCCGGTTACCAACGTGGCAAGCTCAATTAGTAATGCATTTCGTTGGAGTTGGTGCATCCGGTATCCAGAGTTCGATATCCACCCTCTTCGTAAGTGAAAATAGCGTGCCGACTTTAGCTAACCGGATTGCTAGACCCTTGTATGCGCCTTTCTTTTTGTTCTGGCTCACGCTTGCCGTTATGCTTCATCTGTGACGGGGTGGGTACTTCTTCGGATCTCCAAAAGGGAAAAAAAGCCGATCCCTTCGCGGGAAAAGTAAGCTATGATATATTAATATAAATAACCCACGCTCACTTGTCTCTCAAAACCACCTAGACCGCACGCTTATCGTCGAGCCCAAGTAAATCGTTCCAGACTTGCGTCTGTACTACCTCGATATGAAAGCGCCTAAGGCCATGTACACACACGGCAAGATATTCCAAGCGATATACCCACCGTCTTCTTATCATCATTTAGCTCCCGGACCGTTCGTCCAATATAAATTATTATTTGCCTGTTCAGAATCATCCCCGTTGCTCTACCTTTTCAATTATTACATATTCAGTACCAAGGATTGTCCCCGAGCGACTGTTTGTTCCATAAATATAAATATAAACTCTGACACATCCCAAGACATCCATGAATGAATATGTACGCTACCGACCTACTACTAGGTCTTCAAGAGTGTCGCATATACTCTGCTTAGCCCATATGCCAGGTTTCTATGACGTATACGAAGCCCATCACTTCGTTAACCAGACGATTTATTCCAAAAGGCTTATATTATGGGACAATTGCATGTCCTTGATCATTCTACTTGCTATCCAGTCTCCGAGAGTCGTATGTGATTACAACATCCCACTTCCCAACCGATGCTGGCAACCGAACAAAAACTTTTCATCTGTACTCAAGCTATCAACCAGCACCCCCCCCCCCACACACACACCTCGAACCTCGCATAAAATGCCTATTAGTTAATCGTAATTTACGCAGAAAGGGTAATGCATATTCGCCTGAGGGGGACATAGCAGTGGCTAGCACAATACAGTAGTTTATCTCGGCGTAGAGGTCAATAGCTAAATGAGTGCATGTGGTAGCCGCACGTGCTCTTCCCCTCCAGGAAGGAGAGGAAAGTTCAATCGTGTGTTGAGGCCAAAGTAACAAAACAATGAAAAGGAGTTTGACGGAATTGTACCGATGCAATGAAATATGGGGATCCAAAAGGAGAAATAACAACCTGGAAAAGAAAATAAGCAAAGACAGCAGGGATAGAAAATGACATCGCCCAAGAGCCCAAAAACAAAAACGAGAGTACGCGGGGAGGTGTATGAAAACAAAAGGTGTCCGCAAGGCAAATGGGCAAGAAGCCAGAACAACAGGGCGAGAATGTGCATCAGAACAGATACTAGCTGTGAGTCGCAGACCTAAGTGAGTGACATGAGTGGGGCATGAGCGGACATAAATCAATATATTCAGTAGAGCTGAACTTCTGTCCATAAGTAATCAGTCTCTAAGTCACGTGTCTAAGACGCGGTTCAAGCAGAGGCTATTTCGGGTTCAGATTCCGGTTGATAGTTGGCTTTCGCCCAATCGCGCGCATAAACGCTGGCCTTAAGGAACTTTTTGTTTGCGTACTTGCGGCAGACATAGAGGGATTCAAAAGCAGGGTCGGTGAGACGTTCAAGGATGAGCTCATGCCCGGCGCGAAGTTGGTCTTCAGCGAAACCAGAATAGAATACAAAGGCCTCGCTCTGGAGAAAGTTAGTAATTTATTCAGCAGTCACAAGACAGTACCACTCACCCAGTCGCCTCCGAGCATCTTGCGTGCAGAGTACATGCCGATGGCAGCGATCAGGCTGGGTCTGGCACGCAAGAAGCGATGATCCAAGAGAGTCATTTCCATTAAGAACTTGCTCAAGGTACGCGTTTGAATATCATAATCGTCGGCCTTGCTAATACGACGGCACCAGGAGTAGGGTGAGCAGTAACTGGAGATGTTAAAGTCGAGAGTAGACAGGATGATCCGTTCGCCCTTGAGAATCTCATCGCGCTCATAGCCGCGCTCAGTCATGAAGACAAACTCGTCGACGGAAGGAGCAAGAATTTCCTCGTATTTGGCAGCAATGAACATTGCGGTGACACCAACGAGTTGAAGCTTGACGAGAGAAACCACCTAAGAGCAAGGTTAGAAAGAGTCAAACAATATTGCATCCAAAACACGCACTCGCTTAGATAAGAAACGATCGACAACGTTGATCGCAATCCAGAGAGTCTCAGGCAACATGTGATAACGCATGTGAACTTGCATCAACCAGTCGACCAGAGTAGTGCGCATCGACCATTCGATTTCCGTTTGGCCGGAGATGTAGTCGGGGTTTGGCATGCATTGTGCCTGTTGACATGTTGAGTGATGGCTTCAAACAAAAGAATGCACGAACATACCTCCATAGATTCCATATACGCAAATATTTCGTCAGCGTATTCGGAAACCATGGTGGTATCCCATTCATCAACTTCATCCTTGAACGTGTCGCGAACAGTGTTAACTTGGGCTTCAGAGCGAGCCAACTTTTCAGGGCTAAGATACAACCAGTCTTCGGGGTCATATTCATCGGCCTCCATGGAATCCTCTTCATCATACGCTTCCTCAGCAACAGGCGAGGGAACACTTTCAATAGGAGTGACTTCAATTTCAGTCTCAACAGTAATCGGTTGTTCAATGTCCATCTCATAGTCGACTGGCGCTGGCGCAACAACCTCGGTCTGAGCCTTCCGAAGCGGCCCGCGTTTCGGGAGGGGAGCGATGGCTGGGCGCTCATTCTCGTTGTGGGATGCGGAACGGGTAGTACGCTGGGCAAGGACAGGGGCACTGGTATTGGCGGGGACACCGACTTGACGAGAGCCCTTCTGTTGCAATGGAACTCGCTGAGGAGCGGGCTGAACGGAAATTGCAACTTTTCCCACGGCAGCTGCCTTTCCTGTGTTGACTTTCTTTGCGTTGTTTGAAAGGTCGTTGAGAGCGACTCGGCGTTGAGCGCCGGTGTTTTGTGCTCCTAGTACAGATTTCCCACCGTTGTTTCCAGCAAATCGGTTCGCATTCTCATCGGGACCAGCGAGTTTAGAGCGAGGACCATTTTGGGCCGAAGCGGCTAGTCGGGTGGCATGGCGGGACTGCAAGTATAAGCACACGAGGTCAGCCAAACATGACCCTGAGTGCGCCAACATCAGGACTAATAACAACATACGCGAAGATTTTGTGCCATCGTGAATTCGTGTTGTGTTTAGTTAAGCTACTCAAAGCAATCGATTGCTCGTCGTGTTCGTCTCTTGACTGATGCAGCTAACTCTTGCAGTTCGGGTGAGTTGTTGAATGGTGTGTACGACTCGCTTGGAAGCAAAAAGTAAACAGGAATGGGTAATGGGTAATGGGTAATGCAAGTATACAGGAAAGAGATAGCTAGCAGAAGACGAGCAGAATGAAGTCGAACGCAGACGAGGACACAGTGGTCAACGAGGAGCGGACGAGCCTTCAAGTTCGAACAAAGTGGGCTCCTGTGTGTACACAGGGTCCAATCACGGGATCGTTCCTCAACTTCTTAACGTCATACAGTCACGCCTCCCGCCCAAGACGCCACTTCTGTAGCGCCAAACACCCTACACGGTCTCAAATTGGGAGCCCGAATTCATATTATCACTGACATGTTTCAGTCTTAAACATTTATCCTTACATTTTGGTTTTATATTGAAGCATAGTTATCATATATATGCTCGAATATTGCTCTTGCTCATTCATAGCGTCACCACAGCTGGTTTACGCTTATTATGAAAGTGTCGAGTGGCGCAGGTAGATCATGGTTGTGCCTTGTCATTACGTGGGCCAACACGCGATAACCACCTGTTTTTTAGACATTTACTATACACCCGCCCGCCGATCATATCAGGAAGCCCCGACAAACATCAAAATCACAAATTAATACACAGCCTTTCCGAACCAAATGGGCAACGACAGCGAGATATTCGGCAAAATCGGCCCAATTTCAGGTAATAATTCGATGGCCATTAAATCTGCAACCATCCTAGTTGTCACGCTTGAGGTCAGATTTTTTCTCTCAGCTCTGATACATCAAGTCACCTACCTGCCGAACACGGTTGTTCCATTTGTGTTGAGATGCGTGTTGTCATCGGGTAGTCGATTTAGCCGGTGAGCAGCATCAGGCCCTATCTTCTCGACATACCACATCGACCATTTGTGTAGGTCGAGCAATGGCGTCTTTTTCTCTTGAGAAATTGCAATCGTCGCTGAAACAAACATGAAGCACATATCTAATGCCAGCTGGTTACTAAAGCTTACCGTTTGCCCAAGGCTCAAGTGTATCATTTAAGGTGATATTATCCGCATTAAAGTTCCGTCGTGTCAGGGAAGTGATCAAAATGGGCTCTGCGCCGGCCGCTCGAACTTCATCTACAAATGTTGCCAAGTTTACCCCCATCGCCTCGGCAGTCATGACTTTCATATCACTACAACCATCGAAATCAGTCGTCCCCTCTCTTTCAAAAATGAAAACAGCCAGAACATACTTGTGACCAAATTGGATAGTTACCCATGTCTTCCGCCCGTTCGCGACCTCAGCTTTAGCGGATTCAATCGTAAGGTTCCAGTTCCCTCCATCGCGGAAGCTGACCGTTGTCGCTCCGTTCTGATGCGGAGGAAAATTAGAACATCCCGACGTCGCAACCCGAAGCGTCACCTGTACTTACTCTAGCCCGATTAATACACGGTGTCCCTGGAACGAGGCTCGCGCAGAATCCGTTGCCCCACCCGCCCGAGTTAGGGGTGGTTCTGATTATCTTATTAGTACATATATGCGTTGATCAATGTGTGGATGTGTGTATACGTACCCATTGGCTGTGGTAGAGTCTCCAGCGAGCACGTATGATGTGTTGAGCCATCCTTTCTTCCATTGGTTCTCTGCCTGCGTAAGTTCTACAATTAAATCACCAAGTTCGCCTCTGGGAACGGCTGCTGCAGCGGCAAGAGAAAAAATGGAGAAAAGAGCTGTCCAGGTAGCAATCACGCGCATCTTTGGAATGAGAGCAGCAAGTGAATAAGAAGTGGAATCCCACGAAATATATAGGTCCGTATTTCCACGATTAATTAGAACCCGTAAAGTCTTTTGATGTACTTATGGGGAAAGGAAGTGAGAAGTGAATATGCTTCGGTGCGGTGAACGGGCCGATGCTTCCCGAGAATGTGACTTTTACTGCAAATTGTCGCCTGGACACATAGCCAGCGCATAGATTCCCATTGACGATGAACATCTCTGTGCGCCAAATTGATGGTCAGGTTGATCGGGCTCTGCACGCGTGACCTGATATGCATAGAATCACAATATGACACATGGGTCACCTCCATGTGACGGAAGATCAAAACCTCATACCCAATTAACATGCGCTGTCGGTTAGATAACAGAGTTTGTTTTGTTTTATTCTATTTCACTCTGAGCTGGAAACATCTAAAATACACATGCTCCCACGGACATTCTTTTCGAGACCGTATCTTTTTTTTTACCAGGTGGATGGTGTGATGCTTTTTATACACACCACTCATGCATTTATCCTCCTATTATGTGTCAAAGCCTCTCCAATTTGCTGGGACAAGGAGAAAAAATGATGACGAGGGTGGGATTCGAACCCACGCTCCGAAGAACTAGATTTCAACATGTCGTGTGACAAGCCTTAGTCTAGCGCCTTAGACCGCTTGGCTACCTCGCCTACGTGTAAGTAGTGATTTGACTATCTATAATAACTAGAGTTTTATTCTAGTAACTCTAGTGACCTTTTGGCATGGCTCGGAGTCATGAAGGGCCACAGCGAGAATTTTTTCGCCAGAAGTATGAACCGTCTCTAGCCTTCTCCTCTGATACGTGACTTATATCAGGCTCAGTTATTGCCTGCGTCTTCCCAGAATGGATATTTTCTTGTTTTCTGTCACACCCACTACTCCTCTCTACATAGGCCTGACGGGGCTGGCCACCTGAACCGCAGGCCTTACTCAAGTCTTGGTGCCTCGTTCCCTTCCCTGGCGTCGCTCACACGATTTTGGTGAAGGAAATCCCTCCAGCACTTTCCTAGTTGTTTTCATGCGCTCATGATGGACCCACTTGTGTGACTGACATTGTCTGTATACTATCATTACATCATACACCGTCACGGGAGTCACCAGTCCCGATCAGATGCGGAAACTGCGATGTTCTAATGTAAGTTACAAACGTTTATGTACATGTTCAGGAATCTGATGACGACGTTTGAAACTTTGGAACCACCCTTTAGAGAATACAATGCGACCTTCTGGTGGTATTCCCATAATATCACAGAGCTCATGGGCCTTTTTGATCACCAAATCTCTCCTGATTTTAATACTTCTGCTGAGTTCGTCACTTACCCAGTGCTTGAGGGCATTCTCAACTTGTGGGTGAGCGACCATCAGCTCGCGTTTGGAGTGTAGCCGACTTGGGTCTTCTGAGACAAGTCGCCGAATTTTTTCTTCATCGTTTACACAACGACGGATTGTGGTTGCACAAATTGTTGAGTACCCCGCATTGCGAAGAACAGGGACCATAGCCTCAAGTGTAAGGTGTCCTTCAAAACGATGGTAATAGTCGATAACATCTAACTTCTGCTCAAACGTGAGATTCTGTCGAATGGGAGCTTGGTGAATTAAGCGTTCCTGATTATTCTACGGATAAAGTTAGATATTTGTTCATGGTGTAATTGGTATCAAATTTGACCTTTGGGAAGGGAGCAGCCCAGTAGATACTTGGCAATTGCCTAGCGCAAGGCATCGGTAGAGTGCCGGGAATTCGATTATTGCGTCTACGAGCGTTCAACCACAGTATATATACACTATTAATGCGAATGTTCCAGCATATGATGAGGTGAGAGCCATGGTCAACACCCTATACGTCAGTAAACATAGACATCTGCCGTAGACTCTGTAGACATGTACAGAAATCTATAAAGGTCTACAAAGGTTACAAAGGTCTACAGAGATCTACAAAGGTCCACAGAGATCTACGGTAGACATCCTGTTTTCCTGATGTATCCGTCATCAAAGCTGACTCAGTCTTACACTGCCACATCGGTGCTTGGCCCACCCGGTGACAAGACCGGCGTTTCCGGCGATTTCTTCATGGCGCCGGATCCGATGAAATATCCTCCAACAAATGCAAAAAAAATCCAAACCAATGACTGCTGAAAGTGGTATTAAAATTATAATCAGGAGTACTAATTGTGACCCGCGTCCTGGAAGGATGCACCTAAGATGAGGAGGCGCAGACCCAGTGCACATACGGCTGATAAAGCATGGCGTATCCTTCCATCTTAAAGGCACTCGGGTGAGTGTAAAATATCCACAGGTGAGCGGGTCATCCATAACCACGGCCCGAAGTTGGCAGCTCACTCTACTGGTCCAAGCGGTCTGTTAAGGCCGATCATCTATGCAACATACAGACATTGGACAATATACCAAACGTGAATCAGGCTATGAGTAATTTCGTTGGTAAAAGGTCATGTACAGGGTTCACGACTGTACTGGCTCATATCGAACGCCCAAGGCCAAAGTGATTGACAGATAAAGTGAAAGCCGTCTTTGTTTATTTCAAACTCGGATTCTTATGAATGTCATTGAAATGCATCCTCGGAGTGAACAGTACTGGTCAGGCACAGCAACTTGGTATACACACTGTATCACTGAGCAAGCTGTAGGATTAACTACCCGGAACGGCCTTGAAAATTCGGCTGCGATTTTTTAAATTGGAATTTAAAAGACATTATCATCCCGATGTGTCTAATGCATCAACTCACTAAAAAAGCATAAAACTCTTGGCGTTGGATATTCGCCTATGTATTTATAGATCAAACTACATCTTCGTGTTCAGATGAATCCAAGTGCTTATACATAGGGCGATTGCTTGGGTAGGCAAGAAAAATAGGCGCCAAAGAAGGAACTAGGAGATGAAAGATTTCTTTCAACTAATGGGCTCGAACTCTCAATAATATACCCTCAAGAAGATGAACTGTATGGGAGCCTCGTGTCTCATCTCCTCGAACTCAATAAGTAGTACTGGGCTGAAGTGTATATAAATTTGGAACTACTCAGTGCTCGCGCTCAGAGTCCCTTCACGGCCCCCTGAATTTCATTAAATGCGTGTACCCTATAATACACATAGCAAGCTCCATGGGCTAACGCATTTGGTATACGCTAATTATTGCTTCTTCTCTTGAGTTTCGCCAAGGCTAACCAATCGCGCGATGGGAAGTACACAAGGTTCAATTGCTACGTTTTTAGACGAACATTCTAGATCCGAGAGGGCTGAAATACCAGCTGCGCCTGAACCCATCCATGCAAATCCATTAGTATACAATTGTTCACGTGGATCGTCCTCCGTCACAGAAATACCTTTTGTATATTTTCGTATAACATGATGTGCCAAGACTCTGCCAGGAACATTTCCGATATAATATCAGCGGACCAAGCTTTCGTGAAACACGAAAGACTGAAACTAGCCTAATTGGATCAACATTTGTACATATCAAACTTGTTTAATTGTCTTATGCTTGCCAACAAGGTGCGTGTGCGCGTGGACAAGGCTAATGAATTGGGCTTGGATGAGGGATGAGGTGGCGTAATTCCAGGCCACATGTCTCAGGCCCAGTACAAGGAGCGATGTCAGCCCGGACAAGTTAAATTTCGGCTCCCGCTCTTTTCAGACCCGGCCAAGTGACCGAATTCCGCCCGAGACCCGGTGACAAGACAAAACACCTAATATCTAACCAAGTCTAAGCACCCCCTGGTGGGTAGATCGGGTGACCAGCACCCTATCACCCCCTTAATTGCATATGCTCATCCTGCGTGCATACAAACAGGATAAGCTTGAAGATGCGTTCCAGACCGAGTCGAATGATAGACAGGGTGGAATCTAATTGTTAAAATCTAGTATCAAAAGTACAATCTGATCACCGCGACAATGAGCCGGGATCAATTGAAACGCCGCTCCCATGATGGAAAAGCCTCACCTCATTCCACCCTATTGCCGGAGCCGGCGTATGTGGAATCGCCCAGTAGATATTCTATGGTGCCCCAGGGATGGGGATTGATTGGTGCAAAATTTCCCGATTGGATACTTTGAACAAAAAGGACATGAAAGCATACATCAAGGCTAATCCAACGCCACGATCCAACCAATATTCAAAGAAGGTTACAACCAATAAAAAAAAGAAAACAAAAGTGCATGTCATCAATGCTTATAATGTTGACCCTTGACTCCGCAATCGTGCAACCTTCGTTCATCACCCTTGGCCTATCGGCAGTCGTTACTCTTCCAAACCTAGTTTGTATTAAGCGTGGCCGAGGCCCACCACAGGATCTCTCGATCTCTCGTGGTCGACTCGTAAGGTCCAGCCATAATAGGCAACAAATCACTCTCCAAAACCTCCTGTGGAAACTTGTGACTCAGGGCCTCGAGCGGCTGGAATCAAAGTTCCACATGATACGGGCCGACAAGTGAGGTTTTATGGGGGACCACAAACAGAGTGGCTAGGGTTGAAAGTAAGCCACTTTTTTGATGGAGTCCAGCACGAACGGAACATTAAGCGAGGGGTTTCCTGGGTCCGTATTGGGAATATGGTCGAGCGTTTAGATAACCACATTTCGAAGCTGTACCATCGCCATGGGTCAGAACGGGACGATTTGAGCTCATAATACCTATAAATGTTTGAAAGATTCCTTGACGAAAGAGAACTCCAAGTAAGAGCGTAACAGGTGTATGCATCCATTGAGAGCCAATAGCAATCAGGCACCCCAGTTTTAGTTCGACGGTCTGGATATGCGGCAAGATCCCGGTAATGACGCGGTAGCATTCTTCGTTGTGAGCCCAGAGGTGCGATGGAAGAGTAAGGATTTTAAACAGCTCCGTCCTAGCTAGCTCGTTGACGCATTGCTTTCCTCCTAACGAGAGAGCCAAACAACCCAAAATTGTCTTCACAAGATGATCATCGAGGTTAAAACTAGGAGGCAAGAACGGAAGCGATACACTATTCGTATCCGTCTTGGACGTCATACGAAGCAAAGCCCCAATCTCAGCGACCTGTTCGCCATCAAAAGCATAAGACCGAGGGTTCTTCAATAGCTCAAGTATTCCAAACACCAATAACTTGCTATAACCGTTGTCCCGATGAAATCCAGCTTGGTACATCCGAACAACCGGCTGGGCCCGGCGGATTCGCGACTCCGCGCTCGGTTCTGTCGTCCCACCCGGATAATTCATGAATATCCAACGTAAACGACGTTGGAGCGACCGCAATCACACGGCGAACGGGGTCAAAGGAAATGCAACGAGGTCCGGGAAACCAGTTTAACGAGAACCATCACAACGTGTCCTCTATCGTGCGCATATCGTAAATCGAACCATCTTGCGGCTTCGAGAGCGATCCTTTTTACCAATGCGACCACGGCGGATGAATGGAGTGTAAGCTCGCCCTCGGAGTACTTCTTCAATAGATTGTACGAAGTTGTGATGGGAGCCTTGGGCCATATCCATTCAACTTGGGTCCAGAACTCTCGCCAAATGCCCATACATGCTGCACCGAAAGCGGCGACATTGGAATTCGCCGGGTTATGTCGCTGTCGTGAAGACTAAGGAACAGGCCCCGTAAGAACCGGAGTCGTTGGAGATGGGAAAGGCGCAAGGCGCAAGATAACTTACCAACTGAAGCCCGAGTCCATAAGGATCGGTCTCCTATCGGGCGCGGTCCCAGTGACCCTCTTGAGCTCAGAGGCCACATAAACTTGATCAGAGGCGCAAGACATGACAAAGGTTAAAGCGCAAGCGTAGAGCGAAGCCGCTTCAAGTGAGGTTATCCCGGTCAACTTAATCTTGGGATCCTGGCTGGGACAAGCCATAAACCTTGTAGCTAATCGGAGGATGACATTCGAGTCGATAAGAGGCTGGACACGCATACGGTTATCTGCCCCCCGCGATTGCCTGCAATGCCAAGTCGACAGAACGCTCGTTTTGAGAGTCCGTGATTAGCCATCCCAGGGCGCGGCTCGTTACTTGATCGCTCAGATTATTCGTAAGATCAACAACCGCGCCCGAATCGTACTGAGGGACCAGAGATCTCTAGGTAAACCCAAACTTTCGGAAAGGCGACAAAGACTTGCGTAATGCGACGTCAATGTAATGAGATAATGGCGTACTGTATGGGCAATATGCATTGCCGAGCGGTAATATCGTCGTAGTTGCGTAAAAGATAAACGTCAGGGCCGTAATACAAAATACGGGGATAGCTACAGCGATATGAATATCCCGGCGGTAGATCGTTAAAACGCACAAAGAACAGGACTGTCTATTTGACGCGCGCGGGGAGTAAAACATTATCATTAATATCAGTAATACGGAAAAACAGAATCATATGGAAGGAACTTACCAAGCGATGGATGCATCAATATGGGCAAGAACGCTAATATTTCAGGCATCTTCCAACGTTCCAGTCCATCGAGTCTACGCTGCCCTCGAGCGGGCCTGAACGTGCGGCTGACCGGTCCAGCCAGATACGTACGAATAGCACCACTGTTTTGGCCAGCATCGCGACGAGCGAGGCGGATACGCTCAAACTCAGAGACAAGAACCATAGCGCATTGACCCATACAGCGGCTAAAGACGGGGTAAATCCGGCCTCGGTCGGAGATGTCGCATTGAGAACTTGAACCTGTAAGAGACTGGCTACTTCCCGCAATGCAATTTCGGTAGGGTCCGGTTGTAGGTTCTTTGCAGACTCGATGAGGGGGGAGAAGAGGGTTTAAAATTAGAAAAATTTCGACTGTACAAGCATTCGATAACCCACGCGGTCGAGATCGCAGAGAACAACGCCGCCTAATCCTCCGAAGTTTTTTTTTTCACGTTGGTAATGTAAATAAGCCGGATATCGTACCACCGTAAACCATATATGCGACAAACTTACAAAAACTGTCAAGCCGCAATTAGTATTAGTTTACCGTAGCAACCTCTCTCCCTCTCGTAACTGTAGAACTACCGCGCACCTAGAATAACATCCAAGCTCCTGACAAGAGTCAATCCACGCACCGAAAAAATAATCAACCGGGTGGGATAGGACGGGAGGAGCGGGAGCGGGTATGGGTGTATCTACCTATTCCAACCACCAACCATATCTTCGTCCCATCTCTCCGCTTCGCGCACATAGGTGACCAGATCCGGGCATCACGCACTAGTTCGCACCCGCACTCATCAAATCCGCCCCGCAAAGCAGTGGTAGCCTAAACATAATCAGATAAAGATAAAGAAATAAATAAAGCTCCGGGCCATGAGAGACTTGACAAATAGTTTACCGGCTCTAGGCCCTCGTTCCGGGAGATCCGTACCTGTTTAGGGCAAAGTGAATGGAAAAAAGAGTGTGTGTGTGTGAGGGGAGTCAGAATCGATGGGCAAAGTTTGATTGTTAGGGCGATATCGTTGGCCGTGGGCATGAAATAAACTTGTGTGCGGAGAAGGGGAAAGGGGGGAGGGGGTGAAACAATTCAATCAGGTCATTGGATGAACACATACGTTGGAGACGGTTTCCAAACTCGGACCAAGAGCGATGCTCTCGCCATTACGCGACTCGAGCTCATCCTCCTCGACTTTTGCACGTGGACGATTCATTTGAGCCCACTCGCAGAGGTGTACAGGTACAGTCGGTCAAGCCCTAATCCACGAAACCAACACCCTGCGACTAATTTGGTGTATTGTATGTGGTAGTCGTAAGCAATACGAATCGTCGGACCGCAACGAACAAAAGCCAAAAGCAAATCAGTCCCCCCGAGCTTAAGCGCAAACTGAATCAGGAAGAAGATGGTATAGGATTGACGCCCGTCGCGACTCGAATAATCGACAACCCGGATCGTTCGCGGTTTGTTTGAAATACTCGATGGTCATTTCGCCTATGGTGTGTATACGGTTACTTGGGCGTGGTGCTATAGTGATGATGATGCCGTTGCGGGAATTGATTTAAGTTTAGTGTCTGGGAATAAGGCAAGTGAGAGTTTCGGTATGTAAGAATAGACTCGAGTGTGACGGATGAAGGATGAGGAATAATCGCGATGGGTGCGAGAGTAGTAACTTGGGACGACAAGTCGTGTGTTGCACACAGTGAGAGTGATTCTCGTCATCCGAGACAAGCGATGGGGGAGACAGGCCGAGTTATTTTGTCCACCCACGCTAGAGCCCAAATCACCATTGGTCTCTTCATAATCGCTCAACCCATCGAGGAACATGCATATGACAACCCGATAGAGCATGGCTTGACAAAACGATTTGCTATAGTCAATAGTCCACCAGACATGGCCAGACTAGGATATGGTCGAGAAGGGAAAGAGAGAGAGAGAGGCATCAGCAATATGAAATGCGATTCATTAGGACGGAACCAAATCATGTGCATGCGCCTATTCCACATGTACATGTTCTGCACGCTACAACCCCCAAACGGCTCCCCCTATCATTCTGGGTATTGGTATTGGTCCTAGCCGGTTACAGGCTACTGCGGCCCTTTGCCCTCTCCCCTCTCTCCTCTCTTGTGGCTCAAACCCCGACCCAGAACAAAATGAATAGGATTCGAGGGGTTGATATCAATATTAATATCAATATCAGCGGAGGAGGCGGGCTCTGTTTGGACTGATGAGTCGATGACAGGTGGACCCCGATCATCATCCGCTCAATACCCCACATTCGATCGGTCGCTCGCGTGCTGGTTCCTGTTCTTCTCTCTCTCCTTCCCCGCACTTGAACGGAACGGATATATGTCTCTAAAACATTCTTATCTCTGGGTTATCTACAAGAGGCTAGTGTGTCCCCGATTGTGGACGTCATAGAGTAAAGCTTAACCCCGGCGCGTAAAGTAATGAGCGGCATTGTGTACAAAGTGCTAGTGTGATGCCGTATTACGTCGCACAATACGAATGACAATACAAACGATTTGGAGGTGAATCAAACGGACCGGTGAGTGGCGGCCGCGGTCATGGAAAATAAGCAGGTAGAGCTTGAATAATGATAACCGGGCCCATGATGTTGAAATAAAGCCAACTCTGTCCGAACTGTGCAACGTGTCGCATTGTCCGGACTATTGTCGTAACTGTCCCCCCCACATGATACACCCCGAGTTCACCATGGTAGCAAATATACATTTAGTTCTAGTGTATCATGACACACCAACCAAAAAATTTTATTGGAATCGTATGGATTAACCTTTTTAGAGAACAGTGTAAAGAAATTAGGTAGGGTGAACTGATTCCATGTGATTTCATACGGTATGGATGATGCCCCTAAGCGTTCATCATCATAGACCTAAAGCAGGAACGTATCCAATCCCCCGGAGTGAGCGAAGAGCTAGTCATAATGGTACCTGGAATATCGAATGCGTAAGCAAAATGTGTGTGTGGAGGTTGTGACGATATTCTACACGTGTATCGATGATGAAGCCATTTTAGTTTTTGTTCGACGAGCCCAAGAGGCTGGCTTGCGGGTTTCTTGGCGGCTGGGAATGTATAGTGGGTGGGAGACCGAGGCCGGAGATGAATCCAGGGCAAGGAATGGAATGAATGACAGCGCGGGGGACAAGACAGGACTGGGAAACATAATGTGACGTTTCTGGGATAGGAAGAGATGTGATTAGGAGCACATGGAAGAAGAAGAGAATAAGAGACTGAGAATTGTGTCGATTAATAGGCGATAATTGTCGGAGCGTCGTCGGTAGTGATTGGCGTGCGCAAGGGCGGGGACCAAGTGAGATGGCGGGGGGACCGGAACCAAGCAGTAGGCGAAGTGAGGCACTTGTGCCGTAGGGATCAGAGGAAGGGGTGGAGTTGAACCCTGAAGTGGCAGGCTGCGAAAGTGAATTGGATTAGCGTTGGATTTGGTTAGGAGCAACTGAGCGAAAGCGGAAGGTGTTTGAGATTCAGATCGGTGGCTAGGTCAAATAGACGCAAATAAACGAGCTCAGTGGGTGTATATCATTCGGTGGGCTTGGCCTGGAGAAGACCCACTCCCTTATTACTATTGCAATGGCTGGACTATACGACGACGACGCCATCTCTGTTACCTCGGACTATACTCTCCCCGACGCCGATGCTGTTGGCTTTGGGGCTCCATTGGAGCGTATGGGCTTCGACCACTATGCGCTCACCAAGGGCGATACTTCCTATTCGGGCTCCTATTATCCCTCGTGCGAGCACCTGCCTGTTGCATGCACGGACCCCGACTGCGACTGCGACGACGATGCCGTGTTTCTCGGAGACGACGACGACAACGACAATGACGACGACGACGAGCAAGTTCTGTCTCCGTGTGCTTCCAGCTCGTCTTCCCTGAGCGAGTACTTCCACTCCCGCCGTCTCTCCAACGCAGGCGATCTCGCTGGTGTCGAACACTGCGATACTCCCAAGGCCACTCGACGCAAGGTAAGCTACATGATTTCATGCTCCGTTCGCGAGCTTACATGTCCTAGTTCTCCACAAGCTTCGCGGCTGCATTGGCCCAAGGCGATGCACTTCCTCCAAGGCCCGCATCTCCGCTCGAACACCCGACAATGCACAACCAGCGTCGGATCGGAACTTCCGACACCCACCGCCACCAACTCGCCCTCGCCCGCTACCTAAACGCCGACCGCACCCGCGCAGACCCATGGAACCACACCCATCCCGTCATCCACATCCGTGAACACACAATTGCCAATCACAACGTCGGAGCCACTCTTGTCACCGAGCGTCTCCACGACTGGTGGACCGTTCCCTTTGCCAATGCCCACGACTGTATTGACTATGCAAAGCAAATCCTCGAGGTCCGTTTCATCTTGTCTGATATATACGCTCTAGTTCTGACCCGGGATCATTAATTTAGGGTGTCGCCTTTTTGCATGAGCATAGTATTACCAACTTGGCCGAGGCCGTAAGACCGCACAATATCCAGATGGACGTCGGTCTAGCCCCCCTGGCCCCGCCCTCTCTTTCCCCCAAACCGAGCGGCAAATCTGCCTCGGCTCCTGCCACTCCCGCAGCCGAGCCAGACGACCTTCCTTCCGTGGCCTGGACTCGAGCCGACTATCCAGTCCGGTACTACTTTACCGCTTTGGGCGCTATTCATCGTGTCCGGCGCCACACCCAGGAACAGCAAGACGAGGAAGAAACCGAAGACGACGAGATGCTCGACTTGGCCCAGACTCTCGACGCCTTGTCTCGCCAAGTCGATGACGATGCCTGGGACCTTGCCACCGCGGTTGATCTTGTAGCAGTAGGAAACGCCCTCGACCTCGTTTTCGGCAAGGTACGTTAGAAACACTCACTTTAGGGGCTATATGCGCTCATACTAACGGCACCTTCTTTTCAGATGTCATTCAATCCTCTCCGGCCGATCATCCAAGACTTGTGCGATGCCTTGGATTCCAATATCACCGCCCATGACGCTCTTGCGCGTGTCGAGAGTCTCGAGCAGAGCTTGTCTCGGCACGAACTCTTCAGTCCATGGGCGACGAGTGAAGAAAAAAAAACTTCACTTGACTTTTCATCATCTTTGATCAGCCCCCTAGATCTAGTCTACTCCCAGTTTACTCGCCCATCACCACACACACCATTCTTGATTTCCCTCTTATATGCAACACCATCTGGATTCCTTTTTCCCTGCACTGGTCCTGTCCTGCTATCCTGTCTGATAACCGTGTATTCTTTGATTGTTTATAGCTGGGCTTGACGAGGCAGCTTTCTTTTCATTCCTGTTCGTTGGGGTTTGTTCTTGTTGTAACGCTTATTCTGTTTCTCTTTTTTTTACTGTATGTACTTTGGGTCTAGGTTCTCATGCTCTTTTCGTATATGCAAACATGATTCAGCTGCATTACCATCATCATTGGGGCAAGCTTTTTATTGCCCCCTCTCCACTCCACTCTTGAGTCGTGTGACCCCTCCTCCCCCCCAAGGCTGGAAAACTCGAGACTTGGGGGCGGTACTTGCCAAGTGCAAAAGTTGTCATCAGTCAAGGTAAGTAGAGTAGGCGCCGGCGGAATCAAATTAGCGTTTACAGCCAGAGGGCTAGAGCTTGTTTTGCGTCACCACGCCCTTCCTTTGCCTTTACGCTACTAAAGCTCTAGTCGTGCGTCACTCGGAGTTTTTATTTTACTTTGCTTTGCTGCATCGCGCTGAGAATCTACGCCACCAGACTTGAAGCCATGTCCAATATCAATTCCGATTATCCCCCACCTCCACCTTTGAGCGCCGGGATGAACGATCCGACAAGATGTGTATGGCTTCTAGCGTCGGTCGAGGCAAGTTCAATTTAACCTAAAATAATCATCATACTCAAAATCTCTACGTATACACCGCGAGCTCAATTACAATGACTCATGTTCAAACGTCATATTAATATGAAAAAACAAACAAAGCAGGATCGACAGGATCGGGATCCAGCGAGACGGTTACAGCTGCGCGGAGCAATAACAACACTAATAACAAGGAGACGGAGAAGAAGAAGATGATGACGAGTTGTGGTCGTACATCTTGCCTGTTCCCGCCGAGCCTCGTCCCGGCGGTACCCATGCATCTATTCATAGCCATCCCGCCATCACCATCGATACCGCGTCCACGGCTGCAACCGCAACCACACCCGTAACCATAACCAGCACAGCCGAAAAAGAAAACTTAAAGTTGCCGACCACGTCTCCTGCGGACAGAAACGCAATTTCGATCAGGCTCGCGCTGGGGGACACCCAATCGGCCGTCCAGAAATTGGCGGATCGGGTCGATCGGGTCGTGGATCTGCAACGGCAAGAGACAAGGAATGTGCACGATGCCATTGCGCGGGTTGGCCAGTCGGGTGAGTTTGGGGGGTGTGCGGTGCGGAATTTGTTTGTTCGGATATGGTCTGGTAGGAGGTTGGAAGTCCGAGTTTGGTGTAGAGATAAAAATAGAGGGCTGAGACTCTTGGATACGCTTGGGCTGGGGGGGCGCTGAGTTGGAGAAGAGAACGAAGGAGATTTGATCCTTGGGGCTGGCAGCTGCGGGGATCTTCTATTCTGTCGTTGTTCGGATGTTGACTCACATCGTGCTTCTTTCCGCCACGCACCTCTATCCATCTTGCATGGTCTATTTTTGGGAACAATGCAGTCGAACAGGCGTTTACGGCACTCGACCAGACTACCATGGCGCATACATCTAAACTTGACGAAGCCTTATCTCGCATCGCCCGGCTCGAAGCCGCATTGAGTGCGCAGTCCACGGTGGTGACGCAAATAGGCGCTAAATGCGATGTACACTGCTCGGTGAGGATTCATCCGAAATATCTGTTTTTTTGGGAGGGGGCCGAATATGGTTTTATTAATGTGAATTTGTGTATGTGCGTGGTGAGAAGGAATTTGGCACCATCATACCGATTCTCCAATCACTTCCATCCTCGATTCAAAACAGCCACCTTTCAACATCCCAAGCGCTCGAACGATCGTCACAGAACCAGCTGCAAGTCCTGTCCGCCGAGGCGAACCGGTGGATGTCCGAGCACCAACTGGCTACTAGCGCAAGTTTGGACAAAGTAAGAGAAGAGGTCAGACATGCGTTGGATGCGAATCGTGAGGCGTGGAGTGTGGCTCTGTCCTTGCATCGTCAAGAAATGAGTGCGATGCTCTCGGCGGTCTTGGCGGGGATAAGGAGTGTGGCCGGTCCTATTGGTACGACTTCTATTCCTGGATCTACTCGTGCTTCTACCACTCGTTCTGGTTCATCCGGGGGGCCAACGCAAACTCTGATCGCTGTGGATAATACAAAAACAACAATGGCTCGAAGTCATGCATCGGAGACGCCACTGACTGCAGCGCTCGGCGACACCACACCGCTGCATACATTCGAGCCATATGGACAGCCATCTTCCATCACACATTCCCAGCTGCAAGAGCGTGCGGCGACCGAGTCCGAGAAAACGCATGGGGCTCAACAACACGCAGCCAAGAATTCGAACGTTCAGGCTCGGCATATCCAAGCTGGTCCAGTACACGGTAAAAATAGCACACGATCCGAGGTTCTTCAATCTAGTCGTGTGGTCATGGATGATACCCAGTCGATGCGCTTTCCTCGGTCCCAGACGAAGACGAGGCTGTGGACCATATGGTGATTGGGAGGAGAGTGCCCTTGGATGGCCGAGGATTCGGCGCGCTCAGTAAACGCGCGAGCTCGACTTTTGCAAGTTTTACAAACCCAGCCTCGCCCGGATTTACTATTCACCGCCAGCCGTTTGTGCAAGGTGAGCCTTTGGCCGTCCGTTGATTGGATCGATCTATAGCATATATTCGTATTTCAGGCTTGAATTTACAACCTGCTCTCGTCCTGCAGGCCAAGGAAAAGCCTGAAGAGGATAATACCGAAACGGGTCAAACTCTGGATCACTCACACCTACCCTGGGCCAATCTTCATCTCCAGGAAACGTACCCAATGTACGTCTGGTCATCAAAAAACGGCCGGCTAGGGTCGAAGATATTCCTTCGGCCCCGGCCAAACGATCGCGCAAGGCCAAAACTAGAGTACTCATGGACTCTCAGGAGTTGTTGATGCTTGACTCTTCGCCAGAACGCTAAACGTTGAAACATGTGGAATAGAGGCGTGGGATTGCAGCGGGGTGGCCGGATCTTTTGATACGAATGCGTTCTTACTGTAAACGACTATCTGGAGCCGCAGCGATCGAGAGACTTGTAACATATGCATATGTATTGTGTGGGAATGTTTATTACCGTTTTTGGTCAAAACGATGAAATACTGGCTTGTGATGTACAAATCGAGTAAAGTAAAACGAGGTCGAGGCCAGACCATAAAGAATGAGTGAATAGGATCACGTACCCTTGAATACGAGAGGCGAGGAGCTACAAGGGAGGCAACGATCTTCGACATTGGGGGCAAATATTCTAATGCCCATGCCATCTCAGTACCCTAATGTCCACAAGTTCATAACTTGGCACGTACCTTGATCGCAAGCCACTGCTCCAGGCATTTCGTATGCTATCAACAGAATGGTGAAATCGGCCAGAGGTCGATAGATTGTTATTTTTTTTACTTACAAACATATGGTGACACGGTGCAATTGCGTATACGCATTTCGGACCCATGCCCACGCCTGCCAACAGCGACGCTCCTTCTTTTGCGCCCCCGCTCACATCGGCACTGTCAAGAAGGATATCATCCATGCATATTGCACAATCTCCCAGAGACCGGTTGGGGGCTTCGGCGTCAGGGCGTGCGATAGGGGGATGCCAATCATACAACTCGATCTCCACGAGCTTGAAATTTCATCGAAGACAAAATCAGTATCAAGGGTGTAGCAATTTCAAGGGACCTAGCGCACACTCACCCCTTTGGGAAGAAAGAAACTGGGTCCCAGGTATTCTTGTCCTACCAGTATGGCACATTGCAACAGGGCCCACCCGGCCACAAGCCATATCCAAGCTTACCTATAATGTCAATATGAGGTTGTATTATCCTCCCGAAAACACTTACGCTGACGTTCGGCAAAAAGGACATTGCCCGGGCATAAAAAAATATCTTCAAGCGCCAGTTGAATTCGGGCTTCGTAGATCATAGTAATTAAGCTACTCACAAAGAGGGAAGAAGAGGCGACAGAGCGTGGTGCCAATTACATAGCGTTTTTGCAACGCCTTGCGAGTGCCTCTCTTCACGTTCCTCATAATCTGAGGTACCCAGAACGAGTAGAGCGCGCCGATCGCGTATAGAACCAAGCGAGGCGACACCGTGATTTGAACCAGGAATAAAAATGCAAATAATATCATAATCCCTATCCATTGCGGTTAGAGTCTGTCAGCTGACCCCAAAGTTCGAACACTCACAAAACTTTGAGTCTGGATCAGTCATGCTATCCACAAATGACCTCGCCCCATCTGCAATACGGCGAACCCGAACCATCCATCCCGGTGGAGTGCTAGCCTGAGGCAGGGTTGGTGTAGCCTCTGGCTGGTCCGCAAGGAGTGGAGTCTCAGCCTCGTTTGTCGTTGGCACAGCATTTGGAGTGGGTGTTATCGGTGCCCTCATCACAGCATCTTCCGGCCCTTGGATTTGATGAATGAGCATCGAAAAGCGCTGAATATGTCACGGTTAGACTAGGCTCGTGACTCTCAGCCTTCAGCATACCACTTCGAATACTAAGAACAGTGTGGCGGCCAGAAATCCCGGCGCGATAATCGAGAGTGAAGATCTACTTTCGGATACAATGCCGACCGTAACATGCTGGTAAGGTTAGACGAATAGGCGTATGATATTCAGAATCTCCAATACTTACTCCGACGAACGAGTAAGCGTCCGCGATCGCCTGAAGCGCGAATGTCCATCTTGATATCTTGGCGATTGACGACGGCGTACGAGAAGTTTCCATTTGTCGGACAATTAATTTGAGGATGACGAAGTAGCATATCGACGCAATGAATGAGTCTTAATCGCGACTCGTCAGTTTACAGCTACTGCTGGGGACACATGACTTACACAGGGTGGCCTTCTCCCAGAATATGGATGCCCTGAACAAGATGTTGGCTGAATTGCCGCAAGAACATGATGACGCACTCACTGCATGCCAACCGCATCCTTGAAAGTCAAAGCAACGGCGCAGTCTGGGCTTAGGATAAGGCCATCGAGCTTCAGAGGAGGGCGAGACACAGTTCTAGCTCCTGTTGGGTCTTCCATTTCGCTCTCGAGTTCTTGCATAAGGTACACAGGGAAATCTGCTGCTTTGATTTGGCTGTAGAGTTGGAAAGAGCATGTAGTGACCGAGTTCTTGTCTAAGAAACAAAGGGTATTGGTGAAATACAGTCGTAAGAAGTATGGGCAATGTAAACAGACCTTCAGCTTGACCGCCGCCTGAATTCTTGATTTTGTCCTGCAAAACATGAATTTGGCGATCAATCTCGTCCTTGATTGCGTATGCGGTCATATTCTGTAGTGATGCCGGAACAAGTGGAATAAGCTGCCTTAGATCAGGTTCAAGCCTAAGAGTGTATTAGACACGGCGTCGTCACTCAGTAACAACATACCCTCTGGCTCCATCAAGCCATAGATCGACCCATCTTCGAAAAAGTGAATGCCCTCAAGTTGATAATTTACGAGAACATCATCTTTTGAGTTGACAAAGTCTATATGACCCTATGGCTGTATTGATATTACTGAGATGAGCCTTGTTCAAACTACTCACCGCCAAAAATGAGTACGGAGTGCTTTGATTAATCCGTAATTCACGAACATTCCCAGCTATCTTGTCGATTCCAGCCCAATGAAAGTCACCGAGGCTAGCATTGAGCCTGGTCTGGTTCAGCCCTGAAATTAGTGGCCCAACAGTTTTGTTCCAATTCCACGTATGATTGAAGGATGGATCGGATAGATTGAAAAAGGTGGCCATTCCGTTCACAAAACCGGTTGTATTGGTAAAATAGGATTGCTTCAAGTCGTCTATGGGCAATCGGGCAGGTAAAAGGGCATCGACGATGGGGGACGTAATGTTGGTCGTATCTTCCTACAGCAATCATTAAAATCCACCCAAGGGATAGTAACAATACAATACCAGTGTAAAGTTGGATGCAGTCCCGTTCAGCCAAGCGGTATAATTACTTTGTTGATATTCAAGAGACCGGAGTGTATCCTCTATAACCCAGATAAGGTAGATGTCCGAGACCGATGGGTGTGTATTCTCGAACCTTGTTGTGCTTGAACTGACGGATCATCGCCGCTGAGGAGAAAGAGAACTATGCTAATTAAAAGTATAGATGTGATAGAGCTCCTAGCTTGATTCGGATTCAAAGGGGTTGTAGCAGCCGCTCCAGGAAGAGGCGTCTCCATGAGCGTATTGGGGTGGCGAGTTGCAATGGATGGGCCAGCTGAGCGTTAGTAATCAGACCCTTGGCGCTTAGGTACTACGATAAAGCCGGCTCGGGACCAAAATTTCTTCAGAGCCATCCACGTTAGGTGAGTTGACGTTCCAAGTTCATTCTTTCTATCCTCAATATGATGTTTGTGAGGCATTTGGCTTGAATATCTTGGTGATGGAGCCCATCGCCGTGTAGAAAATATCACGCTACCTTATAATTCTTGTCTGACTCTTCAGCTCTTATTCTCAATCCTGCTTTAGGAACATCACTGACAAATTATACTTAGTTTATAGCACATTCCGAAATGGCTGTACCAACGTTTAGGACGTATATTGCCCCAAGCACTCAGTCTCTCCTTCGACACCTGGGCCATTCCTCAGCCATCTCGGCCAACAACGTCAATATGTTTGCTCTCTCGACTCACGCAGATGACTTGCAAGCTGCCGTTGCTCACTTGACAGCGATCCCAAACTCGATAGGCACCTTGACCACTTCAGTTTTCAAAGGAGTTCAACTATCGATTGCATCTTATCCAAAAGCATCCTGCCTTCCCTTCCGGTCCACTGTTCCTGGGGTTCCCCAGGCACAAGTGGGTCGTATTCGAACATACCGGCCTCCCAGTCGTGAGGAACAAGCCTCAGAGACGCGACTAGGAAACATGCTAGCAGAGGGAAGTGTGGATTGGAATGATGCGTTGAGTGAAAGCGGTCCTCTGGAGCTTCCCTCGGATCTACAGCGCATTCGGTGTGTTGGGCTTTACCGTTTATCCCACATGTATTTACACCGTAATAAACAAAAATTAGTGATAAATCCAGTGTTTCTTCATTTTTCTATCTCAGCGATGGTAGACCAGAAGGGCTGTTTGATTCACTACACCGACACTTTCCTGCTGCTAGCCAGGTCGGCCGTGGTTCCTAAACCAAGTGGATAGTTTCTGACTTCGGCATCATCCCTCAGCTTGGCTTGATTGGTAGTTCGACGCCGTTCATTACCGGACGTCCTTTTACTCTGTTTGAAGGAACCAGCGTCGTTTCTGACGGAGCAGTTGGAGTTGCCTTGTTTAATCACACCACGCCAAGTAGCGATATATGTTTTGATGGCATATATGCAGTCTCCGAGCCGATGGAAGTAACTCAGTACGTGTATGCGCTATGCTTCGGGATGTTCAATTAAGTCTGATGCAGGGCACAGACTAACTTGGTTGAAACCTTGGACGACGGGAACCCAGCCGAAACGCTGATGGCAGCTATGAAAGCCGGCGGCACAATCGGGAAAGACCAGGAAATTTATCTCGGGGTCATAAGCGACCCTACTTCCGGTCCTAAGGCACAGCATTCTGGAATACGCACTTACAACTACAGCCGAATTTATCGGATTACGGCCGGAGGTCCTTCTCGAGGATCACTCCTTTTGGACGCCGCGGAAGGTCCTCAGACAGGTACTAAAGTTCAAGTGAGTAGTGATGCTGCGCACAAGGATGTAGTACTAATGCTCAAATCAACCTCGCATATATATAGTTCGCTACCGCCAGCCCACCTCAGAAGGCCTCGCATGGTTTGAACCTTTCCAGTCCGGCGTCACCAACTGTTTTGTTGAATGTATTGGACGAAACTCAAGTTCAGGCATCTTCTGTCGACTCGGACATCCGCGTACTGGACAAGCTATTCATTGGAACTTCCGAAAACGGGTTTGTTCTGAAGGCACCAAGTAAAGCAAACCAAGGACGTCCTTGGATGTGTTCAGTACCTGGTGCAACGGTTCAATGGGTTTGGTAAAGCAGATACCAACCTATCATGTATATTAACCTATGCATAAAGCAAAATATTTCGAGTTGAAGCTATTCAGGTGTTCATGTATTGTTCTATATGGCTTCGAGAGGTTGGTGGGGTAGCATGCCTTCAAAGCACTATCTTACTATAGATTACCACTTGGAAGGTGGAATCGTTATTTCCGCCCTAACTGCAACCACATAATTTATGTCTCCAAGGCCCAAGCTTATAATTAATATGTACGGTATGCATGCGCGGATCACTTGGTTAGGCTTGTTGGTGAAACATTGTATTATTGATCATGCTATTTACATGAAAACTGCCACCACAGCTAAGGTTACTTGAGAAGGCGAATGGCAATGGGGCAGATAACTGTCTGGTAGCAATATTACACAAGCGAACGGAATAGATAGGACATGTTCCAACGGTATCTTTTGAATTAATGGTATCTCAAACTCGGGCGGCGAGGGTATGCTGATGGGCAAATGCGTGGTTCGATCCAGCATCACGAAGAGCGGACATATTGGTACTGGTAGTGGGCGTGGTGGGTATGAGATCTGGGATATATCCGTCGGTATCGGACTGGGGGTTAGTCTCGTGGCCAGACAGCCCAAAAAGGAGGCGCTCAAAGGACGAATGAGTCAGTGGGAAAGATCAAGAAAGGTGTATCATCTGCTCAATGGTGATATTAGCACCATTCAATCGCATAATATACAAGTCTACCAGGAACATACGCAGTGTCCACTTTTCAAAAGTTTCCGAGCTGCTTCAGTCCTAGCATCCTTTAAATTTCGTCCTTCACCAAAGCAATCATCAACAGGCGAATAATTTAGTCTGTAGCAAACTTTATTCGAGCTAACGAGATCATCCAAGCGAAACAAGAATATGTCGCACCTAATATCGAGACAATCTGTCTTCCTGCCTCCCACCCAAAACATGGCCAGTAGTTTATAAGCTCATACGTAGCCTGCCTGTCCATCCATTGATCAACAATGCTCCTGGAGGTAATTTCTAGATGTTTCCAGTCTTGAAAGTAAAAAGTCAGGGGGAAACCATCATGACTAGGGATCGCGCAACATTTGATGCAGGTAACTTGATGCATCTAATTCAGGTAAAATGCAGTCCGGAGGAAAGAATGAACTCACGGTATGGAACTACTCTATGTATGATTTCGTTTTTGGGTCGGCGGTATGATGATTCCTGCCAGTCAACTTTGGCTTTAGTCTTGGTCTCCCACTTGGCGAGAGCATCGGTCGGATGCTGCCTCGAGTCTGGATTCCAAGTCTCCCAACGACCAGAAGATGGAATCCGATTCATGTGTAGCTAGAGGGGAGGGTGAGAGGTTTGTGTGCTGTTAAACCGAGTACAATCCCTATCGACGAGCCACGAGAAGGCTTACTTATGCATGCCGTACGGACGCAGCCTTGATCAGCGTAGACCGCTGTCGGGATAGCGCAGCCACGGAAGACCACCTATTGTCTGACTGAAGTAGGTAGGGATACTCGCCAGCTTCGTTTTTACCAAGACCTAGAAAGACAACAGTCTATTATCAGAAACGCGCCACATCCTGCTACCAGCGTGTTTCGTGTAACGTCAAAAGCAAGGTCTAGGGCAGTAAGATTAATAGTGCACATACCTCATTAGGGTTCTGAAAGTTCTCCGGGAAGCTTGTATCATTTAGGAATTATTCGGTGCACGGTGTAGTAGCGGATAATAAGAGATAGATGACGCGCTGTTGGGGCCCGGTACAAGGTCTTTCCGCACCCAAAGTTCCACAGAAGCTCTTGAGTGTATCGCAGTGATGGGCGAGGAACTGAAGGAACGTGTCTCGCCCATCACTAAATATTCGAGCTGGGCATGTGGTCACTGGTGGATGGAGTGGTGCACTGGGACAAAGAGATAGAGGTGATACCTCCGCTTAATCTGCTAACAATATATAGCGCGCTGCTTCTAGGGAGTTTTTTTGTGATGTTTCATAGAAGTTTCCTCGATTGTCAGGCTATTGCAAGTAACTAGAAATGTTTTGTTGTGATGATTGACTTGAATCCAATGAACGGTGATTGCTCATGATCAAATCAATGCCAGATACAACTCACTTACATCCGTGGAGTTTTTCAAGCGCGGTTATACTCGTGATTATTGCCCACGCCAATAAGTTATAAAAAATGATACAAAACTCGGTACATGATATATGCTCATGGCTAGCATTATTTCAACCGGTGATCAAACATCTTTATGAACTGATTGCAGAGCGTCAAGTAATTTCTCGAGATTTAGCACCCAACCAGCGGCGGAACTACTTCCAACGAGTTTTGACGAAACTCTTATACACCAGGCAGCTTCCTACCACTCTCATATAGAATAGACTATGTGATAACATACCTCTCTCTCTTGCTTGTGTCCGAGTAGTTCGAGTGGTCATTGGAGATGCTTCGGTTAGCATCAGTATAGCAGTTCCGCGGCAAGTAAGTTATTCCTAAAACAAATGGGGAAACGCCAAGGCTCCTGAACTGGCGGAGGATGAATTGATGCAGCAAGACCGGTTCTACAGTATTGTTAAGAAATAACAGGGAAGCAAACCGGCTACAGGTGTGGTATGTGGGCGCAAATGATACATTGGCGCCGGCTACGGATAGTAGTGATGATAAACGAAGGTATGCTGGTACGATTGTGTAGGGTTGTGGGTATGCAACGTATGAATGAATGTGAAAACAGAAACAAAGAGGCGAAATATTCCGAATACCGTGAGTCATCAAAGGAGAGAACAACCGTGTCTGGACAAATGAAGTCCGGAGGGTAAAAAGGATGGCGCTTAGTCGAGGCGTATCATCTGATCACAGAAGAATATTAGTCAAGGACTTGTGAAGGCTAAATAGAGAACGTACGCAGTGACCGCTCCTGAGGAGCCTTTCGGCTGCGGTTGCTTTGGCTGCCTTCAAACTCGGGCCTGTTCCTAGGCATTCGTCAATGCGGCACCGGACAAGTTTGTAGCAAACTTCACATCCCATAGTCAGATTCATACGCATATTAGTTGAGATGGTTTTGGCTTACTCATGACTGAAACGTATGGTTGAGGATAACCTCCCACACGAGACCAGTATTCGAGTAACCGACGGTCGTGTTGATGCCTGTACTCCCAATCCCTCACTGCCCTTTCGACCCGGTCGAAGTCTCCATAAGGAAACTCCAGAACGCCACCACGTCCATCCACAAGGGGGTGGACTTTGACACAGGTCACTATGCTAAATGTCAGTCGCAGCGAGATACAGTACAATTAAACCCGACTCACATACTGGGACCACGGTATGTACGACCGTGTTGTCTGAGTTGCGGCGCTGGGCGCAGACCCAATCGACCTCTGCGCAGGCATCTACCGCCCAGTTGGCAAGAGCATCAGTTGGCCATTGCTGGGGCTGTCGGGGGCGCCACACGACCCAGCGACCAGAGCAACTAGACATGTTCAGTGGAAAGGAAAGTGGAGAGGAAGAGAGGGTTAAGAGACCAGGGAAAAGATGAATCTCAACCCACCCTCTATCCTGGTTTTATTCTGAGCTGAGGGGGCCTATGTGATATCGGCAACTTGCCCCAACTGTTGTGTACAGGCCCCCGTGACTTCGAGTTCGTCGTTAATGGCAAGAGTATGGGCAAGAACGCTGATACGCGAGCCACGCCATACCATAGCCATAGCCTCTAAACATACGTACAAACGGCCGCGGACACTAACAGGGATGACTTCCAGAGTCCAGACCCTGCACTATTGTGTTTCCGACCAAACTCTTGGTGTGTTATTGGGGAACCTTTGGGTCTATGAAAGTAAAGTACGTCAAAACGAAGCAGCTAAAGTCAGCACAGGATAAATGATATTGTTGAAATTAGCGAGTGGATCCAAGCAAGACGTTGGTGATAAAGTCAATTAACGGGATTAACGGCCAACTGGTGCTTTCGAAAGACCATTGGGTTGCCGATCCGAATGATCGAGTTTTTGAGTCCTCGGCTTCTAAAGTCCAGGAGAGCTAGCAACAGATAGTCAATGGGATGTGGTAGAACCGAGATGAACCGGAGGGGGGGAGCCAGGGCACGTCCAGAAACCAGTAGTATTTCTATACTACAAAATGAGCCGCAATTAGTACATTGTGCGCATCGCTTCGTCATACAAGTTCTAGCGATGGGCGAGACCCGTGCTCGATTTCATGTTTAAAAAGCGTATGCCCTGTAATTTCCAAGGCGGTGAAAGCGCGCTCGGGCAGTGCTAAGGTGCGAACGAGCATACATCTTTCGTTTGGGTGTCTCGTCCAAGTCACCATACAGTACATTGATTAGTGGTGACAGTCCTCGATGGTGGCGTTCATCCAGTCCTCGAACGTGGGTTGGTCAGTGTTAAGCGCCATTCGATTACTTAAACAGATCTTTAAAGCTTTCCCAACCACCACCTAACGGCCTAGATATAATAATTTCTGCCATGGCAGTCCTTGGAAACGTTCTAGGATTTGGCGCGTTTGGAATAGCTGCACGCGCCTGGCAACTTGGTATCCAAAAACGCAATCTCTTCCAATGTAGGCTTCTTGTCATTCGTACACCTGCGTATATCAGTCTCACGGATCGGCTTCATGTAGCACCAGGAGCATACTTGCTATCGGGAGGAGCATTTGGAGCGATAGGATACTGGCTTGTCGGTGTTGAAGAACGACAAGTAGAATTAATTGCACAAAAGCGCAAGGTATGTGTACATCATAGACTGCAGTCATGTGAGAAACTACCCTCACCAACCTAACAGGAATTGGAAGCACGGAGAAATCCCGCACAGACTTTGTAATTCATTTGCATCCCAATGAACAACATTTCGTCCATACCGATGTCAGATTCTATCGGATGCACAATGGACTAACACTTCCAAAATATCCATTGGTTTCTTCTCTCAATTTTTTTCCAGACTACCGTACAGCTTAGAAACAGAAAGCTTCCAGAAACATGAATTCATTTGGAATAGGAGCATTCACAGCTTGCTCGTCGTGGTTGACTTTGCCTCATGCACCGCCTCCTTTTCCTTCGTCTCCTCAGGTAGTCACAAGAGCTTTTCAATATCTGCCTCGAGAGATTCAGGCTTTGTCGTGGAAGCCCAACGGCCAACAACGTTGCCCTGGCGGTCGATCAAGAATTTCTATCATAATCGAGTCAATCGTCAGAGTTTGGAAAGCGAACCAACTTGACTAACCTCGAAGTTCCACTTGATTCGGGTGAGTCCAAGAATGCCAGACTTTTGCGCCTTGAGGTATTTATAGACCTATATGGGATTGTTAGCACAAATTATTTAAGGTAGTTGTTTTATCGCACATACCTCATTGGCATCATCGCCGTTGACATCGGATTTCTTCATGAGGGGGAAAGACACCCCATGATTGACTTGACAGAACTTTACGAACCTTGTCAATGAATGAATTTTTCTAGGAGCAAAGGTACTGACCTCGCCAATTTGTTCGTCTGATCCAGGTTCTTGCCCACCAAATTGGTTGCAAGGGAATCCCAAAATAATGAATCCCCTATCTTTGTATTTCTTGTAAAGAGCCTCAAGTCCTGCACAGTGTTATCAGACTGGTGCATACAGACTAAATCATACCAACCCACCTGTATACTGAGGGGTGAAACCGCTGTTGAAGATGAATGAGCAATCAGGGCCATACGATACACGACACGACACGACACTGTAGTCTTACCAATTGGAGGCAACGTTGACAATGAGAACAACTTTGCCCTTGAGTTGATCAAATGAATACTCTTCACTGCGAGGAGTGGCTGACTGTCGTATCCAAATTTAGTATAGCGTACCAACTGGGCTCCGGACTCCAACCAACCTTGAGATCGTAGAATGTAGACATGGTGCTTGGTGTAGAGGTGGTGTGAAAGGTCCTGTGGTAGTTGGAAGCAGAAGAGGTCGTCAAATAACTCAGAGGAAGACGGGAAACAAATGGCGATATGTAACTGGGCGTCCATGGCCGACGGGTCCTAGGCCCTTTAAAGGCACGAATCGCACAGGTACAGAATTCACATATGGCGCGATATTCCCTGCTATGTCATGCCAAATCTGCACCAATCGCTTGAGACCAATGGCCATCAGATTCAACTATGGTAATACCCAATGATGAATGTAAGCTTATGGTGATTTCGTCAGTCGGATTCGGCTATAGGTGTTGAGCCGGACCTCGGCCAGGGCGGCCCCGGCCTCCCTTTTTAAATTGCGGTAGGTCGTCCTCGGGGAGCGAGGAGCCAACACCCGCTGCAACATACTGATTTGATAAGCACAAGATGCATTGACAACTTGCCCCAACCTCCGGGGTACCGGTATATTCTTCTTTATAAATTCGATGGCGCTTGGCCTGCTCATATCACTCCACACGTACACAAAGGGTCGGCCACCTGGCCCATCCATTAGTCTATCAAGTACAATCACGCTCGTTACAATAGGAGTCGAATATATCCGCAAAGCACTATGAGAGAAAAGATTGATCGTAAGCAGCACCAAAACAGTTCTCGATGGGCTCAAAATACAACCCACTGACCGTTATGGCAAGTGTAGTGCGCTATTTGTTGATGATTACCACCCACGCAAACAAAATGTCCAGATTAGAATGAACTGTGTAACTTTAAACTTATTTCAGCACTGGCTATTGGTTATCTGTTGCTCCTGGTTGGAGATCGACCACTCGTAATCTAAACAACTGGCGCTGAGCAGTACGTTTCATCAGTGATAGTTATTTCCTGAATTGTTCTAGTCGTCCCATCTGTTCGCCAACCTGGTCCCAGAGCGCTCATTTACTGCGATATCAACACGTGTGATCAGTTATATCTCGCCCATGTCCTCTCTGTTCTCTCTGCTCGGCAAGCTCTCTCGCTACCTGACTGGCACTAGAAACCCTGCTGTTATGAATGTCGAATTCAAGAACCGTTTCATATTTCCGAAGAACCCCCCTAGGGGAGCACAGTATTTTGATCATGGGTACGTGCCATGGGAGCTCTTGGAAGCCATTCAACAGGATAGGGATGCGGTTGACGGCATAGGGCATATTTACGTCTCATCTGCCAAATACTGTAAGAAACAAAAGGGAGCAGAACATGAATTTCTCGTGTTCACACTCAAAGACAACACTTGCGGCCAGCGACACAACGATATAATAATCGACCGAGTGCCTTCACCTGGTCGTACAGATAACCGTGATACTCCCCCGGCTAACTTGGATGACTTGACTGAAAACGATCATCGTGCGCTCCGAGGCGAACCAGTCGCATCTAATAGCGCCATGCTGGGATCAGCCTTGACCAGTTCACACGAACCTGTAGCCCGTGGAATGTTGTCCTCGGATGGGGCATCGTCTATTAGCAATAGCCTCATCGGCGTTCCCGCCCTCGACATGTGTCGAGCCTCAGCCCATGGAGGCTTCAAAGAAATGGCAGCACGCCTCGCATTAACACCCTACTCATGTATCGCCGAACTCGTTTTCACCGATGACTCCTTCACAATCGAAAAATTGCTGAATCTGGCGGTCACTCTTTCAAACTACGAGCCGCGCTACGACTTATTCAAAACGCAGTGTTACTGGTACGCTTTGATGTTGTGGGAACTGGTGCAGCGAGTTAGCGACAAGGTAGCAACTCCATTCACCACCGTTCGTCCGGGGTCCAATCGTCACGTTCCGTGGCTCCTAGCTCAGACACAAGGGTCAGAACGGCAAAGAGAACTCGATGAGCTTGTTATGGAATATGAAAAGAAATGAGAATCATTTTTGAAAGAACTACCCCACTGGAAAGATGTGAGCCCAAATCTCAGAAAGTTATGTCTATACATGGAATTGATGCTCGAAAACAGCAAGGCGTTAAGGCTTTAAAGGCGCGAATTGATAGTCGCCCCACTGCCTCTGTGGGACAAGCTCCTATAGCCCCAAGCCTGAATGGGCGATAAAACTCGCCCCCAACTATGAGGCCAGGATCTAACGCTCATAAACTAGCAGCGGAGGGACTTGGTCCAAAACAGCTTGGCTAGCTTTGAATATGTGCTTTCGTGTTATAGTTTGGAGGCGAATTTACCTTGTAATCGGCAGCCTTCCTTCTTGTACATATTTTGGTACGAAACAGATTGGCAATGGGAGGACCTTTGTGACTGGAGTATTCATCCAAGTACAACCATCAGAAAGCTGGTCAAGTTGGAAAGTTAAATCTGTATGGGAAAACGAGCACTATGAGTGCTAGGTAGATTTATTTGAAACGCGAATGATGCATGAAGATAATTTGGTGCCCAACGTGAGTGTGCAGTTCAAGCCAGGCTAAAAATGTAAGTCGAACGATTGTTGTGTCAGGACTGGGCGAAGAGCAAGTGACTGTATGCGCGTAGACACTCCGCCATTATCCTAAGTATATGCATTGCTGATTAGGATAGATTGAATATCATAAAGCGAGACCAACAGGAGGATCAGTACGCCATCTCCGGCAATAATTTCTACACGTGACTTAGCGCAGATCGTGGAGCACCAGCTGTGCTTAAATTTACTGTAGTCACATGCAATCGTTCATAGAGAAAATGGGCAGTATGACTGTGATGTGAGTCAAGCCCGGCGTGCAACCCCCAGTTTATATGAGCTTTACGTCGACAGGCACAAACCTTAGATAAGTCGTGGTGGATCGCCGCGATATCTAAATTCACGGATTTACATCACGTGGCGGCAGTACGACCAACTGACCTGGCTGAAGACACGCGCATACTCGTCACAGAACACCGCAGACTTCTTGTGTTCTTTCACATCGGAGACTTTCCGTTCGTATTCGACATTCGATAGTCCCCAGAAGTGTTTGTTGGACCCCTTGATCTAAGTGCTAATTGAACACAAGTCTCCTTGCAAACCCAGGTGTCCCAACCCCGGATAGTATAGTTGTACTTCGAACCTGGTCCATCCAGGTAAATGCTTCAACAGTTCACGTGCGGATCAATGAGCAGGGTCGTTGACAGCTTTAGATGCATCTCATGCTGGCAGTTGTACCGGAAACCGTCGGTAAGTTGAATTACCCCCGGTGATCTTTACAACCACGAGGATTCCATAAATCTTTTGTACTATACTTTGTGGGGTTGTAATCCGAGTTAAACAATCCGAAGAGCCTTCGAGAAAGTTGATACATGTGCCGCTAAGGGACCCATCGATACATGTGATCCAGTTGCATGCAACACGACTCCCGAACACGTTGTTTTGCCGTACCGTTTGATTTCTATCACACAACGTATATAGCTTAGGATATTACCAGCGATATTTGTCTGTGCCCAATGATTATAATTATGGTTTACAAACACTACCGAGTAAGTAAAGAGGACCAGAAGAAAGAAAAAAGCCATGCCAGCTAAACAGCACGCCCAAGCTAAAGTAAGTATTCGTGCCTAAATGCGATCGAAATTTCCAACTCGAGTAACCCAAAATGAGGTATGGTATTACAAAGAAGATATGCTGTGTATTGCTAGGTCTCTGGCAAAAGCAGGTCGTCCCTTGTCAAGCCCCATGGCACTTCCAAATGCCTTGACAAGAGATGCTTGGTTTTCGTCCGTCCTGCGCATGGCAACGGTATTAGAGAGTGTGCGAGACATAAAAGCTACAGTACGCACCATGTGACGGCGTGTCCGTTGTTTTCCAGCGCAGTTTTCGAAGTTCCCCAGCTGAATCTAACAATGTTCGGAAAGCCGAACGTAGGCTCGCAAACTGTCTTCAGCCATGCTTTAGTATTAGGGTCTGACCAACAAAGGTGTATTAGGATGATCATCAAAGTATTTGAGGGTGAATTCTTACCGGAAGGATAGCCACTCCCTAACGCTGTATCCCAATCCCCCGGTTCGGTAAATACCCAATTTTCTATCCATGCATCTCTTGTCACCTTGGCAGCGATACTCGCAGCACTGACAATGGGGTATATAGCGTCGGCCTTGGGGCAAACGGTTACTTTGGCTGCAGGGAAGAGCTTAGATAAGTATTGTTGATATGGGCCACTCGGGCCTAACGCATCGACGTAGATTTCAGCGATGTCTATACCACTTGCTATCACGTCTCGAATCAGCGATACGGTAGCTTCTTTCGATTGCTCGTTAAGATTAATGGGAGGATGACGTAGCATGCCCGATGAGATATCTTGGGGGGCGAGAACGCGCACAGACCAGGCCAAGTTGTTGGGATCAGATGCCAGTGTTTCGAGAAGGGTGGCGCGGGTGCTATGGTTCAGTACCTTAGAGTCTGCGTCATAGATAGATTGCGTTAGTGAATATATATAAAGCCGAGATTGGAATAACCTGCGAATCCCATCGTTTTGAGCGTTTCCATATATTCTAATGGGCAGTACGCGATGCCATAAACAAGCGGACCAAGGACAGGACCACGTCCTGCTTCGTCTACGCCAAGTACATAGCGTCCGGATATTGTAGGTTTCGCAGCATGATATGAATATGATTTAGCCAATGCCCCATGAGGCGTTGGAAGCGAAGGGGGGAGGCTATCGCCTTCGGTGTCTGACATGTTATGGAGTGGCTAACGTGGTTGGCACGCGTCGCGTTGACCACGTGAGCAGGCTTCTATCACGTGATCGACATGTTCGTTGGGCAATATTAATTAACCCCGGAAGTTTGGGATCGGATTGGAACTCCCCCCTCCAGTGTTTCCATTTCCCCCTGATTCTGCCTCCGCTCGGTCTCCTGTTCGATTCGTTCTGTCTTTTGTTTCATTCTACATAAAATTATAAAAGCCTATCTGGTCTTGTCTCCACCTCTTGACTTGGTATATCTATTGCCATGCCCATCGCTCACCGACGGCCCGGATTGCTTCATCTGGTAATGCCTCACCCGGCTCTTGACCAGACTGCAGCATCCTCGCCCTCATCTACAGTCGCTTCCCCGCATACACCCAGAAGGACGCCCCGGCACCTCCCAGAAAGCCTCCCCCACACTCGCACATCTGTTGCGTCAGACAAACCACGCTCGAGCATCGATAGCTGGAACTCGGTCGACACCAATGAACTTGTTTGGGAGTGGAAGGACGAGGAGCTGGAGCTGCTTTCTCGTGTAAGCATATTCTGCGCTTCAGCGATCATCACCTCTGATCCTCATTGTTCATCACTATAGACACTTGATAACATCCCTTCCCACCTCATGACTCCCTACGTTGGTGTTGTTCCCCCGCCCAACGTACTCGACAAACTGGCTCGCGATATCGCACTGTCTCGTAATGCACTCGAGTGGCCACATTCTGTTCGTGCAACTCGTGTTAAACTCCACGAGCTCTGCCGTCGCAAGACTGTGAAAAAGGCTATTGATCGTCGTGCCCCGCCAGCCGAACCTACTCCCCGGAACACAGTGGAGGTGGTCTCTGAATCTGCTCCACCTCGCCGTCCGTTATATCGTCAGAGCAGCATGGATTTCTTGCCCGTCAAAGAGGTCACGTCAGTCACTCGGTATGTCAGCCTATTTTCCAGGTTAAATGCACTCTAACGATAGCTTTCTGTAGCTTGTCTTCCCGCCTTCAAAGGCCCGACCGAACTGTTCCTCATGCCTCATTCCACCCTTATTCCCGCCCTTCTGACTCGCGTAGTCCTACTCCCCCCCTCACTGAGAGCATAGCATCTCGTCCTCGCACACGCTCGTCTACTCCTTCCGATAGTTCTTCTCTTCATGCTACTTCCCCCCGTGGAGTCTTCCGTAGCTCGGCCACGCCACCACCACTGCCGCTCAAGCGTGCACCCGCTTTCAGCGCTGCTACTGTCCAAACCCGTGTTCAACGTGCCCAGTCCTGTACCCCGCCTGAGCCTGGACCATATTCTTCTGACGAAGAAGAAAAGGCTCGCCAAGCTTCTGCCAAACGGCCTCGAACAACAGCTCGCCGCGTTCCTAGCTTCCTGGGCGCTCCTTTGCCTCCACTCGCACCTTCACCCGAAGAGGAAATATTGGACCCCCTCGTGGCCGTCCCTGAAGATCCCGTCTTTGCGCCCACTATCCGTGCGTCAGACCTCAAGGTGGCTCCAACCCCCCGCCGGTCAGCAACAAAGTCTACCAGATCTACCACCAACGCTGCCCCGGTAACTCCTGCGCCTGTTGCTGTTCATGCTTCTACTGCTTCCCCGCGCACTTTGCGTCGAGTTGGTACTCGTGACTTTCCTACTTCTATTTCTACTGTCGCTACTATCCCTTTCCATGCTCCAGTTCCGGCTACTTCCAGAGTTGCTCAGGGGCACAGGACCGCTGCTAATCGTGCTTCGGCTACCCAACCTCGCACCAGCACTGCCGGTGCTACTAGTAGTTCTAACGAGCGTCGTACCGAAAGGAGGAGCCGTCGTGACAAGGAAGCGGAGACGCAACTTACACAAGATAGTAACCGCAAGATCAAGAAGAAGTCCGCAACTTTAAACATGAAGGATACTAAACCTTCTGTTGTCGGAATGAGGCTCTATTGTCCACACTCCACAACTCAAGGGGCGGGACCTGTCTGGACAGCTCCCCCAGCCTATCTATTTCGATCTTTTCTTATCTACGCTTTCAAAAACTTTCGACTTTCGATGCCCGTAAATATTTATTCGTTCACGACCGATGGCCGACTCTTACAACACTTTTTGGCGAAGAGTGTATTGTTTCGAGCGCCTCTGCACGGTGCATATCTTTTTCGCTTTTAGTAAATGAAAACACGACATTCCGAAGAGTTTTGTATACATCAAGCTGGTCATTTAACTCGTCCTTGGCTCAACATCTGTTCTCTTATTCCTGTACACCAGTCATTCCTTCGTTCCAGTGTTTTCCGCCATTTTGTGCTCATCACTGTCCCTCCCATCACTCGTCTATCTCGGACTCCACCCAAACTGTTCCCGCATCGCATCACACACCCACATTCCTTGTATTGCTCCCACAACACATCTGCTCTACCTCAAGGGTTTCGTTCTAGTCACTTTGTTCGACTGTCTATATCTCGTGCGTAGGCCCTCAATTGCACATTCCACTTTCCTTCGATTTCCCTATTCTTCTTCGCTGTAAATAGCGCTTGCACCTTCCTTTGTTTATTTCTTTTTTTGCGCATCGGACTGTTATATTTCACACATGAATTACTGGATACACTTTATGTGTTATTTGTGTGACATGTACATATCCAATGTTTCGTCCTCAGTCTGCGTATTTCGTCACACTGTTTATTTCTCAAAGGACTGTCCGAGTTTGTTCGTCTGGGTATTCGTTTTGATTTTACGAACAATCCTGTACATTTACGCTTCATGGCAATGTATAAATTTCAGCCCTTCAATCAAATGTCGCAATCTTTCATTATATTGACCGCTCGTGCAGCTAAATAACTCCAATCGAGGTTCCCTTGTGGTGAACTCATACTGGGGTATATGCTCGTGGATGACGCGGCAGGGCCAGACAGCCTGACGTTGTCGTATTTCTCTAATACACATAGCCATACAGCAACACTGCCACATGAATATACCAGCCACAGATTTGTGGCTACAATGTCGCCCTGGTTGCCCTACGGACAGGGCACTTCACTTGAGTGCGTGGCATAGCAAAATATCACTATCATGCCAAGACGGCAATCAAGAATCTATCTAGTGACGCGTAAACAGGACTCGCCGGATGGCCCGAACCAGCTGACCTCCACTTTACAACCCTTTGGCCGGCTTTCAATTTCCGCTCTACGCCCTCCACTCCTCCACTCCTCACTGATGGCTATCACCGTGTTCGACGTACTTATCAATCGTAAAAGCCTATATAAGCCTCGTAGCTGATTGACTGACACCAACACATTCCCATCTACACTTGAGCTTTCTGCTGTAATCTTCCGTTCGAAATGCCGACTGCCCCTGCAAAGACAATGACCTACAGTAAGCACGCTTCCGCGTCCTAGCTGTGGTATGAGCCTAACCTCTTCTTTAGCTCGCTTGGGTTCGAGTGGCCTGAAGGTTTCCAGGATTATCCTTGGAACGATGAGCTACGGGACACCCGACTGGCAAGGATGGGTGCTCAACGAAGAGGAAGGTCTGAAACATATCAAGGCTGCGTGAGTAGATGGTTTTTGGTCTTTCTCGCCCTTCTCACATGGCTTTGCAACAGATATGATGCAGGAATCCAGACGTTCGACACAGCCAACGTGTACTCGAACGGACTGTCAGAAGTGATTGTTGGGAAAGCGATCAAGAAGTATAATCTGCCGCGAGACGAAATCGTGATCCTCACCAAAGTAAGCCAATGTGATCGAACAAGGACAGTCGAATAATGATTGTTTCTTTTCTGATGTACAGGTCATGCTCCCGGTTGGGAAGGAGCACAACCTTAGCAGTGAGGCGCTGTTTGTGGGTGATGCGGAACTAGAGGCCAAGGGCTATACGAACCAGTTTGGGCTGAGTCGGAAAGTAGGTGCTCGTCTATGCTACGTGTGACATAGGTGCAGAATGCTAAACTGATGTGCTCTGGGTTAGCATATCTTTGATTCCGTCAAGCGGTCACTAGAGCGCCTTCAGCTCGACTACGTGGACGTGCTTCAATGTCACCGCTTTGACTACAACACATCCATCGCCGAAACTATGCAGGCACTTCACGATGTAGTCCAGGCTGGGTATGCACGTTATATTGGGATGTCGAGCTGCTACGCGTACCAGTTCCATGCTATGCAGAACTATGCGATCACGAACAAGCTGACGCCGTTCATCTCTATGCAAAATTACTACAACCTGATATACCGAGAGGAGGAGCGGGAGATGATTCCGACGCTCAAGGTAAGTGGCTGGTGAGTATCACGGACTGTGTATGCGTACTGAGATGGATGAATAGATGTTGGAGTGGGATCGATTCCCTGGTCGCCACTGGCTCGAGGCCGGCTGACACGGCCGATTTCTCAGCAATCGGCTCGAGAGAGCAGTGATCCGTGAGTTGTATGAGGCATACAAATAGGAGGCTAACTAACTAGGACGGACAGATGGATGGGGCTTGCGAAGAGGCAGACGGAGTCCGAGAATGCGATAATCAAGCGGTACGTCTGTGAGCATAGTCATTAGACATATAAGCTTATCATCGTGCAGGGTTGAGGAACTGGCAGAATCAAAGGGCGTTAGTATGGCTCAGATCTCGGTCGCCTGGGTGCTGTCGAAGGACCCGGTGGCTGCTCCGATTGTGGGAACGACAAGTCTGAAGAACCTGGAAGACATCATAGGTCAGTTGGATTAAGGGAATGGAAAATGGTATGGATCAGCTGATGCTCTGGCATTAGGTGCGATCAATGTGAAACTGACGGAAGAAGAAATCAAGTCACTGGAGGAACCGTACTTGTCACAATCAATCAGCGGGCACTACTAAGTGATGCTAATGAACCGAAGTATGGTGAAATGTAGTCGGACAGATTGAAGTTGGCACAAAAGAAGAGGCGGAAAAGGAAATGCAAGAGGATGTTTAACCAGTTACTCAGATAAACATGTGCGCAATAGTATATCTACTTTACAGACATAAATGCAGGGACTATAATTCGATTCTCAACTTCTACTTGAAGTATATATGGCGTATTCTAAGTTTGGCTTTCGAGCGTCTGGAAATCAGAATCTGGGACAATCCAAAGAGTTAGTACGAGTCCAGCGTACTGTATCACGGGCTTCATGATAATCGGGTATTCGTATCTATATCAACTTAAATTTGGTGGATAAAAATGACTGGAATGCCAGATATGCACGGCCGTACGTCAAAAGGCTACTGGCTCGTACACCTGGCCTTTTCGCCTTATTTGGCCTTAAACTAATAACTGAATATTTACTTTAGGAAAGCTTAATATTCAATTGTATAGTATACGTACTGGTTACGATTGATCATGGTAGTCGGACAGGGGCTCAAGAGTTCAGGAATAGGTCCAATATATAACTTCGGCCTTCTTTCTCTCTTACTCTCACGGATAGATGTCGGGGGAGAATAACCTGAAGTATGCAAAACCAGTCTACAGAATAGACCAAGCGTCAAGAGCCGATGCTGAACATGCGTACGAGTGTTTATGAAAGCGTCAATCAATTCAATCATACGGGTCTAGCGGGGCTAGCCTTTGGTTTACAAAGACACACATTATTTTACGAAGATGAAACTTATATGTATGACAATAAAGCAATAAACGAGATGTCTACTGAAAAAAGCTTTCACTATAACTAAACATACAATGAAAATATGTTTTTGCTTAGACTAGACACGGACAAGCATGCCGTAGTGAGCCCCACGGGATTGAATGCCGCCCGCTAGTTTAACCGCCTTGAAGGATAGAATATCCATAACGTCGAGCATGCCGAACTCCTTGATAAGCTCAACACGGGGAGGGCGAGGTGGAGGAGGAATAGGATCTGGGTGGGGCCTGGGGGGTGCTGGAGGATTACCAGCAAGATATGCCACATTCACTGGGTGTATGCGCATCCCACGAGCCCAAGATAGACCAACTCGGCCACAAGTGTGTAACAAGAATAAGCATGATAGTAGTGCTGTGGCCTCCCTTCAAGTTTGAAAGCCATAGTTCCTCATCATGGAACGAATTCTGGCTATGAAGACACCCGGTTTTTGGCTTGGGGGGAGGGGGCGAATGAGGGGGCGGCGGTGGGGGATATCCGCCCGGTCCAGCCGTCTGAGAGGCTGGAGCCAAGGAACCAGAGTTGAAGTGTCCGACACCAACTACACCACCTAGCACGGCTGCGTCTGTGGGGAACAAGCTCCCAATGATCTGCGCGGAATTTGGGGGGCGCGCCGGTTTGAAGGGAGGAGGAGGAGGAACTGTCTCAGGCTGCTTTCCCGACATGCTGTTTAAATTCTGGATAAGAATTAGGATACTTGGTCAACGCAGAGGGCAAGTTCACGCTTACTGACCGTACTAGTGAGACATGGGTAAGATTTGATACTGGTGAGAGGCTAACCCTGCCAGCTTTTAAACTATCGAGCGAGGCGAACAATATACCTATCTGGAAAGTGGCGACATTGGTGGATGAGCATCGCACACGGTAAACAAATGAAGTGGTCTCTAGTTTGCAAGAATGAGTCAATTAGATGCTTAGCACGCAAGCACCCTGGCAACTAGACTCCGCAGTATGTCTATCACCGGGCTGGTAGTAATGCAACTCCTAGTAAAAAGCATATCGAGATTATGGATGACACTTGGTGAAGTGAAATCCGAGTGAGGGGTTGATACTGTTGGGGAGGGGGGGTTGTTCAAACATCCGCAGACAAAAAATCTCCGGATCCGTGTATTTCTACCAAGGTTGTAGGCGCTACTTGATAAAACGTTGTCTGGTCGGATCACAAGTTAGGTGATGGAACTGAGCAGAATAGAGAAAAGAGCGGCGCGTGGGAGAAAAGGCCTTGTAATCTCGCAGGTTGCAATTCACGCCCGCACGTGTATGCCCATCGCGTAGCCGAGCGTAGACCAGGTTTGACTCATTGAGGCGCACTAAAACGAGTGGGTTGTGGGGTTGGCGGCATCGTAGTTGCGCAAGAATCGAAGCATACAAGTGGAGACTCACAGAAGGTGCAAAACGAGAGCATTTGAGGCTTATTGATAGGAGAAAATCCGGTTTTGTGTGATGCTCGCGGCCTGATCCCGGATCCTTCCAATTCAAAATAGTGTACTTTGAAGGTTCAACATTGGTATTTTACTGGGCACGTCCATATATATAATGATTTGGCCCGAGATGCTTCAGAGTGTAAGACAAATCATACCACGTGATCTTACGGAATCAAGGTAACTTAGAAATTCCCAAATTGCAGTAAACCGGTAACTTACTGTTTACCATGAACCACCGGGCTGTTACGTTCCCTCAATGCAGACTTTGATATCCGAGTTCATCAGAGATATGTGTGTTGAAATCACTCCAGACTTGAGCCTTTGAATACAACTTTCAAATGAAAAGACTCAATATTTTACGCACGACATAACCACATATTATTAACAGTAATGCTAAGGTGATGATCGATCGACCTGAATGCGAACTTTGGCTTTCGTAGTCGCCTTTCCCTACATTATAGGAAATATACGAGCCAGAGGCAGTATGACTATCTGGGCGTTGATTTTGGTACTGGGATCAGACCCACTAGACCAAATGTAAGAGCGTATGTTCCGGTCGCTGGCCCAAAAAAGAAAGGGAGATGTAAAGAGCGTCAATCACACGAGAGCGGTATACATTATTGACAATCTTACCTCCGCAAATGCCCCCTACTATACCCAGTGGACTCCATCGAGCCAGAGCCGTAGCCAAAGATATCCATCCCACGATTATACTCGTCATGAGTATCTATACTCAGCTTCAGGCACTCTGTAAGCAAAGTACTGAAATGACCTTACCGGTATGACTACACGTAATTCTGGGGATTCATTCCAGCGAGCATACTACACAATCGATTAATGGCTTTGAAAGACTTCTTTTCGATTTACTCACGTTTGGGTGTCGTTTCTGCACTCGGGGGAGGTACAATACCAAATAAAGGAATAGGCAGACAACGGTCGCGAGAGCCCCGAGTGCTAACTGAGTAAAAAATCTTTTTATCATATCAGATACGTTAGGTCACGGCTATGAATTAGCTGTCTCACGAGGCATAGCCAGATAAACTCCTCAAGATGTGAATGTTAGTCGGTATGTCGAAAAACCAGACGCCAAATCCACCAGTGCCGATGAACTTTAGTTGTTTCAGTGCATGGGTCAAAGGTTGCTGTCGACTCATTCAGAACGCTTAGTCTGGTGTCTGGGTGCAAAGTTGGTCAATACCAGTGACGGTACGCTTGGTGCATGTGGAATTCGAAGTCTAACGTGGCTAATCACATGCCTGCGACAAGTCAGCTGAGTCAGCTGGGCCCGGACTGCCTTTCCCGAGTAACCGACCCCCAACCGACGCCGACCAAATACGTCTAGGCCCATATAAAGACCGACTGGAAACTTCAACCAACTGCACATCTCTCCATTACCATGCCTGCTCCTAAACAGTCCAAGCGAGTTTTCCTCTCTGAGCGTCCCAAGGGACATATATCCGACAAGACTTTCAAAAGCGAAACGGCGGCGCTTCCGACCCCAACGCAGACCAAGTTGTCGTTCGAGTCGACTATGTTTCTCTGGATCCCGCTATGAGAGGATGGCTCAACGATACGAGGTATGTGTCAGCTGTTTAATCAATTGCATTGCTCTCAAATATATTGTAGATCGTATGTCCCGCCTGTGCAGATTGGCGAGACTATGCGAGCAGGAGCGATTGGAACCGTGGTACAAGGAAATAACCTGTTGAAGGAAGGAGACATTGTCCAAGGACTCTAGGTTTGTATGAATACTATATGCACATGGGATTACACTCATCCATCGTATAGGCTGGGCAGAATACGTCGTTGTCCCAGCAAAAGACCTCCGAAAGCTCTCGTAAGTAATCACCGCATTGGACTACATTGATTACAATACTGACCTACTTTGCTAGTCCTCCTGAAGGCTCTACTGCAGTTGACTACCTCGGCCCACTCGGCATGACAGGCATGACAGCCTATTTTGTATGTGCCACACATATTTGAAGATTTAGTCCTTAGGGTCTAACATTTATTTTCTTAGGGGCTTTTGGACGTGGGTAAGGTCAAGGCTGGTGATACTCTTGTGGTGTCAGGGGCTGCTGGTGCAACCGGATCGCTCGTATGCCAAATAGGCAAACTCAAGGGGGCCAAAGTGATTGCTCTCGCGTCTGCATCGAAATGCGACTACTTGGTCAATGAACTTGGAGTCGACGCAGCACTGGACTATAAATCTCCTACTTTTGCGAAAGATTTCCGCGAGACCGTCGGATACCTCGACGTTTTCTTCGATAATGTTGGAGGTGAGATCCTGGACCTCGCCCTGACCAGGCTCAAGAAAAATGCTCGAATCGTCTTGTGTGGTGCTATTTCTGCATATAACTCTGCTGGACAACCTGAGGGGATCAAGAACTACCTTACGCTAATTTCTCAACGTGCAAAGATCGAAGGTTTCATTGTCTTTGACTACAAGGACCGCTACGCAGAGGGCGAAGCAGAAATGGCCAAGTGGATAAAGGAGGGAAAATTGAAACGAAGGTACCAGATTGAGCAGGGCTTGGAACAGTGCCCACAGCACCTTGGACTGTTGTTCAGCGGTGGAAATACTGGTAAATTGTAAGTATCCGAGATACATTATTGGTTGGACGAAGCTGACCAACCTTGTCAATGAATCAGACTTGTTAAAATCTCAAAGGACGCTGCCAAGTACTAAAAGGCCTCCTGTGTTGCTTCTCCGAGAAAATAGTTGATTAAACTTCATGTTACATGTATCAATACTGCACGCAAACGCATAAAATAAACGACGTCCGAGCAATACACGTGGAAATTCTAACCAGTCGATGAACCCACACGACTCGGGAACTAAAGTTGATACACAATATACACGAGTCTTAGACCAAATAATTCGAAAACAGAGAATGATCAAGTGCAAAATAAACAAGCCGCCGCGCCATACTCCCGAAATGTGAATACAAACTAAACCTATCTTTCTTGGCAACCCCGGAAAACCGACCGCGAAGTTCGAATAGGAGGGGTAGATTTACACACGCCTATGACGAGGAATCTTGTCTCCCTTATCTCTGATGGGAGAAAGCGAAGTAGGAATACCGAGAGTGTCAAGCTGAAAAGGGCTCTCATTAGTTAGCAAAGGGAGAATAGCAAATTTCGACGCACAAGTCCTGGACCTGCTCCCCAGTTGAAGTCCGCATTTTCCACTCCCAATAATTTGCGCTTCTTTTTCTTCTTATCTCCCGTCTCCTCGGCCACGCCTGGCTCCTCATCGAGAGGTCGCTTGGAACCAGAAGCACCGTTTGTCTCCTTTGACTTTGGCTTTGGCTTTTCCTTTTCCTTTGCTGTCGCTTTCTCCTTTGGCGCCGCACGAGGCTTGGGTTTGGCGGATGGCACATCAACTTCGTCGTCATCGTCATCATCGACGATGACAGTCTGTTTACTTTTCCCATTCGTCTTGGGTTTCGAAGCGGCTTTGGGAACAGGGGGTGGACTGGGTTCTGGAGGAGGTCGAGGTTTCGGGCGAGGCTTGGTCTTGGCCGGTGCCACCTCATCATCGTCCTCGATCTCGAAAACTTGCGGAGCAGACGCCTTGGCTTTCGGAGTGGCGGAGAAGGTGATTTAGGTGGTGGGCGCGTCTTTGGGCGCGGCTTCGAGCGTTCGGATGTTGAAGTGGAAGGATTAGAACTTGGCTTTGCTTTAGGTTGGGCTTTTACTTGCGACTGAGGCGGAAATATTTCTACGTCCTCTTCCTCTTCGCTCAGATCTGTGAATACCAACTCCTCTACAGCTCGATCTGATGACTTCGAGTGAACATCTTCTGGGTCTTCGGAAGGCTGCCTGTGAGACTAAGACCATTGGTTTAGGAATTTTCCCTTATCACTCAGTAGCGCAGCCTCACCTTTTCTTTCCCTTCGCCTTGTTAGTATGGATGTCAATTGGGTTGATTGAGCTCCCTTCGCGTTAGCCAACTTCTTTTCCAATGCGTTGACACGCATCTCGGCTGCCTGCGCTGCCTCTTGAGCTTCCTGGGCTTCGGCCTGAGATTCAGATAGCTTGCTCTCCAACTCCTTGATTGCTCTCTTGAGTTCGGCTTCTACCTTCTTGACTTCTTTAGATTTCCCTTTCTCAAGATCAGAAATTTGTTTCTCCATCGCCTTTTGGTCAACTTCGGCCTTGACGCGCTTGTCTCGCTCCTTCTCCAACATACGATTCTGCTTCGCCAACTCATCGATTCTTTCCTCAAAGGACTTTTTCTCCGTTAAGTGAATCGATCAGGTCATTGAGCTTTTCGAGTTGAGACTCGTGCTTAGATTGCATTTTCTCAAGAGATTTCTGAGTTGACTTGGCTTCCGTGGCCCCGCTCTGAAGTTCTTTGATCTTGGATTGCGCCGAGGCAAGTTCCCTTCGAGTACGTTCCAAGTCTGAGGTCAATTCTGCGTTGGTATTTTCCAGAGACTCTTTCCCGTTCTGTTAAACTGATTTAGTTTCTGTGTTGATGGAACAAATAACTTCTTACCTCAATGGAGCCCCGGGATTTTCGTTCGTGCTCGAGCTGTTGCTTTAGACTCTTGATGGATTCTTTTTGGCCCACTAATTCCTTCTCGTATGATTCAGTTGCTTGTCCCAGCATACGTTGTAATTCATCGAGTTCGTCCTTAGCATCCATAAGTTGATCCTAAAAGGAGTCGTAAAAAGGCGAGCCTTGAACATGACAACGACAGCCTACCTGATACGACGCTGACTCCTTGCCAACCTGAGCTTCATGAACTTGAAACCTGGTCAAAGAATGGTCTCGGACCAAGATTCGAACATTTTGCTGAAGGATCCGACTCTCCGAATTAAAGTAGTTGAGCCGCTCTTGTTCAAGCTCGTGTCTGGCACGCTGGTGTGCTATGTTGTGAATGATTTGTACCTACTCAACAAGTCTATAATTACAGCGAATCCGTTAACGCAGAGCCTCAATAAACTCACTGCATTCAGCGTATCTTTCCATTCCTGCTTCTCCTTCTCGTATTGAAGGCTTAAGTCCCGAATGATCCTGTCACGTCGACTAGTTTCGCTGTCCAACTTTTTCTCAGAGTCCGCTAGACGAGCATTTAGATCCTTCTTGAGAGCCTCAAGTTCAACTAGCTGCTTGTTGAGACTGTTGATATGGGCATTCAGAGGCCCGTTCTCAGACTGTGTGATAATCGGACGAGCGGCAGCGATAGGTGTGACTCGAGCAGAGAGCGGCGTAAACCCAGCCCCATTGGATGACTGGCGGATTGAGGTATATATTGAAGTTTGCTGGTAGAAGGGCGAGAGGAAGAATTGAGTTTATTGTCGACTTTTACAGGTGTAATGGGATCCTCTGGGCTCTCCTCGATTGGTGGCGGTGATGGAGCTCGAGAAGTAGACAGAGGTTGAGTCGATGGTCCACCTTGGGGTGTTGGAGTAATGAAGGTCGAGCGTGGATATACCACCTGTGGAGGAGTACGAGGAAGGCCCATTTGCCCTAAGCGTCGATATTAAACCACACGCAGTGGCGAGTGAGATAGGGAGTGGTAGGTCTAAGAGTGGGGTTGGAAATCGCGGTCAAGGCACTCATATGTCACGTGACATGGGAAGGCTTCCAGCTGGATGTGATGGACAGATAGCAATAGGGAACTAAATTTCCTTTTTCGACGATCTACTGGTTATTCATGAGCTGTAGGCTTCCAAAGCTCTGAAATGGTATGTATTATTCAATGATTGGTTGCATCCGTAGTATCCCAATCTCTTTCTCCACACATACACAAGGTCTTCACCCTTGATCCACATGCCAAAAGAGGTTACACTGAAATATTTGATTCTGAAATGTTGGAACGATTTCACGAGGAAGCAGCTACACCAGGTGACTTGACCTCTTCGACCTTTTCTCCATCGTCTCCGGATTTTTCCTCTTTTGAAGGTCGATTGTACATCCCTAGTGTATAAATACATGCATTTAGTCAGATTTATTCGGTTGGCACCCAATCCGCTTTTACCCTTAAATTTGGCCAAGCCTTTCTTTTCAGTGGCAGCCTGCTTGATCTTGATATCTTCAAGGTCTTTCTTCATTAAAACATCGTTTGGGTCTTGCTTTAAAAGCTCTTCGAGTATATCGATGGCCTTCTCCGTGTACCCTTGAGCGGCGTATGCCTTGGCCTAACAAACGTAAGGTGAAACTATTGCTTGTCAGTATTAGCACCTACTTTCCGATACTTCGCCTTGGAGTTGTTTTCGTTCTGTTGATGTGTTAGATGATAGTAATTTGAGAGTGTATGTGCGTGCCTTCTTCAACGCCTTGTCTGCTAATTCAATCACCCGCTTATAATTTCCTCCCTTGAGATGGCATGCTACCGCAGAACCAGATTAATACAAATACTATCTGGTAGGTACGCAGGCTTACCTGCCATGTTTGTCTAAACAAAGTGAGTGCCTTCAGTGGTTAATGTATTAAGGGTCAACGCTACGTACCCAAATCTTCTCGAGCAACTCATCCGCCTATAATATATGTGCAATCAAGTCATGGGCAAACAGTCTGGCTGGGCATCTTACCTCTGTCTTCGCTTGTGGGGAACCTGGTTTGTTTCTGGGTCTGGAACTCCGCCCCCAGTGAGTGCCCTTTGTTTATGGTCAGCATATTATAGCGGACAGTGTGTAGTGGCCTCACGGAAGCAACGATTTATCTAAGCCATTCAAATATAACCCTGCCTTTATAGCTCGTCAAGAACAGTTCGAACGGATTCATCACCTATTACCTCGTGATAGGCCCTCAGTGCTGAAATTCCATTAGTGGCAACACGAAGGATATGAATTGATATGCAAACCCACCACCCTTATAGTCTCCACTTCGAAAGCACTCATCTCCCGTCGCTTTCTTTTCCTTTCCGACTGCTAGTTTCTGTTCAATGTCCATATTGCCTGTGGCGGGTATGTGCTAGGGACTTGGGTCAATGCACTGCTTTTATGCAAAAGATGAGCGCTCAACTAAAAGGAGTGATCGAGTGCACCGATTCGGACTGATTATTAGTCAGCAATTTATCCGCTGATAGTTGCGCGCTTCTGACGTCACGGGGGCCAGAGCTGAGCTTGAACTGGCAAAAGAAATGGAGAGAGGAGCCAACTTTTATTCTCCTACTTCCCCCATGATTTCTGCCTCTCGACCACCACCAAGACCGCCCTCTTGTGAGTAACCCTTATCATCTAAACTACTTTATTTGTGGCACCGCGACGTAGCCCCGCCCTCTTTTGTATTCTGACGTTTTTACATAACCAAATGTACCTGGACCGTCACTAATAAACAAACTTATAGCCATCGCGAACACCTCCTATTACTCTTTGGACTCTTCAACACCGGTTCCCAGCGAGTTTCCGACGCCAACACAAAGCCCCAACTTACTGCCTATTGACGTCTCGCATCACATAGTCGACCTATCCGAACATACCATCACGCATCTCGACATGGCAGACACCGCTACCACGGTCACTGCGGACACGCCAGTTGCCACTGCTGCTCCAGCATTGCCCCCTCGTTCTCCTAGTCGCACTGCTGCCAGCACAGAAGCAAGGCCAATCTCCCCCGCGAACACTCAAGTCGCGGTGGCCACTGTGTCAGAGACCAGCCATAAGTCTGCTTCCTCCGAAGCCGGTCCCTCTAAGGTGGGCCCAGAAGATGATAGCACTGAGGATGCTGGTCCCGCACCCGCTATAGCGCCGAGCATAAGCCCGCTGTTCCCGTCTCGGATATGAAGAAGGGCTCTGTAGATACGAACACCAAGGACAGCGCTGTTATTGTTGAGTCCCCTTCGTCCACGAAGAGTGAGAAAGGAGTCCGTAGCGCGTTTGGAATGGGACCCGGTACGAGTGGTCCGGCGCCACCCAAGGACGAGAACGAAACGCTCCACCAACGTGCGGCTACTGCCGAAAGCGGTTTAAGTCAGTCGGTAGTCCAGAAGATCACAGCCGCAGAGTGTGAGTTGTTTGTATCGACGTCTGTGATGCCAACTAACGTTGTAATCGTGTCGAGATAGTGAAGGATGCCAAGCGGGTTTCGAAGATTTTGAAGAACGAGCAAAAGGCTGAAGACAGGTCTATGAAGCAGGCGATCAAGGAACTTGACAAGCTAGCTTCTATTCAACGCCAGGCGTCCAAGGACGAATCTGCTGCACTCAGTGCTCATAACAAAGCCGTCAAAGCTGAGCACAAGTTGAACATGAAATACTTGGCGGCAAAGGCAGCATGGGAAAAGTTGGTCACCCGACTCTCGATTGCTGGCAATTCCTAATGTTTTTGGTTGTTTAGAGCTGCCGCGGACCTGAAGAGCAAGACTGAAATGCTAAACAGCACCAGAGAACATGCCCGGACCCAAACTGAGCTCCTGCAGGCCAAGACCAAAGAGGTCGATCAGCTGAGGACTCAGAAGGCAACAGACGACGTGAGTTGAACCAATTAGGCCATGTTCCCATGCTGATCTGAGAGGGATTTTCTACAGCGCGAGCGCCAGGCTAAGCTTCTCGCTCTGAAGAACCCATCTGGTAAAGTTGTGACTAAATGATTGACCATACGATGCAACTTTTACGATATACCCAACGTTATATTTTTTTTTTTTTTTTGGAACCTACACCTTGTATATAATCCGCCCTTATGACCACGACCCTGCATGTATTTTGCCACATGCATGTTATGTATTTAAATTGCATAAATGTCATTTATTTGAGGAAATAGTAGTTACGATAAAGCAAGAGGTGTACCCTCGGCATGAAACTCCGCAGCTCGTGAAAAGGCGGGCCCAGAGCGATTAATGAGGTAGATTCTTTCTTGACATCCCAAAGGCGTAGAATAACGTGCTACCAGCATACACACGTGCGGCACAAGACGGCCTGAAATGCATGCGTCGGCATGGGAGGTCGGACTATCTTGAACTTTGAAGACAAAATTTCCGGTGTTTTATGTAGCGCTGGCACGTGACATAGGGTTCCTTTTTGAAGGACCAATTCCGACGAAAGGCAAACGGGTCAGGCGCGCGCGGGGACCCCGAATTATATATAGGCTAGACAGTGCAAACAAGTCACGATGGACGTTCTTGAAACCATTCGAAACTGGATCATGGCACCTTTTGCCGAGCCTGCGTTGCTTAGGATGAAGTTGGGTGGTCCACAGGTGACTGAGGGCAGAACGCGTTAATGGTAAGTAATTCTGTATATCTTTATATCGAGCTATTGGCCGAAAGCTACTTTGAAAGGTTCAATTCTTCGAGTGGGACTCGACAGGGGGTAAAATATCATGGTGGAAGCATTTTGAAGATCAAGTGCCTCGTATGAAGGAGCTGGGAGTCACTCAAGTCTGGTTACCCCGTAAGTTCGACACGCGGATTCCCCACCATCGCTTCTGATAATCACGCCCACGCACTTGATGTCTATTAGCTCCAAATAAGGCGATGCGGCCAAAGGGGCAAGGATACGATGCTTACGACCTCTGGGATCTTGGGGAATTCAACCAAAAAGGATCAATAGCCACACGGTGGGGTACAAAGGAAGAGCTCATTCACGCAATTCAAGTAGCCCGCGAACACGGGATTGACGTTCTAATTGATGCGGTTTTGAATGTAAGCTGAAGTTTGTATGTGTTTTGGAACTGTACAGTAGCTAACAATTGCGCGTCAATAGCACAAACTCGGTGCTGACCGTCGAGAGAAGTTCCTCGCCATTCAGGTTGATGACAATGATAGAAGAATAGATCTTGGACCAGCCAAAGAAATCGAGGTAAGCGAACTCGAGCGTAACACGCTAAAGAAACGCGAATCGAATGCTCTGCTTTTATAGGGGTGGACGGGATATGATATGACAGGAAGGGGTAACAAGGTTGGTTGTTTAAGTCTCTTTGGCTCGCTCAGCTGATTTACAATACAAATAGTACAGTAGTCTGAAATGGTCGCACCAGCATTTCACTGGTAAGCACCCAAGAGCCACAAATTAAGTGCTGCATAACTCACATTTCATTGCCTACAGGCGTGGATTATGACCACATCACCAAAACGAAGGGTGTGTTCAAGATTGCTGAGCCCGGACGAAAAGGGTGGTCTCATCGGGTTGATAAGGAACTTGGTAACTACGACTACCTCGTAAGCAAGTATACCTATCGCATGGACCTATTGCTTATACCCTTTTACTCCGTGGATAGCTTGGAACGGATGTATGCCTTTGTTGCTTGTATGGTGCACAGCCTATTAACCTGTACCCTAGATTGATTTCAGGCATCCCGATGTTCGACGTGATCTGATGGACTGGGGTGTGTGGGTGCTCAAGGTAAAACACATCAGAGTCTGGACCTGTACAATAGTTTTGAGCCTTCCTTAGGAAACTGGTGCAGCAGGTTTCAGACTCGATGCCTGCAAACATATTGACCGGAAGTTTCTCCGCGAATGGGTTAGTAGATGTAGTTCTCTAAATGCCGTTCGCTAAAACCTCGCCTTTGCATCCAGCTTGCGAATGCTCGTAACACGCATGGACAACAAGTATTCGCAGTGGGCGAATTTTGGAACAGTGATGTAGCGAAGCTCGTGCGAGATATACGCGCCTTCCCCGGGGAGATGTGTTTCTTTGATGTTCCGCTGCACCAAAAATTTTTCCTCGCAGGACAGCAGGGCTCCAAGTTTGACCTACGGAAAATTCTGCATGGATCATTGGTACAGGCCCGTCCTAGGGATGCATGCACATTTGTTGATAATCACGATACCCGCCCTGAAGGATCACTGGTATCCTGGGTAGGTCTTGTCGCTTGTTACCGGCCGGCACGGAATGTCTCATTAACCATTCATCGGTTAGGTCGAGGATAATATGAAGCTCATTGCATATGCACTGATTCTTCTACGACCGGATGGACACCCGTAAGTATTAGTACCTATGACGGAATGTGTACATGTAACTCTTGATTCAGGTGTGTTTACCACGGGGATATCTTCCCGGACCCTGAATCGCATATAGGTCGGGACTTGCCAGCAAAGATCGAAGTATTGTGTGCGGCACGGAAATTGTACGCATACGGTGGTTTGAGAGACTACTTCACAGAGAAGAACTTGATTGGTTTCGTGCGGTCTGGGGACGATAAACATCCTGGTGGATGTGCTGTTGTAATGTGTAATCTCCTTGAAAGGTGTGTTATTGTGCATGAAAAATGGCCTTGTTTCGAAAGTTCTGATGTATATCACGCCACAGTGAGCGTACCGGCGAAACCGGTATAGCTATGAATGTTGGGGCCGTAAGTTTTCATCCATCATATTTCGCTCGCCAATGGAGTTGATCCGCCTCGCCTAGAATAATGTTGGTTCCTGGAAGAATTTACTTGACCCTAGTGCCACTACCGTCACTGTCCCGTCATCTGGAAATGGTTGGTTCCCTTGCTCAGAGCAGGTTGCAGTGTGGGTCAAGGGCTAGGTGCTTTAGCTTTCCAACGCCATCATCATATTCTACTTCGCCTCGACCATTGTAATACATATACACGCAATACTTAATCGTTAAACAAAACACCGGGTACAATTACATTCCCAAATAAGACGGTCCAAAGAGGAATTTAAGGGAAAAACTAGTATCGATAACCACTATGATCAGCGTGTATCGACCTTTCAGACGGGTGCTGGCCAGGTCTCCGGGATTTTGTATAATGTGGATCAACCCGTCGCATCTCATAGATCTTATCATCATCTCTATCAATGTAGACGGAGAAGTAGTCGTAGTGTTCATAGTCACGGGTTCTGATTTGAGTGTGGCGAGCGGCATCATAGCCAGCTTGATAACACCAGTTAGCTGCGGCTTCGAATCCAAAGCGGCGCGAATCTCACCCTGTTCTAACGCGTCTGCATGACCCTCTCCATCAAAGAGTGCTGCAGTTTGTTCCAGAGAACGACCCTTGGTCTCGATGATGTAACGGAAAACGAATACAAACTCGAAGAGAAGCCAGCCACAGTATACAAGTGCATATCTGATGGAGGGCTCGATTAGAAATGCTTAGAGCAGCAATTAAATGACTTACTTCCAACCAATAGCTCCAAGAGCAATTGGATTCACGTATTCTAATGTACGGGAGCCACGTTAGAAAACACTCATGGACCAATCCAACAAATCTCACGATTTACGATCAGAGCCTGTGAGTGGTATTAGCCTATGAAACTATAATTATAGCTACTTTGATAAACTCACAATGCACACGGAAAAATTCATTACAGCAAAGCCCTTTGCACGGATATTGAAAGGAAGGATCTAAGCTATGTATTAGACCATGCTCCCTTAATACTTTGACTACGGAGCATATACCTCGATTGTGTATGCCACTAGCAGAGGCGAATACTGAGAATTATAGACCATATTAGTTCCAAGAGAGCGATCAGCTACGATGAGTACTTACGGCAATGTCATAGAAGCTAAAAAAGATAAAAATGAGAGCGATATTGGCTAGCATAAATCGCGCATTAGGTATCGACCAAAGTAGATTCGCAGGCGAAACATACCGTTTGCTGCGGCAGTATTGCCAAGAAGTTGATATAGTGCTGCTGTAATCGTCCATATGGAGAATGCTATATATGATGTCAACAATAATTTGGAAACCCACTTGCTTGCCTAATCTTACCACATAGCATTCCCGCATTCGAGACGACCTAGCGAATCCCTGAAATTAAGCCCATGATATCTATGACGAGCGCAGCACTTACAAACATGGTCCGCCGACCCACACGGTCTACAAACATGGCTGCACTCAAGGCCATAATTAGATTCCATATCTATATAGATGTATTAAGCCAAAGTTTTATGTGCCCCGAACTCAATAAAGTACCTGGAGGATCGCATTTATAAGAGTCTTCATTCCCGGGCTGGTGATACCCAGAGTCTGGGAAACGTAAGTAAAAATATCTATTTATTGCACTTACATGACATACCTTAAAAATCTCGTTAATATAATACGAGAACAGCCCGTTTCCACTCCATTGCGAAAAGAATCCAAGAGCGATTATGATCCGCATCCGCTTGAGGTTACCGACTGATTTGAATAGCGTGAAATATGAAACCTCTCCTGATATTTCTTTCTCCAAGATCAATGCCTCACGAATCTCTTGGTACTCAAGCACGACGAGTGGATCAGAGGTGTTTCCATTCGCATGGTATTTCCCAAGGATTTCTATTGCTTCGGCGTCTCGATTCTGAGATAATAGCCCTGTGTTGGTTGTTAGATCACGCATACTTTAATTACTCAACAAACTTACATCGAGGAGATTCTGGGACAAACCACAGGAGGCATACTTGAATCAGTGAAGGCACTCCTTGTAGGAGCGATGGGATTCTAGTGGGTTAAGTATCATTATCATCATTATCTCGCACAACCCTCTTTGGTGTTCGTTCATACCTCCATGACCAAGTTGTCCCAGACATTCGGAAAGTTCCGAAGCAGACCCAAGCCGCTTATTGTAGGTTAGTTTAAAATGCGAAGTCGAAATGCTAGCAACTTACCAATGATACTACCAAAATACCTGTCAAATATCTCTGGTTAGGGCTGTGCTAGACATATTGATTTCTTTGCTGGTGGCTCACCATGACGAATTGTACCTATGCGCTACGTGTCAGTAGTTTTCCTATATCCGACGATCCCAGGTACTCACATAGCAGTGATAGGTCCTCGTTGAGTTGGGTAAGCTAACTCGGTGATGAGCAGAGGCGCAGCGTTTGTCGCGAATCCCAGGCCTAGCCCGACTATATGCACTTTTAGAAACACACCCAGTGAGCCAGAGTCTGTAAAACCACTTACTCATTCCCCGAGAACCAACAAAGTGCCAAATATTAGTTGATGCAGCTTGAAGTGTTACCCCTCCCAACATAATGAGTGCCCCAGTGACTAGGCTCTTCTTACGGCCGAATTTATCGCTGACGTAGGGGGCCATGGGAAGTGCCATCAACACACCGATATTCTGAATCGCATTGACCATGCCTAGACCAAAGCAGCGTGAGCAGTTGCACAAATAACATGACCTTGTTCTAACCTAAGGTTGACCCAGATGGGTTGCCAAAGTAACCTTGCCCTGGAGATATTCTGAGTTGGATAATGTTACTTCAAGAATCATATCAGACGTACAATCCGGTACTATTTGGAGGCCGTTCATCATCTAGGATACCGACTATATTAGCGATAGTATGAGATTTATAGGTGATCAACCTACCGAGCTATCAAAACCATTTGCTGACGAGGTAATAAGGGCGAGTAACAAGGAAAGATTGAGGAGGATTATTCCTAGTATAGCGCAGTTAGTACTGAGACATTGATTTAATAATCTCGAAGTTACCTCGGTTTCTCCACCAAGGCCCATCATCGACCAGATCATAAAATGACATTTAGCCCTGTTGGTTATAGATTTAATGTCTATGAACTGCCTAACACAAATAAATGTGCCCTTCGGTTGAGGGGGATATGGAGAAGGGAGACGAGTGTAAAGAAGAGGGGGAGGGGGAGCTTGATCGCGCGGGGCTCCTGGTCTAGGTTTTATTACCTGTTAGGTGAAATCCTTTAAAATGTGAGGGAGTAGTTGGTGGAAGGGCCGATAAAGAAGCGTGTTGGTGCCGTCTATTACATCGTAAAGCTAGAAATTACCTGCAGAAGCAAAGACCCGACGCTAACTCCTGGTAAGTCTCCAGCGGGTGCCCCGGACATTCTTCGTGCCTCGGGAGAGCCCTGCCCCACATGATCGACCCTTAGATCACCTGCCTAGTGATCGTTTGCAAAGCATTGATCACCGGGAAAGCTTCTGGGTGATCAGTGACAAACATATTTTGGCAACTGCCTCCATCGAGTAATCTGGCTAGGCATCGAGGAGTAATGGCGGAGAAACAGCCCAATTGGGGATAAGCGTATAATTTGTTGTTTGGCTTTGCCGTTATCCCCGGAGTTAGTCCGCAAAACTAGCTAGCTTGAGATGAGAAGGCCGAGAAAGCGGCATCAAGTTGGTCACAAAGCTTAAGTATAGTGATGCATAGGCAATTATAACTCTTTCAAGGCATTTAAGTACTAACAGTCCCAAGCTACAACTAGCTCACACAAGCATTAAAGTGAGCCAAGTAATTGCAACATAGGGAAGAGCCTGACACAATAGATCTCTATGAAAAATAGGGCGCCAAGATTGACGGTAACTTGTGCAAGCTTTATGGGAGCAATAAATTTATAATTTCAAATCACGTGATTGTATCGGCATTTTGCCAATTAACCTTGGCCTGAGCTTGAGTCGGAGCTATCACACCCCATTTGGATGCACGACCGAACTAGAAAGGTTCAAAAGGCGAAAATGTGTATTCCTTACCGGCAGATTTCTCCTTCGATCTTTATCATCTCTCGTCATGTCTCGTATTCCTATCCATGTTCCACCTGCGCCTGCACCATCCCCTCTTGGGGTACTACGCCTTCGTGGTACTGAGATCGTAGGCTCCGATGGAAAGCCATTAGTTCTACGTGGCGCCGGTCTTGGTGGTCATTTGAACATGGAAAACTGTAAGCCTATATATACGATGCCTTTTATATTGAACCTAATGTCCTTTTCCCAGTTGTAAGCACCTGCCTCACTGGTGCTCGGTTGGTTGTTAAATTATCCCGTCAAATATCTAGATTTCTGGATACCCTGGACATGAATATGGCATGCGCCGCGCTCTCAAGAAGGTAATGATATAACCTGGCTCCTTGAACAAACTCTGACCTTGTCGATCAGGTTTTGGGAGAGGAGAAAGCCGACTTTTTCCTCGACAAATTTTTGGAATATTTCTTCACTGAGAAAGATGCGGAATTTTTTGCATCTCTTGGGTTGAACTGCATTCGGTTAGTGTCAAAACTGAACGGGCTACACTTTGGGTAGCTTAACTTCCTTTAGAGTCCCTTTCAATTACAGGCATTTCGAAGATGATATGAACCCAGGTGTTTATAACGAGCGGGGGTTTCAATGGTTGGATCGAATTATAAACATTGTAAATGGATCTCCAACATATTGTTTCTGCCCGAATTGACATCTTTATAGCTCGCCTCCTATGGCATTTATACTATTCTTGACCTGCATGCCGCTCCGGTGGTCAAAATATTGACTGGCATGCGGACGCTGGCGTACATCGCGCCATGTTCTGGGAGTACATCGAATTCCAAAATCGAGCTATCGCGCTTTGGGAGGAGCTAGCGAGGCGCTACAAGGGCAATACATGGGTACTTTTGTTCATCTCATGAATTGGGCACATTCGTTTAACGTTGCGTATTACAGGTCGCTGGCTACAACCCGCTAAATGAACCCACAGATGAAGACATGTTCGAGTTCTCGCTTGGTATGAACGGGTTCAAAAGGCAATTCACGCAATCGATCCCGATCACATTTTGTTCTTGGACGGTAATACTTGGGTACGTGTTCCATATGCCTAAAATTAGCCCGGATTGATATGACTAATCGCATGTTTATAAACACATAGGCTGCAGACTTTTCTCAGTAAGTCTTTTTACTTCGCCAAATTATCTGGGTCTTTGACTGGCCAAATAGTTCAAGGAGGCCCTTCCTGGAGCGTGCTATGCCGTACGTAGCTTTTTGATATTTTATTCGGTGTGACTAATGGCGTATCCATTTTAAGATTCATGACTACTCCAACTTTGGGTTCCCAAGCGGCGACCCGTACAAGGTTGGTGATCGTAGCTAACATTTGGCGTTGCGCAATTTTTTGACCTGATTTAACGTATCTGTAGGGAACTCCTGAACAACAAGCCAAGCTTGAGCGACAGTTCAAGAGAAAGATTGAATTCCACGAGCGAGTCGGTTGCCATATCTGGAATGGTGAATTGTAAGTTGCGTAGAATTTCTTGATGATAGTACTAAGTCTCCTTCGATTTAGTGGCCCAGTATACGCATCTCCGTCGGACGGTCCTGATTGGGAGAGCATTAACGAAGACCGGTATCGCTTGCTCAAGGACCAGCTAGCATTGTACGACACCGCCAAAATCTCGTGGTCGATTTGGCTCTACAAGGTTTGTCCAACGGACACCCAAACTGGAAGCTTGTTCTGATTAGGTCATTGCTAGGATATTGGATTCCAAGGCATGGTTTATGCCGGACCTGATACTGCATACATTAAGCATCTAAAACCTTTCTTGGAGAAGAAGAAGCGAGTCGCGGCGGACGAGTGGGGCGCAGATGTCAAGGTTGTCAAGCACATCTTTGATCCATTGGAGGAATGGCTTATCAAAGAAGCACCTGGGATCAAGCAGCGCTACCCTCGAATGTGGAATGTTTCGACCCATGGTATGTTACTCATCCTAACATGCCTTCTAAGCGCATTGATTGACTTTCTCTTTCTAGTCGGGCGTCTTGTGAGGAACATTCTCCTCAGCGAGGAGCTCTACCCTGAGTATGCGGAGTACTTCCGTGATATGTCTTTGAGCAGCTTGACGAGTTAGCTGCGAGCTTCAAGTTTGAAAATTGTCAACAGCGGGAGGGCCTCAACCAGGTTTTGCGGGACCATGCCAAGTTACACTGAGTTAATTTTGAGCTGGGGATAATCATACATTGAAGGGTTAGAATCCAGTACTTTTACCATACGAATACACATATCAAATATGAAGCTGGAGGTCTGTGTTCCGTGGTTTGGAAAGCCATGATTACGTGTAAGAACGTGTCAACAACTACCGGTACAATCGCGGTATAGAGCTATCCAATCTGCCGGCCGGCTTATTTCACTCGGGCGGTTGCCCATTTGGAGTAAGCTGGAGGGCAACCAGTACGCATATAAGCGCATGTAGAACCTCTCTCATACATCCCAACCCTCTCATAACCATAATGTCCCCTGTACAAATCAAGGTACCCCCTCCGCCCGCCCCCTCCCCGTTGGGCGTGTTGAAAATCGAGGGCTCAAAAATTGTTGGCAATGATGGGAAGCCCGTTCTCCTGCGTGGTGCTGGGCTCGGTGGGCATCTTAACATGGAAAATTGTAAGTAAACGCAATAAAAAAACAGGCGTAACTTAACCACTTTCCACTGGCAGTTGTATGAGATATGCATTTCAATCCGCACATATAGCGTGCTGATACTTCTGTAGATTACTGGTTATCCTGGCCACGAAAACGACATGAGGAAAGCAATCAAGAGGGTACTGGGGCAAGAAAAATATGAATACTTCTTCGACAAGTTCCTTGAGTACTTTTTTACCGAAAAAGATGCCGAATTCTTTGCTTCTCTCGGCCTCAATTGCATTCGGTGGGGCTCCCGTGTTTGCTTTGTTGGTATAGCACTGACGTTTGTTAAACTCCCTCAGGATCCCATTCAATTATCGTCATTTTGAAGACGACCTCAACCCCGGGGTGTACAATGAACGTGGATTTCAATGGCTGGATCGTATAATAAATATCGTTGAGTCATCGCTTTGTTCATACTGGTTGACATACCTAACTCGGCTGAACTTCAGTGCGCCCATCACGGCATTTATACTATCCTCGATCTTCATGCCGCCCCCGGAGGTATGCATTGAATTTACTCGGAACTTTTTGCTACTTAACTCATTTTTGAAAGGTCAAAATGTCGACTGGCACTGCGGTAGGCAGCTCGTTGGGGGGGGGGGGTATATAAATGTGTTAAGTGACGTTCTCCGGTAGATACGGGCATCCACCGGGCCTTGTTTTGGGAACACATTGAATTCCAAAATAGAGCAATTGCTCTCTGGGAAGAATTGGCCAGGCGCTATAAAGGGAACACTTGGGTCCGTGAGACATGCGAATGTTGGAGCGTTTTCTGATTTGGTTACTATTTTACAGGTCGCTGGCTATAACCCGTTGAACGAACCAACTGATGAAGAACATACTCGCGTACTAGACTGGTACGCACGTGCTGAGAAAGCCATCCATGCCATTGACCCGGACCATATTGTGAGCACAGAAGCGGTTGTGGGTTTGAATGTTGTACTCATTTATGATATAGCTGTTTTGGGATGGAAATACTTTTGCTGTGAGCTCAATATTTGAGGTCGTTGATGCCTAGCTAACATTGTGCAATAGGCCGACTTCTCCCAGTAAGCACGATTTTCACATTTTTAGTTTTACCGTTTTTGACACCACAAAGTTTTGGAGACCCACTTCCGGGCTCTGTATATTCGGTAATTTTTTATCAAAATTCCTCCTGTTAAATTTCACTCAACTGAGAGTGCGATTCAGATTCATGACTACTCGAATTACGGGTTTCCGCAGGTCAGCGAACCATACGAGGTACGTAAAACTGACTGTATGTATGCGTGGTCTATAAGCCATCGTGTAGGGAACTCCCGAGCAAAAGGAGAAGCTCGAAAGCTCGTTTAAGCGCAAGATTGCATACCACGAAAAGACAGGTGGCCACATCTGGAATGGTGAATTGTAAGTTTATGATTGTCATCAGTATTATTAGGGGCGCCAACACTTGTGTATAGTGGTCCAGTATATGCGTCTCCGGCCGATGGATCCGACTGGGAAAAAATCAACGAACGAAGGTATCATGTTCTTAAGGACCAATTAGCAATTTACGACCAGTATCAGATATCGTGGTCAATTTGGCTCTACAAGGTGATATTTGGATCTCGATGGATGAACGTTGGCTGACAGTACTGAAAGGACATCGGTTTCCAAGGCATGGTCTACACGTCCCCAGAGAGCCCATATATAAAATTATTTGAGGCATTCCTCGCAAAGAAAAAACGTCTTGCAGCCGACTCGTGGGGTGCCGACACTACAACAGTTCAATCTGCATTCGATCCGATTGAAAAGTTGATCACCGAAGAAGTCACACATATACAAAAGAGGTATCCACCTACGTGGAAAGTAAAGAAACATGGTAGGAAAGAATCACCGCAAATATATAAGTTGCTAACCATTGGCCCTGGACTAGTTGGCCGCCTTGTCCGTAATATCCTGATCTCGGAGGAACTGACGCCCGAGTATGCATCTCACTTTGAAGGTCTCTCGCTACAGGAGCTCGATGACCTAGCGGCGAGCTTCAAGTTTGAAAACTGCGCTCAACGTTCGGGATTGAACAAAGTACTTCTGGATCATTCACATCTATGATTTGTGGAATCATGTGTAGTACAATGGATATATGTAGAATCAAAATGAATGAATCAAAGTCTCGCGTTCTCGGGCAGGCCACGCATGGCTTGTCGGACTCCAAGATCACCCATAACGTCTTCGGCTGCCGGAAATCTGTAAGTAGCTTACTCTCTTTAGGCCAAATTCCGACTTACTTCCTCCCAGTATACTGTCGAATGCGATTGTTCGGTAAGCCTAAGAGTATAAAGTAATAGCAAAGACATAAGTAAGATCGAGCAAATGACTAACAATCCAACTTACGTGCTCTATGAATCTTCCCATTCCGGACTGAGTTATGCCTCGCCCTCCGAACAACTGGACAGCATCCGCTGCAGTCTTCTGTGCTGTCTGAGTACAATACATTTTCAAGAAACCCATTTGCCTAACGAAAGCTGTGATAGGTTTTATTGCACTAAAGAAGAGCGGTCTACATACCCAGCAAGTTTGTCGGCTTGGACGTGGTATGACATGGAACACATTTGGTGGGTGACGTTTTCGAGCCAATTTTGAACGCTTTCACACCGTGCTATCATGGCAGCTAGTCTATACCAGGGGTCAAGACGCATTACTTGTCAAAATTTTGAGCTCACTTGTGCCTAACCACTGGCTGGTCCACGAGTCGCTTTCCGAAAGCCTTTCTCTGATAAGCCCATCTAACATGGATATTAGCGTTATAATTGCTAAAATGGTATAGACACATACGTAAAGCATTCCTCAGTAATTAACCTCTGGGCCCGGGCACTGAGGCAGCATAGGACCCATCGCTCATGATTGAAATTGCTCAAGAGGACATATAGGCCTCCGTCTTCTTCACCCAATGTGTTTTCGATCGGTACACGCACTTTGTCAAAAGTCACATATGCGGTACCGGCAGAAGCCGAATACGAAGTTTTGATGGGTTTGGTTTCGACGCCTTCCACTCGAGGAACGAGAATGACGGTAAACCCACCCTATTTGGCGGATGATCGATTCGGAAGTTTTAATCTCGTGAGATTTGTACTCACATCAGTGCGAGTACCAACAACGAAGTAGTCGGCAAACGTTCCGTTGGTAATCCATCTTATGGATGTGTCCGAGATTAATGCATGTTGAGCAAGATGAAGGAGAGCACTTACTTCTTGGTGCCATTGATGATCCACTCCTTCCCATCTTCACTCTTTACCGCCGTTGTTCTCATACCTGAGACATCACTACCAGCAAAAGGCTCGCTAATGGCTAAGCATATAACCTTCTTTGCTGCCAGAATGTCCGGCACGATGTGTTTCTTGATAGCATCGGAGCCAAAGTTAAGCACTGCAGGCAAGCCAATGACCATTCCTGACAACAGCGCATCACCGTAGCCTCGGGTGCCGACTCTTACAAGCTCTTGAGTGATTACGAGCTGCCAAGAGTTTAAAATATAACGCTTGTACAGAAAATACCTTAAATCAACCTACTTCGTGAAAGTAATCAAACTACGTTAATAGGATTGGGGGAAATACGGGTGATTAGGTAATTCCCCAACAACCTATAAAGTCGACTTACCTCCTCTGGTTTAACAGCTCCTTCCATGAGTGTGAGGCCCTTGAGATGTTTTCCTGGACCCAACCTCATGGCGTGTACGTTGAGACGACTAAAATCAGAGAGCGACCTCAGATACTTCCATTCAATGATGATAAACAGATGAGACGCACGTCATTTCGTCAAGAACCTGCTGACTTGCCCGCTTCCCATCCGCTTCTTTTAGCTGCCCATCCGGAAAGAGAACTTCATCAACAAGCACACGCATGCGACGTTGCAGTTCCCTATGGGTCTATGCACCATTGGTCACCTGATGACATGCCAGGAAAGGCCAACACACCTTTTTATAGTAAGGGCTCTTGAATTCTGGCAATAACCAGGTAGGTTCCGCATAAGGCACCTGGCTGAGCATATCCGATTTGTCGACCTCTGTCGTCCGAGACTTCCCGAGCAGTGTTCCTATCTTTAGCCTTGCATACTGGGGTTTTTCGAGAACATCCGAGCGGTGCACTGAGAAGAATGCCTCTGTAGCATCTTGACCAGCTATGTGATAGGCGTGTAAGAAGCTATTCAGTATCACGGACAGTATTAAGTCTCACCGATCGCCGAGTCGAACAAAACAGCTTTTCCTCCGGGATGGATGTTGGCGAAGCGAGACAAATCATAGACATCCGATTCGATGACAATCCACTAGCAAGATATTCAATGCGATTAGGTCGCAGCTTGAAATTTACAAATATAAGAGACCTACCAAATCTCCTGGAGAGTTATGCTAAGCACAATAATGCATGGTCAGCTTGGGCAATAATTAACGATTTCCGTGAACCACATGATGAACTTGAAGACGGAGTAGGATCAAGTAGGAGCGGATTGATATATGTTTTATGCAAATGCGATGATGATGTTGCGGGGTTTACCTTGGCGATTTCTTCGGGTGTAATCGTTCGCTCGTTTCCCATTGTGAATGGGGTCGGGAGAGATTGGGTAGTGTGACTGGGCGCTTAGCTTATGATCGGAAGGAATCACATGGTTTCGTCGCACCGGCATTAGCCGCTCGGGACTGTAATTGGGACCGGACCGAGTGCAGCATCATAGCTATGTATTCAATTCATCCAGATGGCGGCCGGAACTGGGCGAATAGAAAAAGGCAAGGTGCTCGATCCGCAGCTTCAGTTTCCGCTCCCACTCTCCACCGATCACCTCGCTGTCTCTTGATCGACCCCGCACCAGTGACATGGGCAAACCTATCCCCCACAATATGGCAACTGAGAGCTTGACTGTGCGCGACGAGCGTACTGGAAAGACGTATAGTATTCCTATTACTGATAACACTATATCCGCCACTGCCTTCAAGTGAGTTGGCCTATTCTGTGACGTTGTGGTATCCTCAATGAGATTGGAAAGAGCAATCAAGGCGCCTGCCCGACCTGGGGAGCGACCAGAGAACGAGACGGAACGTGGTTTGCGTGTTTCCGACAAAGGGTTCTTGAATACTGCAGTCATCCAGAGTGAAATCACGTACATTGATGGCGACAATGGGAGTAAGTGGCGGCTTAAACCTAGTTTCTATTATTGGCATCTGACGCTTGATTTGTAGTTCTTCGGTATCGGTACGTCGTAAATTTACTCCCGAGCTTTTGATATAGTACTGGAACTAAAGGGCCCATCACACAGTGGGTATCCGATTGAACAACTCGCCGAACACTCAACATTCTTGGAAGTCGCCTATCTCCTCATTTATGGTAGCCTGCCTTCAAAAGGTCGCTATGAATCATTCGAATTTGAGGTTTTGCACCATAGCATAACCCATGTTGATGTCGCTGGGTTATTCCGAGCCTTCCGCTATGACGCACACCCTATGTCAATCTTGACCTCAGCGTTTGCTGCACTGGGTAGCTATTATGCTGAAGCGAACCCCTCTTTACAAGGTCCGTCTTTGCCCATCAATCAGCCCACCTTGAATGTGTCTAATGTAATGCACTAATTATAGGTCAAAATTTGTATACCAAAGGCGACAAAGCTTCCCTTGCGATCATGGATAAGCAAATATATCGATTAATCGGTAAAGCAACGACGTTGGCTGCGTGAGTTTCATACCAAAGCAGTGTTCACCTATTCGTATACTGAATCCAATATTCAGAATGGCATACCGTGTGCGGCAGGGGCGAGAATTTATTGTTCCGCCTGTTGGAATGTCGTACACTGGCTCGTAAGTTCATCTCCTACCTTATAAGTATCCCAACTGAGGTCGCTCTAGCTTCTTGTATCAAATGGACCGTCTCGGACAGGAGAATTATGTGCCTTCCCCCGTCTTAGAACGTGCTTTGGATATCTTATTTATCTTACATGCGGACATGAGCTCAACGCCTCTGCGACCACTGTTCTTCAAACCGGAAGCTCATTGGTCGATCCATACTCTGCGATTGCGTGAGTACCACACAAACCGGAATGAATATATTCCACTAACTCTCTGCAACAGGCGGATGTGCATCTCTGTACGGCCCTCTGCACGGTAAGTCTTCAGGATGCATGCTCCGGGTGTGCCATGCTGAACAAGTATTATTTCAGGCGGGGCGAACGAGGCCGTCATTCGCATGCTTATTTCAATTGGTTCCCCCGAGAATGTACCTGCGTTTTTGGAGTCTGTGAAGAAACGAGAGAAGGTACTTTCCGGATTTGGTCACCGGTAAGTTGGCTGTTGTATCTCCTAAATATAGATTTAATGTATATTCTCAGTGTTTATAAGACCGTAAGTATTGCGTCGAGGAAAACAGTCCGTGATTCGAGCTATTTGGTGTACTAGTCCGATCCTCGCTCGTTTATCATTCGTAGGACAGCCGAAGAAGTGTTCAAGGTGTAAGTGAGGCAAATAAATCTCAGATAGTTTTAATAACAGCCTTAGAACCGGTCAGACCCCCTACTCGAAACCGCGATGCGTCTACACGATCTCGCAATCAAGGACGAATATTTTGTAAAACGCAAGCTAGCACCAAATGTAGACTTTTGGTACGATTATCCGAAGGATGCACAGTCGACATCATAACCAGCTAACAACCTTTCTACGTAATAGGTCAGGACTAATCTACCGCGCGATGGGCTTCCCATTGGACTTTTTCCCAGTCTTATTTGCTGTTCCACGTGTGGTTGGTTGGCTTGCGCACTGGCGTCAAATGATGCTTCAGCCTGGGGGTGTAAAGATCTGGCGGCCCCGTCAGGTATACGCCGGTGCCGGTAGGCGCGATTTCATTCCTATTGACCAACGGCCCACGGAGTCCGATGACGACACCGATCCCAAGAAGGTCCCTAGTGCTAGTGTCCATTCGACCGGGTGAGTTTCAGCAGCTTACACGTGCGGCGATGCTTATTTATCTATTTGGAACTTCTAGGCAGACGAAGCGAACTGCGCTGGCGACTTACAAAGGCAAAGCCAAGCTGTAGTAGAGCTTTGGAGATATGCAAGTTTGTTATTTATAAATCCAACAATGGGCTGGCTATTCTTTATGCAAAGTTTTGAGCAATTGCCATCGTCAATAGAGTTGAATGTAGCAATATAATAGGCGAAGTTCGCAATCCCATATACATATTGAGTGAGCCGGTCTTCACACAGAGCGACTTCGAGCCTTTATGAGTCCCTCTTACTTAGCCTTTTCGAAGCACATCACCCTGACACATTAGATTAAACTGCTTGACAACGGACTATAGTGATATCATTGCGATGTCAAACGAAGTGTTCGAAGTCAGGCGTACAGCTCCACTCTTTGATAACTTTTGCTACTTCGACTCTGCGGCGCGTCCGATTCGGTGCTTCTTCAATACAAGCAGGTTACAACATAAAAAATGAGGTTTTGACCCAAGTTTATAGGTATCCTTCCCCCCCATCTCTTAGTTTTCTTTATTTTTGCGTCTCGCGTTGGTGTGAAACCTCTGCTCACCCGCATATACGCTCGTTGCATACAATTTCAGCTATCAAACTAACTAGCACCTACCATCATTTGCCTTCAAAATGTTATATATATCTCGTGCAGCTCTTGTGTTCGCTGTCGCAGTTTTAGGCGTTTCTGCCCAATCTCGAAGTAACGATACCGAGGTACCATTTGGTCTTCAGAGCCCCAGTGGATTTACTCAGGTAAGTGTTTTATATTCTATGTTTCAGTTATTTAGCAATTGCATTCGCTAATACTACTTTACCAGTGCAAGAACACTACGATCCTATGGCAAGGGGGGAAACCGCCGTACAAATTGACTATAAAGCCTGTGTGTAGTGCTGGACAGAATGCTTCGGAAGAAGTGTAAGTCGCCTGAATTATTGGGCGGTTTTAATCACATATTGACATCTTTGGTAGACATAATGTATCTACTTCAGCTGGCTCAACATCTCTCGAACTACCCATCCGCTTTGCCAAAGACACCCCTTTGATCGTATCTATAGTCGATAGCTCCAATATGCAAGCAACTGCTCCCCAGGTGAGTTTCAATCGTGTATTTGCGCCGTTTTTAAATTAAGCTGCTCTACGCAAAGGTCACCGTTGCATCTGGCGATGTGGATGATTCCTGCACCGCCCAAATTGCTTGTACGGATGTCGTTCAAGCACCAAGTGTGCCTGTCGCAGCCGCCAGCACAACCAACCAGTTCGTCCCTTTATTAGAAAGCTGTATATCACAACTAACGAAAAAGTATGGCAGACCATCCAGCACTGACTTCCCTACTGATCAACTTGTTACTGCTGCCCCTTCTGATACCACGGTTCAATTTCGATCTACGACCGATTCGAGTGGATCCACAATGGTCATTGTATATTCTTACGCAACCCCATCCCTGGATCCTACTACCATTACCTCGGCCGAGACATCTCTGGAGACTCAATCCAACTCAGCTCTTTCGAGTCGTCACCCAAGATTGGTTATTCTAGGGCTCATGTCGATTTTTGTTACGCACTTGGTCCTTGGGCACTGGTGAATCCCGGTCACGAGCAAGGTATATTCCTGAAATATAGAGCCGAACCTGGGTGTCTATTACTTGTTTCCATACTCTTTCCGCTGTATTCTCGTTTACCTTGAGATATCTTGGTTATATTTTAGTAATTTATTTCACCTCGAGATCTGAGGTCTGGAGTCTTATTTTCGATTTACCTTGGCCTCTATCAAGACAGTGGTTGGAGATCAGATTTTTCCAACTGAGCACCAGGGCTTCTACTTGGCATGGAAGGACGTGGGCGTTGTTAGCGTTTAAAATTTCCTTAAATATTACTAGGGTATGTGCCTCCATAAAGGTGTTTCTTAATGGAGGTCCCATGTGTTTGAGGCCCGTAGTTGCAAAAGGGCGCATATACGGTCGAAGTCGCAGTAAATTTGTAGCCTGTGACTAAGTACGTCCTATAAATTGACTAGAACATACAAAATCCTTTGTCATCTAGTTGGCTCCAATCGCAGAAACCAACACATCTAGCGCAGCGTTTTGACCCCATGGCGTTGGGCCATTGTAGGGGCCATGCCAAACTACACCGTAGGATGTACCGTTGGAGGAAAGGTCAAGAAGTGCGTTGTACTGTACGTCAACGTAACTATGAATCAAGATTTGCAAGTCGCGGTTGTTGGTATCGTGGAAGAGCTTGTGCAAAGCACGAATGAAGACAGCTAACACATGGTGCTAAGATTGATTGGTAGGCGTAACAAGCGCAATGTATACTCACCCTTGAAACCTCGGGCGTCATCGTTCTTGTTGAGGTCGCCTCCTTGTCCCTCAGTGATAATACCGTCATCACCTTGCCAAGCTCGGGCTTTGATTGCTGCATTGGCGGTTTCAATAAGTCTACCGCAAACTCTAGTCAGTACTTATTTAATAAGGATCCTATCGATTTCTACCTACTGGTCATGCCACTTTGAAGCATTAGTGAGCCTTGCTAATGTCGAGAGTCCCTCGAGGTACTTTCCGCTGTTATAGGTAAACATCCAAGAATCAGGTGATGTAGTGCAGCCATGGGGCTCAGACTATCAAGAGCTAGTCTCTTTTTCCAGTCGTAACGGTTGTTGGTAATCCATTCGGCAGCAAGGATGGCCGGTGTAGAATATTTATTGGCATCTTTAGTTATATCCCAGAGGTATGCTGAGAGCCTATTGTTCGACCGTCGTCAATAGGTTGGCTGTGAAGAACTGTGACCATACGTGCGTCAGGTAAAGGCTGGTTGTGATGGTATTCATTTCTTTATCATCAGCACCAGTTTTCTTTGGAGACTTTATATCAGCACTCCCGGACTCCTTAATTATGTGGCCTGGCCATCCACTTACCCAGAAAACACCACCGGCCGTAGTATTATGGCCGTCACATGTTGCCCTGATGGTGTCTTTCTTAAGTGGATGCTTGCCGGCTTGAGCTTGTGTACGAGTGATCTGACTGTGTGCAGGGGGTTTAATTATGTACTTATAATGCTTGAGTAAATCGGAATAATCACTATTTAGACGCCTCATTCCAGTTGTCGATAGCATAGTTGAGGAACATAGTATCATTATATGCCTGATAAGCATAAATACTGGCTGTGCCCCACCACCTAAATATGTTGATCAGCACTATGTACTTTATATGGGAGCATAATTCCACTTCCACTTACAGTGCGTCATCATTAAAGTCGTATTTGTAAAAATGAGGGTGGTTCTCAAAATTACTCTTTATGATTACCAACATGAATACATCACAGACCAAGAGCTTGAGGTAATAAGGGCATACCTTGAGCGCGGCGGAAACAAGTTTTCGGTTTGTTTCTGTACCAGTGATCTTGTCTTTAAGAGCTATCGCGCTGTATGTGTTAGCTGAAACCCAATATCCAAGTCCGTTAAACTCGTAGGTCTTCTTATCAAGATATTGTCTAATATTGTCTATAACGATATAGCATCAGCAAATTATCTCCTATCGCGAGCCAGTCAACCAACCAACTGCCTATAGGTCCAGGTGTTATTCATTAGATGTGACTATTGACAAAGAGAATGGAAGATCATACAGCCTGGGCTATTTTCTGACGCTCTTCTAGAGGTCGCTCGTTGTAAAATTTCTATTGAAAACAGTCGATACAATAGCCATACAGTAATCTTATGGCTTACTATCCAAGAAAGAGGTACACCCAGATCAGCAGCCGACCCTAAGATCGGAAGGGAGAGAAGAAAGAACTGGGTCAAAGAGGGCATGTTAGACGGTTGCTTGGATATTGGATTTGCGGGCCTGGTGTTTTAAACCATGCGGAGGCTCTGCGTTGCTAGTCAAATCGATTCATATGAATAGCCTGAATAGTCAAGAAGACCGAGTGATGCTGATGCGGCGTCCAGCTGATTATATTTTAGCGAGCGGGCAGCTCGGAGCTACAACTTGCATAGCCAACTTGCGGCAGGACTAATTCCAGTTGATAGTACCTACACAGTTTTCTTAGTCGACCACGCGGGTAAGTCACCAGAAACCGGCTTCTTGTGGTCAGCGTTAAAGAAGTTTTATATGAATACCTAAGTCCCCAAGTTCAATCTATCGCTTACCTCGAAGCCTCACGATCACATGACCGTGCATTTACCAATTCGACCCAAGTATTGTTAGAAAGCCGAATGTACCGCAGAAATCTATCGCACATATATGGGTGCTTATGAACCAAAAATTATGAAACTAACCATCCCATACGAAGGCTAGCCCAAGACTCTGGACTGATGCTGTACCCAGAAGGTATACGTTACGTACAGTACAATGCAATAGCACGCACATTCGAGACCTAGAAGTTTAGTGAACTTGAATGCTTTATTCTAGCCCCTCAAATTTACTAGAAAGGAAGATCTTGGTATAGTAAGCGAGCTCTATGAAATATAGGTATCAAAAGTTACCCAACCAGTTAAGGTTCGTAAACATGAGGTAGGTTTGGGTCCACGAAGCTCGAGCCTGTCCCACCACTCCAACGCTCCTTTCGAATCTGGATCATCAAAAGAGGACTTGGAATTTTGTAAACAACGAAGTCTAACTCATTTTGGGCCTCTAAAACTATACCGACTTCATGGTAAGTTGAACCTGGCACTTATCGCTCGGCTACTATGCAGATAGTTAGCCATTTTCAGGGCAAAACGAAACGAAGATAATGCTATATTCAATGAACATATTAGACATTTACGATAGAACAGCCGGCCAAAAGCCCCTAATTTGCTACAATCGCGGCAACCAAGACGTCCACCGCCGCATTCTGGCCCCATGATGTTGGTCCAAAGTACGGACCATGCCAAACAACACCATATGATGCCCCGTTGGATGCTAGATCAAGAAGTGCATTATACTGCACATCTACATAGCTATGGATAAGAATTCGCAAATTGTTGTCGGCAACGCTTCGTTGGAACACTTCGGTGAGGCCGCGAAGGAAGACAGCTGTGGATATTATTCAAAATAAGATATCTAGATCTTGTAAACCAGAAACGAATACCAAGCATACCCTTAAAGATTCGACCATCATTGTTGGTGTTAAGGTCTCCGTCCTGACCCTCAGTGATGATACCATCCGAACCTTGCCAGTGATTAGACTTGACGGCCGCGTTAACAGTTTCAGTCATCCTAATCAGTTATTAGTGTTATTCATACCAACAACCTCTTTAGGACTGACAAATTGGTCCACTGAGCGTCCTTGGTTACGTCCTTGAGAACTGCTAGTCCTTCTACGAACTTACCGCTATTATAGGTAAAAGTGAACGAATCCGCAGAAGTGGTACAATCCGCAGAATTAATCGAGTCGAGCACAATCTTAGCAGAAGTAGAGTATCTGTGATTTTTGATCCAGTTGGCGGAGAGAATGGCCGCGTTCGTGTACTTGGAGTCTCCAGTGGCCTCAGCCAGGTAAGCAGAGAGGCTTAGGATAATCAACCGTTAGTCTTACAGTCACAATAAAACAAGATTTCCATACGTCATATAGAGCCCGGTAGTGATAGCGTTCATGCCCATATCATTGGCCGTGGTCCTCTAAAACATCTATAGTAAGTAACATATATGTAATGTAGGGCAAGTATGTGCCGTACCCAGAAGACGCCCCCAGCCATAGTTGTACCACCACAAGTACCCTTGAGTGTACCTGTTTTAAGAGGATGTTTTCCGGCCGCAGCATGTGCAGCGGTGACGACGCTAGACCCAAAAGGAACGACTGTTACAATAGCTCTAAATCGATAGGTTATGAGAAACATACTACTTAGAGACCTCGTTCCAATTGTCTACCGCATACCCAAGCAAGACATTATCTTTGTATGCGCGATACGCATATATGTTTGCTGTCCCCCACCACCTGGAGACATCCATCAGAAATTAGCGTTTGGACAACTAAAGTCGATCACGTACATCGCATCGTCGTTGTATTCATATTTGTAGTAGTGAGGATGCCAATATATATTGTTCTTTTTTCCTATCAGTTTGGGCCACAGGTGAATGTACAAAATTGACTTACCCCTAACGCATCACTGACAATCCCTCTGTTTGCTTGATTTCCTGTAGCCTTGTCTTTTAAAGCCATGGCGCTCCAGGTATTTGCAGAACCCCAGTATCCAAGTCCATTAAGTTCGTAGTTATCGTAGTTGACATATTGTTTGATATTATCTGAGATAGCGTTAGCGTTAACATTGCGGCTTCAAACAATCAAATAAATTTCCAACCGATTGCCTATATCCAAGTGAAGTATTAGATAAAATATGGGGAAAAAAACAGAAACTGTACTTACAGCTTGAGCAATGTTCTGGCGTTCTGTGACGGGTCGAGAATTGCTGAATTTCTGAGTACTGGTGTTAGATATAGTACATTGAAACACTAGCCATTCTACTCACCCTCCAGGAAAGAGGCACACCAAGGTCAACGGCCGATACTAACAGTGGAAGAGCGAGGAAGAGAGCAGTAGTAGTACGAGCCATTTTGAGTAAGGAGATAGGTCACCCATAACAAAGTCTCTCCTTAAAAGCGACTAAAAATTATTGCAGGAAGAAGGCCAATGTTACCGAATCGGCCGTAGCGAGCAGAGACCCCATCGTTTCGTTGTACCATTCGTCGGTGGTCGTAGTCTAGCGAGAGAACCAAACGCATCGGCAAACTCGGTGTGCGCTGTCGTATGGGGATTTCGGCCAGCGCCTAGTGCACTATGTTGTTGTTGGTTGACGAAGACACAACGCCCATGCAGATCAGTAGACGGCTGTTAGGCGAGCTATGTTAAGTTTCGCCAAGCGTGAGAAGTGGGTCATTGGAATGATGGCCATACGCGCCGAGTATATAAAATTGATCGTCCCGAAGACGAACGGCACTTGGCCGGACCCTCTCAATATCATGACTGACTGTTGTAATCGTATACCTCATTCCGCCGCGGTATCGGCACCTCTACTGAACCGGTCGGCTAGTGCGGGTAGCCAGTTCTGTTCCAAGCCAATTAATACATCCGACGAAAATATTCCTACTAACACACCTCTGTATTCATGCGCGGCTGATGCTCGATTAAAGAGTAATTGATAAAAACCATGATAGATAGATGTATGACTGTGGGCGATGATACTGCTACATCATGCACATAATGAACAAAACAACAGGCGAATGCGATCAAAACACATTAAAGTATACACACTACCCTCAGAAATAGACAAAAGGTACAGCGTCCGTGTGACGAATAACCACTATTATTTTGAGTTGTCAGGCTCTCGCCTATAGAACAACAAGTACGCAGTTTTATCTGCCTTGGCGTGTTTTTCGTGGGCGGTTACGTCTTTTTCTGTGACTGGTTCGATGTGCGTGTCGTCGATCCTCACCCATTCTGAGTGATCTTGCCTGAGGACGTCGATTGTATAATGGCCGCCAGTTGCATGTTTCCCGTGATGATACACCACTAACACGACGTTTCAGCAATTTTTTAGACTACTAATAAACGTTTGGTCCAACTTACCACCGTATAATTGATACTTGATCGATTGCTTCGTTCGGCGAGTCGGCGAAACGATCTCTGCAACAAAAACACGTTAATGCCGATCGATCGGACAGGGTGAAAATCTTCTTACCGGGCCGGATTCAAGTGTAGTGGAGTACTCAATGACCTTGGAATTCTTTTGGATACCTTTCGCGTCGTAAACAAGTCGCTTCAGGTGAAGAATTAACAGTGGGGGCAACGACTCGAGTGTGACTTGCTTCTTCGCATCAACCATCCCGCCTCGTGCCTCCGAGTGCATTGACACGATCTCAGGGACGGTGATGTGTTTCAGAGCATCCTCGATGGTGCGAATGTGATCGCTCTACAATGAACTTAAGTTATAACGATTTATGATCGTAATCTAATCTATTATTGTCGTACCTGTATGTCCAATTGCAATGGTTGGTACGGTTCCAGGGTCACCGAGTCCTTGGACGAGCCTGGGATCGACAGCACGGAGCGAAGCTTCCCCCCAAATATCCGAGTGATCGCGGACTCCGTTGCTCGAGTCTGCAAATTTCGATGAGTCACAGTAACGAAACGCAGTATAACCTAAAATGTTCTGACCGTTCGCGTAATTGCTGGTTTGTTCTTCTTGCCGACCTCCATCCAGTCGCCATCCTTATTATCCGGACTGACTGGACGCTGAACTTCTCGAGTGTTCTCAACCCCGGGCGTTCTACTAATCGAACCGTTTGTCCAAGCTGTTCCTTCGGAGCAGTCTCCGTTTGTACTCGGGAAAGTATGCTCAAGAGTTCCTCGTGAAGGGTGTCAAGGAAGAACCCAAGAATTCTTCAGCGTCTTCTTGGTGTCCGCGCTGTGAGAACTTGGTTATGGGAATAATTTATGGATAAGGCAAACAACGCCATACCTGCATGCTGTCAAATCGTTTGTTCTGCTTCATGGCTGCGTACAAGAGTTCAGGGAAGAATGGATTTTCATTCCAGGCTTGCTGTCGAGTTTGTTCAGGGGGCATGGGGGTCGAAGCGCCGGAGCGAGACTTGGCCTTGGGTGCCGCTGGAGGCGGTGACTCGGGCTCAGGAGTGAATTCACGCAAGAACAGGATTCTGAGTGAAAGGGGTTAGAAAGTAGATCTTATTACTTAATTCAGCGACTTACGTTGCTTCGTACAATGAAGTCTTCCCGCTAAACTACCCGGAACAAGATGCGCCAAAGTCTCAAACAATCTGACAAAAGGAGCGCTGTACACCAGTGCTTGCATCACTACATTTGCAAAGCACATGTTACCCGAGTTGATTAGTCCGCGCGGTTGAGTGACCTGGGAATGTGCTGAATATGGTTTGGCTCCTTCGGATAAGACAACATGCAACGGAACGTTCGTCGGAAGTGGCTCATATCCGCCGTTGGATGAGGCATGTCCGTTGACCTTTGATTCCATGTCAGGTGTTTGCTTCGATCCAACAGGGGTAGTAGTTCTTGTAGCCGGTTTCTGTGACTGAGGTTGTGATGGTTTGACAGACTTTGCGGGGATGCTGGACGGAGCAAATGCGCCCAAGACTTTGGAGGCTGCTTGACGGGTGGTGCAGGCTGTGCAGCAGGTGTTTCGGTCGACGTAGGCGGGTCCAACTGATCTGATGGTACAAGTGCGGAAGTTGTCGTTGAGGAAACTCCGGGTTGAACTGCCAAAGGAGTTTGAGATATTTGGACAGGAGCTTTGACAACATCTGGCCCTTGATCCTCAGTCGTTGGTTCACTTGGCGTGGCTCCCTTTGGCTGCTCGATATTCGTTTGGGGTGCTGACGTCGTGAGATCCACTGGTTTAACCGGACTTTGGGACACCGCCAGAGGACTGGCAGGTTTGGTGGGCTTGGGCGGAGTAGGAAGAGGAACAGCGGCAGCCACAACAAAGGCCGGAATTTTCGCTCGTCGACTGAAAGATAAAGCAGGTGCAGCATTGACTTCAGGCCTACGATTAGCTATGGAATATCGTGCTTCTGGTATATCCTTTGCCAAGAAGCTCGACGTCGTTGGCGAGAACAATGTGATCGATGGGTCATTGGTAGATGTAGCATCTTTCACAGGGTCGGTAAAAATCGGAGCCGATGTAAAGGTCTGGGGAAACGGAACATTAATTTTCCCCGGAGCTTCGCTAGGCTCAGATTGTACAGAACTTTTGGGTTCCGGATCGTTCGGAGGTGGTGATGAAGTTGAAGAGACAGAGGGAGGAGCAGCAAATGTAATTATCGAGCCGGCGTTTGGCGTTGGTATCCTCCCACCAGCAAATCTCAATGACCCATCCTCTTGAGCTTCCTCTACCTGGGTCTTTGTTTCTTCAATAGGAGGTGGAGGTTGAGGAGGCGGTTGGGATGGGGGCGATGATATTGTTGCTGATATAGGTTCGACCACTGGGATAATTTGCTCGACCACCGGGATAGGTTGCTCAACCACCGGGCTTTCGGGGGCTACTGCCGATTCGACTTGCGGATCTACCAATATTACTGGAAGAGGCGCAAGCGAATTCGCCTGGTTGCTTGACGGTGAACCAGAGCTCGAGCCTCCAGGCTGATATTGTCCAGGAATCCGGGCGTAAGTTCGGGACGGAGAATGTACTTGAGGGGCCGTAGCGTGCGGGGAAGGAAGATACCTATATGGGAAGATGGTGAAGGAGGGACATTTCGAGGCACAAATGTTTGTGAAGATTGATACAAAGTCTGTCCACCATGGTGCATGTGCGGGGGAGGAGCATAAGGCGGCGTCGCATAAACCGGTGGCGTAGACATTCCTTGGTCAGCTGAAGGCATGTTGGGCGCGGGTGACCATGATGAAGGCGAATGTTGGTAGGGCCCAGCGAGTGTAGGAGATGCATAATGAGGGTGCGGGGCAGGCATGTGTGGCATGTATTGCATCGGAGGATACCCTTGTGGAGGGTGGACGGGATGTTGGTATATAGGCTGTTGGTATCCATAGTGCGCGTAAGGCATATGATGGTGTTGAGGATACAATTGGGCAGGAGGCATCGGCGGAAGGGGATACGAATTCATGTATTGTGGGATACCATACCCATATGGCGGTTGATGACCGACATTTGGAGGGCCGGGTTGAGGAGTCGAACCATTGGGTTTCGCAGAGCGACGATCAGGTGTTCCTGCGGCCATGTCTTCGCCTAGATTGAAAGGATCAGAGCAATAGAAGTGGTGCATGCAATATACTAAACCTACGGGTGTCTTTGACCACGGTTCACTTCAGGAGCTATAAGTGAGATACTAAGCACCACTTGAATACACAGACGCATAACCAGCCACTTACTTCATGTAATTCCAGGCGAAAACCACTGGTGCCCCTTCAGATTGTGAGGCGCGTCAAACCCTCCGATCGCAATTGTGAACCGACGGTGCTGTTGCGAAGCGGACTATTCAATTAGCTGAAAAATAGTCGAGAATTATTGGTAAGTTATCGTTAAATCAGCACAGTCGACTTACATTAGATCTCTCCTTGGGTGCCCTTGCTCCCAGTCTCCGAAACTACTGACGATCACTGAGAAACAAAACTATACGTTTCAGACACGTCGTCAAGTCAGAAAGCCCGTTAGTGCATATATTTATTCAACTTCCTATAATCCGACCCCGTATGCTGGACAGCGCAGCCCAAGCTATGCTAGATGGGATGCGAGCTAAGTTTACAAGACTGGAAGGAGCAAGATGCAATTTCATATTCGCCACCCAGAACCAAACAGATTTTGTGGGGTGGTAACACAGACAAACAAGTCCACAAAAATTAGAGAGAACGTTCATCACCAAACCAACTCTCTTCAAGCTTTCACCTTATCAAACAGCTTGAACTAGTTGATATGGCATTTGGTTAGTAGCTATACTTAACTCAGCTATACTCAGTTATATTCATAATAATAATACTCTCAGGTGCATCTGGAGGTCGTGGTGGATTCGGCGGAGGTCGAGGCGGCGCCCGTGGAGGCAGGGGCGGCGGTGATCGTGGCGGTCGCGGGGGAGGCCGAGGTAGGTGATAACTGCTACATATATAATTCGCTGCTGACCCATAGTGAACAGGAGGGCGAGGTAAATAATCTGCTCGATGTGATTAATTTGAAAACTAAATCTTCATTTCGCTGTAGGTGGGCTCGGTGCCCGAGGTGGAGGCGGGGGCCGCGGGGGTGGACGAGGTGCAGCCGGAGGCCGAGGCCGAGGTGCGGGAGGTAGGGGCGGAAGGGGTGGCCGCGGAGGTGCCAAAGGTGGTGCAAATGTCATCTTGGAACCCCATCGTCACCCAGGTGTCTTTGTCGCAAAAGGCAAGGAGCACCTATTGGTCACCCGCAATCTCGTACCAGGAGAGTCTGTCTATGGCGAGAAGCGAATCTCCATTGAAGGCCCCGCTGATGACGCAGGAGTGCCAGCCAAGACTGAATACCGAGTATGGAATCCTTTCAGGAGCAAGCTCGCAGCTGGTATTCTTGGTGGCCTCGACGATATCTACATTGCTCCTGGAAAAAAGGTACTCTATCTTGGTGCCGCGAGCGGTACTAGTGTGAGCCATGTTGCCGATGTTGTTGGTCCAGTGAGTTTCCTTTGCAATATATTGTACCCAGCTACTAATAGTTGCTACCTTAGGAAGGCACTGTTTATGCTGTCGAATTCTCTCACGCTCGGGCCGCGATCTTATTAACATGGCCAAAAAGCGGACAAATGTAATTCGTAAGTATACGATCCATACATTTCTCGTATAAGACACTGACTGATCCTTGTGTATCTCAATAGCCATTGTCGAGGACGCTCGCTACCCTAACAAATACCGCATGCTCCTGTCTCTTGTGGATGTTGTCTTTGCAGACGTCGCCCAGCCGGATCAGGCCCGTATCGTCGCCTTAAACTCCCACCACTTCCTCAAGAATGGCGGCCATGCGGTCATTTCTATCAAGGCAAACTGCATTGACTCGACCCAGCCCGCCGAAGTTGTATTCGCATCTGAGGTCAAAAAGCTACAGGCGGAAAAATTCAAGCCGCTTGAGCAACTTACTCTTGAGGTAAATTTAGACCGGTACCTCTCCATCTATATTCACTAACCACCCTGAACGATCTAGCCATACGAAAGAGACCACGCCATGCTGATCGCTGAATACAGAAGACACGTTTGAATAACTGGCTGAACTGCGTGTTAGGTTTCATCATTTTATTTCTCCATGCTCTTTATCTAGGATATTTACTATCGATTTTGAACAAACCTTTTGATGTGGTGGGCGTAAAAAGGCATTCAGCCAATATCTTAAGTTACGGGGCTTCCAAGATGGATCTTGCCAGGAATTGGTTACCATTCAAGTGCGTCAAATGTCCTTGTTAATTCTAGAATACAACCATAGCAAGTTGAAATGATCCGAAGGCAATCATTTCAACTGGCTATTTACACTACATAATATTCATTTGCAAAGTAAAGTACCACGAATATGAATGCGCATGCCCCCCCATCACTCGCATTGAGGCGATCTCCTCTCCGTCGGCGGCGGAGTTTGCCATCGAGCCGCAAACTGCATAGAAACATAATGTAACGCCCCCAACACCATGAACAATACAAGGAGCTGACAGAGCTCCCCAAATGTAGCTCGCCGCCTGATAGGGACATAGCCCACGTCCTCACTCGTAATAGCGTTGCCTAGTTGCTCGGTGGGGCGTTCGGAATGGTCCGTTTTGTCGACTTCGTAAACAGAGGTGGCACCGGCCTCGATGTTCGAAGCGTCGTTTGAGAGCGCCTCAATGGAGATAGCGTTGACTTTTTCGCTTACGATACTCCCGGTACATCGACCTTCGCCGAAAGATGAAGCAACATAATAGATCCTAGTCCACGTGGTTTTGTAGGGGCGAGTATTCTTTGCCCTAAGAGAAGGGATGGGGTGGCGGTCAGGCACCCCAGGTGTGCAGCGGGGGTTGTACCCAGACGCAGAGATCACATTCTTCGACCCGTCAAGGTAATGGAGCGCGATTTCATCGTATCGGTGCTCTTCATATCTATCGATGGACACGAGAGTTGGCGAATGCGAGGAGCAAGTGGCACGCGGAGTAGAAGGGCCTGGATCTGTTCCATCAGAGGGTTATTAAGTATGAAGAGTTATAGTGTGAAGAAAAATACTAACCCAAGATACATTGGTGCAGGCCAACAACTGTTGAGGCACATACCCCAGCGGCCACGGTAGAGCTCAAGAAAACAGCCGCGCTACGCATGTGGATGAATAGTGTGGAGGGGGTAGGGCAGCGAAGAGAAGATGAGCTCTGACAGCCTCGCTAGTAGCCAGTTCTTAAGCTATCTGTCGAGGTTGGTATCAACATATTGAGGCCTCCCGCGCAAAAGAATATCCGGCGAACCGGCATGGCACGTCCTTTCATTCGATCTCGTTTAGGATGTCGGTGGTGATCCCAGAAATCATGTCGCGTAGCATCGGACACGGTAAGTCCCTCGGTCCCCACCAGAACAGATGGACTGGCCAGGACTGACCCTGGACTGAAGTCCTGGTGCACCCGTTAAATGTGAAAAGGAGAAGCAATGTTCCACCCACTATCCCTGGCCATGAGATGTAACCTTCTATCACATCATGGAGCTTAACCTTATTATACGGGAGATAGGGCAGAGAAAGTAATATGAGATTGCAACAAGTACCCAACATCAAAACTATTCAGGTTTGGCTATAACCACATTCGTCATAGATCTCAAAAGAGGATATCGAACGGTGAACAAATTCATTATACTCGGCAACGACTTTCCAATTTCTGCTACTTGCCCGGGTCTCAAGTGATGGACATGTGTCGTTAGCTTTGACACCAAACTAGGGCCGTATTGTATACTTTCAGTTTATGACGTTTTATATACTTCAAGGTGATACTGCCTAACAGAGAACGAATCATACAGCGCATATATCCCCCGCACTTTCAATACCAGGCAACTTCCGGAATTGGATGAGAAATAAGGTTCAATGCTAGCGATTGTACGTACCAGCAAACGAGTGACCTGGTCTATCCGTCCAGAACTTCGGGCCTGATTCTTCCTGTGTGCCGGGTTTGAGCGCCAATTCCTGCGCTCCAGCGACGTGGGCACCCGTACACTGAAATCGGGTCCGGCATTCGAGGTGTAGAGCCACCTAGCGACGCTGCCTCCGCCAGACATAATTAGTTACTCATTCGGTCTTTAAACACAACCCGGCATTCTTGCCTTTGTTGGTCGGAGCCAAAACAATCCCCTTGGTGTGTGAATATCGCAATACCAGTAGTTGAGATATGTACGCACTTGTTCAAGCTGGCCGAAGTTAGTAAATATCTGGAATCGAGAAATTGGTGGTTACTGCACAGATTCATCGGGGAGAATTGTCTTCAGGGAAATCCAGATCAAGATTTTAGGGTGTCGTCTTCAATTTACCTTGGTGCAGATATTGGTCAAATGGGTTATAATTCGCTTCTATGTGTATATGCAAACACGAGTTTAGCAAGGTATAGACACCCTCGGTCGGTGCCGTCATCTACGATTACCAGGCTGAGGATTTGAGCAAGCTTTGTTTGATACACAGTTTGTTTCAAGTTATTTGTACAGTTAGTCACGTGGATTCCGTCTTGTTTATCCTCCCTCATCCCTCTAGGTTCAGACCTATTCAGGTCTCCAGGTGCAAACCAGGCTTTCCCGTCGATCATATGACCCATACGACACAATATTCTTGAGTACCCTTATAAATGCCAAACACACGAACGGCTACTTTCAGAACCTACGGTTCTCGCGGGTCCGGGGCCCGTACAAGGACACCTTCCGATGATATCATTGTTGACGAGGAGATACCAGAATCGAGTGCACACAACGGTAAGTTCTCTATCGTGCTCCTGTCTCAATAGGCCAACATATTTAACAGGGGCCAAGACGTCATTCTCGGCATTGAAACGCAAATGTTCGTCCCCGAACCTACATTCGTTCTTCGGAGGAGCCCAGACTCTGAAGAAACCTAAGCTTTCTGCTCGGTCCGGTAAATCGATACCCAAGTGTCACAATAGTACCCAGAACATTTCAGATATCCCAGCACTCGCACAGCTTCATTTCCTCTCTAAAGATACGTTGGTGACGTGCAAATTGTGTAATCTTTCATACACACGGGGGGCTCCAGAAGATGAAAGCCTTCATCGTTCGCATTGTTTGCGAGTCATTAAAGGGATGGAATGGTCCCGGGAGGAACGTACCCTGGAGAAACCATTAGGTTCAGGAACGTCGCATGTCGAAATAGTGGAAGAGCGCTGCGCACTCCCCAATGGTGATGTTGGAAGGATAGTGAGGATAAGATGTGATGTGACCAAGGGGAAGTTGGGCCAAAAAGTACGTTCTTCGACGTTTCGCTATGGATTGTCTGACCATCTTGGCTTTCAGGTTACGATGTTGCTTTCAACAATAAATAAAGCTCTCTCCGCACCTTCTTTGCCCGGTTCTGGACTTAGCTCATCCAAAGCCTATGTGATGATAATTCCCGCCAAACCCAAGTTGGGAGCCAAAAATAAAACGTTGGCAAAGCGGCCCAACACTGAACGTATTGTCGGTTGTGTTGTCACTACTCATATTACGAGCGCGATGCGTGTTATCGATAGTAGTGAGCTCGAATCATCAGATGTATCAAAGTCTAACCTTGTCTGCGTGGATATCGACGATTCCAGCGGAAATGTCTATTGCGAGTGAGTCTCTGGCTCTACTCCCCCTGTATGGATCCAAACTAATCGTGCTTACCCCACAGTCCTACCCCTATACCAGCAACCTTAGGAATTCCACGTTTGTTTGTAGTACCTTCCCATCGCCGTCAAGGAATTGCGCAGGCGCTACTAAATGCGGCTGCCAAAACTGCCGTATGGGGATGTCCTCTCGATCCTACTGGAGGGCAGATCGCGTTTTCTCAGCCTACGGCGAGTGGCCGCGCTATAATGAAGGCATGGGGCGGAGATAGCATTCATATCTACGACGAACAATAGGCTCTGAGCTCGGACTGAATTTTCTCCCCGTTTTGCTTAATTTAACTTTGAGCTCAATACTCTTGATTTAACCCGTTACAGTAATTCGCTCTAGCCCTACCCGATTTCCAGTTCCAGCCTGTACTTTCGCCTCAAGGTCTTGATTAATGGTTTGCCACAGTTAATTTGAGGTGTTGGCTCATCGACCAAAGAGTGAACCCTTCATTCAGATGTGAAGTCTACGTAATTAGGATATGCTCGACTTTTCTACAAGAGGATGCACGACTGTTGGATTGGGGGCATATGTAGAATTAGCATAGGTAGGTTGATCTCGCCTCACATTTATCTACCATATGCTATCAACCACGTCCGCATTTACATCCCACCGGGTCGCATCATACATCAGTCGGCCCAACTTCTCCGACTTCCACTCAGGTTTTCTACATGATGTAGCGTCACGGCTTCCTCGGGCCGCGCTCGCCTGTCATGATCTGGAGCTCGTAATGTGAACGCGTGCAAAGTAGCCACGCTCGCTTCGCGTACAGTACTGAGTGATTAGATTAAGGTTTTCAGGGAAATGTCAAGTGGAGACCCACATGAAATGAACATTAGAATCCAAATCAGATTCCCTCCTGCAAATTTAAGTGAAATCGACCACTGGAACAAAGAAGTTGCCAGGACTGGGCCTAATGTTTGTCCCAACAAGATACATATTGTTGAGACGCCTGGAAAGCGCATCAGTGGAGCGCATCAAGTACGTTATCAGACAGGGTTGAGTTACCAATGAGTCTCGCCAAAGCTTCGTCTGATGGGGAGACCAGATTTACCATTTGTGAGTTAGCGGCTAAACCAGAAAATTTTATTAGTGGACCGGAACGAGACGCCGCCTGATAAACTTGCTCCAGACAAACCCAGCAAAGGACCACTAGGGGATAAGCATGTAAGTTCAGGGTGGTACAAGGATGACGAACATCTTGCTTACGATTGTAAACCATATTATCACAAAGACTTGAAATAAGAATCCTTCCGATGAATTATTGACTCTTGCCCAGAGACTAAGTAGGGGATAACATAGTCCTGACAGTACCCACATGGCCATCGACCACGCATATAACCTGTAAAGGCCTAGTTTCCTTTCTATGGGCGCATAAATGAGCATCGTGAGTACGTGGAGAAGGCCACGAATGCTCAATTGTAACCCAATCGACGACTCTGAGGCACCCAGCCCTCCCTTGCTAATAGGAGTGAACGCCCAAAGTGGGTATAGAGTAAACCAGGCAGCTAAAATATTCTAATCAATGTCGGATGTTCTAAATCGAGAACAGTCGAGACGGGAACGCACCGGCAAGGAATGCAAGGGCAAAGCTCGTTATAAGAACGGGAATTGTAGTTGGCGTTAGCACGGACCAAACCGAAACTGGTCCGTTGGTTGCCAATAAGGACTCGGAAGCGGCCTGGTACTCAGAGTCATCCGTAGCCTCGCGCTCGTGCCTTCCTCTACGAAACGAGATGCTCCCAACCGGATTGTTGACAAATCCGTCCAGCCCTGGTCCTGTGCTAGTGGTCGAGTAAACACTCGCGCGCATTGAAACAGACATCTGCCTTTCTCGTTTACGGGTCCAACCATCTTTCGAGGGGAGAGTCTGTGGAATGCTTAGTATCGAATGAATGGCGTATTGTTCGTACTCTTACTTCAGGAAGGGCAATCATTATAATGAGTACGGTAATTCCCGATAATAATATTCCAACGAAACATGGTAGCGCAAAGGGGTTATTCTTCCAGAAATCGCCTTGAAATGCTGAAAAACGATCACTTGGATGAACAAGAAACCCACCAATCGAGGGGCCTGAGTGCAAATGTCATTCGATGTGTGCATAACGGGGCAGCACAGCGACGTAAACTAACTTATCATGTTCCCTACATTATCAGTTAGGATGAATTCTCTTGGCTACAGCATCGAAAAAAAACACACCTACGGAGTAGGCCACATTGATAGCTGAGTAGGCTCCCGAAGCACTTGCAGCATCGGCTACTTCGCCCAATATGGTGAATGAGCCAGTCCATGTCCAGTTCGGGCCAAAGGCGCCCCCAATACATCGGCTAACAAAGATACCTAGGAAACTGCGCCCAGTGCCAAAGAAGAATAGGGAAACCATTGTTCCGATCATACTCGCAATCATAACAGGCTTCCGACCAAAGGCATCACTGAGATAGCTGCACGGAATTGTGGTCACAAATCCGGCCAGTGCAAGTCCACTCTCCTTTACAGCCTCATTCAGTATTTGTTGATGAATAGACGATGTGCTTCTCACAAGTAGCCCCGAGTAATAACCCGCCGAATCTGAATCCTTCGCTATTCCTAGTTCAACAACCATCTGGTCTGTATTGTTTAACTCGGTGAATGGCCCCAAGCGTATACATACTCACTGATGAAGGGATAAACTACTTGAAAGGAAGCGATCACCATGGCATTAGCAATGCAAAGGATAGTAATGATCCTGTAATAATCTTTGCTGCGTCCTCCAAGGGCCTGGTTATCCTCATGTCGTTGGGGAGAATCCCGTGATTCCAAGTATGCGTCGCCGTCATAGTCTTCGGACAATAAGCCTGACTGTTCTTGTTGATCCGAGTTCATAGGGCAAGGTACATACAAACTAGGTGAAACTAACAGTGCTTAAAGTGCAGCCACTTCCGCGACGAACTCAGGGTGATGGTGGCGCAGTGGAGAAGTCTAGGAGATAGCTACGAGAAAGATAAAACCCTATGTAACACCCCTGGCTGAAGCCTGAGCGCGCTTGACCGTCGAGCCTGAACGGAGCGGAGTACCAGTGACCAGCAGAAAAGAACAGCTCCGAGCACAGTGCTCAGCACTTGTCGGTTGTGATCGAACGCGCTATTCGCCTCTCCACAATGAGGTTGATAACAAGATAAAGTAACGATACTGTCGAGTCTAACAAAAAGGGTTTATATTAATTATGTAACCGGGCAGGGTCTGGGGTGCGTACCTGATATTTTTGCAATCTGGAGGGCGCGCTCCATCCACAACTCGACCACCACACCAAAGTGCTCTTGTCAAAGTAAGTCAGCTTGTGTACTATTGCGAGTTAAGCTGACAAGGTATATTGTCCAGTTTACCGTAATTTAAGAAATGGCCGGACGTGGATGCTATAACTGTGGCGGCTGTGCGTTGATAATTTACTGATGGCATTTTGAACTCTTCCACTGTTCATCCTGCACGCGACTTGTTTCGCTATCATTTATTCTATTTCTGGTTGTTTTTGAGGTGTTTGGAGCTGACGAGGTTGTTTTACGTATGTTTTTATTTCCATGGCGGGGACGACGTTCGGCAATGTGGCGCTACAACCATTCGTCAATGAATTTTTGTTCAACCCCATTCTACCGTGTTTAAATCGGGGATGAAATGCTGTATCGCTTACTGGAACAGTCGGTCACCAGGCTGCCCAATGCCCCAAAGCTGGCACCCCAACCTGTTACAATTGTGGGTCTTACTCAATCGGGAAATTTGATTATTGGTTAGACTCTAAATGCGTCACACTTGATCTCAGGTGGAGTTGAAGGTCACGTTTCGCGTGATTGCACGATGGAGGCGAAGCCAAAGACATGCTACAAGTGCAACGAGACAGGCCACATCTCCCGTGAATGCCCTCAGAATACCCAAAATGATAATACTGGTGGAGGGTACAGTGGTGGAGGATATGGCGGAGGATATGGCGGCGGCGGCGGATCAAACACCGAGTGTACAAATGCGGTAAGGTCGGCCACATTGCGAGGGCTTGCCCTGAGGCAACTTCGGGCGGCTATGGCGGAGGATCGGGAGGCAAGAGTTGGTAAGTATACTTGTGCATGTGGTTGAGTCTGACCTAACGATTACGTTCCAGCTACTCCTGTGGTGGCGTTGGTCACCTGTCGCGTGACTGCGTACAGGGATCTAAGTGCTACAATTGCAACGGAGTAGTAAGTGTTGTTGGGCTGTCTTGATGGCGTTGGCTAACCTTGAGATAGGGGCATATATCCAAGGATTGCCCACAACCTCAACGACGGGCGTGCTACAATTGCGGCTCTGAAGGACACATCTCGCGTGACTGCCCCAACCCGGGCACAGCTGCCTAAGATGATGAAACGCGGCGAGATGTTTTTTAGCTTTCAACGATCGATCTTTTTGTCTCTTACCATTCTCGACCGCATATCCAGACCTAGCATGTTCCATTCACGCATTCCCGTTTAATGTTCCAACAGATCTCGAGATCTCTTTGTACTAGTTTGTCGTGTACGATTTGACAGATATAGGAGAAATTTGCGTGCATTTAACCGTCGTTTAGATTTGGCGTCGTGGAATCTTAGTGCAAGTCGACTGGTTCTGTAGGTGATGTGATCACATAGGGTAAGATAGATTATATCCCATAACAAATAACCTAAACCGTATTTTCTTGAATGTGCCGCATGGTTTGGTGTGGTTGATGTGCATTCACTCATAGTATGCGTATATAATCCTTTATAGCGTTCTTTTTTGAAAATTCATTACGACCGTGGTTTCAATGCGCTCGTTGAGTGATGGGTAAATTTTGGTGCAATTGCATAGTTGTAGCCCAACCTTCTACAAACACAAATTGTACGTTTTCATTCCGAGGTAAATCTATGCTCTTCACACTGCCGCGGACTTGGGTACGGCGTCAGCGTCCTTGGGAGGGTTGATCCATTGCTATTTATACCAAACTGTAAGCCAACCATCTCTCGTTCTTTCACGATCGATAAACGATACTCACGGCTTCGCTAGACTTGCCAGACTCCCACTTTTGGTACTTCAAAGATGAAAGACCACGCTTCTCGGCAGAGACACGGGCGTTCTCGTTCAACGAGCGGGCAAGGGCACGGCCTGCAATGAGAGAGTAGCGGTTGTACCTACGTGGGAGAATTTAAACAGTAAGATATCTATCGATATATATATAACATGGCCAAGTCCTAATTTACTCACGAGAAGTGTGCTCTCCAAGCTGCAGCAGTGCTCATGATGACTTATGGATGAATCGAAATTCGGTTGGGTAGGTGGGAGGAACGGTACGGGCAACGCCGGGTGTCACAACACGATCAAAGTCAAGGCGTCACCAGACTGGCACGTGATATCGGCGCTTAAAGTCTTGGGATATTATCACCTGTCACTCGGCTTTCTTGGATAACTCTGCTCATTGTTCTGTTATTCGGTATGTTGGTGTATACAAGCCATCTTTTGTACCTGAGCTTTCTCGAAAACTGCCAGTCCTCAATCAAACCCAGCACTATGGACATTATTCCTTGGCAGAACAATTCGGTAACTGGCGACCTCTGACTCATGGAACATTACACACGCGCTAGTTCCGAGCGGAGTGCTTATGCCCGTACTAGGATAGCTTCTATCACTCAAAAATAACAGGAGCTCTTTCAGCGGGCTAAAAGAATAAATTCTCGGTGCGTCAATTCCTAACAGCGCTATTCTAGACACGATCCATGGTTCCTCGTACTCATACATTTTTTTGGTTACACACTCCTCGCAGAGAAATAGTTGATACGACCTTCGTCTCCTTTTCTTAATGAGCTTGAGCTTAATTCTCGCATTCTTGTCCCTTGTTCAAGACCGAGATTTCCGGTTCTAGTCCAACGGGATGCTCCAGTCAGCATGGTGCGATGATCATCGGCGTATCGCTTCCCAATCAGGGTCTTAAACTGGTATAGTTTCACACGAGACCGTATGATGACTGCACGATACTAGATTTTAGGCGTATTTTCGAGGGCCATGAGTGGGTCGTTTCGACGTCGTGGCTGTGATATTATGTGCCTATCGATTGCCGTATGGTCCTCCCCGAGAGTGTATATAAAGTCCAGACTTTAATGAGCTATTCCTTGTGAACTTCACCCGCGAGCGGACCCGAGATCGAAAAAATTGTAGCATGGAAAACCCTTCAAACGGGTGAGTACCCATAATGTCTTTGCCATTTAATTAATATACATTTATATAGCTTGGGCGAGTTGCGGGGCGTGCACGGACGGCGACTCAATTCGCTAAACAAGGTAATCAATCATATGGGATGAAGTGCGAAACGCTCACTTTTAGGGTAGGACTATATGCTACCTGCGGATAGCGTGGAGATGAAGGTACCAAGGGGATAGCAATTAAAATACTATAATGTTAATCATGATCTGAAAGCGTCTAAACACGCAGCACAGAACACTGCGTACCGGGCTCGGGGGACTTTATCCGGAGAATTATGCGGAATCCATCACTCGCAGGCTGGCACCCCAACAAGGAGAAACGGTTCGAATCTGCGATCTAGGGAGCGGCTCAGGCGACTGGTGTGTTGAAAACAGTGGTGTGATGCTAGTGCCGGATCTTACTCGAGAACAGGGCAGCAGAGATGGCGACTGCTTTTCCTCATTCTGAGGTGCTCGCCATTGACCTGGCACCTGGGGTTCCAGTGTATGTCCAGATTCTTGAAATTTATTCAACCTTCTGATGCTTCGATTTTGGCGCTAGGAATATACCATCGAACCTACAGCGAGTAACTTTCCCCTGAAGAGCAATTGTATGCTCACTTGGAATGAATATACAGGTTCAAAGTTGCAGATGTAACACGAGAAGTCCCTGAGTATTATAATCAATTCGATTTGATTCAAGGGCGATGTATAGCAAACGGGGTATGAGCCGCTCATAGTCAGTATATGCTTGAATTAACAAGTTTTTTTTTTCAGATTAAAAACTACAAGGGTCTATTTACTTCGATTCACCACTACCTCAAACCTGGAGGAATTCTCATTTCAGCAGAAGGTAGGATAACCAAAGCCATTCTGAACCATATTGATTCAACCGCGCATGATTTAGGATATTTTGAGGTTTTGGGAGAAGACTTGAAACCCATGGAACCAAAAGAATCAGGGGACTCGCGAAATTACTCTTTGAAGCAGGCAAAAGACAAATACCACCGAATGACTCGAGTGTGGGCGTTGAGAATGTGGCCGATTACTTGGAAGTCTGGATAAAAGGGCACGGCGGTTTCGAAGAAATAAAAGAGCACAACATCTACATCCCTGTAGGCTGGGAGGGGTCTACAGAGTTGTGCAAAGAGCCGCATCTGGCAGGCCAATTGATGCTTCAAAACACACGGGTTGGTTTACACGTTTACACCCGTGTAAGTGCGGTCACTAATCACGGACATCAATCAGAGCTTTACTGGCGCTTGGAAGCCGATGTTCCTGTCCATGGGACTGCCTGAAGCGGACGTGGATAGATGGGTTGCATTGGCGCAGGAGGAGCTAGAGAACCCAGAGACAACGAGAGGATACGTTAGATTTCGATTTATTTGTGCCGTGAAAGGGAGATAATGTATGGTTGTTGTCTGGAGCTGTAATTCTGATGCAGGGACATATTTGCTGGATTAGATAAATGCGTGACTTGGATTGGCACGGCTCAAACCGGAGTGCCGCCGGCAAGATAATCAGCACAACCAAACAGTGTGGCGGGGGATATCATTTCACCACAACTTTCCCGTGCCCAACTCCATCATCGTCATGAACGTCCTACGTGCCTCCAGGATTGCCACCCGCCCTCGTGCGCTCCTTGCTGTCCGTGCAGCATCGACGACGGCATCTCCTATTCGCTCTTCGAATTCCGCGGTTTCCCTGGCAAACGTAGAGGCACAATGGGAGAGATTGTCATCTGAGGAACAGGTCGAGGTCCATCGTGAGCTCGAGGCTCTCCAGAAGAGGGACTGGAAGACACTGTCCATCGATGAGAAGAAGGCTGGTGAGTGTCTGCTCGGCAACTATTTGTTCGAGTTTTTCACATCGCTGCGATCTTTCTTGTCTGAGATCGGGCCATCGTCCTATGCGTGTAATGACTCCTTATTTATAGCCTATTTTGTTGCTTTCGGTCCCCATGGGCCTCGCACACCTGTAACTCCCGAGGGACAGACCATGAAGGTTATTGGCGGTACTATCTTTATCCTTGCTCTTGCGTCGGGTGCATTTGGTATCATCAGGTCTTATGGTCAGTGTTCGTTTCTATTATATGTTGTGTGGTTGCCTGATAAGGTGTGTAGGTACTACCCCTCACACAATCTCCAAGGAGTATCAGCAATCCATGAACGAGCGTGCTTTGGAGCAGAAGATGAACCCGCTTACCGGTGAGAAATCTGATACATATCGTAATTCGCGAGCTCACATTGGCGAACCCACCAGGTATCGCCTCCGAGGGCTACAAGGGTACTGGCTTCGTCACCCGCACTTAAAACGCTCGCGGGAGGGATCTTTGGTAGTCGGACGCAAAGTGGGACGCCCCTGGACGACCCGACGTCCCGCTCAAATATTTTACTTATTCCCTGACCTAGCCCCGACCGCCCCGGCAGCCTCATTCTCTCTACCCATGTGTATTAAACTAAAATACAGGACGTGTTTTTCTTCCTTTTTTTCTATCACCCAGCGGTCGAGTCCATCGTTTTGCGAAGAAATGTCTATTTTACCCAAGCCCTAGTCCGGGAGCATACAGTGTGCTACTTGCACAAAATTAACTCAATATGATAGTATGGAAGTTTGGAAACACCAATTCATCTTCCAATGTCTTTCGCAGCACGTCCTGAAGGAATCTATACACATATAAGCAAATGAGTACCTTTAAATGAGGTTAAATGCGTACCTTTCAACTCTCGACACATTCCTCAACACATGCTTATCTGTCTGCCCAATTTCCGTCTCTATTAGGATCGAAGGCAAAAGTCGTTGACCAATAGGAAGAGACCTGTCAATGGGCGAAGGTGAAGGTTGCATGCGTTCAGGAGTTCTAGGTGGGCCATTTTCAGCACCGGGCCTTGAAAGTGAATCATTACTATCCGTTCTTCGGTTCCTCCTATCACTGGCCAGACCATACGGGTCCAGGTCGTCGACTATGCATATATGAACTCGGCGCCTTGGGCCCTCGTATGCTACCACGACCTCTCCATCAAAAACCAGGCCTAGAGTAAATGACATAAAATGAAAAAAAGTCTAACCGTGGGAGGAAACAACTCACCCGTAACGCGGAGCTTGACTGGCAGAGTCAGGAAAGATTCTGAAGGATAATTCAGGAGCACACTCGTCTTGATCGTCAAACGTAAATTAGAATGAAACAAAACATGTAGATGCATCTGCAGGGCTGGGGCCGGAGCCGGCTCTGGAGCCTGCTTGCTCTCCTCGTCTGTCTGCGTGGGAGGCTTCACGGCGGGACCTCCTCTTCGGGCGTCCTCTCCTCTTCTTGCGGCGTTCGTCGACCTGAGCGGCCGCCCAGAGGCGAAAAGCCAATACCAACGTTGCCCATACCTGCGAACGCCATGCCACCGGGTCCCAAACTTCTAGGGAGGCCATGGATCCCGATCCCACCGACCCCGGCCCCGCCAAAAAAGTCACGCGCTGCAAACGGCGAGCCCATGCCTGGTGACCGAGGTTCCATTTCTGGGATCTCGCGGGTGGCTCTTCGTCGAGGTACCCATTCGTATTCCTCCTCTTCCTCGTCGTATCGAACACCTTCGCCTCCGTCTTGAGAGCCTTCGTCTTCGGAATATTCTTCGAGGAAATCGGGGTGAATGTCTCGTACGTCGACGACTTCAATTTCGGGAGGGTTGGATCCAAACTCGAATGAGGTGACCTCAGAGGGACCAATAAACGAGGGACGGGAAGCCGAGGCGAGCGTTCGATTGAGTGCGTCGACTAACGTGTCGGCTAGTGATTGCTGTAAAGAATCCCAGGCTAAATCGACAGACCTAGTCGTATGTATATAGCTCTTGTCAGTATTCAACGAGAATTTCAAGGCACTTGCATTAATATTGCGAATTAGGATTTGTTCCAGGTGAACTCCTGTGGTAAAGGCAAACAGGCGGTGGTCGTTAAATTGTCACTAAAGAAGTATTCAATTCGATGTCCAATTTGTCAAACACTAAGAAACGTCGATCACCTGTACGAACTAAGCAATGCCTAAATAGTAGACTTCACGCGAAGATACGAAGAGACTGTATCGCGCACAAGCAAGTAGAAATCATGGTGTAAGAGAGGACGACCCCAAAAGTAGTTTTCATCGGGGCAACGTGGTCCCAGTCACATGACGTGGAACGTCATATACACCTCACAGATACAAAGCAATAGCCCATGACATTCTCATAATAAGTAATATACGAAGAGTACTGGCTGCCCAAACGTCTAGTAGTAATGAATCTATTGCGCATTTAGTCAGAATGATTACTTTGAGCTCGAGCCTCAAGTGTTCTTACCTCCTCACGCTCACGACCGCGCATGTAGGGAGGTTCCGTACCCTTGTAATAGATGTCGGTCCAGAGGTCCTTTGGATCAGGCTCGGGAGAAGCCTTGGCCTCTTCAACGGCCTTGTCAACTTCGGCCTTGGCCTCCTTGTCAATTGTCTGGAGTAGCAGTCAGCACTTCCTGTTCATGGCATAACAAAGGGCGACCTCACCTTCAACTCCTCCTCCGAGGCGACGCCCCAGTCTTCCAAATATTTCTGAAGACCTTTGATCGGATCCTGAGTGCTGCGCATGCGCTGGATCTCCTCACGGGTACGGTAGGTGGTTCCAGGGTCAGACATACTGCCAAATAAGGATAATGAGTAGTTGAAGGATACAATAATTCAGTGTACCTACGAGTGGCCACCATAGCGGTATGTGACAAACTCGAGCAAGAGCGGACCATTGCCATTGAGGCACCAATCACGAGCATATTTGACACCTTGGTGAGAGGCGATTATGTCCATGCCATTAACCTAAGCAAATTAGACTATCAGTCGGGCCGGGACTTCAAGGGACTCGAGACCTCACCTGGATACCGGGGATGAGATCACCACGCTTGAAGTACTCGGTGTTCGAAGACGAGCGTTCGGCTGAGGTACCCATACCATACTTGTTATTCTCGCAGACGAACACACACGGCAGGTTCCACAGCTTTGCCTGAATGGAAATAATACCTTTAGTAATTCAAAAGCGCTGTATTCTGATGAACCGACCATGTTGTATGCTTCAAAGACTTGACCCTGGTTACTTGCACCATCTCCATACATCGAGAAAGTTACGTTTTTGTTGCCCATGTACTTTTGGGCAAAAGCAAGCCCAGCGCCAACTGGTACTTGGGCACCAACAATACCGTTTCCTCCAAAGAACGAGGGGGTGAAGATGTGCATTGATCCACCCTTTCCGTTGGACATTCCGGCCTGGCGACCTATAGAATTCGTGATCAATCACCCGCTTCTATGATCGCCCTTCAGCGAGTTTAGCATACCAAGGAGCTCAGCGATAACGCCCTTCACGGTTCCACCGCGCAAGACTGCGAAAGGGTGGCAGCGGTATGCGGTGATAACGCGGTCGTCCTTCTCAATGGCACTCTCCAATCCCACAGAGACTGCTTCCTGGCCGATTGCAAGATGACAGAACCCTCGAATAAGCTTTGCCTTGTATAAAGCGTCGGCGGCCATCTCCATGCGACGCATTATCGTCATCTGACGATACATGTCGACGAGCATATCTTTCGTGACCTGGACATCGAGACCAGGAGAGTCGCAACGATACGCTTGAAAAGAGTCCTCGTGTAACCTAAGCGTAAAGGGCTCCGATCCCGAAGAGGGCACGGATTGACGAAGCTCAGTAGTATCGGCAGACGTTTGAATCGATCGCGCAAGTCCCGGAGTCTATCGCCCATATGTTATTAGGATATTTCTACTACTACATGTTATGCTTACAATGCGACGGGACGCGAGACGTGAGGCGACACGGAGAGCAGCCATCGTGGGACTTGTGGAAGACGCGTTGGGGCAACTTGATTTTTCGAGATATCAGGGTGCGTAAGCATAGTAAGCGCCGGGCGCTGAGCTGTTCGGGACATCTTGAGACATCATTTGATAGGATGCCAGATCCGGAGGAGGCCGGCCCGTCGCGCCGGGAGGCGGTTCCATAAATGCGTCACATGAATCGTGTATAAAAGTAACGTCGTTTTCTTCACATCCACCACATACCCATTGCGCCATCAATACAAAGTATGATACACTGTCGTTCATTGCCGTTGACGACTTTGCTAAAACGTTCATTCCCCGCCCCTTCGCCTCTACACCACTCTTTCAGACTCGCCCGCACCCTCCATTACTCACCGTTTGTCAGAATGCCCGCTGCACCCGTTGACGCTTCGACCAAATCCCTCGCTATCCCCCACTCCAAGTACCCTCAGAAGCAAATTCCCATCCTTGGATTGGGTACTTGGCTCTCAAAACCGTAGGTTGAGTCGTCATCAATTTCAATTTCAATTTGTGACTTCATTTCGCAGTGGTGAGGTCGAGCAGGCCGTCTACGATGCCTTGAAGGCTGGATACACCCACATCGATGGTATGTAGTCGTACTCTTTATGTGCATAGTATGCCCTAACTTAATCGCTATTATCCAGCTGCTGCCAGTGAGTACCCCATTATCGCAAGCCATCTCATGAAATGAAATAACTCCTTCGCGATCGAAAGTTTACAAGAACGAGAACGAAGGTATCTATTTCAAGTTGCAAAGTTTATCCCCTATGTACTTACGACTGCACAGTTGGCAATGGCATTAAGAAATTCCTTCAGGAGACCGGCAAGAGCCGTGATGAGCTTTGGATCACATCCAAGCTCTGGAACAACTCGTACGTATGATCTTGCCTGCATCGGTCCCGTCCTAATATAGAACCAGTCACCGCCCTGAAAATGCGCCCGCGGCTCTTGAGAAAACCCTCAAGGATTTGCAGATCGACTACCTCGATCTCGTAAGTTACTCGATCATTGAATTATTTGTTTATTCGACTAATTATTTTGAGCACAGTACCTCGTCCACTGGCCTGCAGCTATGCAGGGCGGTGGAGAATTGATTCCTAAGGATGAGCATGGTCTCCCTCTTGTCGACCGCGGGGTTACTCACAACGACACCTGGCGTGCGATGTACGTCCTCAAGCCATGCGCCAGTCCCCTCAGCCGTTTAACTTTGTATGTAGGGAGGCTCTTCTCGAGACTGGCAAAGTCCGCAACATTGGCCTGAGCAACTTTACTCGCGCTGAGACCGAAAACGTGTTGAAGACTGCAGTCCACAAGCCCGATTTCATTCAGATTGAGGTTCACCCTTGTATGTTTGTCATGATCGGATCCCAAGCAAACTATTAACTTGGTTCCAGACCTCCAACAGACCGAATACATCAAGTGGCTCCAGAGCCAAGGTATCGTCGTCGAGGCTTACTCTCCCTTTGGCAACCTCAACCCTATCTACTCCGTCGGAGATGAAGGTCGCATTATTGACAAACCTGAGGTCAAGAAGATCGCCGAAAAATACAACAAGACCCCAAGTCAGGTCGTCCTTTCCTGGGGTGTCGCGTGAGTATATTACATTCAGTCCTGAGTGATAAAATCTGATATTTTTTTTCAGCCATGACCTTGTCATTCTACCTAAGTCTGTTAATGCTAAGCGTATTGCCGAGAATGTGGGCATCTTCGATTACGATGCTGAGGACACTGCTGCTATCGATGGCATCAACCTTAACCTCCGCTACAACGATGCCTCGACCGACTTTGGCTATGTCTTCTGTGAGTACAAATTTTTGACTCATAAAATAATCCAACTAAATGCTTTGTTTAGTCTCCGATGAAAAGTCTCCGGCAAAGATTGCTGATGCTTTCTTGGAACTCTCCAAGTCTGCTGTTGCAAAGGCCAAGGGTGCCTAAATAGCCCTAAAATCAACACTTTTATGTATAGATAATTCGTTGAATAAAATATTAATATTGCACATTACGATCCGTTTCTTGAAAATACCTCGAAGTTGCCACATGTGAGCCACATGGTTGATCGCGACAAACGCCCGCCCAAATGAGCCACCTTGGGTATCAATCACGTGTCCAGTTCAATCTCGCACCCGACCATCACGCAGTGACCGCCACGCACATCTAGCCCTTCCAATCTCTTGAAAGCGACTGAACCGCTACAATGTCTTCTCTAAACTGGTATGCTTATCGACTGGAGCCAAGTGACCCGAGCTTACAATCGATACAGGGATTATGTCCTGAAGTTCGTGATCATCGGAGATGCAGCTGTGGGGTAAGTACCAATCATAGATAAGGGGGCAAATGGGAGGTGAACATAATCAACAGAAAGAGCAGTCTCCTTGTGCGGCTCACAGACCAGAAGTTCTTATCTAAACCTGATCCTACGGTAATTCCTGTCCCCAGCTTCCCACCCTATGACCAGGGCGTCTGACCTTATTGTCCCTGTCTAGCTCGGTGTAGAATTTGGCTCCAAGTTGATTTCTCTTGCGGACGAAAACAAGACTGTGAAATTGCAATGTATGTCCATTGACTAGGGGCGGGATCAAAATTCAGACGGAACTACATTCCAGGTTGGGACACCGCTGGTACTGAATCCTTCCGTTCAATTACCCGATCATACTACCGAGGAGCAGCGGGTGCATTGCTCGTTTACGACGTGACCTCGCGAGCCAGTACGTTGGTACTTTTGAGTCGCCACTTTAGGACTAACCATCAATCCTGTTTTTTTATCTCCTTTGTTATTCAGGCTTTGAACACACTAGAACATGGCTTTCCGATGTACGAGAACATGCCGATCCCAACCTCACCTGCATTCTTGTTGCCAACAAAGTCGATCTATGTGTGGATGAAGGACGGGAGGGAGACAGCACACCACCTACGAGCGTCAAAAGCGGTACGTCATCATTATTCCTTTGATCACAAAATTACCTGTCTCCCACGACATCGTAACGTTCTCATATGCGGCTTGTAGGACGCAAACACCGCGAAGTATCTCGTGATGAAGCGGAGAAATTTGCACGAGAGGAGGGGCTATTGTTTATCGAAGCTAGTGCAAAGACGGGAGAGAACGTCGACCGGGTGGGTTGCGCATTTGTACGCTATGATCCGATTTTAATTTAGGCGACATAACAGGCATTCGAGGAAGCAACACGTGACATCCTTCACAAGATCAGGCAGGGCGTCTTTGACGATAACAAGGTGTGTGATATCGAGGTGGCAGGATATTGTGACCTAACCGGTGCATAATATATAGTCCCCAGGAGTCAAGTCTACTCGCCCACGCAATGACCCTAATACCTTGCAACTTGAAGACACCCGGCGCCGTGGTGCTTGTTGCTAGTTGCTCGCACTCTGCACACTTGAGATATCTATGACCCTATCATAGACTTATTTTCACACCTCGCTCTCTTCCTGGATACCTTGCACTATATTTGCATTTCCAATATGTATTTTCTTGTCCGCCTTGCCAGAATGTAATCTAACGTGTATTTGAACTGGAATAACTCACGTGCTTTAGCCTTGATATTGGAATTATATAGCCCTTGCACAGATTGCATTGTCGATACTCAGCGCGGATATGCCGCATCTTGAAGAACTGTTGAAAATTAACCCACCTAGCCGATTCACCAGCCTCTTTGTTCCGGTTGGTTCGGAGCTGAAATCTCTGGACAATACGCCGAGAACCCAAAGCTTAGACGCCCCGAGGCACTGGCCTAACTTTGCGTTGGAACCCTCAGACAAAGTGGAACAACCATATCTAACTTGGAAACCTGTTTGTCATAGCACATTTTAGAGAAAGAATACGCCGAAGTTGAGATTGAGAATACCCACCGAATCGATGTTTCAGCTTCAAACTTAAATTATAATCGAACATATATACCAAAAAGAAGCCAGTGCCTGTGAAAATTGAAAAGAGAACTTAATAGTTGATGCTGGTCAAGTGCAGGCTGCCTTCAACCTACCGACAGCCTGCCCCATGACTTTGCCAGGACGAGATACTGGATACACCAAGTCGGCGATCAACAAACGAACTCGAACACGACAGCTTTCAAGGAACTACCGATATGGTTTTGGGAGGCATAATGATGCGAAATTGTTCTTGGATGGAAAATGCCGGATATCTTTAGGCTCATAAATATGAAGAAACTACAGGCCAAGAAAGCTATAGTATAGAAATGCTACGATCAGCAGCGAAATACTGATGAATCCTTGTCAATCAAATCCGTTGGAACATGTGTATATGCGCCCCTAAAAGACTAGCTAGCTCTATATGTAGCCATATTTTAGGCGTACGTAGCTATTAATAGGTATTAAAAAGACCAACGAAGCTAAACTAGTTTGAGGGGAGAGGAAGTTCGGCAACAGGAGCACTCAAATAAGTTATGTAAAACCTCAAAGGCGAGTAAATGGGATGTGGAGAGTAATTACCATCTTGAGTCTCTGTAATAAGCATTGTCGACTATCCTGTCGTCGTTCGAAACACGCACGAACATATAAATTATATGTAAGTTCAGATTTTGTGCTTCAACCATATTGGGTGCAGCCAAAAAAAAACGTCACGGAACATTTGAATGGTACTGGGCGTCTCCGCCAATGTTTTGCGCGTCATTTGATGAGTCAATTGGGAAACCTGGTCTTTGTGTGAGAGAAAAAAGATTAAATTATATTCCATTTTGACAAGAATAATGCTTTGTTGAAGCCTCAATCTGGCTATGAGTATGGTTCCTAGTTTGGACCGGGACGGAGTTGAAAATATTTGATTTCAAGTTCCTGGAAGACTATTGCTGGTACATAGGGAGCGACATTGAGAAATACTATGACGGCGTCAGAGAACAAGCTTAAAACAGCAAGAGCCCGGGGATTTACAAACAAATGTAAAAAAAAAAATTATCGAAACAGAGGGGTTATAAAATATCGAAAGCCTAACTATATATAAGCCAAACGAAGGATGGTGTTCTTGAAATGTGTTTTGACCGAAGAAATCTATGGATCCCGAGTCCCTTAACTTAATCCGAGTATGATAATAATTAACAATTGCTTATCAAGAGATCTACTTTCTTGCGGGGATGGCTAGGCATATTGCTCCGAGAATTGCCGCAACAACAACTCCCATAATCGCACTCCTCACGACAATCTCCCATTGTGCGCGAGTCACTATCGGGCTTAGCACTTTGGTCAGTGGGCCAAATGTCGGAATTGATCCAAAGTTTCTGTCCGAACGAGTGGGCAACGCCGATCCCCATTGGTTGGGGTCAGCCGATGCATTGGGTCCCGGACTCGGCAAAGCATCGAAATCAAAGGACCATCGCTGAGGGGCGGCCAGACCTGCTGCAGCGTTTGGCTGTTGTATTAAGTTGTTTACTGACGCGGGGGATGCTACAGTCTGTGGTGACGCCATCGCCGTTAACTCGCAAGCTTGGCCTCGTGTCTGGTGGTCACCGTGCCCCATCGATGACGTCGAATAATGTCGCGAATGCTTCCCGAGGGTCGAAGCAGATGAATATGAGCCCATGTGGCCTTGCTCCAGGTCGACATGAAGCACCTGGTTTGTAGCGCCTCCGGATTTCTCAATATCATTGCGTGGTTTATCTTCGGAATAAGATATTGATGCTGGTTGGGGTTTGGATATTGGAGCTGTGATCTTTGGGCGCGCAAGCTCGTATGGGTAGAGTTGGCGACTGTCTCCGGCCAAGTATATAAGTATACAAACGCCTTTTGTGGAAACTGCGTTAGAGTCATTGCCAATAGCTAGGACTTAAATTCTGGGGAGGCCCAGATGGAAACCTAGAGCCGAACAGCCCGGTTGCGAGACCTTACTCACCATGTAAGCTCATTATAGTGATCCAAGCGCCAAGCCAGAATATGGGAATAGCCGCAACTCGGAGGGCGCGACCCCCTCGACCTTGAAGGATGCTGACAAGCACAGGGGCAAGCCCAACAGCTGAATAGACTTCAGGAACAGATTTGAAAGAAGTAGTATTAGGCGTACCTAATGTGATAACCCCCAGGGCAATTCCGAACAGGCCCCTTGCACGACCAGAGTTGCCGCATGATCCACAGACAAAGCGATTGAGTGATTCCCGCAGCATGTCCTCGACCTCACTTTTGATTTTGGTCAGCGCAATTGGATTCGGATAGGACAGCCCGGTTGGGCGGCCCTGAGAGGAAGACTCCTGTGGCATAGAGACGGATGAAATGGGTTGTTGAGATGAGTTGGGAAGGCCTTCAAGAGACTCTCTGGAAAGGTTGAGCTTGAAGTGCGCATCATTGACGAGGAAAGTCTGCTTGGCTCGGGACCATGAGAGAGCAAGCTGTGGGGAGTAAGGCGTTCCAGTCTGGGCCCAAGCATTGTATGCTTTTGTATAGTCCCTATACCATTGGATAAAGTACCTAAAGACGAGCATGGGTTGAGCCCATCATACACCAGCATATAAGGACTTACAAGTTTTCGGGTGAGTGCTCGACAAAGAGCAGGTACTCCTCAAAATCTTTTCGGCTGAGCGGAGGTAGATGCTGCCCGTCTGTAATTAAGTGAGCACGGGATGGATGTATTCTATTGTACACATACCCAGCACGTCCGCGAGCTTAACCTCGAAGAGTGGAGTCAATGACATGCTCCGTACACGGCCGATTTTGATTTGAGACCGAGGAGGGTTAAAGAGGCGACGAGGTACATCCTTGAGCGCCTTGAATGAGTATGGGTAATGGGGTGGTCGAGTAAACGAAGCCATGGGGAGTTGCGAGGCTATCGGCCATGCGGTCCCGTGTTTTTATCAAGGTCCCGGGAATTGGTTCTGAGTTTAGGCGTCTGATCTTCGTTCCTCGGCCCTCGGTTATGACGTGAATGACCTATTCCACGTGAGAGTTTTAGATTCTCCACGCGCAAATTGAGTTCCAGACCTCCTATCCCTTGTCCTGGCGACTGTTGACATGTGTCAATTCTACTGCAATATTCCCTGATCTTTTTGTGCTGGATACCATCGGACCACCCCTTATCGTCGCATACAGACATGCTATGGCTATAATAGGTGGTCTTGAGGGTCCGTTATAGGTGGGCTTCGTACCTGAGGAGAATTGAATATGCGGATGTCTGACGCGCAATGATGGATAAGCAAAGACAAGCACAGTCAGCTGACTAATAAGTAGCCGCAACTAAGAAAAGGGCCCGCAAAGCTCCCATCCCCCTATCCTCGGCTCTCCTCGATGTGCACCATCAACGCTAGAGAGGATGGATCAAAAACGCCGATATCTTGATGTTATATAGCGCAATATCTCATCATAGCTTCGGGGACATCTGTTTCAGGCCGAGGATCGACATACTGCCTGCAGATTTTGGTAGGGCAAGCACATGCTAGTGTCTATGCAGATCGCCAACGATACTTCACATTCCGGACGTTCAACGGAAAATTGAATAGGAAAACACGCACCTTGTGAGGTATTATCACTACACTAGTACCAACTCTTTGCGGGCCATCAGGTTCAAACCCTATAGATCACCAGCCAAGGCATACTAGAAGCCTTTCATTATAGAAACCGTGAGTGTGTTACTCTGTAGGCATCGTCTGAGTGGCCTGCAGGTTATTCGTGTCATAGATGTTACGCTTAAACTTTTTTAGACAGAGTTCCTCGCAAGATTTCTGAACGCTTCGCTTCGAATAGCTGCCGATGAAACCCATATGTATTCGAAAAATAATTGTACCGCACTAACAATAAAAGAAATGAGAGCAGGTCCATCCAACGCAACACACACGGTGGCAAGAGTAAGATCAAGTAACAACACAATTAAGACAGCGAAAATATTCAAAATGAAGGAGATAATTAACCCCTGAGAATCCAAGCAACTTCTGCGCGCCACCATATGACCATACAGTACTTTCAAATGCGCCGTGTATCGTTCGACTTATGCCTTTGGAGGTGGAGTGGGCCGGGGAATTGGCCACCGTCTTTGGTTAGGGCACGTCATAGGACTTGGGCTTGCGATGGCGTCCCATGCGGGCGCGTACGTGCATCCAGCGACGGCCGTATAAGCTGGGGCGGTATCATCGGTCTTGTACCAACCACTTCCGGCATCAAACGTCTTGGTAGTCTTCCCATGAACGGAAGTGTATGTAGGAGCAGGCATGGTTGTGACGGACGCTGTTTGGGTGTACGTTGCGTAGGGTGGATTCGCGTTGTTGAGTGTTGCCGGAGGCCAGGTACCGTACTTGGCGATCTGAGCAGCTACAATATCACCTGCGCCGGCACCTCCGGTTTGCCATGCTTTCAGTGGTGCGTTGAACGGGTTGCTGGGGAGTCCTTGAGACGCGCAAACTCCGATAGCTTCGCGAGGATCCTGGGTGATCCAACCTTCCGCAAGACCGAGCTTGTAGGACCAGAACGGTGCCTCAATTTTATTGGTGAGACTCGAGTTGCCAATGTTCCAAGTCCAGAAGAACCAATTCTACAAACAAACTTAGACTTTTCGATCACACTACGGGTATAGGCGCGCGTACCTGAAGAGCATCCATGGACGCCATGTTGAACTCCTTAACTGCAGCACGTGTCTGGGCATCCCACTTTTGGTAGTCGGTCCATCTAGCGAAGAGTCAGTGGTAACCCACGGCTAAAAAAAAGTCTACGCACCGGTCGCAGCTACCAGCACCCAGTCCTTGCCCCTGGAAACCAATGTAGGTACCTTCGTAGCGAGTTCCAAGGTTAACGCCATTGACGTTTAACCCACAGTCGTTCATCGCGTTACTCCATTCGCCCGCAGCAATGAACCCAAAGTTCTTCATTGAGTTGTTCACATTGCTCGCCCAGGCTTGGCAAGGCTTCAAGACTTGCTGATCCAAAGGATCATTTCCGACACCGCCAAACGCAAGGTACGTGTGAGCTGAAAAGAAGATTAAAGTCAGTGCCAATCGAGACAGGGCTCAGAGTGTACTTACTATCGAGAGCGACACGGTCAGCACCCTCAAAGAAACCGTCCCACTGGTTCAATCCAACGAATCCGTCGTGAACGGAGATCATTGGGCCCTTCCCTTCACCCACGCCGGAGATATTGCGGATAATGTTGTAGACCTCCATGTAACTGTAGAGATGTTAGATAAGTATAGGTGCATCAAAAGTTGGACATACAAGGAACCGATTTGATCTTGGCCGATGGTGGGAACAAGCGCTTCGTTCACGACACCAAAGAAAGGAACAACGTCCTTGTATTGCGGTTGAGAAATGAACTGAGTCAAAATGCTAAGCTGCGGTCAGTAACCATTGAAACGGCCCAACGACGAACTCACCGAATGTAGTCCAAAGTTCGTTGCGCGTTGGCAAGACCCATTGGACCATTCAAAAAGTTGATTCCATGGGCAAGACGACCCGAGTGATTCCAAGCGTTCTGACTACCAGGGACAGCGTGCAGATCCAAGTTGATGCGAAGACCATACTTGCGTGCCCATCGGATGGCCTTGAGGAAGTATTTCCAGCAGACCTTGGGCAGGAAGGGTTCGCCGGGCCAAACTTCGATCGCCCAGTAGGGGATGGGAATCCGGACCCAATTCAAGCCGGCGGCGGCGATTTGGGCAAAATCTTCTTCAGTCTGGATATGATCGAGTTAGTTACGAATTTGAAAAAGTGGGGCTGGCGTTTACAATGAAAGTCTTGTAGTGTTCCTCCATCAGGCCCTCGAGACCGCCATTTGCCGTATCCTTTGCCATGCATTCACTCAAAGTCCACTCGTCGACAGCAACAATCTGACCTCCAGTGTTGCATCGCTCGTAGAGTGCAGGGGAGATGAAAGGCTCAGTGTTGAGCCAGCCGCCAAGGTTGACACTAATTAAGGACATGAGTCTCGGTCAATTGAAATTGAGCCAATGTACTCACCCATAGATTTTATCAGTGCTGTAGTCCCAGGTTTGGTTGAGAGGTTTTGTCCAGCTGTTCGGGCGCGCGCTGTTGTCGAATGGATCATCAGGATTTTCGACCCAGTATCCCCCAAATTTGTTTGTATAGACCATCGTTCCGCCTTCCGTCAGCTTGACTGTGCTACCGTCACCGCCGGTGATAGGATCCTGACTCTTTCCGCCTCCGCCTCCTCCACTGCTTCCACCGCCACTGCCTCCACCACTGCCGCCATTACTACTTCCACTTCCATTACTCGACCCGCTCTCGCTAGAGAGCATGTTGGGCTTGATAAATTTGAAGTAGACTGGTATAAGAACCCCAAGAGCAATAAGGAGAATGATCAGGATGATGACTCCACATCGAAACAAGGAATTTCCTTTTTTCTTGGCCGGTGTCGCGTATTCACTTTTGTCAAGTCCACGAGACTGGCCCATAGGCGACATGGGAACGTCTCCTTCCTTGAAGCCGGCAGTGCTGGCATAAGGGTCGTCGCGGTATCCCGATGGAGCAGAGCCACCTAGGAATGTTGTGCTCCCGCTGGGGGTACCAGGCATATACGCCGAATCGCGGTAGGGGGAGCCAGTACCGTAGGAGACGATACTATTACGCGGCTCTGGGTCGCCATATCCACCGAGGGCACGAGGTTCAGGCAATGGGCCATCGTCCCGAAGGTTATAGTACGAGCCGGATGGCTGGGGCGAGGGAGGTGCGTGCAGAGGCTGCGACTCCAAGTGGTAAGATGAGCCTGCAGCTGAGTGCGCGTATGGAGACTGAGCTGGGTGCAAGGGGTCGTAGTGCGCCATGGTGGCCGCTCAGTTGAAGTAAGTCGCGTCTGAAAAAGCGGGGGAAAGTATTATTATCAGATGGTTGGTCGTGCTGAAAAAACCGCGTACCTGATTTGACACTCTTCGGCTCTGCTGTACGGCTGGTTGAAGATATAATTAATAAGAACAAAAAGAGGGGGCCAGTCGTTGGGCCAGAAAATGGCAAGAGAGCGAGCAGGTAAGGAGAGAAGAGGGAGGGAGAGTGAGTTGTAAAACAGCAAGGTTGAACGAGCTCTTTGAACTAATTCTAAATTCCACGCTAGGACAAATACGGTCTTCTAACACAGCCATCTGCTTCCGCACCGACACCAAGGTTAGATCTGACACCATAAATGGCGGCCTCATCAACATATTGGCTAGCGTACCTATGATGTTCCTTGGCTAACCTTACTGCATATTTAAATTTTCTGTTCATTCTGAAGCCACGTAGAAAACTTCAAGCTCTGGTCTCACGCATAGACCAGTATTGTCCGACAAGTCCCCCGACGTGGATTTGGCGATTTGGCGGCGGCTGACAGGTTAACTCTTCTCCGCTTTACTGAAAGACATCAAACGCGGTTGTATGATCACGTGCTCGTGTTCCATCTATGCTCAGAACAACCAATCCGCTAGAGTTCACAATAGACATACTCGGGAAATGCCTCTACAATTGTTTCTCTGCTGGTACCTTGTTAATGATACGCCGCACACGTTCTTGAGGCTGAGCGGCTGAGCATCTGCTCATGCCGAATCGAGCGAATACACGTGGTTCGGCCGAGATTACATATTAAACCCCTCACTCGTTTGATCCTGTCCACAAAGACGAATTATCCACAAACGAGTGTCACCATAGTCAAGTGCTGTTATCTAGGAAAGGAAACTCTTTGTGATGTCTCAAAACACCGCATACAAAGTGATTAGTGCCGTCAGGGCTACAAATTTGCCACCGTCAGTATCAGCGATCACCTATCATCCAAACCCGAAACTGAAAATTATGCGTCATGACTCGAATAGTATTCCTATGGTCACCAAATGGGGGTCTGAGTACAAGGACCCAGGTTCAAAACCTCTTATCAACCTTTCACAGGGATCACCCGGAGAACAACCGCACCCCTCGCTAATCGAACGGTTAAGCAAAGTTGTACAGAGTCCCGTCGCGCAGCAAGGTGATACCACCATCTCTGGAGGCTCGGATAGCGCCGCATATGGGAACGTGCGTGGGGATGTGGCCATGCGGATAGCCCTGGTTGGGGAGATGAAGTATGTGTACGGAGGAAAGGATAAACTCGATGTAGACGTTCAAGTTGAAGATATCGCCCTAACGGCAGGGTGCAATGCGGCGTTCATGGCCGCCGTGATGGTGGTTGCAGAGCGAGGAGACGAGGTTATACTGCCCGTGCCTTGGTGGGTTGTGGAATCAACCAGGGGTAGATGCCACTTACATATTACTCTCTATTGAGTTCAGGTATTTCAATAATGAGTAAGTTCGTTGGTGCAAAATCCTCACGCCAGTATTTTCATTATGGAATTTAGGATGACATTGCGTATACTTGGCATCGAACCCGTGGGACTTCCTGTATCTGCCGAGAGTGGATTCTTGCCTAGTGTCGAACAAGGCGAATCATTGATTAACCCTCGCACAAAAGCCATCGTACTTGTTTCTCCAAACAACCCAGTAAGTCTCAGTATAGCGTTTCAGTCAATTGAACCCTATTTTGACTGAATTCACATAGTCAGGTATTACATACCCCACATCGACTATAAGAGCTTTTGCAGATCTTGCGGTCAAACATAAAATCGCATTGATCATCGATGAGACCTACCGTGATTTCGTAACACCCGGGCCTCCGCACGATTTATTTACTCCAAAGGACAACTGGAGCTGGCGTTCTAATGTCATTCACCTGTTCTCGTTCTCCAAAAGCTATCGTGTTCCAGGACACAGGCTTGGCGCATTGGTGGCAGACAAGAGCGTAGTCGATGAAGTCAAAAAGGTTCTTGATTGTATACAAGTAAGTGCACACTACTTTCTTTTATTTACACCGGTAAAACGACCTATCGGGTGCCCTGTCAGATTTGCCCAGCGCGTGCACTGCAACTAGCACTCGCGCCTCTCCTGCCAAGTCTACGTCAAGATCTCGCTGAGCAGTCGGCCGAGTTTTCCAAGCGACATCAGGTGTTCCGTGACACGCTCAAGGGGTCTGAATGGGAGATTGGAGCATCTGGTGCCTATTTTGCGATTCTCAAGCATCCGTTCAAGGGCGTATCCAATGTTGAGATTTCCAGACGACTAGCTTCCGAGTGTGGTGTTGTTGTGAGTTGTCATTTGCTAAAGCTATTCGGGTCTAAACTAGGTTGGTAGGTACTGCCTCTCACGGGATTCGTTCCTTCGAGTGATTCGTCGTGGGACAGCTGGTTGCGTGTGTCTGTTGCTAATGTAGGAGAGGAAATGATATACGAAGCAGCTACTCGAATACGCGATTCGGGCAAGGCGCTGGGGTACGAATAGCTAGGGAATCAATGAATGCACTACCGTCTTGGTAGGCTGCACAGCGTAAAGAAATGGTTTTAGAATCAGAGGGCAGAACGGCTCAGCTTCGAGTTGTGTCTGATCTACCTTGTTACAGTAAAGTCCCCATTGGCGGTACACTCCTGTATCTGGACATAACTCTGAATGTTGTTAGGCAATGGAAGGTGTTGATGATTGTCCATGTGGGCCACAATACACGACTGCGGTAATCCTTTGAGGATTGAGAGGGTCTCTATATACACCATCGACATCTTATGAATTTGAGTTTCGTAGACTTGGCACAGTAAACTATATTTATCAGAGAAAGAAATTAAAGACTTGGAATTCAGAAAACATGTTAAAAGTAGGGGCGTGTGAATACGACAGCACCGGGCCATCAAGGGTAAGCTATTAGTATGGGAGTGGAAGGTACACTGGACTGCCTATACATATCTATCTACTATCGGGGGGAGGCCAGAGCAACGGATTGAATCAGACAATGTCCTAGAATACGAGAGTAAGCCGTAATGGGTTCATCGACTAACATCTCTGATTATGGCATTCAGAAATGACTCGGGACCGGTCCGCCCGGTCGTTCGCGTCTCACGTGTATGAATTGTATAAATCCTTACTTCTGACGATCACCGGCTGTCCGAGCACTGCTTCTCAACTTGCTGCGTATGTGCATAATTGGTCGCTCGTGCACAGCTCGTTTGCTGAAAAAATGAAACACATCGCCCATCCGGTGCAAACGTTTCGGCACCACCCTCTTCGGCATAATTTGGGATGACGATACTCACGCTTGTCTCCACACCCTTTCGTTATCGTCATTGGCTAGCGCTCGTGTATTACGAGATTCGGTGCTGATTAAGCGATTGTACCTAATGGTACTTGATTGACGCTGATCAAAATATAAACAAGGCTCATTTCTTTAGACCATATCACTCCCCCACACCGTTCCTCTCCCGACTGTACCTATACGAATGAACAGCCGATACTCTTACCAGAGTGCGCCTTATGGGCAACAACAACAACAGCAATTTCAACCTGGCCGCCAGCCCACGATGAGACCTGCGGGAGGCCCTGCTGGGTTTGTCGGCGCAGGACCCAATCCCCGGCCCCCTCAAGGAGCAGACCCTCAGTACGTGCTAATCAACACATATTTCTAGCCGAACTTGGCTCATCGCATATCCCTCGCAGACTCTGGAACTGGTTCATAACCGTCGATGAAGATAGGTCTGGCCAGATCACCGCCACCGAACTGCAGAGGGCGCTTGTGAACGGAAACTGGAGTCCATTCGACCTGGACACGACCAAGATGCTCATGGGAATCTTTGTGAGTCGTATAGAATTGCCCCCCTTGCCCTGCGTTAGTTCCGGAGTGAGCTGACTGCTTTCGGTTGGCTCAGGACGTGGACCACAGTGGATCGATAAGTTTCAACGAATTTGCTGGATTATGGAAATACATTGCTGACTGGCAAAAGTAAGTCCAATATGCCGGCACCATGATGTAAACTTTAGGAATCTGACGGATGCTTGGTGTCTTGTAGCGTCTTCCGCCATTTCGACTCTGACAACTCTGGCACGATCGAGGGACATGAGCTGGCCAATGCTCTGCGCCAATTTGGTTACAATCTTTCGCCTCAATTAATTAGTCTCATCGCCACCAAATACTGTAAGTTGTATTAATGGGCGGTATTGCATTTTATCTAACGGTTATCCAACGCAGCCGCTCTGCCTGTGTCCACAGCCCCAGGCGCCCCGCCCCCAGGCATCTCGTTTGACCGCTTTGTCCGAGCATGTGTGGCGATAAAGACCCTCACCGAGGCTTTCCAGCGCCTCGACACTGATCGGGATGGATGGATTCAGATCAATTACGACACCTTCCTTTCGGTGAGTTGAACCTTTTTAGGCCACAAACAACAAAACTAATGGGTCCATTAATAAAATTAGACAATGTTGAGCGCACCATGACACGATATGCCACGATGATTGAAACGACTTAAACTTTTGTCCCATTATTTAAATTGAATTCTCTACTCTTTTGATAGTGATGTACTATGTTAGTAGTTTACCATATTCAGTCACCTTGTATTCGTCGCCCAAATATCTTCTGGTTTAGAGAGTGTACTGGATCTTTGCGAACTGAACCGCCAGCTGAGCAATGTTATAGTTTGGATCTTCCTTCAGACTGCGGGTTCGGGACTTTATTTTCACTGCCTAGCAGTTCAATGCCCAGGAGTTGTTGAAGTTCCTGGACGGCTTTGCGGGATCCTCCGATAGGAACGTCTAGGTAATGGAAGAAGTAACAATGAAGGATGAGTTGACGGGAAGACGGTCACACTCACGTATCGTCTTCATCCCCAATGCCTGAGCGGTTTTCAAGTTTCTAAATACGAAAAGGTTCAACTCGGCTCCAAACAGATGGATGTGACATACAGGCCCAAGTCATCCAGGAACACGACTTCTTCGGGGTTGACGCCGTTCACTTTACACGCATACTGGTAAATACCAGGCTCGGGCTTCCTGTTCACACCGAGTCAATACGAGCCAAATATCGCAATCGCCAGGTTAAACTGTATCGGCCTACCTTGACCCAACGACGCTACTATCAACAAAATCGTCAAACAGAGCTCGAATCTTTGGTCCGCCTGGACCCCCGGTGCTCTCTCCCCAACCCAAGAACTCAAGCTCGGCTTCTGGAGAGAACTTGTGTGCTCCTTGTTTTGAAGGAGGAGTATCCCGAATGCGCTCGTATTGAGCTGAATAGTTGTTTGTCAAAGCAACAATTTTAAACTGCTTAGTTTCTCGAAGCTTGTGTATTGCACCCAGGATGTAAGGGTCAAACTCAGTGGACCTCATCATTCTTCCAAATAGCTAACGACGTCAGACCTGGATTAGTGATTCAGTCTGACAAGCTTCGAAGGTGCTTGCCTCTCTTCCATCTACTTTCACAGATTCTGGAAGTGTTGGTGCATCTAGACCGAGATCAAGTAGCCGACCCTTGAACTGACGAGGAATATGACTCTCACCTACATTTTTAGACTGGCACCACTCGCGATAGTATTGATTTCCCAATCCAGTATCGCTCAGTTCTTGTCCGAACAAAGTGTAGAAAGGGTATAGCTCAAGTTCGCCCCTTTCGAAACGTTGCCATGCGCCTCCTTTTCCTGAATTTGGCCCAGGTGAGTGAGAACCCACTCGACAAACGAGGACGGCTATGACTTGCCTCGTCTAGTGATGATGACGTTTATCCAGTCTTTTGGGAGTCCCTTTTCGCGTTCGTATGCGTGTATGGCTATCAAAGGCGATTTAATCACCACTCCACCAATGTCGAAGAAGACAGCTTTGATAGGTGAAGTAGCCTTTGTGGTGCTCATAATGGCTCGCGATCGGTAGTCTCAGGTCAGAGTAATGATATGATATCTTAGTGAGATTCAGCAAGATATAGCCGCAATTTCCGAAGTCTATGGGTAGTAGTCAATTGCAGAGCGTTTCTGAGTTAGTGCGCGGTGGCAGGCGGATGGATGTTGCCGGGTGAAAGTTAGCCGGTGAACCCGATTTGGTTCGATACATATAGTATTAAATACGAGTAAATTTAAATAATCATACTTGATCAACGCGCGATCATCAGCAGGAAAACGAAATACCACTTTGTATTGCTCTTTGCCTCCATATTTTTCGAGACTACTCAACAACGTCGTTTCCCACCTAGCTCGTCGCTATTGTGCTTGTACCTTGCCAAAGATTCCTGTCTTTAATCAGTACTACTCCGACTCAACAGAACTTCGCCGCAAGCGTCGGTCTGAATATGGTACCTGGTCCTCTCTTGTGGATTAATTCACCTCCCAGACATACTGCTACAGCTAATCAAGCTTCTAAAGGCATTAAAACGCTCTCATACTTGTCTCCGCATCTGGCAGCTCCAGCTAAGCGGCCCGGGGACGAACTTGAAAACAGTACTCCGCTCCTCGTGTGCTTGGAAGCTCCCCGGATGGCTGTATTGTTATTGAGCCAATTGGGTTGATCCCCGTAGAGGTATACTTAGCGGGGGAAAGCATAAGCACCTATACGCCATGTTTATTGTTGAGATCAAGTGCAGCCTCAAACGAATGGGAGATACAAATCGACTTTCTATTGAGATCATCCGATGGACTCGTTGTTACTGTATGGTATGTCGGTAGCACACGTAATGATTTATATTATTGATCGAATAATACTATTTTAAGTGGATTTAGACTCTCGTCAGGCTGTACGGCCTACCGATTTAGTAAGGCTAACTTGCGAGAGGCCGCGTTTTGACCAAAACCAGCATACACGCGGACAAGGTTACGTCTGCATGCAGCGGTAACTCTTTCGTTTCATCGGGACTCCTGGTTGGCCGGCGGCGGACGACTGGCTGAAAGCGCTCTCTTTGTTACCCAAATACCACGAGTAATTAATTGGAGGGATACCGTATACTTACTGTCAGGCAGATACAATGACTAGCCAAGGGCGTGAATCAACGCCCAAGGAGTGTATATAAGAAGTCCCAAGACAGTTTTTCCCCACTGGCTTACCATGGCTCTCTCACAGGAATCATCGCATCACCGGTCCAGCTCTAATATAACCTCAATTCGTACCAATAGCGATCTTCCACCTTTTCGGTCCTTTCCTGCTGCCCAAGACGGTTGCTTGTCCAATCCAGCTACTGGAAGGAGGCCATCCCCAAAGGGGTCGGATATAAATTATGGAACCCAGCGCCACCAAGCCACAGATAATGGGAGTATACATAACTTAATTCATTCCAGCTCGGCATGCGGAGAGCGGCAGCGTGTAGCTTGTTTGCCCGAGTTCACACCCTTCCCGTCAGCGCCACCAAGTCATCGCTATGCACCCCCAGAAGGACTCAGGGCTGTACAGCCACAGCCAATTCCTCTACCTGAATATGCCATCCAGACAAACGTTAGTTGTCCGCCAGTCTCTCCCCTTGATGCTATCCAATATCCAAGGCAAGTTTTAAAATCACAAAAAGAGGGTGGTCATGTCGATCTCATGATATTTATAGTGAGATTTTGCCCGTTCGGTCATGCAATTCGTGCCTATCCCCGGCCCTATTGACGCCACGGTGGCCTTATGTGTGCGAATATTGCGACTCTAAGTCTGCGCAAACTCACGACCCAAAGAACACTCAAGGACTCATCATTTGAGTAATTATACCCGGTAGTTAATGTGTACACCGGAGCACCGGAAGTGCATTAGCAGTAACACATTGAGATGAAATATATCCACCCCTATATGACCTTTCTGTGCGTTCAAGTTTCTTGATTATGTACTTTTTGATTTGTTCACAAAATACGTACATTTGTCTCATTCCCTCTCCTCTGTGTGCCCAATTGTCTTTTCAAGGCAGTGAATTCCCTCTATACTTTCACTGTTTTCATTCTTAATGTCAATCTAGTGATCTATGGCTCGCAAATCACCAGCGCCCCCGCTTTCTCTTAAGCATGCATACATTTGCCAAGTGCAGACCATAGGAAAGGATAAGTATCTGACATGCGCCTTTATATTGGTGTAATCCTGTCGCCATCGGGTTGTTGCCAAACCTTTTTCGGTCTTCGCACGCACTAGAAGGATTCAACTAGTTTCACTGCCGAGGATTTGCCCACCTTTGCTTTTATTTTTACTTTTCACGTGTTTGACAGTACGACATCCTGAATAGTCAGGCTAAGTGCGAAGGAGCCCTTTGGAACACAAAATAACAACGCTCTGATATCTACATAAAGACAACTTATTCTGCTTATCAATTCACCTGGGAAGACATATTTTCAATCTTTTGGATCCCCTCCCAGTGCCTTTTCCACCTCCCTCCCTGCCATTCAAATATTTTCTTCAGGTAAGACGAATCCTCTCCCTCTATACTTTTGACCCAGTGAATCAGGCCCCCAAGCGCAAAATCGATGAAGGAAACAGTGTGTCCCGTGATAAACGGTCCAGCATCCTTGGTTCCGTCATTGAGCTCTGCAGATTTACTAAGGGAAGAAAACTTTTCCTCCGCCTCGGCCCATTTCTGGGAAATCACATCATCCGGGTATGGTTCAAGCATATGCCCTCTTGTGCGCTTCAGATACTCGACTGATCGAGCATCAAAGAGGTGAAGCATCCGTGGCATAATGGTCAACCTTATATTAGAAACGGTGGCCGGGTAATATTGTGTTGTAAGTATATGCTGAAGAGAGCGAGTCCCGGGCGCAAAAATTGCAGGATACGTAGGAGTGGGATATTTATCATCTAGGTATACTGCAATTTCGAACGAGTCTGCAACATAGGTTGGTTTACCGTCTGGATGACTTGATGGATCCGCAATCACTACCAGACCCAATCAAGATAAATTCATTCCTGTCAATTAGTAGAATAAGTGTTCACCTGGTAGTGTATAGTAGGGAAAAGTGTTTGATACTGGGGCTACGCCTAATGCCTTCATCTTGGGTTCGATATCGGGGTATGCAACATACTCAATACGATATGGTAGCCCCTTGTAATTCAGAGATAACCTGCGTGACCAGTTGTTGTGTTGATAACGTGCACTGTGATAGAGAAATATACCTTGTTCTATATGGATTTGGAGACCATGAAGCACCGTTGACGTTGGGAATATCATAAAGGATGATTGGATTCTCTTTGGTAGCGGCCATAATGGCGGGAACTTTAGGGGCCGTTGATCTAAGTACACTGATCCGGAGTATTTATAGCAGCATCAAACCACGGATATCCGGCAGATTTGATAGGAAGGGACTGACTGATCATTCTCAACCACCCACGCAGACTCTTCAGATGACGGAGAAATCAGACCGTTTGACAAAGCCTTATCCACTCTGCAATGAGATCATAGTGCTGATGACTCAAACCTGTCCTCTATGATCCGGCCGGGAGAACTGGAATGTTCTGCTATCATCAACTATGGGTAGTCCAGATGCCAGCAGGTGCTCCGTAGTGAGTTGTTCTGAAAGTTGGGCATCTTTCTGAAGTTCCGTGATCAATATAATGAGAGTTTATTGTTTCATAGCCGTTGTATAGTAGATGTCAACTGTGCGAGGCGCCAGGATAGAGCTATAGATAGATTAAGTTGCGTGCAATATAATCAAATATATGCATGGTGTAGAAGCTAAAGACAAGGCACCAGCCTTCAGAGGCAAATGAATGCAACATTGCGCAGCTTTACTATGGTAACATGCTTGACCGGCCTGTCGCCAGGAGCAGTCGCTATTTTGATTAATGATACGACATAACAGGATATTTGAACTGGGTAGAGCATCTGAACGCAAAAGTCTGCAGTTATGCGCCGTCTTTGGCGACAAATGCCTATCCCAAATTGATCTCGATGGTGATACCGCACGGTGAACCCCAAGAGTACAAAAAATCCGCATAAGGTTCAGATTTTCCAGACATCCGCACTTTTGGGGTCGACAGTGGCGATCAGGTTCCTCATTAATAGTTATCCCAGCGGCTGATGAATTTGCGATCGTACTGGCATCTGAATAACAAACGGGAATTGGAGTGAATCTACTGTAAACAACGCTCTGAATCTGTTTTGGATTGCATATTCGCAGCTAAGTGGTTCACAATGAGTCATTTTCTGCCCTTGGGTGCTCGCTCAAGCTCGTCCGATAGTGCATGTATCTGCTGTAACGAAGAACCTCATTGATCACTGAAGTACATAATACAACGCCATACACAAGAAGCCCGTGCACCGCCGGGCAAAGAGTTCCTGATAATTACGGTGTGAATCATCCCCACTAAAGTAGCTCTTTGGGCCCTGGTGACTCTCAACGATGGGAACGCAATCGTCACTAATTTAATCAGTGCTTGCCGCGGTATGTCTAGTATCAGTTAGAAGACGTGTCTTCTGCCGCCGGGAACATAACAACATATATTGATCGAATCCCCGAAAGGAAACTAAAAGTTGCGCTTGAGGGTGATCCAAGGAGACACGGGGTATTCTAAGGTTCGTGTACGGCAGTAGATAGACAAGCTTCAGATCCTACTCAGTTGAAATCGACGGGAAATTCCGGACGTAACAAACAGGAACGCAGTCGTGGACAACCACGAAACACTATTAAAAAGAGCGGGTCGATGCTTCGAGCTGCTCAGCTAGCACAAAAAGCGACACACCTTACTCTTTGATCTATGGCGGTAGATGACTCAAAGCTAGAAGCAGGCCATATATTTGGTCTAACTATGTTTCATTGTGTATTGCAAGGTTCGTCAGAATCTATCGAATGATCCCGGACATAACGCTGAACCGATATTATTGTAGGCGCGCTGTTGACCACCATGTGCAGCGCACTTGTGTCCAGACCATGTGATAAGATCTGGCTTAGATTATACATGGTAGCGGTCAATATCATTGCGCTACTACAAACTGTAGTCCATGTTACGCAAGGCTTCTGCAGCCTTGCAGGACACCCGCCGCGCCGTTGGGTGGGTTGGTCGTTTTAAGTCGTGGTTTGTACAAAGCTAATATTTAGTGACCGTAGCTTGAGGTGTTGGTTCCCAGGTTAACCCCTGTTCTATGTGCTACGACACAGATGTTCTTTATCCGTCGATGCTGGCGGATATTCGAGAAAAGGTGGATACCTATGATCCCCTTTGGTGCCCTATGGATCGCAGCTTTTGTTCCAGGAGTTTGTCTTGTGGGTAAAATGGCTAGATAAGCGTTATAGAGTAACTGGAAACACATGCTGTAGGGCGCATATGCATATCCTTTGGTATCGATTGCAACAAACGAACTCGTCAAGGTGAGCTTTGAGTACATTCAAGGCGGTGGTCAAACACCAATTCTTACCCTCCCTGTGCAAATACAGTTGAAGGTTCACTGTGAGTGTTTACTACTAGCTATATAGTCAGGTGTCTAAACTGGAGCCGATTGCGATACACAGTTGCAATATGGATATTTTGTTCTTTCTGTTTGGACCTGGTAATGACTTCCACCAGTAAGCATCCACTGGTCGTTCTGGGCTCCTATTTACCATGAGATACCCCAGCCGTGGCCTACTTATGGAATACACGAACTAGTGGGTACCTATTGATGTGTGTGCACAATTTATTTCTACTAAAGCGTCCATCCAGTTTCGAAAGAATACTCAAACGTGTTCTTAATCGTCTGGGCAGTTATGTGGGTCAGTAACTTTGACAAAATTTGCCCGGGTTTGTACGAGGCTGTGATTAACACTGACTTGTGCAGACATCTGCTGCCCCACCACTTATCCTGATGGCTATTGCCATTATTGACGAGTACATGGTGAGCTTTGATTAAGTCACAGTGCAATACGGACTCAGATTACGTTCTCCAGGTCAAGGGATCTTCGAATCCTGCCTTTATTATCACCGTGGAAATTACTGGTCAGTGACTTGGCCTCCCGCTGAACGCGAGTCTATAATCCTTACCCTCGCTCTCAGGAAAATTCTTCTTACTTTCAGTAATGATCAATCTATGCGGGTTTGTATAACTTCGTTGGATGGTTACCTTTTCCTAACGTCTCATGACATATAGGAGAAACCTTGTTCAAGAGAGGTTCAACTTGGTGATGAGCCCTCGGCGCCCTAGATCGTACCCACCCCGTGACCATGATGGCGCAGCTGCGAACGTCATATCGGTGACGATACAACAAGAAAAGGTCAAAATGCCTCTAGCTATCTGCCATTGAACTCCATATCTGATTATGAAGGCTACTAGTTCACCGAGTATGAGCTCAACGAGTGGCCATTTGCGCCCAAGAGCCCAGGAACAAACCTTAATCACAAACGAACCGAAAGTCGGTCGAGCGTGGAGACTAAAACTCCCGATAGCGAACTCACAAGAAATGTTCATAACGAATATACCAAGCGGTCGGAAATCGCCATCGGCATGGATCAGGAGTCTTCCAACGAATCGCATCTCAGCCACCAAGTTTGAGTAATCGAGTGAATCGGGTCCTGGGTATCGATTCCTATCCCTGATCTACAAAAAAAAAGTCTGGGTTTTTGCGAACTTTCCGACTTCCAGAATTAGTCCCCATCACTTTGTATCTATTCATTTAAAAAGACTTGTTCGTTTCGAATAAAGATTCCATCCAGGTTGTCATGCGCATATATACCCACGGGGCGGCCAGTCAGTCATGGCAGGTCCCATCAAACACTCACGTGGTGATGACAACAGGAAATTAATTTACGATCGTCCACCACCCCGGGCGGTCCAAACAAGCGCTGGACGACTGATCATGAACGCCATTTTGAGGACTCGGTTTTGTTCTGCCCGTATACGACCGTCTGTTTTTAGACCTTTACAACATCCTAGATTTTTCTCTCGTACTCAAGTTAAATGTGCCCCTCCTAATAGACCGAACCCTCGGGATGTGTACAAGGCGAGAAATCGGACGCTTTTGATGTATACGACCGCTACCGTGGGTCAATTTCCCAGAAGATGAATCCAAAATTCACTATACGCATGAGAATAGGTGATCACGGCAGTAGGCGCAACCTATGCCGCCGTCCCGCTCTACCGTGCATTCTGCAGCGCAACCGGGTTCGGAGGGATCCCCATGACCGATCGCGACTCGTCCCGGTACAGCGCGGACAGACTCGTTCCGCGAGAAGAAGCGAAACGTATCAAAGTGCATTTTAATGCGGACACTGCGACAGCTTGCCCTGGCAGTTCCAGCCTCAACAGCGGTTTGTGAATGTCTTGCCTGGAGAGACGAGTTTGGCTTTTTATAAAGCCAAGAATACGAGTAAGGATGATATTATTGGTATTGCGACATATAATGTTACCCCGGCCAAGGTATGTCTATGCGCGTGTTAATCGTTTTGGTGGTAGGCCAGCTCAGTTTTGTTCTTTGGGGGGGGGATTAGGTTGCGCCGTATTTTGCCAAGGTCGAGTGTTTCTGCTTCGAGGAGCAAAAATTGATTGCTGGAGAAGAAGTTGATATGCCTTTGTTGTTCTTTATCGATCGGGATATCGTGGACGACCCACTTATGGCGGACGTAGATGATGTGGTGTTATCGTACACGTTCTTCAGGTACGTCGAGTTTACATAATATGTTCACAATAACTGAATATTCATTCAATCGACAGGGCGCGCCGAAACTCTGCTGGACACCTCGAACCAGACGCGCCTCAACAGGTTGTGCTTGAATCGCAAGGATGGGGTGATATTCCGCATGCACCTCCGAAACCTGCCGACTCGACGGCCACGTGAATTCCGAATTGTCTGCTTTCCATCCAATTCAACTCGGTACAACCTCAGCTCAATATTTGTTCACCAAATCCATGAACTTCTTTGTATTCTATTTATTTTGCATTTATTTTTTTCGTATGTGAGCCGAAATGAAATAAGCATCCTGGGCGTGGATCGATTTTCATCCCTTGATGATTCACAGGGGTGAGGGCTGAGGCCAGAAGAAATGTTTCTGATGCGACGTTTGTCGTAACGGACAGATTCGATTTGGAAAAGTCCCCGAGTAGGGGCGCGGTAGGTGGCGCTTCGAGGAACGAGTGTCGGCCTCGTGCTGGTGGTTCTGCATGTAACCACGCTTGTTAACGCACGATTACGGACATAAATAGACATATGGTGCTGAAGGGGGAAACGTGGTAGGTTGTATTGTTTCGGGATGTTAAATTTCGCACATGAAGTTCGATTACTGAGTAAAGGAGTAGTCCTTTGTGTGTGTGATTGCTTGCCTTGATTCTCAACAACCAGAAAGCATTGGGTAGACACAGCAATAATGAGCTAGAATACAAGGGTAGATCTGTGTAAATGCGATTACCGCATGAGTGCGATGCAACCAGCCAAGAACATCTGCTGCGCACCTAGTAAATGCATAGCCAGGTGCTTATTTTCCTCGCTCCTGTTTTTCTAGCAGATCCTTGGCCTCGTTGATTTTACTTGCCAAGTAGGGAGAGCCCCCTCGATCGGGATGGTTGGCAATCATGATGTTGCGATGGGCGTCTTTGAAGCGCTGCTTCACCAATGGACCTTCTCTGCATAGACATTGGGTGTGAATGGGCGGTAGTATCCTGGGAACAAGTGATAACACATACTTGAGACCAAGGATATCCAGCGCCTCTTTCCTATCCATTTTGGCCTTGAAGCCACCTTTGACCCATTCATCGGCGGCACGTTTGCCTCCAATCACACCAGATTTGATAAGCTGGCGACCGACCAAGGCGGCCCCGATGGCACCGAGCCCAATGAGCACAGGAGTAGTCATGGTCCAAGTCAAAGTTAAATAGTTAGGTTTAGCCTGGACCCTGAGCAGATTCTCGTGGGCGCTTATATGGGCCATCGGCTGTGACGGCAGCGATCAGCGTTGGCCAAAGTTGACGTCCACATCTGCCCCTCACTCGGTGTATTATAATTCGGCACATTATAATTCTGCAGACATGCAGACCAGCCAATGGGAGCAGCGCAATGCTGCGTTTGTACCTCCAACACGCATAGTGCATGAACAGCCGCGTGACTTGTCTCCTCCACAGACACCTGGGATGTCACCCTCTCTGGCTCAGCATCAGCAGCACCCGCCAGACTTTAGCGCCCAGCGCCCAGGAGGCCAGAACCGACAGTCTACCGGCTTCTTCTCTGCGTTCTCCCGCACCAAGTCGTCAAGTAGTGGTCAGATATTGAGTCCCCCGGCGACTCCCAATGAGCCGGTTCAACACACTCAAAACAATGTCGATCATCTACCCCCGGGGCCCTGCCCACACAAGCCCAAACACAGCCCGGCCACACCCAGAGCACTCAGATTTCCCCACCACCACACATGGCTCCCTCCCCCATCCGACGGGAACATCTCCCAATCCAGATGCTACTGCTACGGCCAGTCCCCCTGCTCCCTCGCAGCAGCAGCCCTTGCCTAGTCCAGACCAGCCGTTTGCGTTGGGTCCTAATGGCATTCCGCTTCATCCCGAACTGCGGTCCGTTCTGCGTCTCAACTCGGTCCACCAACAAAAGATATACTATTCTGGTCGGCTATCTAAGCGTGTTGAACGTGGAACCGATGGCTCGCGTCCGGCCAAGGACGAAGGTTGGATCGACATTTGGTGCCAATTGGGTGGAGTCACCCTCAGCATATGGAGCATGCGAGCGATTGAGGAGGCAAATGCTCGTGGTGAACAGGTTCCGCCACAGTATATCAATGTTACAGACGCAGTAAGTTTGTTTAATTCGGTTGATGATCACAGGCAGTAACGCGGATCTCCCAGTTTGTTCAAGTTCTTGGTAGTGTTACATTCCCCGCCACGGCCACCTCACCAGCCAAACGATATACCAACGTTTTGACCCTCAATACCGCCGGCTCTAACTTGTTGTTGTTTGTCTGCGAGTCTCCGGCCGCACTCGTCAGCTGGGCCGCTGCCTTGCGTTTGGCCGCATGGGAAAAATCTCGTCTGGAAGAGATCTATACGGCACATCTTCTCCGGATCACTCTTACAGAGAGTCGTGTTTGTGCGTAATTTCTCTGCCGTACAGCCCTTCCAGATAGCTAACGATAGTCCGACTTCGGCGCTTATCAAACTTCTGGACCTTCTGTGTTCCAAACATGGATTCTAACTTTAGGGAAAGAACCACGAACAACGCTCGTCAAGGGCCAACTGGAAGGTTGGGCTCGCGTAAGAGTCGCCGGACAGACCGACTGGAAGCGTTTTGGGTTGTCATCTCAGCTGGCTCATCCAGCTACCAATCCGGTACGCCGGCTGGGCACCAGTCCACTCTCCCTCACCCGAACCAACTCGCAAGGCTCCCCGAATACAACTACGCCTAAGAAGGGCCGTCTGAGTGGACTGTTCTCCAAGTCATCCACCAGCATACCCCGTCCAGTGCGTCTGTGAGCAGCAACAGCCCCGTGGGTGATTTGGCGAACATGCAATTCTTTTCTGGCGCCAAGCCCAAGGAACGCAAACTGCCTGTGCTTAGCGTATCGAGTGTTACGCAGGCGTTTGCTGTATATCCTGAAAGGCCTGATTTGATCACCAGAAGCACGTTGGTCAAGATCGAGGGTCGACTTGGCCGTGAGGAAGGGGCAGGGGCTATCAAAGGCACCGAGGCATGGGTGTTAATTATGCCCGAGGTTGAGAGTGGTCAGCCAGCTGGACCTAGGAAGATGTTAGAGTGGGTTGTCGGTGAGTCTATTCTTACAAATGATTATCTGGACAGGAATTAATTGGGTTATAGCACTTCATGATGCATTCAACTATACGGTCGTCCACAGCAATATTCATTCAATCCTCATCACGTAAATTCGCTCATGTTTGCATATCCTATTGAACCCAACCTCGAGGTGAGTTGATCTCCGCGACGAGCTTGGGAATGTGCAATTGATCTAACTGATCGTATAGCAACTGTTCCTCGAGCGCGAGGGAGCCGAATCTCTTGACCCCCGTGATGATGCCACTCTGTTGTACGAACTCGCTTAACTGGGCTTTTACAAGAGCATGCGCCGCCCGCTTCCACAGGGAACTCCTTCGCCTCAGCCGCCAGCGCAACCCGATATCCCCCAAGCTCAGCCACTTCCGGTGCAGGTCGGCAGCCTGCGACGGGTGGTCGTGGACCCGCGCTCACCCTATTACCGAGCGAAGTGGCACTGGCGAGACCCGGGCCAATACTGCGGGGGATGGCGTTTCGCCCCCAACTGGTCCGCACATGGAAGCAGTGGGGACTAACTCGGGTGTTGAGCTAGGTGCTAGTATTGGCAATGGTATTCTTCCCCAGGGCAGTACTCTTGTCAAGAGCCCGATTGAGGAAGAGGATGAGAATAGGCCATTTGGCCGACCATGGAGCAACAATGGAGGCGCGACCGGTGGTCCGGAGGGCGGTGCTCGTCCGCTAAGCATGGCTTTGGGAGCAGCAAATATCGAAGGTCCCGCTGCAACCGGTGCTGATCCCCACCCACAGGATAACCAACCTGCTGAAACCCAATACAGCCGAAGCCCTCTTGTCAGCCATACTCCCACGAATCCACCGAGTACCACGGCATCTGGATTCACGAGCGCTTGCAGTCATAATGTCACGAACACTACGGCTACAGGATACAGTTCGCCCGATATGCGTCTTGGGACCGGCATTCCTGAGCCCTCAGCTGTTGATTTGCGCGGTATTGACGTTGAGCATCGAGCCAACCGGCGTCCAACGGATATCCTTACGGAGCTCACTCGAGTGACAGCCCGCATGAAAGCGAGAAACCAAACTTGACGCCCATTCGTACGACAGCGCTTTCTCCTCCACCTCGCGGGACTGAATACCCGGCGACCGGCCAGTCGATCATACCCCCAGGAGCACAACCCGCCCTCCAACCAGCCGTTGCACACCCTCCAGGTGCTCAATCGTTTGAGCGTCATAATGACCAAATTCCCGAGTCACTTCGGTCTCATACCGACATGCCTCCCCCTCCTTCTACCCTCCCCGTTCCTTCACACACCCCTGCATCACAACCCAATCGCCAATCTGCTTCGTCTATCGAAGGATTTATCCCAACTGAAGCTGCACGCTGGATCCTTGATCACCATGGCGAGAATGTTAGTAACCTTGGTTTAACCAACATGAAGCCCAAGGTCCCATTCCTGGACAGAATAGGGCTTGGGTGAGCTCGAGCGAAGACGAGGAAGAAAAGGACCTCCCTCAGAAACCATGGCAGCAAGTACAGGCAAGTGAAAGGTTCTGTTTGGTATATGCGCAGTTGTGGGGAACTGATTCGTCATTGAATTACCTCAGGACTCAACTCCGTCCCCTATTCAGCGTCAATCTACTCCGATGGCGTTTACAGACATGAACATGGGCTCGAGACCCCAGCAACGCGATGACAGGCCAACTTCTCAATTGTATGCATCCCCAAGCCGCCACAATCGAGTCCTTCCCCAGAGTCCCGCCAACATCTTCCGTTACGTCAGCTCGACGGGTCAGGGTTCGCTTCATCCGGGAGCAGAAATCTCGGAAGGAAACCGACAGGTGCACGTGCCCAACCAGTGAAAACCCCGCGTGTCGCAAAAACCGGACACGAAAACAACCGGCGCTGGACAACGACCAACAGCCAGATACCAGCGTTCGAGCTCTGCCTGCTGCTCCTTTACCTCCCAACCCTACGTCCGATTCTCCGGCCGTTCAGTCCCACCACCACCATCTCAATCGCAATCGGCAACCTCAACCACAATCTTTAGAAGATATGGCCGATGATCTTGGCGTCGACGCGCTTGCTGCTCTTTCGTTTGCTGATCGTGACCCATCTACCACCACGCCGAGCCTCAACGCCAGCACTCCAGTGGAAACGAACCCTCGAGAACACCGTCCCCCAACGAGCCAGCTGCTGTACGACCACCGCGTCAACAACCATCAACGCTCGCTCCTCCGTCACAACAGGGTCAGCCTACCGATCATCATTCGCACCTTCGAAACATGCTGCCGAACGAAAGGCCAAGGCCCAGGCCCACCAGGCCGCAGCCGAAGGTGCGATGAAACGCCCTGGACGTGCGAGTGGCAAAAAACCTCGAGCAAGCATGGCTTCTTCCCGAACTGGCGCTTGGGAGTCGTCTGATGAGGAAGAAGATGTCAAGAGCAAGACGAGGACGCGTCAGACGATGAGCCTCTTCGTTCCGGCCCGCCTCTGTTCATGCGCAGACCAACGTGCTTGCTCCTCAGCCACAACAACAACACCGCGGCATGTTCCTCGGTACCGGACACGGATCTACCACGGACTTGCACTCTCAAACTCCTCCTGGCGCTCGTCCACTTCCTTTCTCCCGATTCCCATCAACAGGGTCGTCCCTTGCGCGGGCTACCGGCTCTGCCAGGTTATGCTCCTATGAATGGTTCTACTGATCAGTTTGGTCAAGGCCGTCTTCCTATGGACCCGGTAGCGGTCCCCCAAGTCGTGCTGTATCTCAGGCTTATGATGAAGGTCCTCAACAACCACTCCGCCCCCTCAGGCTCAGATGCTGCAACAGCCGTATCGCGGTACTTACCGCCAGACCATGTGGAATAATGGTCTCGACTCGAACCACCGTAGCGTCAGCCCTGGCCAAAAGGACACATTTGTGCAGATCAACCCGAACGAGACCATGACCAAAGCATTCACTCCCCAAGGTCTTCTTCAAGCTGGTCTTCAAGACAAACACGATCGCTCTGCCAAACGTCAGGAAGAGCTCGCGCGCGAATCGGGTGCTTCGTTGCTCAACGTTCCAACAAGCCGCTCCTCCCAAACTGGTCTTCTCGGTGCCGTTTCCGCCCATGAACGCGACAGGAAACGCGACGGCGGGTTTGGTGCAGTTCTTACTGAACGTGAACGCGAGAAGCGTATGGCCGAGGTCGCCAACGCAAAATTGATGATATGCAGCGCCAGCAGCTTGAGAATGGTCAGATGTATGGAGGCATGAACCCGATGATGGGTATGAATCCTATGATGACCGAATGGGCTGGGTATGAACCCGATGGGCATGATGGGCTTCAACCCGATGATGGGCGGCTTCGACCCTCAACAACAGTTCCAGATGTGGGCCGCACAAACAGCTGCAGCCGAGGCTTACCAACGTGCCATGATGACGTCTCCCAAGCTGGTTCGGTCGCACCTGGCCAGCAAGACGATGGCGCCGCCCCTCGTGTGTGGCGAGTCCTATGCCTGGAATGGGGAATGATGGTGGTATGCCGGGATGATGGGGATGGGTGGCATGCCTGGTATGGGAATGAACGATGATGGGGATGAATCCCATGATGACCGGTATGGTGGCATGAGCGGATTCGGAGGCTCTCCAGTTTGGAGGTATGGGTATGGGTATGCCCAACGGTATGAATCCTATGGGTAGCCCTATGAGCACGGGTGCTCAAACCCCAGCGGTCAACCGCGACGCGGACGACAACCACGCTGGGCAAGCCGCCAGTCCGCTGCGGGGATCGTTAAGCCATGGACTAGATTTCTCTTTGGTTTCCTACGTCATTTCTCGTTTTGTCTTTGTGCATACCCTCTATTCATATACGTGCCTCTCTATGGTCGGACTCGTGATTCGGTTTGATTGCCTCTTGACAAAATTATAATATCATGTGAACACCTTTTTTGGTTTATATAACTCGAGCTTGCTTGCTATACATGTTACTTATGGAGAATCTTTGTTGTCGATACATACGTATGCTCTCAATCTTGATACAGTCTCGGGATCCGAGAGTGATTTGCAAGCTTTTCCCTCCTTGGAGAATAAGATCATTTTTGGTCACTATTGCCGTATGGTCCTATGCAGAACCCATCGGGGTTAATTCTGGTTCGGGGCCGGCATGTCTATGGTCGGACTCGTGATTCGGTTTTGATTGCCTCTTGACAAAATTATAATATCATGTGAACACCTTTTTTTGGTTCTTATATAACTCGAGCTTGCTTGCTATACATGTTACTTATGGAGAATCTTTGTTGTCGATACATACGTATGCTCTCAATCTTGATACAGTCTCGGGATCCCGAGAGTGATTTGCAAGCTTTTTCCCTCCTTGGAGAATAAGATCATTTTTGGTCACTATTGCCGTATGGTCCTATGCAGAACCCATCGGGTTAATTCTGGTTCGGGGCCGGCATGATATGAATCTGCAGCACTTGAATGGCCGACGTCACAGCGATCGTACTCAACTGGGCCCGGCTCGAGAACGTCAAGTCCATTGTCGCTCATCTGTGCGATGAACCATTGCGGACGATCTCAAATGTGATCGTATGGAATAACTCACCCGATAGAATAGATGCCTCTGTGAGTCTCTTTTGATCGCTCCAGGTGGCGTTGATTGACTATGGGGGGTTAGGAGTTTGTCGCAGACGAGAGAGTGAGGATCATAAATTCAGACGTGTTCTTCCAGGCGAGGTTTTTGGCATGTTTAGAGGCCGAGGGAGAATGGTGTTTGGTTCAGGTAGGACCGCGCGATCAGGTTTCTCTGACGCATTCACAGCACTGATAAGGACGACAGGACGACGACTACCTTGTCTCTACCGAATCTATCAAAGCACTTCGCAAATACGCAGGATTATACAACACCAAATACCCAATCCACCTTCTTCCGCCGCACGAACACCTTTCGACCACACTCCGAATACTCGTACATTCTCCTTTACACGTCGCCTCGTTCGCATGGCTCGGTCATGGTACTCTCCTCTCTAAATCGCATGCTCGAGCGTTTATGGAAGTGTTAAAGGCCGAGAGCGCGAACCAAGAACACATCATGCAAATGGCGGATAACTTCTTTTCCGTGCTCTTGAACCGGCGCGCGGACGTATGGGTCGATCGGGGGATGCATTTCGCAGAGGGTCGGGAGGTCGCGTTTACCGTGGGGGCAGAGGGAGATGCGAGGAACTGGTATTATACGGTGCGTCCATGCCCTTTACCAGTACCGATGGAATTAATTCGAGATTAAAAAAGAAGCGTCTTTCTATAGGCGATTGCGGAAAAGTATCTCGAAAGTATCGTCCAGAGGGCCGAGCCCAATGGATATACGGATCTTGAACCGAAAGAAGAAGAAGAAGAGTTGGTTACTCGTTCCCCAGCCAGTACACACGGTCTTTGGTCGACCAATGTCCCGATGTTGCCTCGAAACGTGTTCGAGGCCGGGCGAAACGCGACGGATCTTAGGTCTGCGGATATGACGCGGAGGAGCGCGTTGGGGAAGTGGACGCAAGGCATTATATTCATCATTCGTTTGCGTGTGTCGGGGATGGGCTGGAGCATACAGTCTTTAAAAGTCCGGCTGGTGAGTCCGTTTTCTATTTTTCTATTTTTTTAGAGTGTTTATTGGTTTTGCTTGGGTGTGTTGTAGGTTGTGAAGAAGGTCAATGGCTGTCTTTTGATTTGCTTGAAAAGGTGGAGGTGTCGAGGATTGAAATCGAGTGGACGATCGAGCCAGAGTTTGCACATGAAGTCCAAGACATGAATTACCAAGTTTCAGAGGACGGAGTGTGGATAAATGCGGTCGTACAAGAGTGCACGCGAGTCGAATCCGAGTCGCCAGAGTGGATCAAAGTGTCGACAAGGCTGGACCTAGAGTCCCCGCGGATATTGAATATCGTTCGCGCAAATATTGGTCCTGGGTCTGGATCGGAGCGTCCGGCTTGGGGGGTGGCTGGATGTGCGGTGAGAGTAGTGCCAGAATAAGCCCGCTCTGGAAATTCGGATTAACCTAGTTTATCTGGCTGAGGTTTGCCCTTGTACGGTGCGAGTGTCGGGCCCATGACGTCAAACACGATTATTCTGTATATAGAGATAAAATAGCTGAATAAATACTGGAATAGAAGGCAGCAAAAGAGTGTGCTCGAGAGCAAAGCCGTGTTTTTCGAAATTTATAAACGAGACAGGTGTCGGAAAAATGAAAAAGCATGGTAGGATGGGGACACACAAGCACAAACTGTGGCAGACGTCAAGGCGAGCGCGTCACAAGTACTTAGGACGACCACGACCGACTCGACACGAGTGATAGACACTGATTGGCTGGGATGCTGGACACTATATGCCATCTGGGATGATGGGTCGCGAGCAGGGGATGCAGGGCAATCCAATGCATCCGCAACAGCAGCACATGCTGGGCCAGCCGCACCATCCCCAGCAGCCGCAGCCACACCATCCCATACAGCAGCCACCCCACCCACAGCAGCAGTTTGGCCCACAGCCACAGCAAGGCCCGCCCCCCAATGGCCAGGACATGTCTCTTGCCACCGTGCTTCACTATCTCCAGTCCGAATGGCGCCGCTACGAACGGGAGCGCAACGAATGGGAGATCGAGCGAGCCGAGATGCGCGTGAGTTTACTTGTCTCTTGTCTCCTTCAGGTGACCGACGTGTCCTAGGCGCGTATTGCGCTCCTCGAGGGCGAGAGACGCTCGTTTGACAATCTCAAGATTGATTGGACACGCCGCATAAAGATGCTCGAGTATGCCCTCAAGGTCGAGAGGTGCGTCCAGTATATTTCTATCAATTTGTTCTCACATTGTCCCAGGACAAAACAGTCAACCAGCCCGCGACAGCCCAGTCCAACAAGGTCGCCTCGTTGCGCAAAGAGGACGATCCTGCACCACTCAAGGAGGGAAGTGGGTCCAGTTCGCCACGTAGCGAAGGTACGTGGTCCTGTTATCTCCCATCACGCATATAATTTATCGCAGATCAGATATTCCTTTGCCTCCCGACGCGCGTGCTGGGGTCCTTGCTGGCGGTCAGCCCAACTCGCGACCACAGTCGATTGCCGGTCTCAATGGACTCGCATCTCAGTCCACGGCCAATCTGCTCGGTACAAAGATGACCGGCCGCGATCCCAAGTCGCGTGCGCGCAGCAAAGAGTATCTCAAACAATGTCTACAGGAAGTCAACTACCTCACGTCCCCGCAAGCTGTTAACCCCCTTCCCAACCGTCCATTGGTTTCCCTTGGCCCCAACTCTACGCTTATCAGCACCGGCGCTCAGAATATGGGTCAGCAAGAAGGTCAGCATCACCAACAAGGCAGTATGCAGCAGCAACAACCTCAACATCATATGGCCAACACCAGCCCATCACTGTCGCCCTTCCCAATCTCCCGCCTTTCCCCTCCATGCCAGGGAACGAATCTAACCAGCATGGGGTGGTAATGATACTATCGGGCCCAACGGCCGACCGCGTAAACTTGTTCCAGAGGTCGGAAAGGAGTTTTCGACCTTGAACGGCGGTCTTGAGCCTAGTCTTATGCCCGAAAGCGTTGGTGCACCACGGGATCAGCCTACAGAGATCAAGAACAAGAGTGCTCCAGAATCTGGCGGTCAACCGCCTCAGAGCCAGCCCGACGTACCCACCTCTGCCCAGGAAGAGGAGCCTTTAGCTCCTATTCCTCTCGACGAACCCGAGCAAACCGCAGAACAGGAACCTCAAGTCGAAGAGGTCGAGTCTGCCGAGGAAGCCCCCAGACAACCTGCATCATCGGGAGGTGCTACAGCACTCGCCAATATGTTTGGTGACGCAATCTAGTCACGGCGATTTTCCGTCCGGATGATCGAGGGGAGTGGAAGAGGCAACTGCAAGAGGCACATGATGAAGCTGTGAGAGCTGGAACCGCTGGAAGTGGTCTCGAAAACATCTCATTAAAGGACGAGTTCGATACTGATGATATGGACAACGCGGCAGAAGAGAGCGAAGACAAGACAAAAGTTTGGAAAACTCGCAAGACGCTCAGAAAGTGAGTAGGGCTTGTCGTGCCCGGTTGGAATTTGACCAACGTGTCGTCCAGTCATCTCGATGCGGTCCGGGCCGTGGCCTTCCACCCTAATGAAATGTGCCTGGCTAGCGGTGGTGATGATTTCACAGTCAAGATTTGGAGGCTTGATCCAGCCTCTTTAACGTCCAATTCGTGAGTTCCCGGTCGTACTTTTTTTTTCACGGAATTTTGGCTGAATTTGAGTCGCGCCATCAAGCCGTCAAGCTCAGCAGTCGGTTGACATTGAGCCTCAGCTCACGCTTCGTGGACATACAGCCGCGATTACATGTCTCGTCGCGTCCCCACGAGGACTCTTGTTCTCCGCTTCTATGGATGCGTCCATCCGTATTTGGGCATTCCCTCCCGAGTCCCTGCAGCCGTACGCGCCCTACGACCCGAGCTACTCTCGAGGTGAACTCGTAGGACACACCGACGTAGTTTGGGGCCTGGCCCTCGTCCGGGATGGAACATGGCTCGCAAGCGGCGGTGCAGACGGCATGGTTAAAGTTTGGGAAATCACCGAATCGGGTGGAAATCTTCGACTGACCTGGGGCTACAACGGCGCTGAAGCTGAGGCCGAACCGGAGGCCGAACCCGAGTCGGGAGAGACGATACCGGTCGTGGCCGTCGAGGGTATCAAGAGTGATCTACGCAAAGTTGCGGTGGCGTACGCAAATTGCATAGTCAAGGTGTTTGACATTGAGAATGGCAAAGAATTGGGTTCCCCACTAACTTTTGGCGAACTCGATGTGCACACTGACACGGTCACGATTGTCCATTGATACGATTGGCTTCTCACTTGTCAGCGGCAGTCACGATGGCTCGATCCGATTCTGGGATATCCTAGGTTCCAAGACGTGCGTCCAGGAGATCAACGCCCACCGCGAAAAGAGCAACGAGGGCACGCTCGACGTGGTCTTCCACCCGAGCATGCCATTTATTGCGAGCGCGGGTGCGGACGGGGTAGTCAAAATCTATGCTTCATAATACGCGTCGCAAGAGGGATTTTTTTTGTTACGATTCGTAATGTTGTTTGACGCGCATGTGTAGTTCATAATCAAGGTAGCTGTGTGTTCCAACATTTCTCTGCTGTTGTGTTCAATTCAATCACGATTCCCACCGCCTACCTACCTACCCTACCCCCTCCTGGTTTGTTTCCATATGGCCTTGCAATTTTCCCCAGTGCGGCGGAGAGACGCGGTACATGTATATATTTTATCGTTTTCAAAAATAGTTGATTGTCTGGATATGCTGCGGTTGTTTGTTATTGAAGGAATGAATGCGGCTATAGTCGGATGAATAACTGGTTCCAATAGTATATGGACGTGTGTGGGGCAAATTACATTTCGACTAAGCGCCGGATGGCTCTGGCTGGCAATCGGTAGGTCTGTCGTTCCTGCAGTTGACAGCGAGGTCTTGTCCTCGGCCCAGACCTGATCTTCCTTGTTCTCAGGGCTACTCTTTGCATTTCCTTTGCCCACCTCGCCAGCTCTGGTTTGTTCGGCTCAAGTTTCGTGTCTATCTGGGTGAGATTATTATAATGTAAGTGGACGTCATTACATACTTGGATACGCGTTGGACGAGCAGCAGATAGACGGCCATGCCGCCACCAGAAATTCAGCAAGAAAGCCAAGCGTTTATTTCTTGGTTATCGCTATTCAAACTCTCACGGCCCGTCACTTCGCTCGCCGACCTTGACGATGGAACTGTGCTCTTCGAGGTCCTCTCTCAGGTGTACGTACACGCCATCTCGCTCACTAACCCTCTCCTGACCCCCCTCCCCCCTCTCTCCTACTCCTTTCTAGTGACGAAGAATACTTTCACAATCCACCCCGTTCTCAGTCGTCCGAAAACTGGGTGATCCGCTTTGGTCAGCTCAAACGACTCTTTCGTCTCATCACCCAATACTTTCGACGTCCTCCCCGACAAACAGCCGGCTCGAGTGCCCGACTTGCAGGCCATCGCCCAGAACCACGATGTCGTCCAGACCCTCGCGCTTTGCCGACTGACCATCGCGATTTCGGTCCAGAGCAAGAAGAACTCGGAGGTCATTGCCGGGATTCAAAAGTTGCCGCAGACGGAGCAGAGGTCGATCATGACTGCTATTGAAAAGGTGCGTCTGCGCGTGTATTTTCCTTTTCTTTTCTTTTTATGTGGTCTGGGCGATGGGCTTAATTTGGGCGTGCTGGGTGGTTAGGTCATGTCGAGGTTTACGGAACAGGAGCGTCGTGCGGGGGATACAACTATGACCGAGTGAGTGGGTCGTCGATTCTGGTTTTACATTTTATATTGATTTTACATTTTTCTTTCTTACGTTGGTCAGCGATGATCATTATTACCAGATGCAATTAGAACGTAGTCGGGCGCTGGCTGAAAAAGAGACTCTGGAGAAAGTATACCAGCAACTTTTGGAGGAGCATAGGAGGCTGCAGACTGGCTATGTACGTCGGATTTCATATAGATTCTTGTCTCTTTTTATTAATGTGTTTGTTGGCAGGACGACGCTATCGCTGAAAAGGACGAATTGACATCCAGTGTAAGGGATATGCGAAGGCAAATGGACGACCGCCGTCAAGACAAGTCCGACGGCATAATGCGTGCAGAGATAGAGCGACTGCGCGCCGAGCTGTGGGTATGACTCCTCAATTGGTCGGGATTAAACTTTATATGTCTGTTTTTATTAGACAAAAGACCGAGGAGAATTTGAGTACGGCTGAAACGGAGGCTGAGCGACAGACTTCGGTCGTGAACGATCTGACGCGCCGGGTGAGCTCTAATTGGTTCGAATTTTATTTGCCTTTGATCTGAAGGTGTGGTGATTTAGGTCGAGGAGTTGCAGGCCAAAGCCGACGAGGCGGCAAGGCTCAAGGACCAGGTTGACGAGTACGTATTGGGTATCATTATGATAATTTAGGTGTTGAACATTTGATAGGTACCGCCATGCTGCTGAAAAGTTGCACAAGACTGAGAATGTAATGGAAAAATACAAAAAGAAATTGGAGGAGAGTGCCGACCTCAGACGCACAGTCAAGGTAACGCAAAGGCGTAAATGTCGAGCTAAGTTTTGTTAACCGTAATGGCAGAGCCTGGAAGAGCAAAACGCAACCTTGGTTGACAAGAACGCTGCGCTCGAAGAGGAAAACCGTAAAGTGGCCGCATACAAGCCCCTGATGGAATCGTACAAAACTCAGATTTCCGAACTTGAGAGCAAGGTTTCTCAACGCAACGCCGATATCGAGGGAGTGAAGTTTGAATTATCTCAGTCTCAGTCTCGACTGCGCCAGGCAATGGAAGAGCGGGCAAAAGATAGCGAAGCCCTCGAGCTTTACCAGGAACGCGTCCGGGAACTCGAGTTGGCAGCCGTCCCGAGACCCCGTATTCGCACTGCTAGTACCGATGATGTTTCAGTCCCTGTTTCGGAGCCTCAGACCCCGGCTTTACCGATAACTCCTGGCGACGATCTGGACACCACAGCCAGAGGCTTGGGCGGAGAGCTCAATGACGCGCTTACTGGAACGACCATGACGGATCTAAAGCTCCAAATCCGCGCCTTGAAGCGTGATTTGGAAGCTGCGCGAGCAGGTGGCGAAGAGCAGAGTAGGATATTGGTTCTCGAGAGCTTACTTGAAGATTCCCAACGCATGAAATCACGGTACGAGGAGGACTATCTTACTGCTCATCGTGAGAAATTGGCTCTTCAGGCTCAACTAGAGGAAATTCGAAGCGGAAAGGCCGTTGGTGATGGGTGGGTAGTGATACTCTTATGAGGTTATAGTTGCTAATCCCTTTGTAGACCCGAGGCCGCTATCGCCTTGCGTCAGAGGCTGAACGAGACTATTGAACAGCTTGATACGCTCAGAAAGGAGCACGCTGAGCTTCAAGTCAAGTTTGAAACCCAGTTCAGAGATCTTACAATTGCCAAGTCTGATCGTACGTACTTTCTTCGTCCCTTTTCTTCGGCTGCTGAGATACTTTACAGTGAACCTTGTGAACAAGGACCAGCTCGAAATCCTTACTACCCTTCGCGAATCGGTCAACGAAGACAAAGCAGCGTTGGAGTCCGAAGCGGAGCGCCTCAAGGGACAAATAGTCGAGTTGAAGGACAAGAACAAGATGCAACTCGAGCAGGTAAACGCTCTCCTCATGGAGAAGATTTCCCTGCAAAACGAAGGGATCGGTCAACGTGAGAAGATGCTTGAGCGTGAGCGCCACTTTGGGTGCGTTTCTCGCAGCGACCGTGATCTGAATTTGCGCTGGGCGGTCGATGTATACCCTGTGCGCTAACGTATTTGTACATTGACAGGGATCTACGAGCGAGTCTGGGAGGAAAGGAGCTACCAGAGGAGGCCAAGGCCAAGTTTTTGGCTCTTCACGAGGAGATGGTTCAGCTCAAAGAGCAACTCAAGACTTTGCAGGAGAAGTACCAGAAAGCTCGCGCAGTAAGTTTTCCATGGTTTTGCCGATGAACTTGTAGTGCTAAGTGTGTTTGCTTTTTTCAAGTTCATCAAAGACCAAGACAAGTTGTTCAAGGAGCAAAACAAATCGTCTGGAGGCCCAGTGAGTGAATTGGCACGTATCTTTGGTTCGTCATTGAGTGTCTCTGGTCAGGCTACCTTCGAGGAAGCGGAGAATCACAGGTCGCAGATGAAGATACTGGAAGAAGAAGTGGAGCGCTACAAGGTTGGTGCACAGCTCGCCTGGCGTGCTTGTATGCTAACTCGATATGTACCTTTTCAGCGACTGCTCAGGGAAGCGGTCCAAAGGTATCAACAAGAGCAAACGCTCATGCTGGGTATCATTCAGCGACACGGCATGAATGTTACTCGCGGCCACCTCAAGCAGCCTCAACGCGCCGCGCCATCGAGTTGGCTCGGACAGCAGCGGAAGAATGTTAGTGACCTCTCAGCCCGCCCAATCTACCACTAACACTATTCACATATAGATTGGACAATCATTGGTGAGCTGGGGTCGTAACCTTGGTAAACCTCTCGTACTCAAATGAACAATCTAAATTACAGCAGCGGCACTAGTTACTTCCACATTCACTTCTTTCTTAACGCTTCCTCATGATCATTTATACCTCTGTCATTCTAGCGTACTTTTGACTATGTCCTTGCTAGTGTTTCCAGGATGATATTTATACTGTAGGGAATAAATATTGTATACGTCGTGCATGTCCTTGCGGGATCACATGAGAACCTCCTATTTAATGCCGAGTCGGCACCCCCTAAACACCCCGATCCCCTTTCCGGGCTTTATTTATTCTCTACGATTCTACTTCAAGCTCTGACGCCTTCTTTCTTTCCCTCGTCGCTCTTTATCATCCAGTAGATCTTACGATATGATTTTACTTCCTTTAACACTGCTTTCAGCCTCATTCGTTTCCTCTTTCGCTGCTACGGCGGAGCAATGGAGGGGGCGTTCTATTTACCAGTACACTCCACTACTTTGCTGTTGGGAGCTATGAGAACTAATTCTATGTAGGATTATTACCGACCGCTTTGCTCTCCCTCTGGGCTCCAATATACCACCAGATGCCTGTGACCCCATGAAGCAGCGCTACTGTGGCGGGACGTGGAACTCGATCCGAGAAAACTTGGATTATATTCAGAACATGGGGTTCACCGCCATCTGGATTTCACCTGTGAATAAGAACATTGAAGGGAGCACTGGTTATGGAGAATCGTACCACGGGTATTGGATTGAGGATATCTCTCAGTTGAATGCTCACTTTGGGACGGCTAATGATCTTAAAGCCCTTAGTGCCGAACTCCATGCACGCGGAATGTACCTTATGGTCGATATGGTAGTCAACAATGTTGTTGCGGCGGGAACTACTGAGCCGGATCTGTCTTCTTTCTTTTTCAAGCAGCCATCACAGTACCACCCCTACTGGTAGGTACTGATGTTCCTTGGGGGTTGGTTTTCCACTCAAGCGCCCGCATTAGCCCCGTGGACTACAAAAACCAAACCTCAATTGAGCAATGCTGGATGGGTGATACCAAAGTGGCCCTGGTGGATGTCAACACTGAGGACGAACAGGTTGTATCACAATATGAGGGTTGGGTCGCCAACTTTGTGCAGGAGTATGGGATCGACGGCCTTCGTATTGACGCCGCCAAGCATATCCGTCGTGATTTTTGGCCGGGGTTTTGCGGTGCAGCTGGAGTATTTTGTATTGGTGAAGTCTACGGACCAGACATAAAGTAAGTCTAATCATATTGTACTAACAGTAGTACTAAATCTTTTGAGGCTCGGGGCTTCGTACCAAGGACCATTGGATTCAATTCTCAACTTTCCCCTGTATTACGGACTTGTTCAAGCATTCGGAGATCCCAAGGCCGCTAACATGAGCGCTCTCGTTTCTGTAATCTCCGATTCTCAGCACACTTTTAAGGTAACATGATCTCTGTTCTTCGCGCATACAGCTGGTACTTACACCATTCTAAAGGATACAGGGTTGCTTGGTAACTTTTTGGAGAACCATGATGTTCCACGGTGGTTCGGTCAACATAAAGACCCTCAAAGCCTCTAGTATGTTTTGATTCCTATTCTGACCTCTCTATGAGTCATAATTCTTGTATAGCAATGCTCTGGCATTTTCTTTTATGTATGACGGTATTCCTGTCGTCTACTATGGACAGGAGCAGTACTTTCAGGGGAGGGACGACCCAGCTAATCGTGAACCTCTGTGGCCATCTTATTACCTCAAAAACAATGCGACTCGGTTCATAGCATCCCTAAACCAGTTTCGAAACTTTCTAGTGGCAAGGTCTGCCGACCCAGATGATTTGGCGAGTCCTATATCCGATTGGCTGCACCAATCAACCCAAGTTCTCAGTCACACCGAGCATGATATTGTACTCGCCCGGGGTCCCGTTATCAGTATCTTAACGGGGCGTGGATCAGCAGTGAGTGCAAATGCCTACGCAACTATCCTTCTCACCGAATTTCAAGGAATTCAATGCAAGTGCTTCAGTACTCAACTCTGGGTATCCAAGCGCGCAACCACTAACTGAGTACGTCAGGTTTATCTTCAACCGACTGCCTTCTGATCCGACCTGTTTTTTTTAGTATCATTACATGCTCGGTCAGTCAATTTGACAAAATGCAAGACGCATTTATTTAATATTGTCGCCTAACCCGGCCGATAGCAATATGTCACAGGCGCGGGTGGCGCGTTGACGGTATCCTACGAAGACGGGGGCCATGCCGTGGTACGGATGTTGTGTTGGTGTTGTTTGTGCCACTGTTTGACTTTGATTTAGCTACTTATCCCGTCAGTCTATCTAACCAACTCTGGAGTATGCGGCAATCGAGTTCTCCAACCAGCGTCAAGAATCCAATCCTCGAACTCGGGATCCAATTTGCGTCAACGCCTATCTTCTTCGTTTTCTTATTCCTTGGCCGTCCTCGGGCTGTTAGTAACCATCAACGGATTCTAACCCAGCGCACCTCGCTGTTGCTACGCGTTCACCGTCTTTACTCCTTTATTGCTATCTGAACCGCTATCTCAAGTAATTTGTATCAATGAAGTACTGTGTGATAGTCTAGTTTCATCAGGTGTCAACATTCAGCCAATTCGACCGAGCGCATGCGCTGTCGGCTATCATGAATTTGGAAACGCATGGGATATTCTTCAATCAAATACTCGAAATGCCCGAACTTTCTTGGTGTTTAAGAGCCTACCAGCCGGCTTCAAGGTTAGGGTTGAGGCGGATCAAAGCAACATGATGCGCGCCTAGAGCATCCGAAAACCTCTCTGGTCGGAATCTGCCATTAAGGTCAGTAGATAAAGGCTGAAGTGCGCGGAGGGATGAACAGCATACCTGGCTTGTATCCTCGTCATTTTGTGGTGAGTGTGTAACCTTGATGAGTGACAGTACAAGGGCTGACATCGGATGACTCTAAAGAATATTACATTCTTTTAGCTTACACGCTCCTTTATTATATATTTGTTAAGCACGCCAGCAAGCTATGAGCACTGCTGCACCGTTAGTTGCGCGGGTCGTAGTACCGGATTCTCAATCTCGTTCCCCTCGGGTCTTTATTCCACTATTCATAGTGAGCGGTGAGCTCATTTCCTTCAAACCATATCAATATATCATTATTTACCTGCTTTCACAGGGCTCCTCGTATGTGGAATCACTGTGTATCTTGTCTTCAAACTCTTCTTTCGACTCCAAAAACTTAGGGATGAGAAACGCTCTGAGAGCCTGAAACAGGAACTAGAGTCGGGAATTGACCATTCTTCAGTAACCTGCTGTGGCACGGTCGAAAAATCGAAAGATTTAAAGTTGCCCCTGACCACGTTCGAGTCAGAGGTTGAAGAAATCGCCAACCACCACGCTATCCTATCTTATGACATGTTCCCGCCCTCTCCAAGTACAGATATATCTCCTGCCCGCAGGTCGTCGTCCATCTTCTTTCGTAGCGAGTCATTGCCCCCACCTGCTCGAGCGCTCTTGTACCCCCCGTCACCGAGGCGAGCGTCAATTCCGGCAATATGGAGCAACCCGCGTTCGAAATGGACGGATGAAAATCAGGGAGGATATTCAGGGAAGGCTCGGTACCCATCTAACAGGCCTGCAACTAGTCCACTTCAAATCTCTGGAGAACGCTTGCCAGAGGAAAACCTTCAAGCTAGACGGAGTGTCACTTTATTCTAATTGTATGAATCCATATCAACTGAAATGCCCACCAAGATCCGAACCTATACGACGGAAGCAAACTTTCCTCGGGTATTTTACTGAGTCTAGGTTTACAGTGTCTGTAAAAATATGCAGATGGACTCTCGGACTTATTCTTATTCGCCTATAGCTATTTGGGAGCTAGTACTTGGACTGTGAGCCAGCGTCATATCTTCACCTTGCGTAATGTTGTACATATACATAACTCCAGATATTGGCTGTATATCGAGTTAGGCCGCTCCATACCGTTGTCTATACAATCGTTACTCTTATATTCGTCAGGTACAGTATCTGGGACAATCAATAAACATATACGGACTTCTCTTGTTACATGTAATTGCTGGTAGCGTATGGGCTACATGTAGCGTTATAATACCTTGGCGTAGAAATCTAATTAGCACGCTTGATAGCACTATAACTACGTCTGCACTCTGAAAAACCTACTCATTGACCGGGAAAAGAGCTATTCATTCCTCAAATTAAACACAGTAGATTCTCACTATATGCTATTATCGAGTTCGAGGCATACGCAGAAAACAGTAATTCTATCGGTTTTGCAATTTCCCCAGCCAGTCTCCCAGCTGCCTAGTTATTTTTGAGCTCCCAAGCATTACGCCACCGTTGTATATGTCAGTTTGACTTGACGTTATGTGGCATTGATGTCCTCAAGAGTTTGGGCACGTGTATGGTGGTACCCTAAGTTCACGTCGACTTCAGAAGGCTCATGCGAGCACTGGTGTCCATGAGATTTAGTACGTGACTGAAGTGGGTCATGACGAGAACGATCACCATGCTTCCTGACAATCACGATACTGGGAGAGCGTGGCGCACTGGATGTCGCGAACTCTGAACATTTATTACGACCGGACCGTACACATCTATAGGCACATGTATACACGAACGATTACTTGTGAACTTGCACCTCCAGAGATTCTCTCAACAAAATGTAAGAATGCATTTCTGAACAACAGAAGGGTACTAGTGTAACGTATACTGATCGATCTAGTCCACGAGCACATCAGAATTTGCAGCTTGAGGATAACCAACCATTAGCTGTAGCTCACAACATACGACAGACGATTGCGAACTTACTTGGCGTTGGACTGATTCTGAGTCAGCCTAACAGGCTCGTTTCCATTGTTAGTACCCCGGAAGGTGTCGCATACAGACGTCACACTCGTGTACGCGTTCGTCTTCGTGTCGATCGTAGCCACATCTCCATAGTTCGAGTTCACACCCGCGATAAGCTTGCCGTTGCGAGCGATTACGTTGCTGATCGTGACCTCACGCTTGACCTGAGTGGAGCAGTTGCCGCACGAGCGGTAGAGCTTGCCGAAGTCCTGGACGCAGTACGAGTCGATGTCAACAACACCTGCACCGTTGTGCCTTACAACAACGTCAGGAGCACTCTTCGCGCCTCCGCCGGTGATGGTGGTTTTGCCAGAGCTCTGGCGGAGAATGATAGCTTCTTCGCAAACTTCTTCGAACCATACGTTACGGATCGTGCAAGCCCCCGAGCATCGAATGCCTGTTTGCTGGTCTGCACCAATAACGACATTACTGTGGGTGTATGCATAAGTATATCTCAGTATATATAAACTAGGGACCTACGCGATGGTTGCACCCGGCTCGAGGATAAACACTGGGCTCGGGGTGCCAACGTCAGGAGCACCGTTGCACTTTATTCCACGGCCATAACGGAGGTTTTTACCTGGTAGCCAGTAAATAAACACTATGTAGAAAATCAAACAACTCGTATGCCACTTACCGTCAAAGGTTTCGCCAGCCTTGATTGTGCGCGGGGCAGAGAGCTTGACGTTGGTCGACGCAGATGGGTTGGGGAACGAGCAGCTGGCGGCACGCTTGTCTGAAGGAGCGGCAACGGCGGCATGGGCGAGAACACCGACGATAGCGGCAAGAGCGGCGAAGGAGAACTGAACCATTGGAAAGAATGTAGTTAAGGACGAGTGTGAGTGTAGTATACTAATGATATGATGAGAGTTAGGAGGTTATTCTCTCTTTATATGTGCATTTCTGGGTTCAATTTTTTGTGTTGATGAGAGCAGCGCGTTGTCGCCAAGCGGAACAGTCACAAGAGCCAGCAAAAATCACCCGCGGGCAATATTGTAGATTCATACGTCTATGAATCTACACACAGTCATGCCGATCGCGGCCATAGACATGTGGGCGAGCATATTTGTCGCGAAATTTCACTCCGGACCGCTGGTATCCACAGAGAAAAGAAACGCAGCTAAAATTAGCTGGGCGAGGTAGGAGCTGGTTTACATGAGAGCCCCACTTAAATTAGATGAGCAACTCACCTCTTTTTACGTGCGATTTGCATGTGGCAACATTTTCTTGGTTCACACATGTAAATTGCGTGTATGGATTCCCTCGCCGCTTACAGCCAATTTTACACGGTTTTTAACCTATATCAGCTACTGATCCCGCAGGTGGTTTTACGTGCAAATAGTAGTTAATTCTGATCGTATAAGTGATGAATACATGTAAAAATACATGGGAATGTATCTAATAAATGCATGCGAAAGCATACAGTCCTGCGCTGCGATTATCCATTGGGGTGCCTTGCCGGGTTCGGGGGTATAGCGCCGATGGGTATTTGCATTAGGATCGGTCGCGTGTTCGAACCCCAGGTGGGCCGCCGGTCGGAATAATGATAAAATAGAGCATACAGTCAAGTGAAAGCCAGAAATTCGAAAGTAAAGAAACGAAAGTTCGAAGTCGAGGGAAGGGTCTTCAGTTTGAAAGGGGCGATCGGTGAATAGGGGGGGGGGGTATCGTCTAGGTGCGCTTGCGGAGGCTGCGGTCCGAAGGTGGTACTGGAAGCTTGATCTTTAGTGTTCCAACGGCACGAGCCTTCCCCTGGAGTGATATGTAATAATATACAAACAACGTTGGGCAATACTTACCGTATTGATAAGTTCCTGAGCGGTCTCACCGGTTGATTGTGTGGTCGCCTTATTCGACGAACTGGCCTTGGGTCCATTGGCTAAAGGCTGTAAATACTATCATGGTAGGGAAGAAAAGATAATCAAGCAGCCCACTAACCTTGGCAGTCTTCTGCTTCCGGCTTTCTGCAAGTTCCTTAGTGATTTGAGGGATCAGGGAAGGGGGGAGGGGCTCAAGCTCTTCCGCTTCGTCCTCCAGTTGTTCGGGAGCCTACCAGATGGGTCGACGGAAGTCAGCAAGGGACGATTTAGTGTGCTCAACGTACCAAGCGCCTTTTCTTCCTTGATTGGGGCTCTTCTCTTTCTCCCTCGCCCTTATCGTTGCTAACTTCCTTGGGTTCCTGCAGGGTTTTCTTTGGTTTCTAGGCCATAGGTTAGTCAAAATGCGAGAGGGTTTGTATAACATACCGGGCGTCGAATTGTTTTGGGTCGCTCGTCATCCTCTTCAATGGGCGGAAGCTAAAAGTGTATGTAGTTATTGGCGCCAAAGGACAAGCATGATGTACTTACTACATTTTTTCGACTCTTTACCATGTCCTTCTCTGCGGCCTTTACACCCTTTGTACGGGAACTGGTACCCTTCTCGGGCTCCGCCACAGGCTCGGGATCGGCGTCAGATGAGCTGGGGGTGGAGTCGACTCGGCGAATTGATTTGGGAACTTGTCGGGCCGACTAGATGAATATAAATTAGCAGTAGCCGTAAATTGAACAAATAGAAAAACCTGTCGCACAGGCTTGGGATCGGCGTCAGACGAGCTGAGCGTGGAATTCACACGGCGAATCGACTTGGAGATTCGTCGGACGGGCTATGTAAAAATGTATTAATAGCAACAATAAACCCAATAGATAAGGAAAAATTACCTCGTTATCCTCGTTGTCCTCGTCTTCGTCCTCCACATTGGCTTCCTTGCGGCGAATAGGTTTGGGCCTTGGAATGAGAGGACGGCCCTCGCGCTCCTTTCCCTTTCCCTTCCCGGGACCCAAGGGATCAGCTGTGGCCTTGGCACCTGCCCGGTCCCGAGAAGCGCCAAGAGCCTTGTCGCGGGCTTGCTCCCTTTCAACAACCTTGTTGGCCTTGCGAATATTGGCGGCGGTTGGCTTAGGAGGCAGGGTTGGGGGTTGGCTAGACGGCCGATCCTTGTCGTCTTCATCGTCGTCTTCATCATCGCCTTCATCACGCGTTAAGTGCCTTGCTTTTTTCGTAGGTCGGGTGGTACCATAGCTGGGGTGGGGTCGTTTCAAGGAGCGGGATGCTGGTTGGGGTTTTGAGGCTGTTTGAGTGTTGTTGTAGCGACGGGCATTGAGGTTGTAGTCATCCTCCTCGCCACTTTCATCCTTGTCTCTGCCCCGGTCTTCATCCCCTATATCTGAATCCTCATCCGAACCCTTGCTGTTGGGATCAGAGGCATTGCGCTTCAGGAACAGCGCAGCTTTAGCATTTTCTTAAAATTTTGTTAGTTACAATTCGATGTAGTAACGTTAGACTTACTGCCGGATCTGGTGTATGCGCTGTTTGATGCAAGATAGCCAGCGCATATAGCATCAATAGCCCAGCTATCATCACCGGACTCATCGCGGAAGTGATATAGGAACTTATGATGCTTATACATCTATCGACAAACATTAGAGGTAGTCTGTGCTGAAAGAAAACGACTCACATAATTGTTGATCTGGGTTCGCTTCTGGGAACCGTAATTCTTGTATGTCAATTTCTGACCCGGCTTGAGGTCAAGAGTTTGAGGGCGGTATAACACAAGGGCCTTGCGGGCCGATCCCTACACAATAAACTCAGTAATTTAATATATTCAATACAGGAATAAACTCACTCGAACATCCAGCGCCATGTCATAATCATCACGTAGTCCAATTAACTCGAACCAAGGCTTTGAGCCTGGTCCCCCGCGCCCGACCTGGAATCCCTGCGGCTTCTCGATACGCTTGCAGTTCTGTTCGTTCACGCGGGCCTTGCTGTATGGGTTGAAATAACACCCATGTTTGTCGCCAAATAGGTGGCCATTTTCAAGCACATATCGGTACTTGGCCTTCCTAGTGACAAGACGCTCTATTGGGGTTCGTGCAATTTGTCGCTGGCCTTCAATCATAGTGTGGACACGGCCACCGCGTTTCCCGGGCCGTGTCTCATACGAGGTGGGGCATGCGTCGTATGGGTGGGCAGTCGAATTTGCTGGTGGAGGACTTGGGGAGCGGCTCGACAGGGCGGTCTTGCTGCGATTCTTGCGCTGATCCTGTCGAGCAAAGGCATGTGGAGTTCCACTATGTCTGGGTAGGAGAAACAAATCAATCAAAATAAAATCATCATTTTTGTGAGCGAATGTATGCAAATGAACTTACGTAGAGCTGAGTTCAGGCGTCTCCATATTTTCTGGGTCATTTTCGGAGCTGTGATTGGGAATTATACACAACGTGAGTCAAACCAACCAAATGTATGCGAGTTTAACTCACCTCCAAGGCCCGTTCTCCTTAGGATCCGGGGTGGGCGAACGAGAAGACGGGAGAGTTTCGTCTGGGAGAGACTCGACAGACTCTAAAGTGCGGCCAATTGTTGAGCTCCTGTCGCCGCCTGATGCTCAACCGGTAAACAGGAAAAGGGAAATAAAGTAGATACTAGGTCTCACCTGTGTATCTGTCCTGTTCTATGGTCACTTCGACATGGTCCAAGGACCGCCTGATTGTAGGGCTCCGTGCACTCTTAGAAACGCAACCTGAAAAAGATAAATATAATAAGAATAAACCTACAAAAGGAGGCATTACCTGAATCTTTGTGAGTTTTATCGGCTTTATCTACAGCAAGAATGTGTTAACAGATGAGAATAATTAATAGAATTAACTTAGGCTTACCGGCCGCTTCCATTGCCAGGAATGCTTTGAACCGCTCCCAAGTCGCTTGATTGATATCCATTGAAGACATATGAACTTCTTTATGATCAATGTAGCCTCGAATCATGATGTGGCGTGAATTTGTTACTTACCTCAGATCTGGTCGCACGAGCTCCGCTCAAGTTGGAGGTGGTAGTGACAAGCAAATTGACGTAGAATATATTTTTGGCGCTTTTATTTAGTTGAATATGAGGCGTGTTCTAGAACGAGGACAGGGGAGCAGGGATGGGGGTTGTGGTTAAGAGCAAGGTGGGAAGAGGGGGGGGAGGAGCGCGAAATGAAGATCGACCCTCACGTGATCGTGCCAAGTGATGCGCGTCGTCGATCAAATTTGTCTAAGTCCCCCAACCCCTGTGCAATTCCCTGGCTCCCTGCATATAACGCCATGTCCGCTGTTGCTAGACGATTTCCTGGGGACAAGTTGCTAGTTTATTGTGCTCACTGTAAAAAAAATATTAGCTCTAGTACTCGAAATAAACATTTGAAGAAATACTTTGGTACGGCTGATAGTTTGGATAACAATCTGGAATTGAATGCCGGCAACTCTGAGCGGGACGTCGATATGGGCTCTGACAAGGAGTTATCCACAAATGACCTGGATCCCAGTGGTTCACAAGTGAGTGGAATAGTTGAAATCGCCCAGAATTTGGATGCAGAAGACCAGGAGGAAACTCATACACGTGAGCAACTCTTAAATTGAAACCAAATGTATGCTAATTATATTGTATAAAAACACCTTCCAGTAGACAATGCAATCGGATTTCATACCTACGAATCGGATGGGGAGCAATCTGAGCGCTCTGACTACTCGCGCGGGAGTTGGTACCATATCCCAACACCCCCTCCTTCTCCCCCAAGCTCCCCTCCACCCGACCAGGATGTTCCTGAACCATTAGAGGATGAAGACGGGTTTCAAAACCTCAACGCTATTGATTTTCGCAAGTATGATCGATGGTACGCTGAGCCGGATACTGGTGAAGATGTTGAAATGCGTAAGCCTCATGGAATGATACTCTAGCATACTGATAATGATAGTTACCCAGATGCTGAGACTCTGACAGACAAAGAGGTCGACAGCATTATAATGCTTGCGATCCGACAATTTGGCACAGTTACACAAAGCAACTACGAGCGCATTCAATACTCATATCAACATAAACTGCAGCTTCTCACATCCCACCGCTTGCAAACTCGAATTGCAAAGCTTTCCGGTGTCAACCCAGTTAATGTTGACTGCTGTATTAATGTTTGTCACGCATTTACTGGGAAATACGCCAAAGAAACTATTTGCTTGGTATGCAACGCGCCTTGCTACGACTTCAAGAATCGCCCACAACAGGTCTTTCAGTACCTTCCTGCATCCCCGCGCTTTCGCGCTTACTTCAACAATCCTGACTTAATCCGCAAGATGCTATACCAACATGAATTCAAGCATCGGCTTGGACGTATCAACGATTTTTTCAATTCTCAGATCTACGAGCGGCTGCTGAGGACGAACATTGTCATTGATGGTGCAGATACTGGCGTCCAACACTTCCCGGGAAAGCACGACATTGCCATTGCCGTTATGTCCGACGGTGTCAACATCTTCGATCAGGGCTCCAAGGAGACTAACACGTGTTGGCCGATCATGGCCCAGAACCTCAACTTGCCGCCGGAGGAACGCGCCCAGATGCGCAATCTTATTCCATTAGGTGTAATTCCCGGGCCAAACAAGCCCAAGGATTTCGACTCATTCCTTGTCCCGTTTGTTGAGGAATGCATTGATCTTGCAAAAGGCATCGACACATATAATGCGATGACTGGTCAAACATTCACCTTGCGTGTCCACCCAGTCATTATCTCTGGCGATATGCAGGCTATCAAGTACCTGCAGAACTTCAAAGGTCCAAATGGTCGTGTCCCGTGCCGTGGGTGCTTGATGGTTGGCGTCTACCACGCAGACAAAAAGACTTATTACATACCTCTAGCTGAGCCTATTGCTACTGACAGTTCATCGGCTAACGTTAACTCATACAATCCCCACAATCTCCCACTTCGTACTGACAAGAAGACAAGTATTCAAACTAGGAAAATCGACGAAGCTCTGACTGCTGGCCTTGCGGAAGACTTACGCAAAAGAACTGGTATCTGTGGTCCTTCAATTCTTGATCGCATTCCCTCCATCCAACGCCCATCTTCGTATCCTCATGAATTCATGCATCTATTTTTACTTAACCACGGCCCAGCTCTGGTCTCGCTCTGGGTTGGTACTCATCCTGGCATATCCGATGCTGGCTCCGGCTATTACTTGCTCTTGCGTGCTGTCTGGACCGCTATTGGAATTGAGACTGAAGAAGCAACATACCTACTGCCGGCAAGGTTTATTCGACCCCTCCCCAATATTGCTACCAGTGTCAACCTCTATAACGCTGAGTCTTGGTCTTTCTGGCTTGTCTACATTGGTCCTGTGGTGCTACGAGGCCGACTCCCGCCGAAATACTACAACCATTACTTACAACTCGTTAGCATTCTCAAATGCTTGCTCAACCTCGAGAACACCACACAGCGGATCGAAGAGCTCAAACAGGAAATTATTGAATATGTAGAAAAATTTGAAGAGTAAGTAAAATCGAGTATCAATATTTAGCTCTGAACTGAATAATTGCACAAGATACTACTATCAGTACGATTACAACCGCTTGAGCGTGTGTCGACTTACGCTCCACGCTCTGCTTCACGTCGCCAACGATGTTCTCCGCTGTGGTCCTGTATGGGTTGCTTGGTCGTTCTCTGTTGAGCAATACTGTCGGGAGATTGTTGGATGCGCAAGGTCAAAAGTTGTTCCATATCCTACCATTAATCGGCATATTCTCCAAATGGCTCAACTTGCTTCGGTCGCTTGTCGCTTCCCAATTATCCGCAAGGCAATGCTCTTTGGAAAATCTCAAGCACCCGTCCGATCCAGTAAGATGGAAATGATATACCATGGTTGTATGTACTATTCTTATCACTTAGTTCATTACTAACGTATTGCAATAGACCCCAATACAATTCTCCGCTACCCCCATCTGCCCGGATTTCCCCTCAACCCCCACGTACGCCGCCGTCTAGCTCAATATTTCCACACCAACTACCAAGAATGGACTTTCCATGCTTGGTTGGCGTTCATTCCTGACCGTGCTGAACGCTGGGGAAAGCTCCAAATCCCAGAAGGTGATAGCGTTCGTTGTGCGGCCGTTGTCGATCCTCTCTTGTCGTACGGCAAGCGTGACTCCTCTTTTGTTCGAGTAAGTACGCGGGAAACTTGCTTGTTCTTTTGCTGAATTAGTATCAGTACGAATTTCAAAGGGATTTGAATGAAAACTTTCGTAATCGACCTTGCAACATGGTCGATGCGTTTGGATATGGACGCCTTGACTTTATCATTGCGCTTACGCTCCCACGCAGCGAGAAGTTCAAGATTGACGAGCCAACACTTCATATATTGGCGCATATAACTGAGGCCAAGGGTGCAGAGGGCGATGCGGCAACAGATTTTGTCTCTTTTACACAGTTTGGTCGCTCGATTATTCTCGATGTCACATCAGTTCAGAGGGTTGTCGGCCGAATTTACACTAAGGGCGTCAAGGAGTTAGGGGAGTGGTATATCATTGACCGGACCCTCGACTGTTGCGAAACGGTATTTCATCCGGCCGAGCATCCATACGACGACGATTAACTTATATGTGTATTATGTATCTAAACAGCTGAGTATAATTTACATGTATTTTACGTCTAGTCCGGTCCATCAGAACCATCGCACATTGTTTACATGCGCGAGACACATAAACCGGAACACAGCTAAACCATAAGATGAGGTAGGTAAATATTAGTTGAAAATTTTACCTGCTGACCACATATAAAAAAACTTATTCATGCTTCACTCAGGTAAATTTAGCTGGTTCCCTTTTCTCTGTGTATCCCTGCAACACTCATGACGTGTCAATGCTTGTTAGTGGCATTTGACGGGGCCCGCTTCTTACTAAATACACTTATGAAGTAAAGAGCTATCGGATTAGGCTAAATATCTATCCCAGTCACATCCACTGCATGCTTAATTGATGCCAGTACTTGGCATGAGAAATGCTGTCCATCCATGCGCGGGTAAGCACGTTTATTTGAGCATTGCCAAATAGATATCCAGTTTTTTGATTTGACTCTCTTTGCTGGCCCTCAAGCGAGACTTCTTTCGCTGTAGTAACCCGGGTAACTTGATGTATATGGAACTGGCGACACGCGAGAAACGTCTTGGCACACTGGTGCATTGATGAAGGCACCGTCATTGGAAGCACAAAGTAAGTAGGTCTGTTCGGTTTTGCTAACCGCGAGCTATGGATTACCTAGTCAATGAATGTCAAGACCCGCGCCGTGGACATCTGCAAAGAGTTAGTGATTGTCACTCTGGAAACTATGGAGTTAAGGCCAAAGTTCGAGTGGATATAAGATGAAGCCTGGGTGATGGGATCCAGCATCATCTCGACCTCTCATTAGTATACTGCACCCATAATTGTCTCTAACTACATTCTCTCCAATGGTTCAGTTCTCCTTCGCCGCTCTTACCGCTATCGTCGGTGTTCTCGCCCATACCGCCGTTGCCGCTCCTTCAGACAAGCGTGCCGCCAGCTGCTCGTTCCCCAACCCATCTGCGTCGACCAACGTCAAGTTCTCTGCTCCGCGCAGAGTCAAGGCCGGCGAAACCTTCGATGGTCAGTGACATGAGTTTCATGCGAGTTGACGTCTGGTACTTATTCAGCGACTAACAGGTAAAAACCTTCGTTATGGCCGCGGAATAAATTGCGCTGCTGCTCCGGAAGTCGACTCCCTAAGCCCTGTCTTCATTCTTGAATCCGGCGCAAGCATCGCGTAGGTCCATACCTATGTCAGGTACTAATGTATACTTATGCATATATCCAATAGAAATGCCGTTATTGGTGCGGACCAGCAAATAGGTATTCAATGCTTGGGCCCTTGCACGATCCGCAACGTATGGTTCGAAGAAGTTTGCGAAGAAGCTATCATTCTCCGCCAGAGCTCTGGCAAAACCACCATCACCGGCGGAGGCGCGAAGAGTGCTCCTGACGTTGTTGTAAGGCACAACGGTGCAGGTGTTGTTGACATCGACTCGTACTGCGTCCAGGACTTCGGCAGGCTCTACCGCTCGTGCGGCAACTGCTCCACTCAGGTCAAGCGTGAGGTCACGATCAGCAACGTAATCGCTCGCAACGGCAAGCTTATTGCAGGGGTGAACTCGAACTATGGAGATGTGGCTACGATCGACACGAAGACGAACGCGTACACGAGTGTGACGTCTGTATGCGACACCTTCCGGGGTACTAACAATGGAAACGAGCCGGTTAGGCTGACTCAGAATCAGTCCAATGCCAAGTCAGTATTATGTCTACGTTTATCTGCTTAGGACTCAGCTCATGCCTCTTGCGTTTTTTTCTGTAGCTGCAAATTCTAATCAGGTTGATGGGCTTATAGATCGATTATACGTTTCTGTTTATAGCCGGTTCTAATTCCAATGCATCACTCTTAATTTTTCTTTTGGAGACCGACCGAGTTTTATTACTGTCATTGGTCTACCGTTAAGCGCCTTAGGCTCGGTATGCAACCCCTTTGTCAGTAACTAAGTATCGCGACCGTAGCGAACCCCGTTCGCTCAATCATCCCGGTCGTATCACCTTACCTTTCAGAGCCCGATTCACGGTCTCGCACATGAGCTGCAGAAACAGTCTGAAAGTATACGACTTTTTGATTGGCATGGCGGGGTTCGACTTTTCGACTTTTACCCAGCTCGCTTCTTGTTTTATCTTCTTTCACCAGAACCTCTCACTTTAGCTGTCCCGGTAACTCTATCCAAGCTGAAGCCGTAGATTGAGTTCCCGGTAACTCGTCGCTGGCTTACCTTGCATGATTCAGCTTTATACACAAAAATCAAGAATGAAAAGCTTTTCCTCACGCGAGCGGTTGACCGATATAGTATCTTCTCACTGGCGATTTGGATACACCGAATTCAGAGGGCTTTCCCATAAGTTGTAGCATGATGGCTCAAAAGCTGTACCTTGTTCCCTTGCCGCATATATATAACTCCTTCCTAACCACGAGCCCGAGACACGAAAACCAAGTTTCATTTCCTACTTTGTCGTTCCTAGTTCAAAACACTTTCAACATACATACAACGCGTGACCGAATGCCCCCACAAAAAAAATAAACTCGATCACGTTCATTAGCACTGCTCAAGAATACCATGGTCTCGACGCGGCCGCAGATCACTTTTGACTTGGGACGCGTTACTCACGTGCCTAGTTAGGGTCGATCCCTGTTCCTGTGACATCACTCTTCAGCCCTCCCCCTGGGCCTGGGTTGGTCACACAAAAAGTTAACCTTTTTGGAAGTGGATATTACCTAGAATTGACATTTAGCGCATAGGTGATATTAAAATCGGGCGCTGTATACGCCCTTCTTTTTTAATGACGATGGGTGTAATATGAATATATATAGGACCCGATCCCATTAGTTTATTTGTTGTACTTGGGTTACGTGATCATACGCGATCACCAAGACAATGTTGGAAAGCTCCCAGACGGTACGACGATAGATGAGAAAAAAAACCTTGCGATTCCATATGCACAAGTATGAACCAAGTAGACCCGCGTACAGCCCAAAGGAAAAAAGAAAAACGTGGAAGAACAAAGGAGGCAGAACTATAGGCCGCCACATTAGGTGTTAAGAACAATTGACCAGCCCAGCCTCGCACTGCAAGAAAGCTAGTCAATAGCTATGCGGTCAATGAGAATGAACAACAGGAAGAGAACAAGAGAGTATCGCTGATACCTTACATGAAGATGTACAAAGGCTCATCTAGGAGGGGATCGTAACTATCTCACACAGTGGAACATTAATTTCATAGATTGTCGCCAGAGTATCATCTCGTGCGTGGGCTGAGTAGAGAAGAGAGAAAAAATATAACAGTGAAGACAAAAGGAATAAAGACAGGTAGTAAAAAAAATAACCGGTGTGAATGTCGAGTCAGTCCATGCAGCGTCCGTCGGTTTGATGTGCGAAAAAAGGGGGAGCTAGCGACACAGTTTCTAAAGGGTATGCCGGCAAACGCTTGTATTGACGACTAGACACACGAAGTGGGGGGGGGGGAGGGATGCGTTGGAGTGTACGGCCTGTTCGGAGATTATACGAAACCACGGCCACCACGCTTGGCGTCGATCTTGCGGAACCGTTCTTCTTCGACGCGCTGTGAAAGGAACGAAAAATTAGCATACGTCAACAAGAAAAAAAGGAGAAAAACGTACCTTGTTGATAATGCACATCGTAGCCAAAAAGAGCGCAATAATGATCGCCTGGAATCCGTAGATCTAGACAGCAAATTAGAATTTCACAGCAACTGTTACCGACGGACGGCCAATACGTACCGAGGTGAAAACATTATTGAGGGTGTAGTCCGCAAAGTTGGTGACGGCTCCGACGCATCCGGTCGAGTTGAGAGCAAATGTCTCGCTGGCGCAAATGCCAGTGTTAACGGCCCGGTCGGTGCCGTTGTAGTAGCCACAGCACTGGAACTGCTCCTGGATACGGCCGAGGGTGATCTGGTTCTGCTCTCCCCAGACCTCACTAAAGTTCTTCCTTTCCTCAAGAGTGTAGAACCAGACGATGCTGCCGATGATGACAGTCGCGACCGAGTCGGCGATGAGAACCCAGTTCAGGGACTTGAGTCCGCCGGTGGTGGCCTTGGGGGTAAGAATAGCGGCTATGGAGATGACAAATGTGATGGCGAACATGATGCCGAGACCGAGACCGGCGTTGAGATCGGTGTCTGAGATGACGAGGTCTCGGAGCAAGTCGGGAGCACGCCAGACGACTGAGAAGCCGATGCAGATGGCGGCGGCGAGCAACAGGGCAAGGTCCAAGCCGGCCCAAACACCAGTCAGAGTTTTGGAAGGCATTTTATGTGATTTAGGTGTGTGTAGTTTGTGTCGACTAATGAATGTGGGTTAGTATATTCGTATTCGTATATAGTGAGCGTCAGGAAGACCACATAGACAGATGGTGGTCGAGCGAACACACAGCGGGCCGCGGGGTTGCGATGGGGGGGCGGGAGAAGACAAGGCCAAGCAACAGCTCAGGGCGTTTGACAAGTATTACTTACACAAATTGTAAAGACAAACGAAGCTAGAACCTCTTCGGGGTCTTCACAGAAGATGCCGACAGATAAAGAGTGTGAGTGTGCAGCGAACGAACGGCCGAACGAGACGATGCCTGCGTCGTCAAGTGCGAAAGAGCGAGGGAGAGACGGTTGTGGTAAGGATCAAGTCCACCTCGGAATAATAAGAGCCTGGCCAGCCGAGCCGTCTCGGCTTGAAACGTACCTAAAGGAACTGCCCAGACACGACCAAACAATAACGATCCCGCCGGCTCGCGGCTTGACAACGGATGTTCCACCAGGGGGTAAATCTAATAAAAGTGAAAAAGTAATGCGAGAGACCAGCCCCGCGTGGAAAAGAAATAGAAATCAAAAAGTCTAGGGGAGAAATGTGAAAGCAAACGGGGGGACTATCGAAGTAAGGAGAGGAATCCATGTGCACAACCCAGGTCTATGAGTACGGGAGCGCTGCGGGTTTGTAATATAGATCGAAGAACTTACCGTCGCCAGGTTCCTACTCTCACCAACGGCCGGCCGTGCAAGGTCTAAAAGATAAAGTTGTGCCCAGCACGAGTGAGAGGGGGAGAGATCCAGTTGGATCGTCTGCCAAGTTCAGTGAGGCCTGGCCCTTCTATACACTTTACCAGCACTCCCCTCGTGCTGTCAGATCGCGACAAACTCAACGCTACTATTCCGGTCGCTAGATACGGAAGGTATGTATTTTCGGCACAATTGGATTTGTCGCATACAATCTGGCCCATAACACCCCTACCCCCTAGTCCTACCGCCGAGCGCCTAACACGTCTCCGCAATTCGTTACTCGTAGTCGGCGACAATGGACATTCCTGCTATCCAACCTGACGCATCCTTGCTTCTCGCATGGCAACTCAAGAACAAGAATGTGCTGATCGTCGGTGGCGGGACCGTCGCATCTGGCCGACTCGATGCCGTACTTGAGGCCTCGGCGCGTGTTACGCTTGTCTCCCCCCGCCAAGGACTCGACCGGATAACCGCATACCGAATATTCGAAGACGTGCCAGACGTCAGGTCACGCATATCATACATCGACCGCGAGTTCACGCTCGACACGGACGTCTCGCTCGTCGAAAGCGCCGACTTGGTCCTGACGGCGATAGATGACGTCGATTTGAGCAAACAGATCTGTGCCCTTGCCCGCGCTCGCAAGGTCCCTGTCAACGTCGCTGATGTTCCACCCGAGTGCGATTTCTATTTTGGTTCGCAGATTAGGGATGGCCCGTTGCAGATTATGATTTCAACCGGTGGTGCCGCGCCCAAATTGTCGAATCTTATTCGAAAGCGGGTGGAGGAGGCGCTTCCTCCTCCCCCATTTCTCGGGGACGCTATTCGCCGAGTGGGTATACTCAGAGCTAGGCTTAGGAAACGTGCACCTGGAGTCGGTGGGGCCTTGGGCAAGAGGCGAATGAGGTGGGTATTTACGCTTTTTTTTTTCGGTTCAGGGCGCCAAGGCCAGAACTTGCGAGCTGAAATGCATACAGGTGGATGATTAAAGTGTGCGAAACCTGGTCTTTTGAACAGCTTGCACAATTGGACGATGAGAGGATTGAAAAGCTGCTTGAAGCGGGCTGGGATAAGGGATTAACCGTACCTTCGTACGAGGAACTTGGCGGCACAGTGCCTACTGTCAGGTACGATAAACTTCCCCTGAAATCAGCATGATACCTAGTTTAACCTTGCATTCTAGTTGGGTAGAGCGGATTCCTTCAGGCACACTCCCCGTAGCTGCAGGGTTTATTGCCGGTGCCCTCTTCACCAGCGCGCTCGTGCTCTTGCGGCGAAAGTAAATGCTTACACAGCACCGGAGCAGGGGCCGAGTTTCAGTCTCCCGAAAAAACAAATGTTTTTACGAAAAAGGGAGATTGCGATATATGTATTCTTAGGCGTACGACTGTTACTACATGTGTATCGATTTAATTCATTACGAGCTGCCGCCTCATGCCCACCCCAGGCGCAACCTCCGTTTCCCGTTTTGACAAAAACAAGACAACAAGACAAGACAAATTACAGTGGAGAGAACCCTGATTGATAGCCAAACGGTGACTTGCGCATCTGGTGTGAGAAGAAACATGAAACCCGGCCGGCCGGTACGCCTAAGTTTGTCATTCCTGACCACCACCGGCAGTGATCACAATCCCAACAGCTCGCTCAGGCAGGGTTGTTCGACTTTAGGCTGAAATTGAGGGAGCCGGCATTGGATGATGGCGAGCTCTCTGCTTGATCCCGCGGCTCAACATGCGGCCGACATTGTTCAGGCTCGTGGTCTGGGTGTACCCGATCGCAATGCGCTCATGGCTGGTGTCTTGAGCCAGCGCAACTCCAAGTCCTCGTTATTCTCAAAGGACACCAAGGTACCTCACACACCATCCCCTGCTCATAACCCAACGCTGACCCCTCGGCTCGAGCAGACCAAGGAGCGCGATCTTCGAGTCTTTCTCTTTGACTGTGCGATTGTCTTGCTTACGCCCAATCCCAACGAGAGGGAAAAGGGATGGGTCTTGTTCTGTGAGGTAAGTAAAAATAGACACCGTTCCGTTTTTTCCCCCCTTTGAAAAACATGCACTCATCAAACATCCCCCACACCGCTCATTTAGCCTATTCCCATCGAACTCCTCACACTTCGCGCCATACGCACCCCTTCCAACACTCCCCATGCTCCACAAGCTCGCCGTTCATGGTTCCTCGACCGTTTACCAGCAGCCCCAATCTCTCCCCCAGCACGTGCCAAGACTCCTCCACCGTTTGGCTCGAGAACCCAATCGATGGCTTCCGTGAACGCTAATGCTAATGGCTACAGCAACAGCAACAGCAACGGCAATGGAGTAGAAGCGAGTGATTTCTCGTTGGTGTTGTCCACGCTTGGGAGGAAGGATCCTACTCGTACATGGCCGATCACTTTACACGCATCAGATGCGATTGAACAGCGTGCTTGGGCCCAGTCCGTCTCCACTCGACAGGAAGAAATCAGAGTGCAGGGCAGGGATGGGTCCATGAGGGGTTGGGGACTCGCACCTATCAAGGTTGGAGCGCTGGGGGGAGCTCGTGTGACTTGTTATGTCGATTACGGTATGTCACGTTCATTGTCCATCTGCCTGGCATGCGAGCTTGACGATCAATTGCACATCACAGACGTGGGCTATCTCAAAGCTCGCCTGTGGGGGACTCCAGAGGGATTGTACGAGCACATTTTGAATGCACCCAACCAGCAACTTGCCGTTCGCAAGATTCTCGATTTGCCTGGTGTAACACATGTGCTCGTCATCGACTTTGATGAGCGACTGATGATTGTACTTGTAGCTGGTATGTATCCTCCAGCCATTCGTTATGCCACTTCTGACCTAGCATTTCATCGGGTTTGTAATATGTCTACATATGAATTATAGAGCAAACTGCGTATCTGGCTCCGTTCCCTGGCCCAGCCGCAACGCTCGAAGTCTCACGTCTGAAGAAGCTTGGAACTAATATCACACACATCGCCGCTGGTGTGCTAATTTCACAACCCACTCCATCGCCCAATGCTGGAACCTCGCCACCATCGGCTTTTGTTGATCCAGGTACGCATTGAGTTGATGAGCGAGAGACAGTAAGCTTATGCGGATTATCACCAGAAGCGAAGCGTGAGCGCCGCAAGAGCAACACGCTCATCAAGCCTCCACATCGCGGCGCGGTCGCATCGGGGGCGAGCTCGACCAAATCTTCTGTGCCTAGTATGATTCGCAAGGAGCAGGATAGGGAGAGTGTGCGTACTGGACCTGTACCTTCGACACCCACTGTGCCTAGTATTGTTGCACCACCCGCTGCACCTGTATCTCCTGCTGTTCCTGCTACACCTCCTGCTCCATCTACGCCCCCTACATCCACACTTGCTCCCGCCTCCACTCCGCGCGAGAGCCTTTCTCCTACCAAGGGCAAGGAAAAAGAGAAAAAGAGCCGTAGGATATCGGATATCGGTATATTCTCATTGTGGAAGCGTAAACCCGCCAAAGATAAACAAGGAACTCGTCGTACATCAACTGCCGCATCCGATATCGGTCCTTCGACCGCTCATAGCGCTTCCAAGACTGCGGCGAGCCCAACCAAGTCCATTCCAGCTGCGACCGCAAAGACCGAGTCGGCTGCGTCTTCCCTGAAGCCCACTCCGTCGGGATACGACGGTGCGCCGCTGACCAAGACCAAGTCGGCGACTCTACCTGCAGCCATGCTACGCCTGCCCAGCTTCGAATTTGACACTCCAAAGGGGGAGGAGCCCAAGGCTAATGGAAATGGGAACATCGAAGCGCACGAACCTACGAAGCGCGCGAGTATCGACGGCGGTACGGGCGCTGACGAAGTTGGGACTCTGGCCGGCCTTGGTCGCCCTTCTGTTGTCAGCCAGACAATGCCCTCTCGCACGAGCACGGGAGCAAGCGCGGGTGGACTGGGCCGTATCGCCCGTAAGCTCACCACCGAATCGAACAGGAGCGTGGGCTCAAAGTCTAAAGAGGCCACTGGACCGGCGCCTCAAATCCAGATTGCGCTCGATTTCCCGAGCATTGCTTGGCCGTCGATGTTGGATAACGGGACTCCTGGTAAATCAGACCTGTTTTCGGGATCGGACTTTTTGGCGGATGTGCAAAAGGATATTGGAGATTTGATGGCGGGGACTTTGGGCAAGTCGTTGAGCGAAGAAGCGAGTGCCGACTCGCCCATCGGAAGGACAAGGAGTCCCGTTCCCGAGGCCATTAGCGAAGAGCCAGAGGGGACGGTGACGCCCGAGGCGGCCGAGCCAAAGGAAAATGGACACGCAGATGTGAATGGAAAAGTTGAGGAGTTGGCGGAGAACGAGGCCGCTCCCGCTCCGGTTGCGGAGGAGCATGATACTCAGGAGACGGCGCCTGCTACGTTGCCGGTACCTCCGTCGGTTCCGATGCCTTCCCCACGCCCGTCGCAACAGCCTCAGCACACTCGGTTCTTGGTACTTTCCAAGAGCACCACGCTCAGTACGAGTGTGAGGCTCTACACGGTCGGGGGGCTCAAGGTGGAGGACGATGGCGATATTGGAGGTGGTCGCCTAACCTTTTTCAAGGTCCGTACAGCTGGTATATGCACATGGTCAGTCACTAATATTTTTTTTTAGGAGTGCTATGTCCCTTCTCAGACATTCTCTATCGATTTTCTCAAGTCTCGCATCTGCTTTGGCAGCAACGATGGCTTTGAGATCCTGGACCCTTCAACCGGCAAAGTCGACCAATTCCTCGATCCAGTTGAAATGTCCGATGCCGACGGTCCACTCGGGTTCCTCATTAACCACTCTCGCCGACCCAAGCCGGGTGCAGTGTTCCGTGTAGATCAAAAGTTCTTGTGTTGCTATGATGGTCAGTCAAGTCTGATACGCCGGTTGTTTGGGGATTGCTAATCACGATTGGCTTCCAGACTTTGCGTTCTTTTTGGACAAGTTCGGAAAGCGCACGAGGGAGGATTGGCTTGTCAAATGGCTCGGTACTCCTACTAGCTTCTGTGAGTGCACAACCTGTTCCCGGTAATTTCGCTCTAATGTTTTTTGTTGGTCCGTAGCCGTCCAATACCCATATCTATTCGCATTTGAACCCGAATTTACCGAAATTAGGCACTGCGCCACTGGCGAGCTTCTCCAGCTCATTCCACAGTCTGGTTCAAGGCGCCTAACAGCCGGAGACTTCATCGCTCCTGCTCAAAAGATGGAAGGAACGCCCCACCGACGGGTCAGCGGAGAAATTCTTCTCGAGTCCGAGGGCTCACTCTATGCACTTCGTCCTCTTCAACAATAGGCCACACAAGCCCATCCCAATTAATTACTTCTTTCGTTTCGTTGTGCACAGTATTCCCCTCATTTTGTTTCTTGATCCATGCCTCGCCTCCTTTTCTCACATATATGCACACTGCTTATCTGAATCTGCTACGTCTGTTTCTCGTGTGGACATTAATGATGATCTTTCCTTTTTTGGCCAACTTCCTATTTGCTCAGCATGTACATGACGTTAATTCCGGTTATTGTCGCTCAAATGGTATTCTTGTCTTCACTTCTTTTGCATGTGCAGAGTGGTGTTGGGATTTCCAATCCCGCTAAAGAGACGATTATGGTGGCAGTGGCGGTCCCAAACCCAGCAACTGTTGGCCGATAATTGGCGTGGTAGAGGATTGTTCCTTGGGTACGTGATTGATAGGGCCGATCCAGGGGGCGTGTACTGACGTATATGGGCATTGGTTTCACGAAAATAAGCCACTAATATGAGTAGCTATTCTAACTACATAACCACTTTGTACTAGCTCAGATTCGTCTAATGGCGTGGGCTCTACCTAGCGGATCCACCTGCTCACCGGGGCTACATAATGCAGCGAAAATAACCGAGTTCAAATTGGGAGGATTGGATGGGCGTCTTGAGACCCTATGAGTAAACGTGATATAAACCTCGTGGACACCTCGTTCATCATTACTTGTCTTCAAAGGTCCATCCGACATCTTCAGTCACTCAAGTGGCCATATGTACCTCATTTCGACACAGCTTTGATATGTATACAGAGAGGTAGCATCATAATATTGGCGTCCTGAGAGGAAGCTTATGGGCGTAGGTTCTGTATTTGCTTGATGAAACTTAGAGGCCAGTCAAACGGCTGAGCTCGAGTTGCGAGGTCAAACATAACTTGTACCACGCGTGCTCCATGATTGACGCCAGACCATTGCAGCCTCAACAACTACTTTGCCCAGCAAAGGAAGGTAGCCACATGTTGGCTTGTTTATATGTCTCCTCTGTTAGACTGATCACCCAACAAACGGTTTCCCCTCTCTCTTCTTCATACCTTAGAATCGGATTATTATTTTTTAATATAGATCTCATCTCTGCGATACTTGGTTTATATCTTCACTCGATGTGGGGATCACTCACTCTTATTATCGAAAGGCGCTCGGACGTCACCGAATTAATAGCTTATTATTGTATTCTGTAAGTCTAATTTAATTCACTGATGTATTCGGGCGCGGCCCGTTGACCACTCTTCATGCAATCCATTAGTATCATTACAGTGTCAATTGCTGGCCAGTTGACATTAATCGAGGCTGCTATTTCCCTCTTCCGCGTACTTGAGGCGCTCGCCATTTTCATAATCGACATATCCTACTCATTCATCTATGTGCACAAACGATTGGCACAGATTCATTTGATCTCGCCATTGGATATGGAGGATCGCAATTACTCAGCTCTGAAAATAAAAGGTCTGTCAAGGTTCTCCCTTGTACGTGTTGTGCTTCATGATTTAACTAAATACTATATACGTCTGAAGAGCATAATGCGTCCGAATTTATTCGCCCAGGCGCACAGGTGCGCCACACAGAGCGAGGATTGAATAAACCCGCTATACAATGCGCACCAATCTACGTCGACACGGACAAATGTGAGAGCTATATGCATAATGGTATATCTAGGTGCTTAATTATGAGCCAGTTGTTAATAGTCCCACTGAAATCGAAGGGCTTACGGGTAGTCCAGACTCCCCGACTAACAAGTCAATTCGAGCCCCTGAAAAACGTGGTCGAAATGAAGGTAAGTTCTCATCACTTGGAACAGCTTCAATGGCATTGACAGTGATGCTTACTTCCACTATTCAGCCGTTGTTCAGGCTGCGAGGACAGTTCAGACAGCATATGTTTCATCTATTCGGCCTACCGATTCAGAACGCCAGTCACAGTGCACTCAGGCCCAACCAGTTCCCCACAAGAAACCTTATATTCAAGCCTGTAAAAGAAATACAGCACCATGTTCTTCTACCGCCAGCCACTTACTTGATCCTCCAGAAAAGCGGAATTCCCTTCTGGGTAGTTTGAAAGGAGTTGGAATTTCTCATGCGGGCCCAGTATCAAGCTCTTCAACGCACGTACATGTGCTAGGAGTTGGCTTGAGTTGGAAGCATGACGCAATGAGGCTTCTCTCTGGGCCATCTCACGACATTCCCTGGCTTAAGCAATTCTTTTCTTACCAACAACACACTCACTTTACCTCATTGCTGGACGAGCAGGCCTCGTTCAACGCAATTCATGAGTCAGTGGCAAGTATATATATGAATGCCCAACCTGGGGATCACATCGTCTTATACTTCACTGGCCATGGGAACAAAAGCAACTCTCTCGAACTTTACGACAACCCTGATTCACTTAATGAGATTATCTTGAATAGGTGGATCATTGAACTCAGGCAAAAGACGCCGAACAGGCCCCGGATTCCTGTTCACATTATCTTTGACTTTTGTCGTGAAAGTCCAAATCGCTCTAATGCTCAGCTTGACGTGGATGTAAATATCATCTGGAGCTGTCCTCCGGGCCAAAAGGCTCTGGATATGTTCCTATCACCCGACTTGCCCTACTCCAACTTCCTGAAGGCCCTGTTACTCGCCATCGGTGACGGCTCCAAATCTTGCCTACCTTCTACGCAGTCTTTTGCGCTCAGGATAATGGAAATTTCGAATATTGTATGGGGTGTCAAATGCCATCAACTTCGGAGCCGGAGACGGTGGTGTCGTCATCTACAACTGTGCAAGCTATGTCGTGACGACAAAAACATCTCTAATTGTGATAATGATTGGCCCAATTTACGACTTTTTGAGGGTCTCGACAATATGTACTTGGGTGTAAGTGACAATCGTACCATTATTGAGTTGGAACTAACTTAAAACAGTCGCCTCTTGACTTCTCAACACTGGTGAGGTATGCGTTGACTCGCTTCCCTTTGCCTATCCAAAAGGTTTGTCAGACCCTCGAAGCCAATCGTTGGTTTATGTACTTCGTAAGTTTGGACTTGGGAAGCGCACGCTCCTTGCTCACTTATGTATGTCTATGCAGAATCCAAGCAGAATAAGCACAAACAACGGATCACAGAGATCCCACAAGTTCCTGCCCCACTATGATCACCATGTTATGAAAACCGAGAGTAATATGCGCCATATGACCTTACCACCTGGCCTTGTTCTTACCTATGGTACCTTATCCACACGTGCTTCTCAGCCCGGCCCGGTTCGACCATAAATTATCACTTTTATGTAATATATGTGCTAGTAGCACCACTGTAGCGTTATGATAATACCACACTCGAGCTCGATCTTTGATACATGTTACTCACCGTACTGTTCGAATATATTATTGGTTTTCAGTTTTGAATTGTAGGTTTGATAGCTGATGTAGTCTCTAGTGTGATTGGGCTGTATTTATAATATATATATATGGATTGGAACCACTGCATCGGTTGAAACTCAGTTAGCCCGGGCCGGAAGATCCTGTCCATGGATCAGATTACACTAGAGCTGAGAAGCTTACAGTACTCGAGAATACTTGGTAAGTTCAAAATACAAGAAAAAGACAAAGGCCTCACAGAACACCTTTTGCGGAAATAATGTATTGCACTACCCAGTGTGAGGTACCTATAACTAACATGCCCTCGCCAATCATAGCATAACTTGAATGTTCATATTTTGAGACATGTGGTTGTACATTCTAATCGCTATCGTTTGCATGCGCATACAAGCCAACCATAGAACATTGAAGGCATCTCGATATGTTCTACACAAGTGGCCGGTTACGGAACAGAAACCATTATCGCTAAGGAAAACTGTGGCAGTCAAATAATATACATGTGTTTGTGAGGAGTGGCAGGATCAGCATTTCATCCTGTGTATTACGGCTGGCGGATCCAAATTGGACCGTATTAGTTACATGTATACAGTAACTGAGCTAGATGATGTCATAGGAACGATCAATTTCGGGCACGTGAGTGACGCGTCCAAGGAGGTTGAATGTTCAGATTTTTGAAGGCACCTGATGTTGCCAAACATTCCATCATGTCACTATATCTACAATTTATTCGAGGACCGATTTAGACACGTGCAATATGTGCGCGTAAATTCTCAGAATACCTGGGGCAGAAGCACGAAGTGAAGCCTGGTCTTACCTCGTTCTGGTCGTCTCCCCCCGGACCCGTTCCGAGGCGTATTGTGATAGGAGATATATGCAGAGAGGAAAAGTGCTGCTTTCAAACAACTATCACGCGATTCTTTATCGTGTTTCTTCAAATTATCGCATCCAAATCGCTAGTAAGCAAATACTATATCGGTCGATTGCTCGCGTGAACGTCGCTTTTCGTACTTGCGGGGAAAGCTTGGACGCCTGATGTAGGACATAGATAGTTGCCGGGGATCTAATTTATGTTTCCAATTTGAGCGATATTACCGGAGCGGCTTCGAAGAAGCAAAATTAGTATAAGTTCACAAATCATCCCCATGTCGGCCAGGCATTCAGACAGCTTCAAGCAGCTCTGTACCTTCTCTTAGCCATGTATTTTGGACGTTGAAAGGTAGGGTTACTGTTGATATAGTCGAATGTATGAAGTTTGCGACGTCTGTGATACCTAGTTACTGACAAAGGGGTAGCACAGCGGCATCAGGCGCTTATAATTAAGAGCAGTATATGTGGTATTAGAGCATGGTCTGTGTCCAATAATTTACAAGAGTAATTATATATGAGTGATGGCTCTAATCGTAAACAGAAGCAGACGGAGTACAAACCAACTAACCTAATCAAAAATTGCAGCTACGAAAAGCAAGCGTATGTATCAAAGCCTAGATGATAAGCATGGAGAGTAGAACTTACCTCGCGCTCGACTTGGTCTCCACCAACGTGGCTGGACCAGTACTACTGTTGCTACCTTGGAACGTGTTGTACACTAGGGTCGGAGGGTATAAGAGTTCAGCTCGGCATCGATTGTCGATATCTCCTATGACTCGAGTCCACTCCCACCACGAGCAGTTTGTCACTGTGAGTAATTAAGTCGCACCAACATTTAATTCGTCTTTGAATTATGTAGCGTAATCCCCGTTCCCGAGCGAATAGTGGAGCTACTATACACAATATGAGTCGATGCTGATCAGACATGGGATAAAATACGGTACGGTGGTATTTCAGACACACCGGAAGGCTTACATCCATGCTTGTGCTGCATGGCCTATTACTAGCACTCCTGCCCCCACCCCCTTCAGAAAAACGGCAGCTCTGCTCGTAACAGAGGCTTAACGGAAGGTGATAGTGTTCTCACAGATCACAGATAATCTTGGGTTAGAAGCTGCGGTTAGTTCAAGGATCTTGGATTCCCTTGTTCTGGCCCGCATCAAGCGCGGCGTTACAGTCGGCGTATGTGTGAGTATGTAGCACCGATGATCGGGAGTAAGAAGGCTATAAAAGAGAAACTTTAAGCTCAAGGACGAAGGGGAATCCTCGGTGACGTCTTCCTTCTGTCTGTGTGGGCGACGCCATGGCCGTATACTCAGCGGATGCTCTCGCCCGTGAATTGTCGTGCGTTCAAATCGGGTACTACGATCGCGAGTAAGTATCGAGGACGGACTACTTGCGCTTTCACACCCTTCTAGTCGCCGTCATCGAGGGACTCGCAGAGAGATAGTCGTCTGCGGATGAGGATATATTGGGCAACGAGCAGCTGGCAGCGCGCTTATCCGAAGATATAGCGGCGGCTGTTTGAGTAGAGACGTCAACGGTGGCATTAATGGGTAGTAAAAGACAGCTGAAGAGCTCCGGTGAGTGTTGGCGGCTGCCATTAAGATGATGGCGGGATTGCCGAGAAATTGAGCCGACAGCAGTGAGCACTGAATGTGCCCCCTACCACCTATGGTATTTATAAAATAGGCTCGACCTGTGCTAGTGAGTAGGGGCAGTCGCCACCCAAAGAGAAGACAAGATTCAGCGGAACCCTACCGTAGACGTTACAATAGATTCATATTTATATGAACACAAACAATCACGATCGACCCCGTAAACGCACCGGTGAAACCGTCTGTCGGCGAGATTTCATTTCGGGGTGCTGATAGTACCTACAATACCATGACGTGTCAGTACCCACCGGCGGTATTGAGTGGGGTAGATTTCATGCCGGAGATAGCGGTGAGCTCGAGGCGCAAAATCACGAACTTAAGCTACGCACGGTGAATCTCAAAAGTGTGGGTTTCTGTAGTTTTTGGGCTAACCATGTATCTGCTCCTGGAGATGGGCGAGTGAATAACCATTGATATGATTTTCTGCATGGTTGATTAATGTAAGCAATTTCTCAGAAGCAATGCTTCTCTCAATATAAAGGTACCCATACGTTAATGGACCAAGAAACCGATTAGTGCAAAACTGGATCATGTCAAAAATGGCTTGGCACACTAGTTGTGGGCGAAGGCACCACGGATAAAAATACGAAGCGAGCCGGTAAAGTTGGTTCTGCGGCAGTTCTAGATTGACCGGCTCCGAGCCATGAAATTATTCGTAAACGGAGACTATCTCATCTTCAATGGCTCTGTTTCAAAAAGTCAGAAGAAATCAACCAAGACGACTATGATATCAAGTATCATATCTGAGCAGGTATAATTAGATTCAGTATTGCCGGCCGGGGTATTTATTAGTAGCCACCGGTGCCTCCTCGAGAACAGATTAGAACTGGCAGGGGTTTTGATAACAAGCCACTTGTTGGTTTTTAATTACGAGCTGTTGAATCAGCATCAATAATTATTGGTACTTATCCAATAGCTCGTAGTTGAAACATTCTGCTATAATCCTGACGTGCCATGCTGCTCAGCCATCTGTATCTCGAGCTCAGCATCTATGCTCGATCCCTGATCCAGCGCAACGATTGCGTAGCTCTTAGTCGGCCATATGTATCTATGTATGGGTTCATACGCATATATTCAAAATCAATACTATTATTGACGCAAATCAGGAAATAAGTTTACAATACTAGGGTTCCTGGACCACCCACAAAGTTAATGTGTGGCTGGGAAGTTTGCGAATGAACCGGTGTCCTCGATCAGAGCACCAGCACGCTCACAGTCGCTGGCGAACCTGCGAGAAGTACTCCATATGTGGTCATGCAACACATCGACGGAGCGGTCAACGTCGATTCATACTACTCCCCAAATGTTGACAAGCCTTACAGATTGACAAATTGACCGCTTACAATAGTAAACTCCTGGCTGGTTTGAGTCCTTAATGAGAAGAGCTAGCAATGATATCACCATTAATGCAAAGCAAAACTTCAAAACTCGTAGACAACTCCGATACTTGTATCTGATGTCGAAAAGACATCAAAAACGGGCATGAGTTTGCGAGAATCAATCCGAAGCTAGCTCAACACCAAGTAAGTTCGTACGTTATCTTCTAGTACCATTGTGAGTTAGATCAACAATTTCAATCGATCGACTTCAAGCTACAAGCTCTAATATACTCATAGAACCGGTTGAGTGCGCGTGCTTGTCAATCAGACCTGGTGTATTACGGGTTTACCCTCAACCGTATATTTCAACTTTTGTTTTGTTGGAAGGTGTATGTTGATAAACGACCATACCTGCACATACGATATGCTGTGTACAAGTGTGCGAAAGACTGTGTACGACTAGTGCTCATTTGAGCTCTTCGGCGCGGACGATCTCGTCTTTGAAAAGCTCTCTTCAGCTGTATCTTTATAAGAAGGGACAATGACATCCACTTGTTAAACCGAAATCTAACCTCAGAACAAGTCTAGCGGTAGTGGGACAACAAATCGGCGCCAGTTCATATGAGTTTGTCAAATGAGTATTGTAATCATAGGAATGTATGCGCATTCGGAAGTTTAATTTCGTTACTAATATTTGATATACTATGTAATCGATTCCAACAGTACTTGAAGCAAAATTATGTAGCAAGGCCTGGGTCTATCAGTAATCTCTCGGTAAGATTAAGCGCTCATATTATCTTCTGTATCTCCCGACTTCCTCTAGCTACAATTCTTAGACGTCTGGATGGTCCGAATCAGAAGATGCATGCGGTTATTGGCCTGACACCATGGCGCCTATTTGTGGGTACGAGAGCCTAGCGTTCCGAGCCGTACATACGGGTCTTTAAGCGCGTGTAAATCAACATGAAGTAGGAAACATCCAACCAAACTAGGCCAGTTAATAGAATAGCCTATTCGAATCCACATGTGCTTAAGGGTAAATATCAGGCATATATTTAGGGAATCCTGCCAAGGGTGTTGGTTGTCCCGTGTGGAACGGACTACGGTGGTGCGATAGATTGAAGCGTTATCAAAACCTTCTTGGAGTAGCGTCACTGTCAAATTTTTAGTGGCAAATAGCCTTATTTAATTCCTATATCTGCGTACCTGGCTGTTAGACCGGTGATAGACCGGATTGTGCCTGCACCCATAGATTAAACTGAGCTTTGAGGATCAAAATGACAACAAAATTTATCGAGACAGTAACAACAACTAACCGCTCGGTTATAGGCAACACAGCATATTCATCTTGTACAGCAAACCCCTCCGCCCGTACGTCATCCTAGGGAGTGGTGGTGAACAGCAAGGAATTAAACCAGTTGTTTGGTGACTAATTTGAAATTAGGAAACCGGGGCGATTTCGAGACCGGAGGACAAAGAACAAAAGCAGTCCCCCTAATAACAAGGACCGGGAGCAGCAGCCGATTCCCACTCCAATCACATCGCTCCTCAACATCTATCCCGCTCACTGGAAAACATGTATAAGTCGAAAAGCAGGTTAGGCTAATCGGGTGATCGCCATCCGGACCAACTGAGCACGCGTTACGAGGAACTCTTTGATCGCTTTCGAAGGAGGGTTAGGTATATAGGCTCTGCCTTGTTCAACTGGATCGCCAATTATTGTATTTACCGCCCCCTCGTTAACAGGACCTCCGTCCTCCTATCACGACTCGTTCACGACCATTTCGTCCCACCATGGACGCATACGATTTCATTACGATGGTCAACGAGCTCTTCCGCTCCCAACATGCGTCTCAAATCGCAGCAATTATCCTCATTAACTCTCTCATTTCATTTGTAAGTGCCCTCCCATGCATACGCCACTTGACATATACATATACCTTTGTGTTGCATACATCTCAATCCATCATACTTACATCCACTTGATCATAGGATCTTCGTGCCGATAGGGTCGTGCTCAGCGATGCCGACCGCGAGGCAGTTCTCTCCCTCTCTCAAGAGTTCCTTTACTTGGCTGCGCACCTGCGCGTCGAAATCAACTTTGCCCCTGCCCTTGGAGTCAGTCAATTTGCAATTTATGGCCTGTGCTTCCTTTGCTGATCTGAGCCATCGGCTCGCGCCACCAGATTCCAGAGCAGGTCCTCAGGGATGCATATGGATTCGGTGTTGACCTGAAGCACATGTGCAAGAATCCAAAGGTATGTCTTATCTTGAGTCGTAATCTATCTGTGTCTGACACAACTGGGTTTCAGCAATCCAGCCGGGCGCGCATGATGGAAGCCCACACACTGCTTTGTTACGCCGCAATCGTGAGGCACTTCCACAGCCAGCTGACTGATGTGCGTGGGCATTAGCTTTTGGGGTTTTTTTAATTACGTCTTGCTGACAATAACTTTGACCCATCTACAGTGGGACCTCTCCCAAATCAAAGACACATTCCAGAAGGACCGGGGTGCTCATCGCTCCATCAACCGGACATGTGGGGTCGGTGCTCGTCGGAAACGAACCGGCCAGAGGATAGTCGACGCGTGCTTGCGCTCGACACACTTTAGGAACACATCCACCTCTACAGCGACGAGCACGGCCACCAGTGCTTCGGTCAAGACAACAGCCACAAACACCACGAACCTCTCTACCTCGACTCAAACAACCTCGAGCAACGCTAGCTCTCGCCGATTATACACAGTTGATGAACAAGAGGTAAATCCTCGACCTAGTTTGAGTAAGATCAAGGCCGCACGTTCTGCGACCAACGCACAGTGGATTTGAGTAACCGTTTGACGAGACTATCTTTCTTTCCTTCATTTTTCTTCTTGGGTTTATTTGGGACCATGGGTTTCGGAGTCCAGTATTGCAGGCTATACTCTCCTTTCGTTTCATCTTTCATGCACCTGATTTCCCTATGCCTTTTTTAGCATTATTCCTATTCATACGATCCTTCCTTTTCCATTCATCTCTCTGTACGCGTACACTTTCTCTCACGACGCTCCTTGTGTACTTTTCATCTCACCCCAGAACCAGATACCCCATTTGATGTGTAAATTTACACCCAAGTAACAGTAGCATTGTTCGACTGAATTGTATAAATGAAAGTTTAACGGAACTATTTCCCTTTTATGGCTAAAAATATTCAATGATATTACAAACTTTATCACGTGGATCGTGTTCTCCTTGCTCCGAATCGCGACCGTTGCACATGCAGCTTTCGGACAATGCCTAGAGAAATAGTATCAGTGCAGCTCGGACAGTGCGGGAACCAAAGTAAGTTAGTCTTCTTGGTTATGAAACGTCGATCATAAACCCACTTAAACCACTTAAACCGTCCCTATTTACAGTTGGGTCCTTGTTTTGGCAAAGATTATGCGCTGAGCATGGGATCAATAAGGATGGAATTCTAGAAGAATGGGCAACAGAAGGCGGCGATAGAAAAGATGTATTTTTCTATCAGGCGGACGACGAGCACTACATTCCTCGTGCCATCCTCGTCGATCTGGAGCCTAGGGTAAGGCGCTTTGCCACCCCAATCTCCCTTTACGCCACCAACCAAGCATTGAATAATTTAGGTCATCAACACCATTCTCAGCAGCCCATATCGCGACCTATATAATCCTGAGAATATATTCTTATCAAAGGAGGGCGGTGGTGCAGGTAACAACTGGGCAAACGGATACGCCTCTGGAGAACGATGTTACGAAGAAGTGATGGAAATGATAGATCGCGAAGCAGAAGGGAGTGATTCTCTCGAGGTATGTTCATGGCCTTCATTGTCGATAATTTGATTACTTATGGCTTGGTGTTCGATGTGCCTTCCCCTATTCCTTGTCTCGTGTTGCACAGGGCTTCATGATGATGCACTCTATCGCGGGCGGCACAGGCTCTGGAATGGGTTCCTATCTTCTTGAACGATTGAACGACAAATTCCCGAAAAAGCTGTTACAAACGTACTCTGTGTTTCCGAACCAAGTGGATGGAGATGTGGTGGTTCAACCCTACAACAGGTAGGTGAGTCTCTGAATGCGGGATTAAGGCCATGGCCGAGGATTCACTTTTTCTTTGAATAGTGTATTGACGTTGAAGCGACTCGTGAACAACGCGGACTCTGTGGTGGTTCTTGACAACGCTGCCCTCCAACGTTTGTCCTCTGAGGGTGGGGCCTTGTCTTCCGGACAGAGCTTCGACCAGACTAACCAACTTGTATGTGCTAAACGACCATACCTCAAGCCTTGTACTGACAGGCTGCAACTAGGTCTCCACTGTGATCTCCGCCAGTACACAAACGCTGCGATACCCCGGGTACATGAATAATGATCTTGTTGGAATCATTGCTTCGCTGATCCCTACACCGCGTTGTCACTTTTTGATCACGAGTTACACGCCATTCATGAGTGATATGATTGACAAGGCGAGTTTTTTCTGTAATTCACCCGACATTATCCCTCACCTAATGCGCGACGTGCAGGCGAGATCAGTGCGTAAAACAACAGTGCTCGACGTGATGCGCCGTCTCCTACAACCCAAGAACCGAATGGTATCCGCCATTCCAAGCAAGTCATCTTGTTACATATCCATCCTCAACATAATCCAGGGCGACGTTGACCCTAGCGATGTGAGCCTCGTGTGCACAAATGACTCGGGTGATTTCTAAACACAACATACACTTTTTGCTTTTCGGGTTATCTGCCCCGTCTGATAGGTCCACCAATCCTTACTCCGTATCCGCGAACGGCAGCTTGCGAGCTTCATACCGTGGGGCCCAGCATCGATCCAGGTGGCACTGACGCGTAAATCACCGTATGTCACAGCGAGCCACAGGGTTAGTGGTTTAATGCTGGCCAACCATACAAGTATGGCATCGGTGAGAGTGAACGGTCAACATGGTTGGCATTGGGTATTGATTTGTATTTGCATATTACAGTTATTCAAACGAATTCTGGACCAATTCGACCGACTCAAACGAAGGAATGCGTTTATGGACCAGTACAGGAAAGAAAGGATGTTCGAGCACGGGCTGGAAGAATTTGACGATTCTCGGTGAGTGGGGCTTGGTTTCTATCCACCCGGGGGGCGGCTTGAGAGATGGGGCAGGGGGATCTACCGTTTGTTGGGGTCTATGCGCGATTGATGTTGGCTTGTGGATTAACGTTGGGGGCTAATTACTGATCGCCGACTCTATCTGAATTGTTTCAGCGCGACCGTGGAAGAAACCATGAATGAATACAAGGCTTGTGAAAGCCCAGACTACATCTCCTATGTGAGTACATCTCATTCAGTGTGATGGTCAAAGTCTAAATAGAGGTGCAGGGAACTGGCGACGGTGAAGGCACTGGCTGAGCCAGACCCTCGCCATTGGACGCTCAACGTGTGGGCGCAACAGGAGTTCCATACGGGTTGGGCTCGTGGTGTGCGCATGTACCGTGTCTACTTGCGACTTTTATTCCCTGATACCATTCTGATCACGCAGTTTTAACGTGCAAAACGTATTTGCTATCTAATATAACATTACTCTGAGGCTAGAGCGATTCATGAAATACAATGTGGGTTCTATGCAAGAGAGCGCTATTATAAACTACGAGAACGGGCAGTCGACCAGGGTGGGAGACTACGGAAGGACTCAAGTCGACTTCTTGGGCCCCTCCAGCTTTTTCCCAATATCGCTACCTGAGTACCCGATCGGGTGATAAGTCTAAAAGCCTGATATGAGCAGCATGCACAAACACATACCTCGAAGCTTCACTCCAAGCGCACGCTCAAGCTTTCCGAGAATCTGGGGTTAGGGATGGCCTTCCCAGACTCGTAGTCCTGGAGAACCGACTGCTTCTCGTTGATCTTCGCGGCAACGTCCTTTTGCGAGAGCTTAAGCTCCATGCGGGCAGTCTGCATGGCCTTGCCGACTGAGGGGGCGACCTTGGAAGGTGGAGCCACGTCGTTCTCGCGGTCTAGCTTAGCAATCTTTTGGTGGTCAGGACCTGTGCATGCAGGTGTTAGCGCTGGGCTAGAGCCCTACAAGTGAACGTGGCGTACCAACGTGGCCCTTGTTGCTGGCAGTTGACTTCTTGTCGGTGGAGACAATGGCACCTGCTCGTCGTGCGGCTAGAATAAAGCTGAATGAATATATGGGTCACACGCCAAAAAATTCATGCACATACCGTTCACTTCAGCATTTCCCTTGGTAACTTTTGGGGTGCGGGCTTTGTTGCCGATAACAACTTTGGTGTCCCAATCAGCGTCGCTCATGATAGTTAATTTAGGGGAGTGTCTAGGAGGATGAAAAACTGAGATGTGTGATGGGAGAAAGAAAGTGGGGTTTGTGGATGCGCGGCGTCGGTTCTGGGATTTATATCGGACGCTGACGTTTCACCGCCTCGCGATCGAATCTTCCGGATCCCGGCTACACAGCCACTTGACTCGACTGCTGACGCTATCATTATCAAGCTGTTAGATAATCAACCAGGCCCCTTGTTGCTCACTTCAATATATTTACCAGCCCACGTCCACCAAGTATTATGGCTATCAACACCGCACACATTGTCTCTCATTATGCTCAGCCCAAGCCTAGAGGATTTCAGTGGAATCCGCGTCCTCTCAAGTTAGCAAAGAGTTACCCTGTACCTTCTCGGCCCAGAATACCGAGCGCCCAGTCTTTGCCCGACGCACCGCAGCCTGTCGTCCGAGTTCAAAATGAGCAACAAGAAGAAAGCATTCCGGTAGAGGAAGCCAAACCAGACGTCTCAGAGTGGGTGTCAGACCGTCGTGCAGTTTGAAGTCAGCCATTTGATATCACCTACCCTTCAACTAGAAGCCAGCCAGAAGAAAGTCAAGTTGAGACTGCTAGGTAAGTCAAAAGGCTTTAAAGCGGTGCTTCAATAAAAACTAACTGTAACTCAAGTTCAAACAACACAACCTCGCCCTTGAGTATCAACTCGGAGCTTGTTGCTGAACCTGGGGTGTCACCGGAAGACTTTCTCAGGTCAGTCCTGATTATCTACACTAACAACCGTGTCGAACCATAACTAATTGCGTCGAATCGATCAGAAACGCATTGCCTTCAACTCACACATTCTCCCAGCCAACCCCAACGCACACACCAATGGTCACACCTTCGCACAGCCGGCTCGACCTCTCGCCCCCTCACCGACTCCGGCCTTCGTCCTCCATGTCCAATATTTCTTCCACCTCAAATCGTTCGCGCCCTCCATCTGCCATGTCTGTTAGTGGTCGGACGCGTCGCTCTTCGTCACGAACATCCCTGCGGCAGAGTACAGCCCCGTCTGTGGGCGCTGGATCTTCTTGAGCCATCAAGAACGGCATTTATTGATACCTCGTTTGTTATTTAACTTATCTATCCTCTCTTTTAGTGTATCACTTCTGTTATATGCTTTCACAAAATTGCTCCTATTATCGCATTATCGCGACCACCTTCATTGCTTTTTCAGTTCTTCCATCTTATCAACTTGTATATCTACTCTATATCTATTCCTTGATAGGACTATACCTTTACCCTGCGTCTATCAAGCAGATTCTTGTTCAGTTTTGAAGGCGCCACGTATTCGTGGCTACTCAATTACAAACCTAAGTTACAAATGCGCATTAACCTACTAATGATGACTACCCGGTTTAGAATCTACGTCAGGGTAAAGCTACAGACACGAATCTTTACATATATTCCCAGTATCAGAGCCAAGACACATACCTTTCCAGGATTGAACAGATTATGAGGATCAATAGCCCGCTTGACGGTTCGCATAAGTTCGACTGTGCCCGGGCCAAGCTCTTCAACAAGATATTCTTTCTTTCCAACGCCTACACCGTGCTCGCCGGTACCTAACACCTCTGTTAGCTAGTACAAAATAGACAAATCCTTTAAGACTCACAAGTTCCGTCCAAGGCGAGTGCGCGGTGAACCAATCGATGAACTGCTTCTCGTACGGCCTCTAATTCTTCAGCATTTCGTATAATCATAATCGCGTGGAAGTTGCCTGTGGGGAAACCAAGTGTTGGTGAATAGGATAAGAGATGCGGTAATATGTATTACCATCTCCTACATGACCTACGATGGTGGACTTGAGGTTAGAGTCTGCCAAGTCTTTCTTTGTCTCGAGAACAAGCTCGGGAAGACGAGATACCGGAACGCTAAAACATCGTGTGTCACACAACTCGGTAGGGGTAGAGCGCTCATTAGACTCACGCCACATCTGTTGTCCAGGCCCTCGCACCTGGGTACAAAGCCATGGTACTCCAAAGCGCATACTTCCTATTCTGCCACAGGTCGCTCGCCTCTTTCTCGTCGCGGGCCGCCTGAAAGTGTTTCCTGAACGCGACATCAGGGTTCCCGAATGTTAAGGATAAGACCGGGGTGAATCTTACCCCCCGTGTTTCTCGACAATCTTTTTAATGGTAGCTGATGCTTCCTTTTGAGCCTCTGGAGAGCCTTGGAATTTGAAGAACAATGAATCCATTTCTGCGTATTTGCGGTCGGCCAGGTTTGCTTTGTTAATTGCAGCCATCATATGATCTTTTTTAAGGAGTAAAACATCAGTTTTTAGATTGATGGCTATTGGGCTATTCGTAGCATACCATCAAGCAATTCGACACATTCTAGGAAACTATTAGAATACGGCCGGAGTGAGTTAGATATATATACTCACGAATCGGGACGCCCTTGTTCAAAATTTCAGCCACTGCGTCGACTGCTTGGCGAACATCGGAGAACCCAACTGTCGCAACAGAGGTCGGAAGTCGAGGGGCCAGTCGAAGCGTAGCTGTATTGGTTGTATTTGATTCCTAGTACCAGTAGAACGAATGATAAACCCAGATGTACACATACCTTCCGTCACGATCCCAAGTGTGCCTTCAGCCCCAATAAAGAGTTTGGTAGTATCAAACCCAGCTGAACTCTTACGCGCTCGTCGGCGTGTTTTGATCACTTCGCCGTTGGGGAGGACCACGGTCTGTATGCAGGCGGAGTTATTCTTGTGTTATCTGAGGATGAAACGGAGGGCCAACATACGACGTTGAGGAACCATTCAGCTTTTGCAGTTCCGTACCGTACGGCGTTGGCTGAAAACGAAAGGTTGAATACGTTGAACAAACATACTTTGTTCACACTCACTGCCCGAGCACCCTGTCCCTATCATTCCGCCAATGGTTGCACCCGGACCTGGATCCAACTGCATTGGATTGACGTTTACTCAATCTCAGGTATTCGAATCATATGCCAATCCTTACCGGGAAGAACAGCGGAATTCCTTTAATAAATAATAAATAAATTGCTGAAGAGTTTTAATCTGATTATTTAGGGATTCGATAACCCACCTTGATCCTCCAAAGTATGGTTGATATCTTCCCACTTTGCTCCCGACTGCACGACCATGTCCGAGTCGGCTTCGTTGATGCTTATGATACGATCCATGTTCGACAGATCGATGCATATACCCCCAACTCCTGGTGTCTACATAGAGGTTCGTATCCAAATTGTAGTCGTTTCATGGGGTAATACTTACTCCGCCAAAGTGGCCTTCTAAACTGGTGCCACCGCTGAAAGCAGTAACGGGAATACGATATTTGTTGGCAATTTTCACGATCTTAACAACATCTTCGGTGCTGTGTGCGAGTACGACCACGCTATGCGGTGCACTGGGATGATACGAGTTATCCTAGGAGCGTGGCTAATTCAGGCTACTCAAGTCCCTGCGTGTGTGTATAACAAGACTCACCGAGAACCCATGGGCTTTGAGTACGTCAGAGTCAGTCGAGACATTGTCTTTTGACAACAGTGTTTCCAGTTCAGTAATAGCTTTTAGAACGGCGGCTTTAGTTGCATATACAGGTGTCACTAGCGCGTCGTCGGGTTTGTTCTCCGATATCGATTGGGAGAGGAGGTATCCGGCTAGACCACTGACTGCTGCTACCCCTGCAAGGGTTGTATAGGATGTCCTGGAAGATGTCGGTACGGCCGAAGAAAGCGTCCGGCATCCAAAACCCAAGTGGGAAGAAGAGGAACTCAAAGATCCCTGAAACAACGCGCGACGTGAGAGAGAGCGAGATACTAATCTAGAAGTACGATGCATAACTCGGGGTGGTCAATGGAGAAAGAGGAGTGGTGGTCGGGACGATCAACCCCAATAGCAAGGCCAAGTACAAAAAATGGTCCTGTACAGAGTCTAGACACGGTGTTATCAAGGATGGGTGTCCGGTGCTGCCCGACTATCCAGGTACGCGAGTCGTACGAGGAAAGATCTCATCACTCGAGCGCTCCCCAGCGTTGGGCCGATCAGCACGAGGATGATGTAACGGCGCAAGTCGGCTTTCGTCGCCGGGAGTATCCCGAAATCCCGGGCCAGAGCTAAGCGCTAGGGGTATGTGGAAATGACGAGAATCTGGGTGCTTGGTGATGTAAGCACCCACACACGTTGAATTTTGAGAACAACTACCATCAGTCAAAATGTCTGGACGCAAGATTCTGTTTGTAAGGTGAGCAGGTTGTTGAAGAGAGCGAGTGTGTTGTCTAAGGTTATCATAGTGGCTTCTCACGAGATGCTCGTGCTAAAGACCTTGCATATGAATTTGAGAGGTAAGTGGGTTGAAGAATGTTGTGGCAGCGAGTGCTTACGAAAGGGTAGGTATGGTCGGCTTGTACGGTGCGACATACCATCGACTCGGGGCGGAGGCGGCGCAAGGTGAGAAGGGTCAATACCAACTCTTGGTGTTTATTTTTGCTTTGCTCGGTTCGTGGGAACTCGTCTCGAGGACGATCAAGTCGCTACGGCTGCCCCGTTCGATATCGATTCGCCTATTGGCCACTTCGCACGATTCGAACCTTGCTATTCGATACGCAAACTGTTCCGATCTCGAGTAACCTTCTACGAGCCCCCTTGTACGATCGTCGATTCGATTCATTTGACCCCGGGCGAGCTTGTGACGCATGGTTAGAGCACATTGCTCTCGAGACCAAAGCTCGAGTCGAGGGTGATCCACCGTCTTTTTCGCCATAACAACACTCGAACATGTCCCTGACTTGGATCCTGTATTTCAGCTACGCATTTGTCGAATTTCGAAACGACCGCGACGCAGAAGATGCCTACCATTCCATGTAAGTGCTTGCCAACACATGCTAGACAGCGCACTGCTAACAGGCGTTCAGGCATGGTCAGATGATTGACCGCCATCGGATCAGCGTTCAGGCAAGTCACTATATAATATGCCATTGGTATCGCTCTGACATTTCATTTGGCATATTTAGTGGGCTCGCCGTCCCCCTTCAGCACTATGGCGTCACGATGCTCCTCGCCCCCGTGGAGGCCGTGACCGTCGTGATGACCGAGACAGGGACCGCGATCGTCGTGACCGTGACCGCTCTCGTTCTCGGAGCCCCCGCCGCGACGACAAGGACAAGGAGAGGGATAGGGATACCCGTCGCCGGAGCCGAACTCGCTCTCGTTCTCGCGATAGGCGTGACCGTGAGCGTGATGAGGAGCGCGATGAACCAAGGACTCGAGAAGACCGTGATGATGTTGACGAGCGTGAAGATCGCCACCGCCGCAGCCTCTCCCGCGAACCCAATGGTGTGGTTCCAGTTAAAACGGAGCCTGATAACATCAAGAAGGAGCCCGAGCCCGTCGCCGAGGAAGACAAGTAGACTGCTTGCCTTGGCCTAGAAAAATTGTTCATCGGTTTCTTTTCTGTGAGCCCATTTGTTCCTGTTACATATTTGGTCGACTGGCGGATCCCGGAATTTCTCTCTTCTCCCTCGATATAACCTGATTGTAGTTACGGTTGACCAACCCCAATGGTATCACTCGTTTACCGATGCACCCGAGTGCGATGCCCGCAAATACAAATGCAAAAAAAAAAAAAAAAATTTAACCCCCCACTCTGGGCGCCGTTCTTTGTTTTCAGATACACTCTGCCAGTGGCTGACGTGCGCGAAGTCTATCAAAAAACTCGCCCTTGTCTCGTTGAATGTGGCTGGGAGCCGTAGCATCCGAGCAGAACTTCGTTAGCTATTCTTCATGTGACGATGTGATGTGACTGCGAAGGTTCGAAGACCTTTGATGTGATGCTCGCATTCAGCTGAGCCAGATCTACAAAGTTCGATATGCATTCATTTTCATGGAAGCTCTGGAACACTAGGAACCTGATCTTCAAGCCCCAATACACGATTTGTTATGGTGTTTGGCCTGCTGTACTTTGGTCTGCCGTACTCGTGGCTCGTAAACGACAGAAAACCATCTCGCAGCTCCTGGTAGTTGATTTATGATTGCTACGGCCATCTGGAGTGGACACGAGATTCGAAAACAGGATCTCACCCAATTGAACCGCACACTCCCTCGGGTTCTTCTGCTCCGATAGCTCCTGCTTCTTGTGACTGAGTATTGTACTATATGCGCAGGGAACGAACGAGATATTGCACGACCCTGTACAAGGCTGAAGGGGGCTGAAGTATCGTAATGGAATAGTCGACGTTTATTGAAGCAACGAGGTGTGTTCTGACCTAATTACAGCTGCTAGGGGTATTGAATTACAGTGCTGGGTCTACAGAAAGAGCACGAGAACTTAGACCGGAACAGAGGGCAAAGAGAATAGAGATGGGTATAACAAATACAAAATAGTGGGCTGAGCTAAATCCCCAGTGTTATACCAGCCCCACGAGAATAGTGTTAAGTATATATTGAACAGGTGCCTCTCGGAAAGTATCAGAGATGTGGAATAATCATTGGCCTTCAATTGAAGCATGTTCTTCAAGTTTCCATAGGTGGGCCAAGCTATATGATGCATTAGTAAATATGAAAATCATTAGCGACGAATCATATCCACACCAGGTAGATTGGACCCATCTGGTTGAGGGCTCAGAGCTGTCGCAAAGTTGATCCTAAAATAAAATGTATCAATCTAAAGTATCCTTGGCTGTTCGAAATTATAGCGCACATACCAGTATCGCATCATCTTGTCCGATACATCCTTGCTCCCTGGGTCGCATTCGGTGGGAGCCCACCAAAGATGTATGAAATTTCCGATGCATGAGATATGCCATATTCTGGCGGGCTACCTGCTGTAGGTTGAGAAAACATGTATGACCTGTACAAGTGAGTATATACTATATCACTATTAGCGCATACATGCTTACCAAACCTTCTGCCCCCTCGAGGTCGCCGCCCTAATGAACTGCCTTCTTGGGGCCTATAAAAAGTCAGGATCACAAGTCAAGGGCAGGTTGTAGGGTGACTGACCGTAAATAGGTAGTCCCCAACCACAGCCGCCGCCCATTTATAGTTGTAGCTCCGTCCAAAGGTCTCGCTCCCTGTGTTGTAAGGAGACCCTGCAGCAGGTACATTCGGATACAATGCGCACATAGGAGAAGAGATAAACGGAGAGAGGCCGATAGAAAGCCCGGGTCTTTTTGAGTTGAAGAACCCAAGCAAGTCGAGAAAGAAGCTTGTGGCAGCAACGAACCAAGTCCCTTCATCCAGGTTCGCTGAGAGATGAAATTCAAGGTGAGCCTCGGAGACTAAAAACCTAAACCAATGAACTCACAGCCAGAAATCATAGGGATATTGGCATATTTTCCGGATCTAATTATTGACGTAGTAGAAGAGGGGAGAAAGTCATCTCCGGAAATCTACATTTCAGACAGAGTTATATACTTGTACGCTGGACAACTTGAGCATCACTTACAGTTACGGGCCCGTATGCGGTCGGGAAGTTCGCAAATGCCAGAGCATCCGGCGGCAATTTGTATGTCGCGACGTGTGCTTCCTGAAGTCTGTTAACGTCTATCGTCCGCAGGCACTCGAAAGAGTCACGGGCTTGGGAACAACCAGTTTGAGAGGCTATTTCATCGTATGCTTGCTGTCGAGCACTGTTGTCTTGTGGAGATGACTTGAAGCTAAGGTATCACGTTCAAAGCCTGAATATACTAATACGACCAGTGCTTTACCTCGACGGTGCTCCACTTTGCATAATTGCCGCTCTGAATGCATTATTGATCTGTCCGCCTCTGTACATCATTTGATAGCTGACGCTTATTCCACCCGCTGATTCACCGAATAGGGTGACCTTTTGTCATGTGTATGAGTTTATAGTTCCTCAACGTATTTGGCCTACTTTACTTACTTTTGTGGGATCACCGCCAAAGTACTGGATATTCTTTTGGACCCATTCAATTGCCATTCGTTGGTCATAAAGCCCAAGGTTAGCGGCACCCTTGTTCATGGTTTGCTTGCCGACAGGGACTGGATTTATTTTACCGTCAATAATATGCAGAGCCAGACCCATGATCGTACATACATCCAAAGAAACCGAGCCGATAATTCATACTAACGTAGATGACAGGTTGACCCTATTGAGAGTGATGTAAACATTGGTTATTGGCGGAGCAGTTGTATAAGGTGGGCGACTCACCATTTCAACACTTTTCCCTACGATACCATACCCGGGGTACGAGCTGGATTCACCCAATATGAAACTGCCTCCGTCTGATATGTTATGAGCACCAAGCTTCTCATTAGAAAGAACCCACTTACATATCCAAACCATGACAGGTAGTGGCCCTGTTATCCCGTGTGGTCGCCAAATATTCAGAGTTAGGCAATCCTCTGACGCATCGTTAACAATTGCCGATTGGAGGCACCTCGGGCCATAAGTTTGCGCAACAATTGTTCCATTGGGGGTGAATGCGACTGGCTTACGAAACCGAAGTCCTCCGACGGGGGCTGTGCATATGGGACGCCTATGTGCTGCGGTGAGCTACAGAAGTAGTAGGCAGTGAAGTACAACCACGCACCGAGGAATACATCTTGAGCATCGACTTGGCTCCCAATGTAAGTTGCGCATTTACCGGAACTTGAACTTCTTCCGTACGCTTGGCTGACACTGCATAGCCCCAAATGAGCTGAGCGTGAGCCAAGGCCAAGAACGCGAGTTGAAGAGAACGCGCTCCACGCATCCTTAGATGACTGCGGATAGATGCCCTAAAATGCTGAAATCCGCAGGCAGGCTTGAGGCGATCGCCTGTCAGAATACGTTATGTGCTAGCTAGAATACTTACCGTAAGGTATGGAATTAACAGCTGATCTATGGGGTGGGTGTATGTCCTCGGAGTTGTTCGCACTGGCTGTGTCGTGATTGACAAACTCAAAATGTGTGCTTTTGATATAATCGTACTAATGAGCGTGGGATGAAGTTCAGAGAGTTCTAAACTGAGCGAAATTAGGCCCAGGTAACGCGAGAGAGGGGGGGGGTTGTTGACAGATTGTCTCGAGGGCGTGGAGTTTATATACCGACGACAATGACCGCAGAGATCGGTACGAGTACTCAGAATGGCATCGAGGTATAGTTTACACCTCGATTCTGGGAGCGGGCGTTACGAGATAGGAAGTGCCAACTGTCGACTTTGAGGGACAATTCGCATCTATTGGATCCATCGAATCATGGCACCATTTGGTTCATCACGGACATTGGCAGTTAAGCGAATAGACACTCTGCTTGTATGTTCTTTCGGAAGTCGGGATTTATTTGGCTGGCCAGAGATTAGAACTGGAGGAGAAACGGACTGGGCGGATCTGCATTAATATTCATTTGGATGTGATCGAAGAGCAACTAGCAGAACCATTCAAGTTCAGCGCTAAGGGCTGACTTAATCTCTGGCAGGCCGTCGGCCGATTCTTCCGATTGAAACCCCTCGACGGTCATTCGCTCGCGACTCCGACGCTTGTCGAAATCGATTTTCTGGCTGGTTCGGCCTACTCGTTTGCTGTTTTCACCGTCCTCGTCATTTTTTGAGTCGAAAATTGCGGAGATGATGCTACCTAGGCCGATCCGATTTCGCCAGGCGCAGCGCGAATTTCGTCGCGGTCTGGCTACAGTTATAGAGACAGGAACCGTGCCTCAAACCTATATCGAAAAAATTGTTCAAAAATATGCAGTGGGACTTCCTCCCGGGAAACGAGTACGGGCAGGGGATTATGTGATGATACAACCTGAGCGTATGCGCCTGGCACTCCTGGTTCATATTTCAAGCGACTAATGTTAGCAAACCACGGCGGTCGGTGGATATAGATTGTATGACACACGATAATACTGGGCCCGTCATTTCCAAGTGAGTACTGGCAGTGATTTAACGTGTGCATATAAACTGAGCAATTGGTGATAGGTTCAAATCACTTGGCGCCACACGAATTCACAACCCTCGTCAGCCCGTATTCACTATTGACCATGATGTACAAAACAAGACAGCCAAGAACCTCCAGAAATATGCCTCGATCGAAGCGTTTGGGCGGACGCACGGGATCGACTTTTACGGCGCGGGCCGAGGTATTGGTCATCAAGTCTTGGTCGAAGAGGGATACGCATTTCCCCATACGCTCGTCGTTGCTTCTGATTCACACTCCAATATGTACGGAGGAGTCGGATGTGTTGGGACCCCTGTGGTCAGGACGGATGCAGCAGCATTATGGGCGACGGGAAAGACATGGTGGCAGGTTCCGCGCATGATCAAAGTCGAACTAATGGGCAAGTTGGCCCCTGGTGTAACGGGAAAAGATATCATCGTCGCCTTGTGTGGCCTTTTCAACAAGGACGAGGTGCTGAATGCTGCCATTGAGTTCCATGGAGACGGAATTGAGGCGTTGGGAATCGACGAGCGACTGGCAGTAGCCAATATGACGACGGAATGGGGTGCGCTGGCTGGCGTATTCCCGGTTGACGAGCCACTTCTGGATTGGTACAAGAAGGCAGTGGATAAGATGACCCTAAGAACTTTTTCAGGAGCATCTAGTTCACTTCCCCCTCCCCCCGAACACCCCCGACTTAACGAGGGTCGGTTGAACTCTATTCGATCCAGCCCAATCCACCCGACAACGGCGCAGAATACTCGTCCCACCTAACACTCGACCTTTCTACACTTGTTCCATACGTTTCCGGTCCCAACAGCGTCAAGGTAGCAACAGCATTGCCTAAACTTGCTCAAGATAATATCAAAATCAACAAGGCCTACCTCGTTAGTTGCACCAATGCTCGAGCTTCCGACCTTAAGGCCGCAGCTCAGGTCGTCAAGGGACGCAAGGTAGCGACTGGGGTCGAGTTCTATATTGCGGCAGCGAGCAGCAAAGTTCAGGCTGAGGTGGAGAAATCAGGCGACTGGGGTGCGTTACTATCAGCTGGCGCTAAGCCTCTACCAGCAGGCTGCGGGCCATGCATTGGGTTAGGAACCGGGCTTCTCGAGCCGGGAGAAGTTGGGATTAGTGCGACAAATCGAAACTATAAGGGGCGAATGGGTAGCCCGCAGGCTCAGGCATATCTAGCCAGCCCAGCAGTTGTTGCTGCGAGTGCAATAAGAGGAGTTATATGCGGCCCGGATTCTCTCGATTTGAATGCCCTTCCTCAGAACGAAAGGCCCGTGTTCACTTCAAGTACCCCTAATACCATACCTGGCGCTTCGACATCTGCTTCACCTGCCGAACCGTTAGTCGACGGGTTTCCTCGGTCATTCGGGGGGCCGATTATGTTTACACCCCAGGATAACTTGAACACGGACGGGATATATCCCGGAAAGTACACATATCAGGACGACATTACACTCGAACGACAGGCCGAGGTTGTGATGGAAAACTATGATCCTGCCTTTGCGAAGAATGTTGCAGAAGTGCGATCAAGTGGTAAAACAGCTGTCCTTGTTTCAGGATACAATTTCGGTACTGGCTCGTCGCGCGAGCAAGCGGCAACTGCGCTCAAGGCTGCAGGAGTTCCGCTCGTTATTGCAGGCTCATTCGGAGACATATTCAAACGCAATTCCATAAACAATGGTCTAGTGTGCATGGAATGTCCCGAATTAGTAGCAGACCTGACGGAAAAGTATGCCAAGAGCGGCGCGCGGGGTAACGGCGGAGTTGATGGAGAGTTGACGGTCCAACCGGGATGGGAACTTGATGTGGATATGCAGAGTGGGAAGATCGAGGTCAAGCAGGGGGGCAAGGTCCTGCGCGAGTACCAGACACGGCCTGTAGGACCGAGTGTGCAGGAATTATGGGTATGCGATGGGCTCGAGGGATATGTACGAAAGTCGATAGCCAGTAGTGTTTAGTAGATCCGTGAGATAATACCACGTGGTATGGGTGCCACCCCGTGACTATGACGTCTTACGCGATGTGCGACTAAACAATTCAAAGGATCGCATGAAATGGCGTGAGATCCATATGGAACCATGCCGCCACACATGCTGGGAAATTTCCATCAGCCCTCAATTCTAATTGGATCATGTGGTGATGCAGAATGTTCTGGGCAAGAATCCGTGCATGAGTAGCGGTGACTCTCGATGGTGCCAAGTCGATCGGAACTGCCTCCTGCGTCATCCAAGCATTGCGCCCTCCCTTATAAATGCGCTAGCTCCGCTCTCCGAATCGAACCAACGCCTCCCCTCAGACGAACATGTACTCCTACGCTCTCCTCGCTGCCCTTGCTGCTCCAGCTGTGGCCCAAAACATCAATACGACTTACCTCACTGGCCTGGCCAATGCCCTCAATGGTCTTGGCCTCACCTCGCTTGTAGGAGTTGTGGGGTAAGCATAATATGCGTCGGCTGTCATCATGCACTAACATATGGCTACAGATCCCTCGCGAACAACACCAACGGAACTGCTCTCCTTGCCCAGCTTTCTCAGGGTAACAAGACCGTCTTTGCCCCTAATAATGAGGCATTTGGTCGTGTTCCACAAAATGTCAGCAGCAATACCGACCTCCTGACATCCATTCTCTCCTATCACATCGTTGAGGGTACGCTTTGCACCATATCAGACTGGACACAGAACTTATACTTTGTTCTTTTAGGTCACTACAACGCATCCGACTTTGCTCGTGAACCCAACCACACAATTGTTAGGACCTACCTGACCAACCCGTCTCTTGTCAATCTCGAAGGCGGTAGAGGTCAGGTCCTTGTTATTGAACGTGATGACGGAAACGACAACGATGTGAAAATTCTGTTCGCTGACGATGACGTTGACGTTCAGCGCACTACCGGTTATGAGAATGTACGTCTAGGTATTCTGGGCTCTGGGAAAGTAACCCGCTAACATGCCTTACAGCTCATTGTCCACGTTGTTGACGATGTCCTCACGCCTCCTGGAACGATCTCCGAGACAGCCCGTCAGGAAGATGACTTCTCGCAGCTGGCCGGTGCGCTGCAGACCACAAACTTGATTGCTCCTCTTGAAGCCATCAAAGGAGTTACCATCTTTGCACCTACGTGCGTAATACAGCATGCATATCATACTGCTCGAAGCTGATATTTACGATATTCTCTGCATTTAGAAACGATGCATTCCAGGCTGCTCTTGCTGCTCTTGGCTCCCAGGCCCAGAATACCTCGGTCATCAGCTCAGTCCTCGCTAACCATGTCATCAACGGAACGACTGTCTACTCGAGCGCACTCACCTCCCAGAACTTCGTCAGCGCCGGTGGCCAAGGTTTCTCCTTTTCATCCAACTCCTCCGGAACCTATGTTACGAGCGGCTCTGCTTCCGCACGGATCACTCGCGCTGACATTCCCATTCGCAACGGCGTGATCCACCGCATCGACCGTGGTGAGTCTCAAGGATAAACAGAATTCCAATAATACAATCACTTACAATGCTGTGTCCCCACAGTATTGGCAAACACTGAATCCAACCCCGATGCTGCTGCTTCTGCGGCTTCCTCTCAAGCTTCGGTTGCCGCGACTGGTGAGTTCCCAACTTCTCCAGTGATGTCACAAGACCCCGGGACTCACAGATTTCGTAATTAGCAACTTCGATCCCGGGACAGTCCAACTCGCCCAGCAACGTGCCCTCAGCATCTGGATCCGCCAATGCTAGCATTCGTACTGCCGTTGCTTTCCCAAGCGGCGCCATCTTCTCGGTGCTCGCTGCCGGAATGGGCGCCCTCATCGGCGGGATGCTCATCCTCTAAATTCCAATTTCCTTGCTTTCATTGTTTCCTCTATTCTCACTTCTAAAGGATTCACAAGGATTCTGCGTGTGATTGACATTGCATTAGGACCTTGTTTGAACTCTCACTTGGCATTCTGAATTTTTTTCTTCTTTGGTACTCCTGAAAAATGCTCGGATACTTTACGATTCCCAATGACCGTATGCGTCACCTGTTCCATTGTTTTTTGTACTCATGATTGAATACGAGTTTACGTGTTTGTATTTTGCAAGACGTTAAGGAGTCAGAGCTCAGCGACGCACGGGGGAGTGTCGTATTATAAAACTGGGAGGGACCGGAAAGACCGCTTGGAATTCAGAACCCAGACTCCAGACTCCAGACTCCGTAGCATGTGCCTGCCAAGTCTCACGGACTCATTTCGGGCATCAGAGTGCGACTGTCAGCAACACGGTCAGACCTGCGGCTATATGGTAGACCCGGCGACCTTGTGGCAAACCTGAGTACCCCCAAGGCCTGGCTACAGTAGGGCCTATCAATGAATGCGTATATATATGTATATATTGAAGCCGCTATAAGGGCCAAATCACTGTCGCTCAATTGATCAACTGTTCACCCCAATGTTATACAAAAAAGGCAATACTCGAATATCATCTCCAATGGTCTGATAGGATGTGATACCGTGGGGTTTTACACGCATACGCTTCCGAAAAGAAGTGTCCCTGATCCATCTACATAGCTACAATGTACTGGGAGATAAAGCCTTTGTTCTCAATAATTTACATTTGAGCGAGGGAGCATAGCGATTTCCAACAACCCGAAACTAACCTTACCTAGGTGGTGTCGAAAATCCGAGTGACTCGACGGACAAGAACTCAACTCAAGTGGCACTCGCTCGTAACTCAATAAGTAAAAAAGCCATTTCCAATGTCCATTTACAAGAATGTATACAACCTGGTCACATGAAGACCAAGATTGCTTTCAAGGTGTGCTATTACAGGATCGTGAATGAAAAATGAAGGGCCTTGTCCAATATTGTCCGGAAGCAAGGATGCAGTCTAGAGCGTGGTTTTACGGCAATTTCAATCTCAGGCAACGATGAGAGCGGCCAAGAGACCGATTAGGCCGGTCCATCCTGCTTGAGCGATGGGGAGAGCGCCGTTTGCGGCGGGAGCGTTGGTGCTACTAGGGGTAGGTACGGAAGTGGCAGTCGCTGGAGGACGCGTGGAAGTGTTTCCTGAGGAGGTGGAGGTTCCAGCTGGAGGGGTACCGGCGGGGGTGGTTGCGGGTGGAGGGGCTTGGGTTGAAGATGAAGCGCCAGTCGTGCCTGGGGCGAGTTGGGCCGGAGCCGAAGACCCCCCTTTAAGACAGCTAGAATCGCTACTGTTTTGGATAGGTGTGGTAGCTGGAAGCAACGAATAGTTAGTACGAGCACCAGTGATTATTACCACAAGAGGTGATAACGCAATTATTTACAAAACTCACCTGAATAGGCTACTGCGCCATCAGCGTCCTTAATCTGGAATGTGACATCTGTCCCAGCAGGCTGATTCACCGTCCAGGTCAATGACTTTTTATTTGGTTCTTGAACCCCAAAGTCATGCAATGGGGCGGCTCCGGGTTGGCCACCGGGAATGATCCTATCAATGATAAAAGTTAACCCCCCCAAATCCAATCAAAGTCGGATCCGGAGTTTGCTCACGAAATGTAGACCGGCACCTTGGTTGCTGTCCAAGAGAGCTGAATGGGTTGGCACTGGACAACCGAGGCCCTATGTGAAACGCCAAGTTAGTTAACATGAAGAGGCACCAAGAATTCAAAGTAACGCACGGAGAGTTGATAGACGGGTCATTCTGAGCAACCGCAAGAGCAGCAAAAGCGAGCGAGGCAGCGGCAAACTTCATCATATTAAATGGCCAAATGCGTCGAAGAGAATTCGTTGAACGCGGTCGTAAAGGGATAAAAGGGCGGATAGAGAAGAGGAGGAAGAGGATGAGTACTGGCTCGGTACTGAATCTATGGTATATATACTCACAATGCACGCCCTAGATTCAACACAGTTATTCGCAACGGTCAAATACGCGGTCGTGACGTCGCAGACCCGAGTTTGTGTTACCTTGTATTGACCGATCCCTGTAACCGACGTGATAGATACAGTAGATCAAGAAGGAACCAAGGGCGACCTGTCTTGGTTTCGTAAGAATGACCTGAAATGATGGACGAAGAACCTTTGTAGGCGCGCATACATCCGCCTCGTTGCGGTCGTCTGGTACGACATTTGAAGGATAAAGGAATTTTTTTTGTTGGTTGCGAGGTTTGTGCGCGCCATGAACGTGTTATTGCATTCGTATGTAAAACGAATAGTGATCTAGCGTCGTGCCACTGGAGATTTGTGTTCTTCCCGTTCAACGGGGGTTCAAGGAAGGACAGTGCCAAGAGTACCTGAAAAACGTATAATTACCACTAGAATCACAGAATGACATCATTTTCTCAATTTAAGATCCATGTGGCGTCATACAACGACCCGTTTGAGAAAATTTGTAGATTGATGCGATGTTTGGATCGAGTTGGGTAGGGGTTCTCACTAAATTATAATGTATTCATCCCTCCCCCAGGCCGGACGTTTGCATGCTGGGCGTAGTCATGATCAAATAACTCAAACCTGTTCTTTCCGACAAGTACAAGAGCCGAAATCTCAGCTGTGGTACGCGGGTTTAGAACGGACTAGCTAGTATTACTACAACAATAACAACGTTATCCCCATGTTTGCCGGTCCGACAGTGATCGCTCCCAACTGGAATGTTCCCGGATGCAGTGTCAGGAACTCAATATCGATGCGAATTGTACTTTCCCCGATCTCAACCAGATGGGGATATATTACAGCAATATGAGTGGTATTGAAATGGAATGCGACGCCAGCTTGTTACGGCGTAAAGTAGACCAGCTTGAATGGACAATACAAACGTTCAAAAAATATATACCATGTTGCATCGATGGGGAGAGGAGGGTGATTTTCAGAAGAACAGCTGAATGATGTTATGTACCGATTCGGCCCGGGTCGTGTGATGCTGAGGCACAATTGTAGTGCCAAATTATGTGATGAACAGAAATGCGGGTTAGGCACGATGGGATGGGCCTAGAAAGCGCGTGGTATGCGCGCGTTGGCAATCTAGGGCCAACGTGCGAGGGCAGTGAGATGAAGAGGGGGAAACGAATAGCTGGCATGCAAGGTCGTTTTGCCAAGCATGAACTTTGCCCGGAGTTCTAGATTTTAGTTGCGGCCAAGTTGTGCCAAGTTACGGCTTTGTCCATCGAAGGAAGGATTCCTCGAAACTAGCGCCCTCGACTTTGTATCAGATCTACCTTACGGGCGAGTGGCTTTGAAGAGTTTATGAATATCATGGGCTACTGTACTTCGGTTGAACAAGGTTCACAGTTACGGTTGAGAGGAAATACTCGGGACTGGGACAATAGTTCCGGTAGAAGTCGTTGAGGATCAAACAGTAGACGCACTACCAAACTACTTCCCGTCCGGGAGGCTGGGTACATTAAAAGTATAGGTGACCAATTTTTCAATTGTTCTTATCTATATGCATTCCAGAGAGTCTAAACAGCCCACTTGAAGTCATGCAATTGAGTTAGATATGGCCTCAAGGATCATATAACATTTACTTAGTACCTGTTGTCGAGGTGCCGTGATACTCTAGTCGATCTGTGACAAAAGTTTTCGCTTTCGAACCAGTGATGGGCGGGGGCCTTCAATCACCGGTCGTTTGGGCAGACTAATTAAAAAGGGCAGATGGATAATATTGCAACAGTATCCAAAAAAAGCAATACAAATCCACTCTGCGACCCACAAAACGTCCAAGATACTTCAAACGGGGTCAGAAAAGAATAAAATGGGCAAACGTGACGAGATACAAACACAACAAGGAGAGGGTGGCATTAATCCGGGTAGCGAGACAGGAAGAAAGAAAATGTGAACCAAGTCGTGAAAACGTGCGAGTCCATTCCCAAACCGAAGTCCGAGTGTGTCATCAAATGATGTAATGGATTTACGCCATGACGACAGCGGCGGCAACACCGAGGAGACCAACGAGGCCGGCCTTTGGAGCGGGAACAGCGCCGTTGGCGGTGCCAGAGGGGGCAGCACCACTGGCAGTACCTGATGGAGTGCTGCTGGGAGAAACCACAGTTGCGGTGCGAGAGGTAGTAGCTGGGGCAGTTGCGGTGGAGATAGCGGACGACACTGATGAAGCTACCGATGAAGCTACCGAGCTTAGCGACGAGCTGATCGAAGAAACCGCCGAAGAAACGCTGGAAGCGGCCGAGCTGGTGGCTGGTGCCGATGTGGTAGGAGCAGCGGTGGCCGAACCGGCAGATGTGGATGGCTGCTGGCCGAGACAGCTCGAGTCGGAGCTCTGCTGGATAGTGATGGGAGCTTTATATGATTATGATTATGATTAATAAGGGAATGTTCAAAAAGGGGTAGAAAACTCACCAGAGTAAACAACAGCACCACTAGAGTCACGGAGCTGGAAAGTAATCGAGGTTCCAGAAGCAATGTTCGCAACCCATGTCATAGGGCTGGTGGTTTGTTGGCCCAAGTCTTGCAAGGGGGCAGCAGAAGGCTGACCGCCAGGAATAATGCTAGTAGCATACAACTGTCAACTCGCCGCTTCTAATTCCACGACGAGCCTACTTACCTAATGAACACCGGGGTTTTGCTAGCGGTAAAAGTAATCTGAGCGGGCTGGCATTGGACGACCGCAGCACTGAGCAAGGGATGGTTAGTTCGCTTCACTTTGAAGAATTGCCCATTCAAGGGGTAAGAAGTCGACTTGAGACTTACGGAGTGTTGATCGATGGGTCAGCTTGGGCGTAGACAACAGCAAGCAAGGCAAGGAAAGAGGTAGCTTGGAAGAGCATTGTTGCGGCCGTTGGAATCGAAGACGAGAGAGGGAGGTCGACGTGGGCTGGTTGAGACAAGCCTGTTGCAGCGGCCTTTTGAATCCCGTTGACCGGCTTCTGTCGCCTTTTCCGCATGCAGTTAGGGGACAGGACCCCCGCCACTCTGCCCCCATGGCCCATGACGCATCACAACCGTATCGATAACCTTGCATTGCAAAATGCGGTTCTCTTCTTGGCTCTGCACTCGTCGGAAATTCCTGGCAACCACAACGAGGCTAGTGACTTGCGTTGCGCATGTATCCTATACCGCACTTGCTGCTTGCCAACTCGAGCTGGTGTGTGGGTCAAGTGGCCGGAACTGAGGAACCCTGGCCAGGGCACGTATTCCGGCAGCCGATATTTGTCGCATTGCGTCTCTTGGCAAACATTCCCACCCGCGCGTGATCATTCCCCCCCAGTCTACGCCCTCATCGCAATGCGCAGCACCCACTCTCCACGAGTTCGATGAGTCCGATTTAGCTTTATGACTATTCATCTATTCTCAGCTGTGGCGAACTCTTCGGCAATCCTTGGTCCCACTCGTAGTCTTACATCCGATCCAAGACCCCAGTCACTGTTCGGGGGCTTATCGCACAAACATGCAGCACGAATATTCTAGACCTGAATAACAATATGCGTGGGGTTGGTATCTCGGTGCTTCTATACTGATTTCGAGGCACACGCGGGCAACTCGCATGCGTCTCGCTGTTGGTTGAATGTGGTTCTGTCAGGCTAGGGGGCCAAAATACCTGTCAAAAAAATGCGTAAATTGATCAAGAACGTCAATTACGCCCGCCGAAACGCTGCTTAGTGGCGCCTTTTTCTTTGGCGTTACAAACATAAAACATTCCTGCCTGAGCGTTGGGGCGTACGCATTCAAACAACAAACTCAATGCGCGTTTGTTCCTACACGTGTGCTTTGGGCGCTATCTCGTACGATTGGATCCGGCGACATGAACGCAGATCCTCAAATCGCACATCATAGCTGTGTTCGATTTCTCACGTACTTCATACGTCTTCCACGTGATTGATACATGCACGTACATTATTCAGTTGGACAAAAACTTACAGGTTCGGGAGTCAACAAAGGTCCTTGTTCCCCTGCATACACTCTTCAACTCATTTCAGATACGGACCGGTTAAAGTATAGGGGTTGACGTGCCAAGAGCTCGTGCCCAGTGAGTCCAATATAAATAATTAATCTCTATCGCTCGTCCTTTTTACGTCCTGATCCGGAATGAACGCAGGGTCGGGTAACGCGCTACGTGAGAAGGTCGTCCAGGAACTCTTCCATTTCTTTCTTAGGATCCGTCGGCTCGTCTTCCCCGGCCAAGCGGGCTGAAATAGTACGTCAATGGTGGAGAATGAACAAATTCGGCAAGACCATATCTTACGTTGACGAACTACCCGACGCTCGTTTGCTCGGGGTTTGCTCTGGGGAGCGTGTTTGAACCTTGCTTTTAACTCTAATTTTATCGAATGGCTGAGGCGCTATTGATAGCACGAGTTGACACAATTACTCACCCCAGACTGCTTCTGCCTTTTCCTTTTCCTGTTTCATGGCCTCGAGCGAATCGTCCCACTCAATCACACCCTTTCGGTCCTTTCGGGACGCAAGAGGCGCCCGTGAACCGAAATTAGCAAGGGAGTGATCTATCTGCGCGCATTCAATCCGATAAGTCACCCAGTAGTGTGCCAATTCACGTACATCATCATCCATTTCGGCTTTAGGAACAGCTATACTTGCGCTTGTCTCCGCTTCATCCTCCAGTTTTTGTTTCCTCATAAATTCCGACAAGTCCACCTCGGGCTCCGGTTCCTCTTCTGCCCTCAAACCGCCCTCGATCAATCCAACCGCCACCCAATAGATATCACATATCTCCCATTCCCTCACTCACTCACCAGGGTCAGGTTCCTTCTCCTCATACCTATCCGCATTGCTCTTCATCCCCCTCCTCGCATACTTGAGTCGTTCCCGCTCCACCTCTTCCTCATCCACCTCATCTTCCTCTTCCTCCTCTCGCGACCGGAACGGCGCGGGCGTTGTGAACCTCTTTCCTCGCCCTCGTGCACGGAGGGATTTACCGAATCCGCCGCGCTTGCCTCGACCCCTATAAGGTGTGGATGTCCCTGATTCGGAAGTGGGTTCGGTATTCGACATGGTGGGAGGCGGGGGGGGAAGGGTTAGGTAAGAGTTACTGGGTGTAAGCGCTGTGGAGTGACCAATCAAAGAGGTAAGCGCTTTGGCTTGGGTGATTGGGCCGGTTATCGGTTTCGGCTGGGCGCAACTCGGGAGTGAATTGGTATAAAGTGAAATGTAGTATGCCCTCCTCCTGCGTACACCGCACTGGTTAGATGTGCAGTTATCGTCTGGTTGAGTTTCAGCCTCTGGAACGAACTGATGTCTTTCTCGCATTGGTATTCGGCATGTCGCCCGCCGACTGGCGAATTATGCGTGCCGAGGAATTTTCCAATTAAGATGTCATGAATGCTGTTATGTTATGTCATAGCATGCTTGATTTATGAATTTTAACATGGGCAATCTTGGTGGATCAAATATAATACTTTTTTCTTTGATATCCAGTCTCGATGCAAACTCTGAATTGGTTCAAAGAGGATGTCTTGACTTCTTCGGGCAGGAGATGTCCAGACACAAGTCGTAGGTGGCTGTTGGCAATACAGTGTTCAACCGACCCAATCCAGTGTTCAAAGGAGCCGACCTATTTGGAGAATCCATTGGAGTTTTCAATTAAGAATCGTATATATCTGATGTGTCAACCCTGTTCAATATATCCTGAAGAGGTATGTCTGGTGGATCGATATTATAGCCATTCATAGCCCGAGCCCAATGGTAGTAAAGACAACCATTTGGATGTAAGGATTATAGGAGCCGTGAGGGTCTCTCTTGGCCCGTTGTAACAGTCTGTCTCTTGGGAAGACCAACAAGGATGCAAACGCCCACAAATTTGAATTGGGCTAATTTACTTGTTTATTTAGACCAAGGTGGCTCAGCATGGCTGATCGACACAAGGGTTCAGCTCTGCTTCTGCTTGACCAGCTTTCGTCATAATTTACCCCATTGTATCCGCTCGACCATCCACAATCCGCCACTGTACTTATCCCTGTGCTTTCCACAAAAGTATAATTAGGTTACAAAACTTAACGAGAATTACGCATCTTGGATAGACACACAGCCTCAAGCATAACGTTAGCATGTCTCGTCGAAGCCCGGGTCCCGGGGCGAGACGACCTGAATCCGCTCCACGTACAACAAGCTCGACAACCATACGTCAAGTTCAACGACCCAAGGTCCATATACCTCCTCCATCTCCTCCTACTGGTGCTCAACCGGCTATCAACCCTTCTTCGCCTACCGCTCTGAAAGAATCACTGGACCAAAGTACGAGGATGGCCAATGCAGCTCGACCTAGGTACGGCTCCCATGGGCAAGTACCCAATGCGGCAACATATGCCATGCCCACACCAGAAATATACCAAGGAAATCGTAGTGCCGGGACATTATATCCATCTGCAGATCCATACAAACGACCAGGTCCCTCGAATCCATACCCCCAGAATGATCGACTTGCCCCTCCCCTCCTTCCTCCCGGTCCAGTATCTCGCAGCTGGAGCGCCGAACCATCCACGCTACACACAAACATGAACCCTCGTACGGCAGACGCCCGACTCCAACGCCCTCTCACCCAGTTTGAAAACGTGAGTGCTTCGTGGGGGCAGCCCAAGACGAGTCGCGGACCTGGAGAAACCACGAGCCGGAGACATGCACGGCCTTGGGAGGGGTCGGCTTTCACGGTTGGGAATCATGTGGATGTGAGCATGGATGATTTGGATAGTGGCTATGGGGGATCCACGCATGGGCATGGGGGTAGGAAGCAGTCCACGCCAGCGAGGAGGAGCGATGAAGTGGATAAGCGACAACAGCAGGAATTGATCAAAGATCGGTGGGGGATGGACTCGGAGACTTCGTTCGATACGGCATCCAATGTGAGTATTGTTCGCTAGACTTTGAATCCGTTCGGGTTTAAGCATGGTCTCTTTTGCTAGGCTGAACAAATCGGATCAGGCATGCTGGCTGATCAGGTGTTATTGGCCGAGTAAGTGGAAGTATTGCAAACTTGCTCCCGCGTGCAGCTAAAAACGATACAGGTCTGGCTTGGATAAACTTGCATTGTTTCATGCATCTGCATCACCAGAAGTTGACGAGTGGGTATATGTCGTGCCAGAAGAGGCTCGAAAAATCTTGGACAAGCACGAAATCCAACGACAGAGCAATATCTATGAACTTGTCAAGTCCGAGCGCAACTTTATTATTGGGATGCAAATCTTTTTGTATGTAAGTGAGATTTGTTTGGGTATTCGGATATGCATAATAGTGCCATAGATTTTCAGGGACGGTTTGCTCTATGCTGATCCCCCAGTCATATCCCACCGCGACAGACTGGATATATTGGTGCATGAGATATTCTTCAACGCTCAAGAAATCCTCTCGATACATCTCGAACTTCGCGACAAACTCTATGAACGACAGCGAGACCAGCACCCAATAATTCACACTGTAGCGGATATATACCTCAAATGGCTACTCGAGCACAAGGAGGCCTATACCAGATTCCAGAAGGTCCGTCCTAGTTTATGAGTCGCTCCAAACCTAATCTGATAGTGAGATTCCAGCATTTACCCAAAGCGCTTAATTACCACAAGACTGAACTTCGACAAAATGAAGCATACCGCAAATTCTTTAATGACATACCCAAAATCTTGGCTAATCTCCGTAAAGTTGGAATGGACGATTCGTATAGTCCTCGACTCGAGGATAACCAGAAACCTTCGCTTGAATTGTTGGCCCAGAAAATCAACAAGCAAGAATTTGATTCCTACCTGCATGGATTTAATACTCGATTTACGAGGCTCGAGTTACAGCTCACGACTATGGCCAAACATACCGTTGAAGACCACCCGGACGTCCACGGAGATGATGCTCCTATACCCTTGATAGTATCAACGTTGAAACAAGTACTGAGTATCGCATCATATGAGTTGCAGTGTGAGTATCTGGGGGCTTTCTGCGTTCTGTTTACTAAAGTCAGTTTTACAGCACTGCAAAAGCGTGTAGACTTTGAGAATTTTTGCAAAAAGTTGCACTTCCGAAAGGGAGAAATTATTGTAAGTAGGAATATTGTAGCTTCTACAAGATATGGCTTATATGCGCATGGAATAGGATTTAGACTGGTATGATGAGCATCGTCAGTTATTCATGGCTGGTCCTCTATCACGGCGACAGCGCAGGGATGTCGAGTGGCATGGCTGGAGTGATCTTTATGTTGGCTTACTTGATAACTATCGTAAGTCGAGTGTTTCTAATATAACTCTTTACATTAATCTTTGGTATAGTCGTAGTCACGAAAGAAGTAAACCATGGATGTCGCGAACAGTGCAATGTTGTTTCCAGAGTGAGTAATTCCTTGCTTGTGTAGGTTTTTATTTAACTCTTGTGTCAAGCCTATTCCTCTGGACTACTTGCGGATTGCTAAACCCCTCAATGGACCTCCCGAAACGCGCCGACCGGAAGGTTGCATCATTCGCGATAAGCTTTTGGGGGATACCATTCCAATGTATCCATTTACAATATTTCACGTCGCTGAACCAGAGAATCGTCGGTATACGTTCTATGCCGAATCCGAATCGAAGAGGCAACAGTGGTTGACAGCGATTCAAGAAGCCAAGCTCATCCGAGATACCTATCAGACCGAGAACAAAGTATGTAATGGGTTACGGATCTTCGTACTGTGTTCTGACTTGTATCAAGTACTTTGCTATGGGAGTCCTAAGTGGAAGGAGGTTCAACTCCAGGACCGTCCTCGTGCCTTCGGAGATTGCGGACAGAATAGAGTTTCTTGGACAAGTCAAGGCTGTAGCGCCATTTGGTGAGTTGAATGTAAGAAGGGTAGAGGATCTGACTTCCTAACATATTCGTAGCCTACGAGGGTGGTCATTACTTAGCATATAGCACGAATTTTGGCATATACCTGGGCCTTAGGCACCAACCGCAAGGTTTGAAGTTTAACGTGAGATCCCTACTTTAGCTAACCTCTTTAATAGGCATCCAGAAAGTCATGCGATTTACAGATGTAAACTGTATGGTTGCCCTCCAATCTTTCGGAAAATTAGTAGTACTTGCCAACGAGAGCCTATATGCATACCCGTTCCAAACTTTGGTTCGTGTTTGGCGTCGTGAAGCCGACATGGCAGAGCTTGGGGTTGCTGGAGAACGGATATCTAGGCATCGAGATGGCGACGTACAATTTTTCAGGGCTGGGGTATGCGAAGGGAAAATGCTTAGTGAGTCTTGTAGCAAACAAGATAGATTAGCAACTGACATATCGACGAAACCCTGTGGTTAGTTGGATACGTGACTAAATCGTTGCTACAAGTCCATTTGCACGTACTAGAAGCATTGGAAGAACCTACTAGAGCCTCGAATACCACCAATATAGGATTATTCGGTAGACTAAGGTCATCTTCGAAAGATTCTTACTCCAATATGTTCCCACAGTACGGTCAGGTAAGACACATGTCAAAGTATGGTGCTGCTCAGAACCGACTTTGGATTCTTTGTAGACTCTCAGTTTACCAAGAGACGCCACGGATCTCGCTATGCTAAACAAACGATTGGTTGTAATGTGCCAGAGTCAAGTTGTCATTGTAGATCCACGAGAGTACGTTCACTACCGCCACATGATTCCATATTCTTATTCTGTCTTCAGCCCTGCCATGAAAGCGTACCCCGTTCCAGACTTTATGGTTCATCCTAGTGTGGAATACGGTAGTGCTGAAGCCATAGCTAACCTCAAAGATCGCTGCTATCGATCCAAATCTCTCGGCATGGTCCTCTCCCGATCAAAGGAACTCATGATTGTCTATGCTGACTTTGGATGCTATGTGACCAAGTATGGTGCTCCTGCGCGACAGTCTGCCTTTGTTCGTTGGGAAACGCGTGCCACAAGTGTGGCATTCAGGTGGCCATATGCCCTCTTATTCAGTCCCAACTATATCGAAATCCGAAACGTAGAGAATGGAGGTCTTGTACAGGTTATTCAAGAGCGGGACGTCAGACTTTTATACTCGGGGCCACCATACGAAGGACCCGTTTTGGCGGCTATGAGAGGAGAAGACGATGCTCGGGGGAAGACTGACCATGTGGTCGAAATATTGGAAACCGCTCCGATTGAGCAGAACCAGACAAGTGGTGATGCGCTGTGGAGAGAATGGGATCTATGATTTTTTTGTGTATAATGTATCAAAATTCTTTCTGTATTGTTATACGGACCAAGTAACGATGTTTTCAATCAAATATTATTTGTACCATGCTGAAAGGGCGTGTCTAAAATAATAGGGCGTGGAAAGGGGATGTTGCGAGGTAGGAGAACATGGCTAAGGCCGATAGTGGGGGTGATACCAAGGTCATTCACGTTGACAGCTATTTACTAAACCAGTTGGTGTCATGAGGTATATTGACGAACGACCAGCAAAATTAACACCGACTGGTAGATGCACGTGCTTAAACCCAAGGTGTGCTTATAGCTGGACCAATGCTGGAACAGTCATATTACGGGCTACATTATCAACTCCTAAGCCCAACTCGGGGCTATGGTTATGGGAATTTAAAGGTCGTTTGTTGGTTGACATACGGGAAGGGTTCTGATATTCCTTAAAGTCAGCCGTCCATGCACTTCAATAACCACGCAAGGCTAACTTACGAAATATAGCATCCAATAGCTCTTCGCTACCTGATCGCCCACTCTTTTTATATGCAACGGGAAAGAGCTTGCAACATAATCCACAAGAACAGAGAAGTCCGAGTTATCCTGGATAATTGTGGTGTTATGAGTGCCTAGGTTGTAGAGAAGCAAATTCACTCACATCAATCCCACCTATACTAACCACCTGGAATGGTAAGTCTCCTCCGTGCTGGTCATGAGGGCAAAGACCACCTTCTACGCAGGAGTTGCATCCACAAAAACGCCATGGTAACCTACATCGACATCGATAGCAAGCTAACCCCCGAATGGTTTTGACAAGTTGCTTCATTCGATCGGTGAATCGGCCTACTGCTGGTAAAGTAGGATCCTCCGAGACATCGCCTATAGCGAGGATTAAGGATAAAAGGAAGCATGAGCGTGGTAAAGCGTTGTTAGGATCCTTCAACTTTAGTTCCAGAGCGGGTTGAGTGGGAGAGCAAGCCCAAATGACTTTGACGTCGCTGGCGAGCTCCGCTTGAGGTCTAACACGACCTGGCCGACAAAAGTCAAAAACGATGTAAACAGGATTGTGTGCAGAATTTGAGGAGCGAAATTCGACGATCCATTCGTTTAGGATCACTTCGTCAAGTGAAGTCGAATCATATAGTTCGAACTGGTCATCGTATCCTCCATGGCCGGAAAAATATAAAGCCAACAAGTCGCTCTCTTCTGCTACAGAGAACATCCTATCCAATGATTGACGAATTGTCGCTAGAGTGACGTTGTGGTCAAGAAGGGAGTTAAACCAAAAGTTTTGCTGGTGAGCAAATGCGTTTTTCAGCCATTCTATATCGTGAGAGGGCCCTGGAAGAGCCTCAAATCTGTCGCCTTGTCCTTCCCAACTCGTTCCAACTCCTAGAATATGCACCTTAGCCTGCCGCAACGAGATCAGGCCCGTTAAGCTTTTCACAAGAGAAATCGAGGGGTTTCTAATGCATGGGGCTGTATGAGCTCGTAGGTTACTCGTTGGGACATGCTGAGTTTGAGGTTTCTTATTGTTGGACACTGTGTAATCTTCCTGTACTGGACTCGGAGACTCAAAGATTTGGGATACCAATTTGGTCGCTCGTATGTCGGACCCATTGGAGCTGATTGGGTCTTTCTTTTGAGTAACGCCTGCCGGTATAATAACACTCAACATGTGGGCTCTTGCATATAGACTGTAGCTTGTAACGTGTTACTAACCAAATGACCGGCCCCGGATACCTGACTTTGGTGTGATTGTGGTTTCCAACTGCTCCATTGTAGCATCCACCCCCTCCACAGGACTCATTACAACTGCACAAAAACTCTCGCTAAGTATGATCATACAAAAGTCGGAGTAACTCACTACAATTAGCATCTCCCCCAAAAACGAATTTGGAAGGGTATAAAGGCTGAATGACAGGCCTAGATCCACTGGGCCCCCATGTGGCAACACTCGTTTGTTTCGTGGCAACTTCTTGATAGCTTGCTAGTGTCACCCAGATTTCAGTGCGATCGTGAGACAACGTGGCTTATTTACTAACCAGCATTTGTGTTCAGTACAGTCCGCCTCAGTAATGATTTTGGTTCGTTGTCCAACGTCGTAGTGACCCCCCTGAGTTGACGAGGATCCACAGTACTGGTGCGTATATTACAAGCCACTCGTGCTATTAACCCGGCAGCTGAAAAAATTATGAGCATCACAGCAAGAATTAATAGCAGGCGATTGTAACAAGCAGCTAGGGTTGGACTGTGGCTTTCAATTTTTTAAATGAGTCTTCTATCAGTGTATGTATTAGAAAGTACTCACTGTTGAGCCTCGTGAGGTATGGGTATCACATCAGGCTCCCGTACCACACATTGACTTGGTTGCTGTATGCATATCAGAGTCTTAGTTCCAGTAATCATAGCACCCTGGTGAGACGGCAATGCAGCTGAAGGTTGTGTAGAAGACATAGACTCAGTCAATCGAGAAGGAAATAGGAAGGTAGACATAACTTGACACAGTGAACCCGGTTTCTATAACGAGATGATATATATGGAGATATATATGGAGATTGCTAGATGATCAATATACCAAATTTAGCTAAATCGTCCCCAATTTTTAGTAGCCCCCCAAAAAATTTTCTTTCTGGGCCAGAGCGCCGTTCATACCAAACCTTCTGTGCAAACTTTCCGAATAGAAAACGATGCTTTCTAGCAATACAATTATGGAATGACAGAAGGTTGTGCTCCCAAATTCCGTGAAGTATGATTACGGTGCCCTGGTAGGTTAGCCGCGATGTTGTAATCGGTGCTTTATGTCTTGTCCTGCGCAAGGTACCGTTCTTCATTGTCCCAAATGTGTGAGCCGGAAGCTTCGGCTTTCCGGTGGGAATACCGGGCATAGCGTTCCGTGCGGCGTGTATATCATTAATTTGGACCAACGCATATTGCCGGCCAAGTTTTTTCTTTGGAAGTAAGGGTGATCTGAATATGTGACTCGACTTAGTTCTTTGAGGGTGGTTCTATATTTTTGACAGAAATTCGTGGTTATTATCCACAGTTGTGTATGGTTTACTAGAAGGGACGCGCCTTAATTCCTGGACTAAGGAAGGAGCTGGAGTAGCAAGTCAGGTTAGGATGAAGTAACCCAGTCGCCCAGGTACCTGGGTCGCACAAATGAAAGAAGACCTCCTGTACAACTTATTAGCAGCTGGGTCATATTGCTATTCATTCCAAGCAAGTGGCTATATGCGTTCTACCGGTCTGGAGCAATAGTAGTCGAGACGATTACTTGAGTTAGCACGAACTAGTGAAATAATAGCATTCAATTTATTCCACTCTAAACTGACCCGGGGGAACATGTATCGAATAAATAAAGTAGCCCAACCCACGTTGGAGCCCGTGAGGCACAACTATGTGTTCCCGTATCACTTAGGACCAATCAAAAGGGGTGCACCATAATAATACGCGTTCAATATATAGATAATGAGCTCAAGCATGACAAGCCCAGGATCAGTTCATGGCCCTACGTCTATTCGCCTGCTCTGACTGTGTGTACCACACTCCATGAGGCGTGAGCAATGTATTCTGCTGCTGATTCCTCTTGTGGTTACCACTCCGGCCCTAGAGTACGTCACAAGGGGGATATGTGAAGGTTTTGTACACTACTGACACTGTGGTGTGATAAGATCCTGAAAATCAGTACATCAGTAAAAGATTCCTTTTTTCAGTAGGATATGGTCTGAAAATTACAATGTTAGTATGCCTCTCTCAACATGAATCAGACTATGGAAGAATCAATACCTAAAATCAGTATGTATTGATATTGACTTCAGCTCAATTCTCACTCAAACACGCGCACTGATTTTCAGCATTATAACCTTGTACAGTGTGAGGGATGGGGTTGCATCGTTGTTGCCGTTATATTGAATTACAATTGTGTGTTCGGTATTCTCAATTGTTCTACTTGCGGCTTGTTTCCTCCAGAGCAGAAGACCCTGCGCACTCCCAGTCAAGCTGGGATGAAACACGCTAGCTACCACGAAATAGATGTGGGACACAAAAGTGGCTAGCCCACCACATGATTACACGAAGTCATGAGTGGAGACTGTCACCCTTTTCAATCTTCGATAGACTCGGGATGGAATACAATTGATCGGCTAGATACAGAATATAGAGTGGCGGTCAGATACGGATATGGTGAGTAATTATAAAGATGTCCCCTCAGGCCCGGAAGCTTTAGATGCCGAGATCTCCGCTAATGTAAATTTATGACGATCATTCGACTATGTATGTCCATGACTCAATGCAGAATAATGCAGAAATAACTTTCCCGATCTTCCCGCCATCTTCCTGCCAAGTTTCAGAGACAGCTGTGATATGCTCATCAGTGCAAGGCCTCTCATAGCATCTATCGCCTCGAAAAATCGTCGAAACGCTCCACACATAGTTACAGTTACATGTAGCTAGTTGGCCAAAGACTTAACCCTACTATTGTTTAGACCATCAATCGCCGGTTATGCAAGCACAAGAACATGTAATCAAATGATAACGATGTCACCTGTGCTACCCGTGGCCGGGCATCGCTGACCACCCTACCCTACCATGAAACTGCCACATGCAAAATGCTAAAAGCAGCAGTAGAGAGCCGCCTGAGCGAAAGCCTGAATGCCCGCGTACACTGCTCTCAGTTGTGTGGTTGTAGCTCACGATCACAGCTGCCGTCGCAATGATTTCAGGATGGCTTACCGGACCGCACATGGCCCGTAAATTCACATATCCGGTTTGCCACTGCCAAGAGATGAAATCTGCCGAGCTAATGACAAATGTTCCTTGTGCCTACCGATCGCTTTGAAGAAGCGCGAATGATGGAACATGAACTTTTATTCCGAACTTCATTCCACTCCTAATGACTAGCTTCTCATCTTAAAAAGTGCCTTGTGACGCCTGGTTGAATATCTCCAAACCCCCTTACTCCCTCTCACCATGGCTCGAAGGGTTTTGTTTGCTCTTTCCCTTGCTTCTTATACAGCAGCAACCTTTTGGCCTTTTGGTGACCAGCAGCTTTGGTTCACATCTAACACTGGGGCTTTCTCAACATTTAACTTTGACGGCAATACTCTCACGAATGTTTCTACTACTCTCGATGCGGGATATCAGCCTGGGTGGGTCGACAAGCACCCATGGCTCCATGTTCTTTATACCCCAGCTCGTGGTCAGCCAGAAGGCGGAGTAAATGCGTGGTCATATGACAAAGACGGTAAGGTCGCCAAGATTGCGTCGGGACATACCAATGGCAACTCTGCTGTTCATTGCGAGATTTCTAGAGATGGGAAGACCCTCGCTGTACCCAATATGTGAGCGTGACTTCTGTCCACCAGGACCGGCTCTTAACAACTCGTATTCTAGCAACGGTGCGAACGTAGCTATTTTTGCTGTTCGCGCCAACGGTACTTTTGCTGCCGATCCAGCAGCCACGTTTACCTTTCCATTTTATGGCGTTGGGCCCAACGCGAAGGAACAATCTGCTTCCCGCCCACATCAAGCGCGCTTTGATGGGTTCTCTCGCTTCCTCTACATCCCTAACCTCGGAACGGATCGTCTGCACGTCTTTCGACACAAAGGGGCTGGTCAAGTCGAGCAACTCGACGATGTTGTGCTCCCAGTTGGGTCCGGTCCCAGGTAAGTTCGGTGCATATATTGATACAGAAATAGGCTGAAACATATATTACAGGCACCTCACGTTCTGGCCGCCCATTGGGCCGTCACTATACATGTACCTGCTGAACCAATTATCCAACGTTATTATGGTATTCGATATCTCCACCGATTCACGCGGCGCAGTACCCAAATTGGTTCAGACTATTTCCACTCGCGGAGCTGGCCTTCCACCTTCCACTCCTACCATTGATATCAACGCTGCCGAAGTCGTTGTTACCCCGGATGGTACGATATAGCTGGTTGCTCTCATCACGTATGATTAACTAATAATCCTTGGACAATAGCTCGCTTCTTGATTGCTTCTAACCGGAATGATACCTCACGCTCTGATGATACCCTTGTATCTTTCTCTATCAACCCGTTTTCTCAATCAGAACACTTGACTTTTCAAAGCCTAGTCGGTACAGGTGAGTGGGTGTTGCCGTTGCATTGAACTATGTAAGACTGAAACGTTATTCGAAGGGGGCAAAAACCCTCGTGACCACGCGATTGATCCTACGGGCAGATATGTTGCAGTGACAAATCAGGATACTGGAATCACGGTTGTCGAACGAGACATTTGGACAGGCGAGTTCAAGGACGTTGTGACTAACTATAAGACCAAATCCCCTGTATCTGTGCTCTGGCGTCCAATTTTCTAGGCATGAATTAAACTCCGTGGACTCGCTGTAAAATAACCTACTCACTCGCATATATCGATTGTTACCTGCCGCAAATTCAATTATGTTTCAACCGAATCAAATATTACCCAAAGAGACCGAATAGCCATGGGCGCCAACTCGATTAATTATACAGTAACAGCAATATCTACGTGATACAGATGTCTACAATCCGTCCAACTTGATAATCTCATCGTCAGGGTCATATCCCCACCCCTGGATATCATATACAGCAAGTAGTCCGAAAAAGTTAATGAGAGGAAACGCGACCCACAGCATCCACTCGCGCAAGATCCCAATCCTCCACCCCGAATCCTTCCTAGCTCTCCCCTGACTCTCGGCGTGTTTCACAAAACGATTTACCCTCTTCACGCGCTTTGCCTGATATTCCCTAGCCCATAGCTCGGCGCCCAGTCCGACCTTGTTACGCACACTCCTCCCTCTCTTGGCAAGATTTGCCACTTCACGTGCGCGTTGTTCGAGTGCCGAGACCACTCGAGCGACTAGGACCGAGTCTTCGATACCCATTCCTAGTCCTTGAGCAGCATGTGGAGGCATGGCGTGTGCCGCATCACCGATTAATACGACTCGGCCGCTGGAGCTGTACCATTTATCAGGGATCGGGGCAAGTCGAAATACGGGCCAGTAGTAAATATGGTCCGTCGCTTGTATAAGGTTTGGTATAGGCGCAGGGTGCTTCCCGTACATCTGAATCAGAGAGTCTCGAACGGACTCATGGTTAGGTTCCGGTTCGTCCGCTGGAGGAGGCACGCGTGGCGTGCGTGAAGAAAACCAATGGACATGCGAACGCGAAGCAGTTGCGTATGAAATGGCGAATAAACCTTCGTGAGGTGAGATTGTGCGTATACTTTGGTGACGCGAGAGGGGATCGAGTAAGGATTGAGGGATTTTGGAAGACGGAACTACACCATAGATGGTCGTGACTCCCGAGTATACTGCACGCGGGGTTGTCTCTAGTTTATCGTTGTCCGAGTACAGTTGTCTTCGAGTGAAGGAATGAATGCCGTCTGCTCCGATGAGAAGATCGCCTTTTGTCAGTTCCCCGTCACTAAATCGGATGGACACTCCATTTTCGTCTTCTTCGATCTCCTCAGCACGTTTTCCGTAGACAATTTTCAGTCTTCCCTCTTTTTCGTATTTTTCCATGGTACGTAGTAAACCTTGTAGTAAATCAGACCTCAGGACGCGCATTCCAATCGCCCCGCGCGCATACGGGTCCCATCCGCCTCCGTACCAAAACACACCTATCTTCCCGCCATTCTGGTTCTGAAACAACACAGTCGGTGTCGCTCCCGCAAAACTCAAAGGCGAGACTCCGAGTCTTTCGAGCAGTCGATGAGCATTCGGTGAGATATTCAGTCCTCCTCCGATAGTTGTCGGTTCGGGCCTGAGTTCGTATATGGTTACGGTTGGAACGATAGTCCGTTGTAAGATGGCTAGAGCTGCCAGAGGCCCGCATATTCCGAGTCCAAGGATCATTACATGTTTGATGGGAGTGTCTAATGTATGATCTGTTGCAAGAGGTTCGACGCGGGAGTTAGTCATGATGTCAATAACCAGGTTTTAGATCCCCGAGTCCACGTAGACGTGTGGTTTTGCTTGGCTGAAAACGCGTTGCTGATGGAAATATAGGGCCGGGTATGGCGGTTAAAGATTCGCTGAGCTCGGTCTTTCTGTCATGTAATCAATCATTTATTCATATTTCGCAATGCAACCGAGTATATCGCGTAGCCAGGATGGACAATATATAATGTGGAATGCGGGGTGAACTTACACAGCAGATATCACCCTACGATCCCGAAAGCTATTAGGTTCTACTTTTCGGATTTCTTAATGTAGTGTGTATATTTATTTATAGCAGTAAATCCCGAGCAACGGAGATATCTTCTGCCTTTATAGCGTTGATAGAGTCAAGACAAAACAGTCAACGTCAGCACGTGATGTCATGTCATTTGCCACCCAAGTACCAAAAGTGGCTATATGCCTATCTTTTCCTGTGCTGACGTATCTGTTGCGTATGGCGTTCACCACCGATTGCTAACTAAAGTCCCGCTGCATTTCGGTGGAAGTATTATAGCATACACGTCTATGTGGACATAGACTTAGGGACCATTTACAAACGATTGCGGTTGTGTCAATATAGCGCGAATTGTCTATATTAGCTTTTAGAACCGTCACTGGCATCTAGCTGCAGACGGAACCAGGAACATCTGTCCCCGGGTTTCATCGTTGCCTGTAGTGAGTGGTGCGTATAACTCGGTCGCCCCAACTAAACGCTCCCTATTCGTTTTCTTTGTCCTCATTGAACTAACTGACTAGGCCCGATAGCACGGTCTACGTCAATTTGTTACCAGCTCAAGGACCAAAGCTAGCGGATTTGGCTAGCACCGAGACTGATCTTCTTTCAATACGAACATCGAGGCGAGTGATGTTCTAGTTGTGCTTGGTTGATGTGCTCGTTTTTCACATCACATAGGGCTCTTTGCATTTCAATCCCATTCTGAACTGCTTGCTTTCAATCTCATGCTCACTTGTACTTCAACCTATTATCCCTCTGCAATCGCCCGTCCAGTTTCACAAACTCACACGTTCCAGATAGTAACTAGTATATATAAGCTACACACAACAAGTCCAAAAAAGAAAAGAAAAGAAATAACCGCTACAAGTACAAAGGGAACCCGGGAACACCAAATCCGGAAACGACCTGAAACGACTCCGAGGCAAAGGAAAGAGGGGTAGGTTGTCGGTTTGGTTGTCAAGTTAGACAGCCAGGTGGGGACGAGGGGAAGTTGCGAGGGATTTATATAAAGAGGATGGGAGTAACCGCAGGGGGCGACGAGTGCCCTCGGATTCCTGGGGGCATATATTGGCAGACTATTGGCCGAGTTGGAAGGTAGGCAACCGACCCCCTCTTTCCTTGATAGCTGACCAGTGTGGGTTATAGAACTGCAAGTGACAAGAATTAGTCAGTTCCTCGTTTGGGTTATGAGTGAGTTGGATTGGAATTGATGCCGTCATCTCCATCCGTCGTGTGGTTTATAACACGCGGCAAGCCTTGTACCATGCGTATTTATACACTATCCGAGACAGTGCGGATACCTCACTCCAGCAGTCCTTCCGCCGCCGATTCGAAATAAAAGACTCGGCTCACCAAATTCATCACCCTGGCATGCAGCAATATATTCCACACCCGTCTCGTCCGGCCCCAATCCTAGACTCTTGACTCCAAACTTGAGTTGTTCCACGATATAATCCGCGATAGTCTGTGCGCCTTGAAGATCAAACCCTGGAGGAGGTTCTTTACAGTGGGTTACTATCACCCGCAAGCCCGACAGAGGACCGGCGGGAGCAGGAGCAGGGGAAGGAGAAGGAGATGAAGGTGTAGCAGAGGCAGGAGATTTGACCAGAGATCGAGTGCGAGGATATGGCAAGTCTGAAGAGGGCCTTCGTTTGAGTGGGCGACGGGTGGGTCGATCGGTTCCGCTTGGTTGTCGGACTTTAACGGAGTTGATTACTTTCTCTCCTCCAATTCGGCTAGGTTGGAGCTTTACGACCTCGTCTGCCAAAACCTTTATCTCTTTTCTCAAGCCTTCGACGGATAAATGGCCGAACAGCCGGGATTCTGGGCGTCCGGCCGGGTAGGAGCATTCGATGAGTAATGCTCGTAGACGGTTGGATGTGAACAGATGCGCGGTGTGTGACCATACTGGAAGCAACATCGGACGAGCCGGGGAGTTCACAGCGTGCGAATTCGAAGAAGAGGTACATGAAGAAGCAGAGGAAGAGCCCAAAGGCAAAGGATCAGCTTCGACATCTCCGAAAAATAAAAACTCGTGTCGTGTTCGCATGTGTCGAATGAAGAATGCGGACGAGGTGTAAGCGCATCCGTGCGATAGTGGGACAACACGAACGGACATATCGTCCAGGCCTGCTCTGATGGGTAAGTAGTCTTCGTCCTTGTCTCCTCCGTCTTTGTTGTCAGATGAAGCGAGTTTGAGTGAACGGAGGATCCCGCCTGCGGTGTTTGAAGAAGGCTCGGATTGGTCCCATCCTACTATGTGAGGCCAGCATCTCCCTGGCTTCCAGATACATCGCTCGAGGTCTTCCAAGACACTCTGGGCTCCCAAGATGTATCTCGTAGGGCCAGGCAATGAGCCGGAGGAGATGATAAGCGAGGCACAGTGGTCCAGATGGGCATGGGTTATCAAGTATGCTCGGAGATGAGTGAAGACTGTATGGGCTTTATCTACGGAGCTGGTATGGGCCTTATCGAGGAGGTTGGTTGGGCGCTTGGACTTGGATTGGTGTGGTTTAAACAGCGAGGAAAAGAGGTGTGGGTGTGTTGTCCCGAATAGCCGTTTGAGCGCCCCGTAGCCCGAGCCAGCTTCAAGACCCAGTATGCCGTCGGACCAGGCCTTGTCTCGTGGTTTGAGGAGGTATCTGTAGGGTGGTTAAGCACCAATGAGATATTGTAAAGATAATGTGCTTACGCAGAGAGATTGGTCTCGTCGTGACCTCCTCCACAGCCAACCACAACCAAGTCAAAGTGGCCTGGATGGGAGTCCATGCGTCGTTTCTTGCGTGGATGTAGTATAGACATGAATTAAGGTGAATTTAAGTACGAATTGGAGGCGAGTCAGACTGCAGACTATAGGCAGGCTCAGTTTGTGTACAGGTAGGGCAGCGCAATGCGAGTACCAGACCTAGACCAAGGAATATTCGCGAGCCAGCCGCAAGAAAGGAGTGGACTGGTGAGGACAGCCGGAAGTGACCATAGATGGGGAGGCGCCGGGCGCTTGGCAAGACCCTCGCAAGCCATACTAGTCGACCATCACCCCGCCTGAGACAGGATGAACGAAGGGCGGGATCGGCCGACGGAGAGTTTGCTCAATATTGTTCGCGCCCAAATATCATTCTTATTGTCTAGCTTAAGCGATGAGAACTTTGAAAGGTTTCAAACAGAGATTCGATCGGTGGGTGGCTGCCCTAATTATCACAAATATATGTATAGTCGTATTGACGCTTTTCTGGTAGTTGTGTGACCAGCACGGACCCGAGTCATATGTGGGACTTTTGAGACGATTGATAGGAACGTGTTACCCGCGTATGGGGGGTGGAGATGGGGGAGTAGTCCAACGACTGCTTGTACAGGAGATGCAGCGTATGGGGCGAGATCCGTTCTTAGCAGACAGACTCAAAGACACTCTGGAACGCGGCGATGGCGAAGTGTTCCGCACCATGGAGCTCGAGAAACTGCTGGAGAGAGTCCCTCTGCGCCCACTCGAACGCCTTGTTATTGCCTCGGTATTTGTCACCAGCTCCCGCCCCGACTTGTCCTCTTCCGCAGCCCAGATCGTACACGCAGACTTGGAAAACGCCGTACTGGCGCTTGTTGCTCGACCTTCCTTCGACACCACCGACATGAGTCTCAGCCAGGCTGCCAAGTTGCTTGCCAATCTGCTCTCCGACCCCCCGCCCGACGCGCCCGTTCTCGATCCATCCGAGCGCGTTGCCCTCCTTACTGCCGCCCAGGCCAAGTACGGTCCTGATCTTGCACCAGTGTTGCGCACGGTCTTTCCGACCCTGTCGCTTCCTCCTGGCACATCGCTCGTCCAGACTCTGCTCCAGCTTGGGCCGGATATCACCTCTGACCACGAGACCGTAAGGGCACTACTTGCCCGTTTCGGCATCACCGACCAAAATCCACCTCGCGACGCTCAAGTTGTCGAAATTATATCTACTCTGGTTCGGTGCGCAGCCGAGGGGAAGCCCCTCTGCGATGTGGGCGCACTCGTGCGTGCCCTGTCCAGTTTTGTAAGTCTCTCACATCTGTCTTGCTCTCAAACTCATTCTTTCGTAGCCCACTCCGATCCACTGGGCTACCGCCGTGCTTGCGTTCGATAGACTCGATCGCCCGGGCGTCGACACCGCAACGCTCAAGCTTCTCATCGCCATCCTACTCAACTCGCCTCGCGACGTTCCGGACGTCCCACACGCTGTCACCGGCTTTTGGGCATCCTGGACCAACCCGCTCTGGCAACTCCGTCTCCTCGACGCGTTGCTCTCCTTGCCCAACGATACATTTAACTTTGTTACGTTGCCAGGTCGCCGGATCGTTACTGTCGATGACGTAGCCGGTGCTAGTCCCACGATCAAAGCTCTCGCCGCCAACGTCCAGAGCCATACCTGGAATGAGTTGATGTTGATCGAGACGCTTACAAGGCTTGGAGACGAAGGTACCCCTGATGTTCAAGCCTATGTTCGGGAGATGATGGACAAGGCGGTCAAGATTAGTGCGGAGCTTGTGTACATGGGTTTGCTACAAGTTTCGGTATGCCCCTCACTTTTTTCCCTATCGCTGTGCTCGGGGCTTAACGGTCTGGTTTAGAAACCCTGGAACCGGACGCAGCAAGAGTACTCGTCCAAGCTTTTGACCATGTTTTTGAACGGCCACCCGAACCACCAGCTAGTCTTTATGCGCATTTGGCAGATCGAGCCTACTTACTTGACTAAAGCCTTTGGCGAGTATTATGCGGACAATGCGTTGAACATTACAAGGATATTGGACGTTGCTCAAGATCTCAAGGTAAATCCCCACGCTGCCTCTATTCGCTCGTTGCTCACTTTTGGTTTAGATCCTCGATTCGCTCCTCGATGTCAGGCCATTCGAGTTTGCGCTTGATGTGGCCGCGTTGGCGTCCCGCCGAGAATACCTCAACCTCGACAAATGGCTAGCGGACAATATCACTACCCACGGACCCGAGTTTGTGCACGCTGTGATTGCGTTCTTGGAATCTAAGGTTAAGGGCGAGATTGCGCGTAATGCGAGCGGGAGTGATCAGCCTCCTGAAAGTCGGACGATGCCCCTAAATCCACAGACGATTGCAATTTTCATTCGTGTACTTAAGAACAGGTGGGTTACACTTTTTGTTGTATAGGGGTCTTGGCACTGATTAAACGTTGTTTAAGCAGTGGGACGGCGCTCACGCCCGAAGATGCAGAATATTTTATTGAGATTCGCAACCAATGTCTCCAGCTTCACCCACGTCTGATGAACCTTACTCCAGGGAGCGACGCCGAACCAGGCGTAGCGGTTGTCTCCTTCTCCCCCGAAGTCGAACAAGAAGTGGAAAATATTTACAAGGAAATGTACGAAGACAAGATCTCGATCGACCAAATGGTTCAGCTCCTCCAACAATCCAAGGCCTCGTCTAAACCGCGTGATCATGAAGTTTTTGCATGCACCCTGCACACCCTATTCGACGAATATCGCTTTTTCGCACGGTATTATCCCGCTCGGGAACTTCAAATGACTGGATACCTGTTCGGGTCGTTGATCAAATATCAGCTCGTGGATTACATCCCACTCGGAATTGCGATTCGATATGTCCTCGACGCGGTCCGCGCACCACCCGATTCGAATATGTTCACGTTTGGAGTCAACGCCTTGACCCAGTTCAAGAATCGATTGTGGGAGTGGAAGCCTCTGTGCCACGCCCTGCTCGGAATCCCGCATTTGCAAGAAGTTCGCCCAGATCTGGTCGATGCTGCGCGCAAGGGACTTGCAGCCGAAGGACCCGAACCCGAGGAGCAAGAGAAAGAACCCGACGAACTCGAGGTCGTAGCGTTTACAGCTCTTCGTCCGGACACGTTGACCGAATCCGATGCGCTTGTGGAGCCTCCCGAGGACGTATCGGACAAGATCATGTTCATCGTTAATAACCTTGCGCCGAGCAACTTTGAGGCCAAGTTGGACGAGATGAAGGCCAAGTTTGGTACTGAACATTCCAGATGGTTTGCGCGGTACTTGGTTGACCAGCGCGTCAGTCTCGAGGCGAACAATCAAGGGCTGTATATGCGTCTTTTGGAGGGGCTCGTTCAAGAACCAGATCAAGAGCAGGGATCGGGTTTGGAAAAGGCTCCATTGGGGCGATATGTGCTCCACGAGACATACGTTCGCGCCGCCCAGTTGCTCAATGCCGAAAAGACGATTTCGTCATCTTCGGAGCGGAGGGTGCTCAAGAATCTTGCAAGCTGGTTGGGCCAGTTGACCCTAGCGCGCAACAAACCAATCTTGCACCGCAACTTGTCTTTCAAGGACTTGTTGCTTGAGGGATTCGACACGGACCGACTGATTGTCGCTATTCCTTTTATCTGCGCCATCCTCGAACAATGCTCCCGCTCGCGCATCTTCCGACCTCCCAACCCATGGCTTATGGCTGTCCTCGCGCTCCTCGCCGAATTCTACCACTTTGCCGAGCTCAAGTTGAACCTCAAATTCGAGATCGAGGTCCTATGCAAAGCGCTCGATATAGATTTAGACAAGGTTGAAGCGGCTGGAATCCTCCGTGCCCGCGTGTCAGCGCAAGGCATGGGCGCCGACAGCGGTTTGCCCGACTTTGTCCAAGAGGGGGACACATTTGGGTTCGAGCAATCGGGCACGACGACGTCTGGCGGACCGGCTCAACAACCCGCGGACGCGGTTCAGAGTTTGGGTGGAGCCGGGGGAGGAATGACTGCGCAGATCGAGGCGATCGTGGCTAATTTGGGTGCGATGGTGGTTGTTAGCCCTGCTGTAGGGTATGCGAATCATCCGGGCTTCAAGAGGGCCGTGCAAGTTGCTATTGAGGGTGCTGTTCGGGAGGTATGTTTTCTTTCTTTTTTCTTTCTTTTGGTATGAGGAGAGACAGGGCTGACGGTATGGTGGTGGATAGATTATTTTGCCAGTTGTGGACCGTTCGGTGACTATCGCGTCCATCTCGACCAAGGAGCTTGTGGCCAAGGACTATGCGCTCGAGGCGGATGAAATTAAGATCCGCAAGGCCGCTCAACAGATGGTCCAAAATCTCGCTGGTAGCTTGGCCTTGGTGACCTGCAAGGAGCCGTTGAAGAATAACATGGCGTTGCACATGAGACAGGTATTGACCGAGGTTGGGTTTAGCGAAGTAAGTACTCCAGGTCGCTGTCGTGCTGGACCGCTCTGATGAAGCGAGTAGTTGATGGTACCCGAACAAATCATTTTGCGTGTCGTGTCCGATAATGTGGATATGGCTTGCACGGCAATTGAGCGTGCCGCGATGGACCGCGCAGTGACCGTGATCGACGAGACGTTTGCGGCGTCATACGAACTTCGTCGGAGGCATAGCGAGGTACGCATCTTGGTTATTCTTGCTTGACGCATTCGAGCTCAAGGTTGTCTCAGTCACGTCCAAATCAACCGTTCTGGGATCCGAATATGCCAGTCATGCACTACCAGCAGAGTCTACCCGACCCGTTGCGCATCAAACCCACTGGCCTCGTCAACAGCCAAACGCGGGTGTACGACGACTTTTCGCAGCCTCGCCGTGTGGAACAAAAACGCGTGCTCATGCCCCGTACCGTATCGTACAACCGTCAAGATATGATGAGCGGGCCGAATGTTAATACAGGTGCACCCGGAAACTTCAATAACCCTTCGCCCGCTCCTTCGACTCAGAGCCAGGGACCTGGACCGGCCATAGGTATCCAGCAGCCGCAGATGACTCAGGCAGTCATGCCCGAACGTGTAATGGAGCGGTTTGTGGTGCGTGTATTCCTTGCAGTGTGGTAGATTTTAGAGTTGATTATTGTTGGCAGTCATTGATCAACGAACTCGAGTCGCTCTTCCTCATGGCCTCGGCTCAACACGGTGGCGAAGCCCTTCAATCAAGCCAAGAAATCCGCATATACATTCGCCAAGTTTTGTACCTGGCGCAGCAGTCGACGGATCGTGAAGAAACTGCGTTGGCATTCTCGCAAAAGATTGTGCAGCTGTTGTACAAGAGCACGACCCCGCTCGCACGTGAAGTCTATGTGGTCATCCTTGGAAGATTGTGCGAGCAATCGGGCAAGGTTGCAAAAGAAGCGACCGATTGGTTGTTGTATGCTGAAGATGATGTGAGTAGATTGCTACTCGAATATAGGAGTGTGTGTTTACGCGTTTTGGACTGTAGCGCAAATTGAATGTGCCAGTTACGACGACACTCTTGCAGTCTCGCTTGATTGGATTGAGGGAGCAAGATCAACAGCTCGCAAAGCTCATCCAGCGTGACATGCGTCCAATCGTGATGGAATTTACGGCCAAGCTCATTCGGGAATGTGTTAGCGGAGATGGAGAACATGCATTCGCAACCCGGGCTGATTTCCCGCATTCCCTTGATGCACTGTCGCGTGCTGCACAGGCAAACAAGGCACCCGAAGAGTGAGGTGATAACCTTTGTTCAACCAGACGTAAACTGATGGCAAATTTAGGGCTCTTCGTTTGTTGGAAGAATTCCAAGGCGTCGCACGTGGAGGATCTCATAGTAGCACCCCCTCCCGTTCCTCTGCGACTTATTCAAACACCCAACTGGTTCTGTTGTCTGAACGTCTCGCAGTCCACTTTGACGATTGGGTCCGAATCTTCCAACGCTCCCCATCGTCCGAAAAGGCGTTCGCTAATTATGTCATGCAACTCACCAATGAAGGGATCCTCAAAGGAGAAGACATTTCCTCGTTCTTCTTCCGTGTGTGCACCGAAACAAGCGTCGAACAATGGACCAAGTACACCACTGCTGGTGATTATGGCACCGCTTACCAGCCCATCGATGCACTGTCTCGCTTGATAGTGCTCATGATCAAGTACAATGGGGATGCTACGGACTTGCCAGCCAAGGTCCACTATCTCACTAAAATCTTGTCGATCGTCGTCTTGGTCCTGGCCCAGGCGCACGAGTCCTCGGTCGAGTTCCCCCAGCAAAAGCCATTCTTCCGGTTCTTCTCGAGCTTGCTGAATGACATTAACGGCCTCGAGGCCCATCTACCCCTCTTCCCACTTCTCGTGGCCATATGGTGAGCTAAACGTTGACTAGAAAGGTCTGCTTTGACCTTTGTCCGCAGCGATACCTTCAACACCCTTCAGCCTATCAATTTCCCAGGATTTGCCTTTTCTTGGATGACTCTTATTTCACATAGACTCTTTATGCCTAAGATGCTGAGTTCCGAAAACCGCGAGGTGGGTGAGACAATGGTTGGTATGCATACATGATCTAATTCGTTTTTAGGGATGGCGCCCATACCACCGTCTCCTTATATCTCTATTCCGCTTCCTAGAGCCTTTCCTCCGAAACGGCGAGCTCCAAAATCCGACACGGACATTGTTCCATGGCTCCCTGCGTTTGTTCATGGTGCTCTTGCACGATTTCCCCGAGTTCCTCAGCGAGTTTTACTTTTCGTTGTGTGATGTGATCCCAGCGCGCTGCATTCAACTGCGTAACATCATCCTCAGTGCTTATCCTCCCACGCTTCGCTTGCCAGATCCCCATCGCGAGACTCAACTCGAGTCCTTGTCCGACATGGGCCCGATCCCCCCGGTCCTATCTGACTTTACGCTCGGCTTGCGCCACGGAGATATGCGCGCCGCCCTCGACCAGTGCTTGCTTGGACGTGGATCATCAGCTCTAGTCACCTCGCTCAAGGAGAACCTGATGACCCAGCCAGCCAGCCCGAACGCGACCACAGGAGATCACTACAACATCCAAGCGCTAAATGCGTTGGTCATGTATGTTGGCGTGTCTTCAGTCGCTCAAGCCAAAGCCCGTAATGGGTCGCATGTATTTGTGTCAACTGATCCAGGAGTGACGCTCTTGACCCATCTGGCCAACGAGTTGGATACCGAGGGTGAGTATCGTCATGTGGTTGATCAGCCTCGTAGCTGACATTCTTATAGGTATCTATCACCTTCTGGTTTCGATGGTGACTCATTTGCGCTACCCCAATGCCCACACGCACTGGTTTAGCTCGCTCCTGCTTCACATGTTTGTCGAAGTCAAAAACAGCCGCCTTCAAGAGGTTGCCGCGCGTGTTCTTCTCGAGCGCCTCATGGTCTTCCGTCCTCATCCTTGGGGTGCTCTCGTCACATTCATTGAGCTCTTGCGTAACCCTCGCTATGATTTCTGGAACAAAGACTTTGTGCGCGTCGCTCCGGAAATCAGCATGCTCTTGGATCGCGTGCGTGATCTTGCTTAGGCTTACCGGAAATTCACTGATCCTTTGGGCTATAGGTGGCACAATCGGTGGCCTAGGGTATACTTAATAATTTAGTTGGCTAGTCCGGACAGTACCCATAAAATATCGATATGCTGCCTCGACCAGACTGGGTCTGCGTTTTCTTATGTACAGTTTCTCGCCCTGTGCTATCGTCCCGCCTTGCATTATGTATTCTAACACATATCCCTGCCACATTTAGTTAACTGGATGTCTTTTTTCTCCCCTCTAACTGAATGTTTCAATGATTTTTGGTGAATAAATGATTTGTTTATATGTTTTCATTGAATGTTGAGTAATATCCACGTGCGGTTTCCATTACACTTGTGTTTTTGCGCCGCGCACCCTTGCGTTCTAACTTTTCTATGACGTAGGGTCGGTCAGAGCTTTGAATCGACGACAGATCATATTTCACCGGACCGTTAATTACCTATAATTTCAACTGTATCCCCTTGGGTGCCTAATCTCACTCAATTCGACCACCTCTACAGATAGCTAGATCCAATTTTGAACAATGTCCTATATGCAGAGCGTGACACCCAAACTCATTTTCGATACCGACGCAAGTATATGGGCTCTTTTTTGTTACTCACTGCGACTCATTCGAATTCTAGCCTGGGGTAGACGATGTGCTGGCTTTATTATTGCTACTGGCTTCGAATGAAGCACAACTCGCACTAATAACTGTCACATTCGGTTAGTTGAATAATTTATCTTAGAATGCTTGTTACTCAATCACGCCTTTCAAGGGAACACGGAATTGAAGCATGCGTACACAAATGTGTTAAAAGTCTACCAATTGGTCTTGGATCATTTGGAACGTTATCCAGGTGATCGAAACAGATTTCCTAACCTCAAGTCAAAACCCAAAGTGTGCTCTGGGGCCACTGGACCGTTGTCAGGGGTACCTCATCTAGCACAATATTTTGTGGGTTATTACGGCACTGGTTTAATCATAATGTACTTCACGACGGCTTTGTATACAGCACGGGCCGGATGGCCTCTCGGACATCTCCACTACACACCCCGAGTTCAATGTCCGAGATCCTTCAGTTCTCTCCGAGGTAATTGAAGAATCTGAGACCGCAGCAGAAGATGCTATCATCGAGTTGTTATCAGAAAGCCCCGAGGATAGTGTTACGGTGGTAGCCGTGGGGCCATGTAAGCGCGCATCCCATGTTGGTCTCACTCACTTATCTTTGTAGTGACCAATATCGCTCGAGTCTGGGTCAAGAATCCAACTGCACTCCGGCGTGCTAGGAGAATTGTTGTAATGGGTGGAGCGTTGGATGTCCCAGGAAACACATCGGCCACCGCTGAGTTCAACTTTTTTGCCGATCCGTGAGTGCGTTTTTTTGGCACGGTATCAAGCTTCTGACCTCGAACAGCCAGTCCGCCGCGATGATTATGGATGCTGCCAAGTCTGAAAGCATCAACCTATTGCTTGCTCCTCTCGATATTACAACCCAACACGGTATTCCATACACGCATTTAATTCACCCCAACCTACTCTCCGGGCCTCTTGTAAATGGGTCGGAATTACTGCAGACAATGACTCCCCTGCGGGCATTTACGTCTGCCTTCCTCTATCGTGTTCGACGTGTCACTCGGGAACTTGGTATCCCTGATGTGTTCGATATGCATGATCCCTTAGCTGTTTGGGCAGGTCTGGTTCATGCAACCTTACCTCGAAATGCGCCATTGTTAGAAGGTTGGGGAGTAGAGAAAAGGGACTTTGTAATCGAGTGTGCAGGGCAATACACAAAGGGTTAGTATATAGAATACTGGCTGGCTTTCTAAAACTAATAAGCGATCCAGGCATGTGCGTTGTGGATAGAAGGTATGATAGGTTAATTATTGGATCATAATATTTCTCTAATTTATACCACTCGACAGAGGTACTACAGACGAAACAGGAGGTGTGAGATCGATAGATGGCGTTCAAGGGGTTGATAAAGCCAAGACCAAGCCCGCTTTAGGTGTCAAGGTTCTAACATCTACACCTGGATTGGGTACGCTAGAGAACTTGATGGTCGAGAAGCTTTTTTGGGATCTCAGAAAACCGAATTGATTAAGGCTAGCATGCATCTATGCCATAAACACATGTCTATTGGACCTTTAAAGACCATGCAACGACCTTGCCGTGACTTCTTGCACAGCCACTGAGTTATTATTTCTTTTGACAACCCACCCCAACAAGTACATGATCTTTCTACTTCCCAACACGATAATGTTGGGCTCTAAATCACGAAATTTTGGCTCTAAAACGGTCTACGGCCCCACCTTTTCTACTGCTTTCAGGAAACATAACAGTCCAGCGCTTCGGCCACGACCACAACCACAACCAAGGGCTCTACATTCCACAGGAGCACTTGATACAGGAACCGCACCTCTGCCAAGTACAGTAACCCCTCTACACAAGATCATTCATGGTTCAATTCGAGTGAGGCCCAATACTGTCAGGCTAAAATCCTATTAACCCCAAATCAGGCAAAGGGCCCCATATCCGTCGCCCAGTATATGCAAATGTGTCTCTCTCACCCCGTTGAGGGCTATTACATGAAGGGCGAACCTATTGGAGCGCAGGGAGACTTCGTTACCAGCCCAGAGATAAGTCAGCTTTTTGGAGAGGTACGTGCGTGGGCTTCAAGTTGAAGAGGAAGCATATATCCACTTAGAGAAAGTTAGCTTGTAGGAATTTGGTTGGTTTCTCAATGGCTTGAACGTGGTATGAATCGACCTATACAAGTGGTCGAATTGGGTCCTGGAAGGGGGACATTGATGGACGATATGCTACGGGTGTGTGATAACCTAAAGCCTGTTTATCAAACTAACAGGAAGAATAAAGACCATCGAGTCTATTGGGCAAACTCGTGGTCGAGTTCAAGCCGTTCATCTAGTTGAAACGAGCGCTAAGTTGCGAGAAGAGCAAAAGAGTAGACTCAGCGCCCGAATTCCTGCAGAATTATTGCATTGGTACGACCGGATCGAAGATGTTCCAAATAATGGTTGTTACTCTCAATTTACTGTAAAGCGATAATCAAAAATTGACCAGGACGATGTAGCGGACGTGTACACCCTTCTTGTCGCGCATGAATTCTTTGATGCAGTTCCTATTCACATTATCAAGGTAGGTTCATATTGTCACGAGTCCAAGTGAAGTTTGGTCACAGACTGGCCAGAAAACTCCGGGTGGATTCCAGGAGATCTTGGTTGATATTGATAGAACAGCGCAAATATTGTAAGTATGTATCACTAACTTCATAGATCAACTAACCCAACCTTACATGCCAGATCAGATTCCTCTCCTTCCCTAGTGAATAACCCATCTCTTCTCGCAAACAACTCGCCCGCAAAGCCTCAGTCCCCTGGGTTTCGTTACGTCCTATCGGGCCAATCGTCCCCTCTTGCACGTACTCTAGGCGAATCCTCCGCCAGATTTTCTCAAGTTCCAGAAGGACATAGGATCGAAGTGTCCCCTTCCTCGTGGGCCATTGTGCGTGGCGTTGGCGATTTGATTGGCAAAGGCGGAGGAGCCGGGTTGGTGATTGACTATGGGGATGATAGAGCGTTTGGAGCTTCGTTTAGAGTAAGTGGTCATGGACAGAGAATACGAATTGTATTCACTGAGTGGGACTAAAGGGATTCCATAAACATAAACTTGTGGACGTCTTTCATCAACCCGGTTTTTGCGACCTAACCGCTAACGTTGACTTTGCGTATCTAAAAGAAGCACTCAAGTTCACATGTAAGTCGTCTTCTACTCCCTCCCTCCTGTGACCTTGACGGACTGGCCCTTGTCCAGCAACAACTTCACATGGACCAATAACACAACATGCGTTCCTCGCAAAAATGGGAGCCCCGATACGGTTACATCGACTCTTGCAGGGGGCGAAAGATGACGAGACGCGTGAGAGGCTGAAAAAAGGTGCAGCAAGGTTGATAGATTTAGCGGGTATGGGAGGGCAGTACAAGGTTATGGGCATCACATCTGGAGAGAAACAAGAGCAAGTCTACCCATTTGGGTATGATAGCTCAGAACGGCAGACAAAACAGGCATAGGGTAGGAAACTCAAGAATATTGAGAAGAACCCGCTGCCTGTCGTCGGGGAGAACGAGACCGTCGTTTTGATCGTTCGTGGGAGTGGTCTCTTCTTTCCCGTCGTCTCGACGAGCTATTGTGGTCCCTCCTGGATGGCCGCTCGTCTCGCTCGCGTTGGCTGGACTTGCTTGATGAACCCTGCTCCTTCTCTAGCTCTTCTCTTTCCATCACTCTACTTTGCCCTTTCTTTTCCACAGCATTATCAACTCCTTCCTCCCCTTCCGTCCCTTCCCTGTCTCTATCTCGTTTCCACATCAACTTCTTCTTGCACCTATCGCAAAGAACGACTTTGACAAGTGCACTTTTGGCCTCGCCGTCTTCTAAGTATCCGAACGGTAATTCCAATGTAATAAGTTTAGGCTGAGGAACCGGTCGATCGTCATCAGCTCGGTGATACGCACACCTCGTGTTGCCACATGTAAACTGCCCTAACCCGGAGATAACTTCTGTTTCGGTACGCCAACGTAGTGCAAACTGCAGTGCGTATAAGGATCCGTAGTGAACGCGTAAAGAAAGAAACCTTACCTGGCCACTTTTATAATGTTTCAAATCTACAACAGCAAACTCCTTGAATAAGCCTCTATAGTATTTGACAGCAATTCTCTCTTCAGGACTAAGCTGTTCTAGCTCTTTGTCGTCGTCATCTCGTAGAAACCTGTAACAATTTTCAGTTAATTCCTTTTATTAGTTCAAGAGTGTAAATAGGCATAGAGTATAGGTAAGACTTACTTGTGATGCTCGACCAACCCATCCATCTCTGTCTTTCCCTTGGCTTGAACCCGAGTAGAGTCACTTGGATTGTAGACATTTTGGAATTGCGTGACATATCGAACGTGTCGAGTGTATGCATCTTGCCCGCCTAGATTGTTCCGGAAGACCGAGCGCGCGTGGTCGGACTGAGAGGCGGACATGGTTGTTTACATGAAGAAGCAACAAGCGCCGATCAATCAAAAAGGGTGTCCTCATTTGGGGGCGCGATTTGTTTGGCTATTCTAGCCGGCGAATAAACTACTAGTTTTGCTGCGGCTTCGTGTCAGGCTGTCGTTTCCCCTAGCTTAGTGATCAGCAATCCCTGTAGCTTTAGGCTGCTCTGTGGGAATCCCAACGCTCCGAAGTTCTGAACTCAAGATGCTGGACCTCAAGGCTTGAGTCTATATCCCTGATACCCGTGGTACTTCTCGCCTGCCAATTGTATGGTGGCGCATATGTGTGATTCGATACGAACATTAACTCTGGTGTCAATCAAAAAGATCAAGATCCCGAAGCAGATGTGTCACTCATTGTACGAAGGTCTTGTCTTCTGATCCAGTTGAGCCTTGTAATATATTCAGTAAATTAAACAGCCGGTTTAATGTTGAAGAGAGACGTAGTCTCTGGGGTACTTGCATAACCTCCGTGTAAACACGGCGAAGGCTAAACTTCGAGTTCTTCAAAGCCGGCGGAACTGAAAGGTAGAAAGTCAATCACCCTCAAAGAACACTACAACAATATCAATAGTACGATATAAGCCGTGTTCTACCGGCCTCGAATGCTTGCGGCGGACTTAGAAACAACTAGTGGTTGTCTTGTCGTCGATTGGGGTTGAGGGGGCCTTCTCGACTCTATAACATTCGTCGAGATCTACAGACCGCCTCCCAGCGGCGTATGCACCTTCCGCCGGGCCGCAGCACGTTTACCATTCTCGCCTTCTATATGTCGCAACGAATCGTGATGGCATCCTGCGGATGTTGTAGAGAGAGGATCCTACAGATTGTTTACGGTAAACGGCAGGTCAGGAACCCGAAGTGGAAATCTCAGTGCCGACGGCAGATCCTTCTTTGACACGTTCTCGATTATTAAGATGATCCAGGTACATACGTACAAATCAGACTTCTGTCCGGGTAGTGTACCTGCCACGTACCGGTTAGCCTGCCTAGTTCGTCTGCTGTTCGAGATGGGAACGCGGCCGCGTATATAGGGGTCAAGTTCTGGTCTTCCACAATCCACGAGGCTCAATGAGCGACCTCTTCGGTCCACCTGGGCCGGGATTGCGCTCGTCTTTCATTCGATAGGGAGAACGTGTATGTCATGCATATCATCGACTAATTAATTATAATCATCAGATGTCATGCCGAGGAGCGAGATAATCACATGCCAGCGCATCACCTCCACTACCTCCACTACCTCCACTACATCCACAACGAGCACCACAATGCAAGAATAGGACACACTCAAAGCACTCGTAAGATATGTATGTGGTGACGCTTTTATTCATCCCGTAAACAAAATACATCGAAATAGTAGGTACTTTACATGCGAACAGCCCAACAATATAGTTATATAGTACAAACGATACCAGACTCAGAGAAGAATGAGTGTTTCAGTTGCGATCATGATCAGTGAGCGTACGTGAGGTTTTACATGCCGAACCCGTCAAAGTGGCCCTATGTAACGAGGGTATATGTCAGAGACAGTATGAGCGGGAGGGAGTTGTTCGACTAACCTTGAGCATTCTCTCACCCATAGGGCTGATGCTTCTCTGTTTAATTGGGTCCTGAACCTGCAGACCAAGAGAGTTGCCATTGCCCCGGAGTGGAGAGGGCTTACGAAGTACGGGGTTGTCTCGTGGTGCTGGGGTGGGCTGATGAATCTGCGGGGGAGAAGAGTTCACAACCGCCGGCTGTACAAGAAAGAGAAAGGGCAGCCATCAATATAGATGTCATTAGGAATAATCAGATGGAAATACCCACTCTAGGCGCAAAGGCAGAGCCCAGGCTTAGTCTTCTCAGCAGACCTTGGCCGCGGTCCATGTCCCCTGGACGGCCCCAAGAGCCAATGCTGGTATGGCGGGTATGGCTACGTGGTGGAGAGGCCGGGAATTCGCCATGAAAATCGTCGTGCGAGTGGTCGTCTTCATCTTCTTCCACGACACCTGGCTTCATACCAATAAAGCCGGGACCCTCGGACTTGAAAGCCGAAGTGGTCTTGAGAGGAGACTGAGGTCCCGAGAATATCTGGGTCAATGACTTGCCCGCCAATGAGGGTGACAATTGCGGCAGAGTCGGCGAGTTGGGAGAAACACTAGGGGAGTTGGAAAGCCCAGGGAGAGAAGAGAGAGAATACAAAGAGGCAGAGCGAGCGCGGCCTGGGATAGGTTGGGGAGCAGTGGACGACATGGTGAGGATGTATAGGATAAATGGATGATATTTAGTTAATTAAATCTCGTTGAGGGGAGGTAAGAGACCAGCCCTGTCTTTCATCGGCATTTATATGGGATCCCCCGCACACTAACCTAAATGTGGCGCGAAGGCCTCGGAATTTCTGCTCCGCACGTCGTATTGCTCAGCTGATAGGCTTCTTGCCAAGAACGGCAACTCAGCTTGCGCCCTGGTTTCTCGAATTAAATACACCAGCTGGCAAATTACCAAAGTGATAAGAATCCAAGAATGCAACGAGGGGCTGTACCGCAAGGACAAGGTTGTGACGAAGTCTGGGCGAAAACGTACATTGACGACAAACGATGAGAGTACCCAGCTGCGGTTTCTTGTTATCTCGTACGCAAATGGATCTCCACCCTGGCACACGCCGCACCAATTGTAATCTTCACTGCCAAATCTGTCCCATTCACCCCTGGCTCGACTCAGATTAGCTCAAAGGACACAAAATCGAAGGCACGAGGCTCCAAAGACAGGGGCCTTGACCAATGAACGCCCGGCATCCGCAACTCTGGGCGTTCTCTGAACTTCCAGATACATCTTCGATGAGAGAACATTACGCTTTTGATTGGAGGTATGCTACCGAAGGGGGCTTAGCTCTCTGAATGAAGATAGAGCGCGTCTTCTGTTACGGACCCAGGCTGAAAAGTGGGGTACATGCGTATACGCATCATCGATCTCGATTCTATCTGGGTTCTCCGTGTCCCGAAAAAACCTGGCCAAGATGATCGCACAAGTCCAAGCGCGCGTATCCAAAGCCCGCCGGTATTCATTTGTGCCCCGCCGGCCTGATTGTACGTACACACACCCCTCTCGCACATCCCACACATGTCCCGCCGCGACAGAAAACCCAATTGTTCTAGCCCTAGCTCCCTTCCCACGGCTTGTCCAAATCGGTGAGCCTCAAGAATCGTTTTCTGGTTTGTAATGCCTTCCTGGGTTCGTTTGTACGTTGACGTGGTTCTCGGGAGTCGTTGGTCGTCGCTGCCGTGGTTTGTACAGGTTGTAGAATTCATCATCGCCTCGAAGACTTGGGTTCTCCGTTATTCATCCGCTGGTCGGCCGTTATCCACACACTCCATCTTCACCGTGTTTCTCCGAGAATCATGGTCCGCATTGCCTATTCATAATCTTCCTCATACCTCCACGCGCCGCGCGTCAGTTAGCCGCGAATTGCTTCACCGCCTAGATGACGGGAGGCTCGCTAATTGGCCTGAAGGAGGGGTCCAGCGTGGCCTACAATCGGTGTAGGTCTATCAAATAAGTAAAAAATAGTAAGTAATCGGGTTGAACCGGCCAAAGTGCGTTGGGAGTTATAAAATCGATGACATGAACAAGGAATTTCTGTCAAGTAAGCGTTCCGCCATATGTAGCTTAGACGGTGGCAAATACGCGTGGTTTAATCAATGTCAAGGTATGAGAACAGATTGACTATGATGTGCGAAATGTTTTAGTCGGTGCCAAATTCATGGAAAGGGGACCCCAGTTGGTGTCAATGCTTGACAAATCGACGCTAACAAGCGATAGAGCATGTGCTTGATATATGATGGTCCGCGTAGCATAAGTGTCATGGGGATGAAGGAAAGCGACGTAGTTCGGAGACACAAAAGGATACAAAGAGACAGAAAAGTGCCTGAAAACCGATGGAAGAAAGTCGCGAAGAGACGTCGAGTCCCTCGCGACCAGAAAGCGACCAAAGGCCGAACACACTCGGGGGAGACAAAGTATGCCGCTCTCTAAGAGACAAACAGACGTCAAGACAACGCACCTCTTGGTAAAGATAATCTTTTTTGTTACAATCTCAGTAATATCATATGTCGTCCCAGCGCCCGATTTGTGTTTGGTTAGTATTCCGAGTGGCTTGGGGAGTGAGGCTATTTTCCTTCGAGTGGTGTACACCAATTCGAAGAGTTACTTTGTCCTGTTTCATTGTTAGTCTGTTGCTCGGTGGTTGCGTCTGTGTGATCATGATGCACCCACCGAGTCATCCAACCCCAATACACCTACAAACCCACCTTCCTTTGGACCTTCGACTTCCAGCTTCCCTTGCATCTCGATTAAGAACAGTTCTTTGCCTAGTCGGACCAGCCGGGGTGCTGCGGAGATCCAGACTTTGGCTCGGGTGGAGCAGCAATGGGAATAATCATCGCTCGGAGCTCAACTGTGATCTGTTGGAGTTTGAGACAAGCAGATCTAGTCCCAGTAGCTTGATAACGCGATAAATTATATCCAGGAACCAATTAGATGATATACGTTCCGCAACAGAGTGTTTACGTTGAAAAACAAACGCGAGTCGTAATGAACGAGTCTCAGCAGGTGAAATCCAAAAAGGAAAGGCCCGATGACACGTGACCACACGGCCTGGGGCGATTTTTGATCCACGCGGCGCTTGTGAAGTATTTTTGTTTCTCACTGTAACTTTGGTTCTGGGGTTTCGGTTCTGGCTTGAAGTGTAAGTAATTTCTTTGTCTGTATGATACTCTTGGTGACCAACGCATCTTGTTTCAATAGGATTACCACGCCACAGTGGTCAAATACTCATTTAGGTACCTTATATCTATCACGACTCATTACCAGCCAAGATTTCAAAAATATTCTTTGAAAAATGAAAAGGGCAACGACCGCCAGCCAAAGGCTCGCCCTCGAGCTAGTATGTCAATTATATTGACACATACTATCAGCCTAATTACTAAGAAATTCGGGTTAGTCAAGGGCATATTCGGATTCAGCGGCCGCCCTTCCTCGACGGACTTGGGCGCGCCCGGTTACTCAAACGCAAAGCAATGCACCCGATCCAGCTCCCCTGAATTCAAACCAGCGACAAGGATTGAAACTTCCATGGGATACGCTACCTAGGCCCGAGCCTGAAAGGAGGCCCGGAAGACCAGGCCAATTCGAGAGGATGCGGCAGGGACAGGGACAGGGTCGAGGGAGAAGAGATGCGCAGGGCCAAGAGCAGGGGAGGTATCAGCAGAACAGGCAAGCAGGACAGCTGGAACAACGAGAGAGGAACCAACGAGAACAACAATCCCAAACCCCAGCATGGCCTGGGCTTCCTGACCTAAGCTCTCGGGAGCAAGCTAGAGAACGGGGTCCTCCGCGTCCCAATCAAGGCGGTCGATCTCAGTTCCAACCGCCCTCGACAGTTTACCCTCGCACTTCTTCGCCTTCTCGTACCTCTACGCCTCGTACCGAACGAGATACCAAGATCCCAGCAAGGTCTTGGGCTGTCTCCATCCCAACCCCCGGGCTTGAAGAAACAAGAGAGTCCGTAGGAAGAAGAAGAGAGAAGGAAAGGAGGGGATGGGTTACGAAAGAGGATATGGAGGCTATGGAGGCCGAGGCTGAGGCAGCGAGACGAAAAAAGGCTCAACAAAAAGTCAAGTTGATTGAGGTAGAAGATAGGTCCAAAGACGTATATGTCCCGACTGCAATCTCGGTATCTAACTTGGCACGGTTATTAAACGTGCGAATAGGTGAGTAGTAGATATCGGATTAGGAATGAAATATTTATGGAAAATCATAGGCCGTTTGCAAGACAAGATATATGCTGTTGGAATGGGGGACACGACTTATGACCATATCCTCACATCCGACGATGCCTCGCTTCTCGCCTTAGAATTCGGATACAACCCAGTTGTAGATGAAGATGCCGCATTTGATGTCTATCCGGAGTAGGTACATTTATCAGCCCATATTATTATGCGCATTTATCCTGTCGTTAGGCATCCTCACCCCGATCCGAGTACTCTTCCCCTCCGACCACCCATTGTCACCATTATGGGACATGTCGACCACGGCAAAACTACACTCTTAGATACCCTCCGCTCTGCATCCGTCGCAGCAGGTGAAGCAGGAGGTATCACTCAACATATTGGCGCTTTCTCTGTTCCTCTCAAGAATCCCTCCCAATCTTCTAATGCCCCCAAAACCGTTACCTTCCTCGACACACCAGGGCATGCAGCCTTTTCTGCTATGCGAGCCAGAGGAGCCGGAGTCACCGACATTGTTGTCTTGGTTGTTGCTGCTGATGATGGAGTCATGCCCCAAACTCGGGAGGTCATTGAACTCACGAAAGGGGGGGAAGGAGGCGTGCAACTTGTGGTGGCAATTAATAAGTGTGACAAACCGGGTGTCGATACGGTAAGCTCCTCTGTGCTTTATTCGGTTAAAAATCTTCACTAAGTACACTCAACTATAGGATAAAGTCAAACGGGCCCTGCTTGCGGAAGGAGTTCAGCTTGAAGAATTCGGTGGAGATATTCCGTCTGTGGAAGTTTCGGGTCTAACCGGTCAAGGCCTCGACACACTTGTCGAGACATTGTCAACGCTGGCTGAAATGGCTGAGTTGCGTGCCGAAGTTGACTTGAGGGCACATGGGAGGGTGCTGGAGTCCAGAATCGATAAGGGCAGGGGGTGTGTTTACCTTTCTTCCTCCTGATTTTGTGTTAGGCTAATTAGGCTGGGTTAGGCCGGTGGCGACAGTGCTCATCCAACGCGGCACACTCAAGCCTGGCGCTTCGCTCGTGGCAGGAACAGCCTGGGCTCGCGTGCGTCAAATGACAGATGACAAAAATCGACCAGTCAAGCTTGCCAAACCCGGAGATGCGGTGACTGTTGCGGGGTGGAAGGACGTCCCCGCAGCGGGGGATGAAGTACTTCAGGCCGAAAAAGAGGACGATGCAAAGAAGGCTGTAGTAAACCGAAAAAGGGTTATGGAGACGAGGGCATTAGCTGAGGATGTGGAGAAGATCAACGAGAAGAGGAGAATGGATAAGGTACTGGAAGAGCAAGAGAGGGAAGCTGAGGCTGCAGCCAATGGTGATTCGGTTCCGGATGCGACTTCAGAAGTGGTGCAATCAAATGAAACGGAGGTCAAAGAGCTCAAACTTGTCATCAAGGGAGATGTGAGCGGAAGCGTCGAGGCTGTGGCTGGCGCCCTCTGTGGGATCGGAAACAAGATCGCTCGGGTAAAGATTGTATCCCAAACTGTAGGGGATGTTAGTGAGTCCGACATTGCGCGTGCAAAGGCTATCGAAGGTGGTTGTTTAACGATAGTATTTATTTCGTTGTGTTGATGATTTCTTCTAGGCACGGTTGTAGCTTTCAATGTCTCTGCCCCATCCAAAATTCAACAGCTTGCATCCCAGCAAGGGGTCCCGCTACTTAACGAAAATATAATCTATAAACTTATGGACGAGATAAAAAAGCGAGTCGTTGCACTCTTGCCAGTGACGTATGAGCAACGCGTCTTGGGCGAAGCAACTGTTCAAGAAATCTTCACGATTGCGCTCAAGGGCAAGGCGACAATGAATATTGCAGGATGTCGCATTACGAATGGGGTTATTGCGAAACACGCCAAAGTCCGCGTGGTGAGGGACGGTGCTGAGGTGTATGATGGTATGTCCTTTTTCGAACTTCCTCTCATTTCTATCAGCCCACTGATTCTATCGGGAATTAGGTGCCATTGACACATTGAAGCAGCAAAAGAAGGATATGACAGAAATGCGCAAGGGCAATGAATGTGGGATGTCGTTCGCCAATTTCGAAGATCTCAAAGCAGGGGATCACATTCAAACTTACGAGACAATCGAGAAGCCTGGTGTGCTTTAGACCTAGAAAATTAGAATTTCGTCAATTGTATTCCATAGACCACCACTCTTGTTCCCCTGCATTGTATGATATGCACTCTTTTGAAATTCATGGTTGATCTGAATCTGCATGCCCATATATAAAGGATGTAATCTACATTCGGCTTTACGACCTCAGATTCTCCTGGCCTAAGACAGGGGCCTTGGCTCCCACCGTGCCAGTACGCCCGGTAACTCCAAATGTCAACTGATACCCATCTGGGATTGCGGTATCGGCCTGGAGCGCATTCCAGCTCCGATTGTCAGACTTTGCAAGTATCACATCCAGCTAGTGCATTTTGTTAGTCATTCTACTTAGCAAGTCCACCAATAGATGTGTACCTTGGTACCGTAGAATTTGTAAGACGATGCCGTTGTATCGATTGTCCCAAACAGCGCAATGGTCCGCTTATCTCTCTTGCCAGCTGGTAAGAAAAGGTCTATTATGATCTGTATAATAACCCATTAATTATCTATATGATGATAGGGGAGCTGTGATCACGTACCTTATCGGTCTCAAGTACAACAGTGCTTCGCGACTGATCAGCTTGTTTTGCATATATCGAGACACGAACTTCGGTGGGGGTCTGGTAGTGGTCGATACGGGATTTGACAATCTCTTCAGTGGGTTTCTGTGGCATTTAGGTTAGTGATCTATCAATACAAATAGTCAAGTAAGATGGAAAACACACATCTGCTCGTGCCTTGGGTGCGAACACATGCTTTCCAGTCTTGCACCCTGGAATTGCAAGGAAGTCATCGAAATCGAGTACATGCTTCTTACAGCACACGTATCCCTATCACCAGACCATTTCAGATACTAGTTGATCAGTCTATTGATAGTCTGTACCTTGCTACCCTCGTGGAACAGGGGCTAAATTCATTTTTGATTAATTTGTGAAGTTGAGATCGGTGGTTTAATATTCAATCTCACCTGGTTAGCATGGTACTTGCATTGTGCATCCTCTCCATCTCCCTGCCTGCTCTCCTCATCACTTACGAACGGTTTCCGGCATCCGGGCCGCTTGCACAACGTGCCAGGAGCTACGGCCACACTAGGGTCGTCTTCGTCTTCGATTATCTCTGCAGGTGGGGCAGGTGTAGTTGCTCGAGGGGTAACGCCAGTCGCGGGAGGGGCGGAAGGAGCAAGAGACAGAGCAGCGGTCGCTGACTCGATACCAGTTTTGTTCGCGCTGGGCGCTGTTACGACCGGGGCAGCTGGAGCGACTTTTTCAGATGTGTGAGTTCCATGCGCACAACCCTAGAAGAACTATGGTTGAGCATTCATGAGTTGAGATGAAGCACGCGAATCAAAATGCTCACGGGGATCGCTTGGAACTCTTCAAAGCTGAGCACCGGCTTGTTCGTCTTCTCGCAGCATGTCCAGGACTTTTGTCCTTCGTGGAATTTCTGATAACCGGACGCGTGTAACTACCTCTGCTGGCAATAGTAATTGCCCCATATACTCACCGGTGCACCCGGATGGAACGCTGAGGAAGGTTAGTTCGATTGCACCTGTATGCCTCGGTTATTTAGGACTTACAGCATACCATATCTTTATTATCCTCCTCGTTGTATTCCTTTCCACATCCCAGACGCGTACACTTAGGCATGTTGGTAGCGGATTACGGAAGTAGGTTTCTAAAGAGTCAAGTGTTGGTCAAGCCAGATATATATGTCAGGGAATGCGGGGCGAGGGTGGCCGTCCAAACTGGTAGCCATAACACATTCTAGTAGATTCCATTACAATGTATACTCTATTTGGTAAAAGAACAACAAAGCCAATCAAACTGCTATAAAGCATAAATAATTATCCCAAGGGGTCAAAATCGCTCCAGGCGTCTGCTCCCATCTTTTTGATGTTCTGGTTTGTCCAGGTCGAAGAGGTATTTGTAGGTTGCAGTATACTGCTACTCATTTGAGGCTGCATTACTCCCATTCCAATACTAGGACTCGGGTTGGAAGTATTGACGTTATAACTCGGGGCGGATGGAGTTAAAGGCGTAAATGCGGTATTATTCGACCTTGGAGGTGTGGGTGTTAATGTGATATTGTAGTTAGGAGCAGATGGTGTTGCTTGAGTGGTCGCGGAACGGGTCATCGGAGGGGGTAGCGAGCTAAACATGTTGTTATTCGTTGAAGTCGAAGACAAAGGAGATGATAACGAGCTGGAAGGAGGGGGGATGATGCTGCTAATTGGCGGAGGTAGGATGGCAGAGGTGATGGGTTTCGCTCCAAGGGCTCGTGCAGCAGATGTGATCGGTCTGGGCGTGATGGGTAGTGATTGAGTCGAAGCAGGGACAGATAAAGATGACCGATTCGAGACCGTTGCTGGAGGGGGTGACTATTCATGCCGTTAAACGCATCACCCATTTTGAATAGCATCTAGACTCACCGATGGCGCGGAATTCAACATGGAGTCCCACATGTCATCGTCCCAACCATTACCAGTAGTTGGGGCAGGAGTCGGTGTGTTTGATCCATTGGCGATCGGCGTGATTGTACCAGGTACAGTACTTGGGCTACGCCCACCCGAGACCAGACTATGGAAATCGACGCTGGCAATTGGAGTGTTGGCTGAATTGTTGAGGGCAATCGCCGATCGGTCTTCTACTCGTTGTGAGTCCCTTAAGTGTTGGGCATGTTCTTTCTCGATCCGCTCAGAAAGCGATTTGATGACCCTAAGCATGAGATATTAACGCGTAGTCGTACGCAAGCATCGAAAACTCACGCCATGAATCGCTGAAATTGGGAAATGTTGAGCACTTTTTACGGCGCGGTTAGTTGAATCAATATAATACAATAAGTCGGGCTCACATGGTCCAACCGACATGGCCCATAGCTGCGGCAATACAAGGGTCGCAACGGCTTCCCTGTCTACCTTCATTCCCATTCGCTCGTGAACATCCAAGGTTGCCAGCTAATCAGAGAAACGTGAGCTTGAATGTATTTGAGCAAGGGTTGAGCTCACCATTACAGACGGCTCTGGACCAATGCCTCCCGCATAAGTAGAGCGACCTCAGCTAAGCATGCTACATACCTTTAGTTCGTATCTTGGATAATAACGGAACGAGTTTTTGCGTCAAACTCGCCTTGAAATGGACATGTAAACTCGAGGCTCAGAGGACCAGGTTAACTATGAATGTACTAACCTGGTCGAGTGTCTTTACCATGGCCAAAAAGCATACTAGCGTATTCACTTTGACGGATAGAATCCTGGTTTTTGTAAATACCAGCTACAAAATATTCGGGTCAAGACATGGCAGCTATAGGGCAGCCATAAACTTACAGCTACCCGAGGGAAGAGTACGCCTTGGACTTCAGCATAATCGATAGTCTCGCACAAGTCGGGCACAGTTTTAAGGGCACGCTCTTGCACCTATCCATAATCATGAGCTAGGTTCTCAAGAAATACTTGAGTTACGCACATGAGGATGCTCAGAGTCTAGCGCATTATACACCAGTGGTAGCACATCTGGGGCAGACGTGAGAAAAGCTGTCCAATAAGCATCAAAAAATTTCACTTACCTGCTCTAAATACAGCTGGTGTGGTTTTGCCTTGTATCATGGATAAATTATCCAGCATAGCGAGAACGTTTTGAGGAGGATCCCGCACAACAAAGAGAGGCTTGAGTGCCGGTAATACAGTTGACGCAAACTCGGCCGGCGTGAGCTTGTCGGCAATCGTAAAGACATTGGGAAGAATGGAAGGCAATAGAAGCGGGTCTTTCATCTATAGATCATGCTCAATATCTGGTCGAATGAATGAGCACTTGAAGGCTTACCTCTTCTAGCAAGGAAGGCAAAATCTTCCGCCTCTTCAAAGCATCTGAGAAACTGCCCAGCACACTCGCAAGGCCCTTCATGAAGGCTACTTTCTCTTCGCGCGGTTTCGCCGCAAACGTAGCCCGGTCCAAGAAATTAAGTGTAGATATGGGCAATGCATTGAAGAAAGCATGACTTGGGACGGAGGAAGCGGTGGGACGAGAACCCGACGAGCGCGTGATGAGAACCATGAGAAGACCTAAAAGCTCAATCTATGAGGCAATCCGAGTAGGAGAACGAACGGCAACTTACTTCGCAAGTCAGCATCCAAACCACCTAACGAAGGCAAAGCACTCAAGGTCCCATTCTCTAACTTCCGAGCGTTCTCTCGCAGGGTGTTCATACTCCCATGGGTTGTAAAAGGGGTTTTGCCTTTCATATGTACGGCGTATACGAGACATCCTAGTGAATACATATCCGATCCAGTCTCGATGCATTCGTCAACCGCGTATTCTGGGGCCATATAGTCATAGTTTCGCTGGATGTACTCGGGCAATCTGTTATCATATGCAGGAAAATCCCATCGAGTAGGATCTCCCGTAGGTGAAAGCAGAGGGATGGTGAGGCCGAGTCCAGATAGTTTCCAATCGCCCTATTAGAAGACGTCACAGGGCGATCCTCAAGGGAGCGATGTACGTACCGCTGAATTGATCAGGACAGAAGAAGGGTTGAGATTAGAGTGCACAAGCCGTGCGGATGTGTGAAGAAACGAGAGGCCTTTTGCGACTTGTAGTATCCCTTTTTGTATCTAAAATGATACCATGGATGAGTATGCACAACGAAGGAATAAATATTAGACGCGTACCTCTACCTCGTCTAGTTCCACCTGTGGCTTTCGTGATGATGATCCAGAACCAGGTATAGAAATTGCAAGGGTTGAAAGGAGTGGTTCTGTGGCAAAGACGAGTTCCGACCTAAATACAGCATGTCAAACGACGCACAAGTGCGGCTCGCATGACCTACCTTCCATCCTCCAAAGGCTCAACAACCTCTACACAATCCTGCTTAGTGACACAAAGGGAAATATATTCATGGAGCTCACCCAGAACAGAAGGATGCCTCAAGCGACTCAAAGCCGTAACCTATACCTCCCAGCTGTCGTTAATCTAACAGGCATTGCCACTTGGACGATTTTATCCCACCTCGGCCTTCAAGATGGTCAACACATTTTCTTTGGAGGCAGCAGGGAGCTTGTCCACTTCAGCTCCACGTTTGTCGTGCACCCATACGCTGACCCGCTTATTCGTTACTTTATGAGTAGCCTCAGTCACCTTCCAGAGTCCGACTTGAAACGGAGGTACGGTTGGACCGGCTTGTGTAGCAGATGATGATTGAGAGCTAGCGGACGTCGACGCTGCAGAAGATATAGTATAATTTGCATAGATAGCCGAACGAGAGAACAGCGAACTAGCTGCTGCGAGCATGATGGGGATATGGTGGTTAAGAATGTCGAATTTCAAACACTGGAGATGTCGGATTAGCACGGGGTTCCTGCCCAATTGGGAGCATAGAACATCGACTGTATTTTATCACCGTTTGTCAGTTGTTGTCAACCACTGCTACATCAATCGATTTTTGCCTTGCTGGCAGTTACTCTTGTATTTCCGTCGCCTCAAGGGTGATTGAACGGTGCTTTCCAAGCACCAAATGACACGGGATGTGAATCGTTTATTCTACACTGGTACTAGATTACAATTGGATTCGAAGGGGTTTCACCAAGTCAGCCAAGAGGATAAAAAAATCTGGCTATTGTTTGACTACTTTCACTACCATTTTTTCTTTTGGTTCTGCCTATGTTCGCCTTCACTCAGGCAGAGACCATATCGGCAACTACTTCTCCTGAACGGGGACCTATTACACTCAAGAGAGTGTCACTCAATCCATGAGAAGATTCGGCACATCCTTGGACATAAACGCGAGCGGTAAAGTCGGAGTGTTGTTCAACTGGAAGCAGACGGTAAGCACGGGTAATGCGGACACTTGGTGGCGGTACACCCTCGGCAAGTGTGCTTCCGGTACTCTCAGCAGGCGAAGGGGGAGTTGTCGCACCACTGCGAGGAGGCGTCAAAGGCTGGGAGCCCTGGACCTTGGCTGCGATGGCCTCTGCAACGTCAAGCTTGGAAAGAGATGTAACAGGCTTGGTAACTTCGTCTTCGACACTGGGAGGAGTCGAATAGGTGCCAAAGGTGTCAATCCAAATACTTCGCTCAACGGAGCAACATCCTTGCTTTCGCCTTGTCCGAAAAGACGCATCCAGCTCTGGCGTTCGTAACCGGTACCTAAGATGATCGCGTCATACCCACGATCATGTTCATCCCCTGTTAAGAGGTGGCGAAGGCGAATCGAGAAGGTTGGCTCGTTGGATATTTCGCTGCCAGAGACCGAGAGATGTGCTGTGTCTTGGTATGACAGAATGTTGATACGAACGCGGGTACCATCAGGCGCAGAGACACCGCCAAGAGGACGGCTCTCCGCAGCATCATCGACCTTTTGAGCGTAGACTTCCTCGTAAAGTGCGTCAATCGTACGAGGATTAACAACACCATAGTTGGTTCCCGCGTACTCGGCTCTGAGCCAGGCCCGAGCAGCAGGAAGTTTGAACGCCTTGTCAGTCGCTATAAATGGTTTATAGTCAGTATGGAGCTTCCAGCCTATTCAAGTCCTCACTTACACTCAGGGTCGAAGATCTCGTTGGCAAAGGGTGAGTCGTCCGAAGGTTTCAACGAGCCCTTGCGGATGATCATGTCCAACTGGTGTTCCTGGGGACCTTCGCCCTCGATGGGAATACCTGCTAGGCGGGAACGAAGGTCAAGAAGTACCTCGGCAGAAGATTGTCCGAGCCCAAGACAGCAATACGAAGCGCACGAGCAGTGGTCAAACCGCTCAGACGGGATGAGTCTGACCCAGCAGGGGATGGGCTACGAGAAGACCCAGTCGACTCAACAGCGGCCTTGATGAGACTCGCTGCGCGTTGGACATACGAGGATGTATGCATGACTCGTGGATGATCCGCATAAGGAGCAAGAATTTTCGGGATTCTTGCGGTTCCTCCGGGTGCGATGATGAGGGTTTCTGCATAATATGTAAGCTACATTATATGTTTCTGTGTAGCCAACACAACTCACTAGCATTTCGAATTCGGACTTCATTTGTCTCTCGAACCCGACTGGTCACAGTGACAGTCTTGCCGCCATCAAGGCTTTGGACAGAGACTACGTCTTCGCCGTAACGAATTCGAAGTGCTTCGCCGCCAAGCTCTCGGACGCGAGTAGCAGCCCATGCCATGTAATCGGCATATTCGCGACGGGTAGGGGTATCGGCGTTTCTATTAATAAACGCGGGAAGACGGCCATGAGCATGGAGATAGCTCAAGAATGTGAACTTGGATGCTGGATTTCTCAGAGTGGCCAAGTCCTTGAGAAAACTGTGGATACGGTAAGCTGGGTGTGCCTTGAGAGAAATAACAAAACACACCTAATTTGCATTCGTGATCCAGGCAGTAGCATTCCTGGGTGCCAAGAAAAGCGAGGATGCCTTTCAATAAAACAGGCATTCTTGATTTAGGTTCAGTGCCGGCGGCCTGGATAAGATTGTCAGTTATCTATAACGGTCCAGATCGGGCACCGAAATGACATGACGTTTACCTTGTGCTGATCCCAAAGCTCAAGCAAGGCAACGGTAATGGCTAAGTTGGCAGGGCCGAAGCCGATACCAAGCAGATCATAGACCTCTGGGACTCGTTGCCGGCATATCGCTCGTTGTAGTTGGGCCCCTTGGACGCGACATCGACGCCGGGTATTGACGAAATTTCATGGATTGGATTGGCAGCCATCGTGCTAACTCAGAGCAGGGACGAGTAGGGCGAGTAGAGAGGGATGGCTGTTATCTAGGAGATGTGGGTAATCTGATAAGGTGAAGGGAGATGCAGGTGAGAGACCCAAGTCGCTAGCTTTTGAACCGACGAGAATTTCACCAAATGAACGAACCACTCCAAAAAATTATTGGATGGCGTAACCGCAAGAAGCTAATTCTATCAGGTGCATGTTAGGCGTTGTTTAGCATTACACCACCTTCCCTCCGAGACACGGCAGCTGGTTACATGGATCATGAGGAATATTTCGGGACGAAGCCATCGTCGGAGTAGCATCAGGTGAGTGCGGGGCGGAAAGCATGTGGAGCCGGGGTAACACATGATTTACAGAACTTGGTGGTGACGATTCCCGAGCGAGCCGTACTCCCGAGCTAGAGATAACAACGTCACTGCTAAGGAATCTTGTATATATGCGACTCAAACCAATATTATCATCCTATAGCTCCTCCATTGGAGCATGAAAAGGTCCTTTCTTTTTGTATAACTATGCCTCCACTGATATTTCACCCTAAATCTCAAATAAGGGGACCTGGTCCGGCTTAGAGAGGTATCGCCCGGGAGGAATTCTGGGGGTCGCATATCAGATATGCTTCCCCATAATCTAATCGCAATCGCGATCATAATCGGATAAGATAAGATCCACCATCGGGTATGCACCACAAAATCACTGCTTGAAATATCCGCTGATTTCCTCCAAAGCATTCATTTCATGTGATATTATTATTTCAACATGCCCCATGATGCACGCAAAAATTAAAATTAAGAGAGGATTGTTTTGCCGTGAGCGAATAGTGTCAAGCTACTAAATGCGGTGGCCGAACACATGCATTGGCATACATAGCACGACCAGGACAACATCTGTATTTATCACTTCTTGTTACCTGGACGAAATCTATTTCCCCAAAATTACTTCAAGTTACTTTAATTAGGCTTGTGGGAATCACTCTTAACACACGGTTCCGATTTCGAACCACGTGTAGTTGGTGGTCAAGTCCTCGCCACATGTCCTTTCTTCGGACATCAGTGATCTTTTGCGACCATGGGCTAGACTTCAAATCTTGTTATCCGACCTCTCCCAAATGTTCCGTAATTAAGTTTGTGCCGAAATCAGTGCACCGAAACTTTTCCATACAAGGCTTCTTGAATTATAACCGATGAATAGATCGTCGGCGAGAGTCAAACCATGCCTGGGATCTGACGGCCAATCCCAGCTCACATGAGCGTAGCCGATTGAAATGGGTGCAGTGATCCGAAGTCAACCAGCTCTGAGAACACTCTTGAGGCAAGGCCTACTGTTTTCGGGATTTCGGGAGTGTGTGATCAGAAGAGGACCAAAGAACGAGGGTAATGGCTTGGCTACATATCTTCACTTTGTGAGCGGGCCAAAACGGAGAAGGCAAGGCTATGAGCGAGCGGGGATGGGCAGCATCGAATTTCAGTACAAATTTTGAGAATTTCTTCATTTGCCATCAAAGTTATCCTCTATTATATTTAACGCTGGCGCCTCTGCCCCGCTTGTAGCATAAAATGTGATCAAATCGCTCTCACATCCATGCCCTTGGATCCTTTTGTTGCTGAGCTATCAGCCTTTGGAAGCCCGTCCAGTATAGATTGGACCTCTTTACATATTTCCAAGTAGGCACGGCCAATATAGTCGAAATCCGATCCTGGGTTAAGTAGACTGTTATCAATGAATCAGGGAAAATCGTGAATAAAAGTACTCATTCCATATTTGTGCACTGCAGCGCGTCCACCAGTGACTATCGTGTATATATCTAAGTGAGTTGAACCGTTTGTTACCCATAATAACTTCTACCAAAATTCAGACTCACGTAGCCGCAAATGCGTTGTAATCTTCCAGTAGCCGATCGGTGATTGAGAATAAAATCTTCTTTAGCTCCTGAGGAGAAACTCCCACTGGGGTTTCAAGGGGAAGTTGAACGTTTACCTTGATGAAAGTTCAAATGCGCCTGAGAAACAGCCATGCCTAACACATACCATATTGGCTGTTAGCTCATTTTCATCAGTATCCATCACCCTCGTTTTAAACATTTCAGCTAATCGCGCTCCTCCCCTAATAGCTAGCGAGTGACAATAATCGTTAATCTTTTTTTCCCCACCAACAGCTTCGCGAAACTCTAATGCTATACGAAGCTGTTAGATATCAAAATTATCGTTGAGCTAGGTGCTTTACCGTGTTTGGCTGAAAGGAATGGCACAAAGTCAATGGTACCGGTCCCTATATTGTCAAGTCGTTAGTGAGTCGGACCAGTCTGTTATACTACGTACATTCAAATTGAGAAACCATATCGGCTCCTTTTAGATTTGAGTGGTGAATATGCATGCGGCGTTGGGAAAGAGCTCCGGATAATATTCCGGTTTCTTGGTGTGACAAATGATTAGCATCTGCTTAGACAGATCCAACCCCATTACTAACCTTTTTGCCACGTAGAGTACGGCATCCTCTTTTTGCGTATAGCCACTTGTGGCAATTCTGTAGGGTTAAATTTATTACCTCAATATCTGAGAAAGATAAGATGTATCACTTACCGATACGAAGAAATCAGGATCTGAAATGGACATATCCAATGGGATCTGACCAATGGCATGAGCACCATCGATTAGGCTGTATATTCCTTCCTCTTTGCAGACTTTTGTCAGCTCTTCCCAAGGTAGATGCACTCCTGGATTGCTGGCAAGCGCATCAATGACTGCTACAATAATTTGACCATCGTGGCGAGGTATATCTTGCAGTTTTTGCCGGAACTTGTCAACAATGGCCTTGTGAGAGATTGGGAACGCCAGGTCCACGGTTATGTGCTCTGGGTTGGGAGGTATCCGAAAAAACTCGCAAATGTTGAACACAGAACCATAAGTACTAGTAACTGGGGTTTAAATGGCGTCAGGGTAGTATCATTTCGCAGCAGCATATACACTCACAGGAGATGAGTATGTCACCTTTCTTCCAGTGAAAGTTATTGATGATTGTGTGAACTCCATGTGTAGCGTTATTGGTAACTACGCATTCATCGACATCACAATTGAGAAGTTTCGCCAGTCGGGCACGAACATCTCGGAGTTCAGGAAGATATTCCCTGCGGTGGAAAGAATCAGGTCGGGCTTCTATACGCTTACTGGTTTCGACACATTTATCAAAGACGGGCTTCGGAAGAGAGCCATAGGAGCCTAGTAGAGAGTTATTAGGGTCATAATGTAAGGAATGAAAGTAGGCGCACCATGGTTGAGGTTGATGTATCCCTCCTCGAACATGAAATGTTGAAGCATGTTGTGCCCAAAAGTATAGTCTGGCTTCAAAGTACCTTCTCCTCCACTAGGGACGACGATTACTCCATTCATATCGCGCCTTCGATCCACCTCTTCGTAATATTCATTATCGTCGGCCCACTGCCAGCCCATTTCCACAATTTCTCCTTGACGAAAGTGTCGTACTCCCAAATCACTGGCTCCAGTCGGGACGTTTCAACAGCCCAAACGTAGGTTTCTACCTTGAGTGCAGGCGGGAGTTCGATAGGAAGATCAGAAGATGCGGAGAGTAGGGTTTGGGTAAGATTTGAGGATATGGCAGCAAGCGGAACAATTGGGTGAGCTTCAACTCGAACGCGATTGTATTCCTAAAATAGACTGGGATGAGTGTGCAATACGAATTATGATTAGAGAACTTACATCGCCCTCGAATACATCTAAACAAGCAACATCTTCAGGTCGTAGACCTGAAATGATGACGCCTCTAACACATTTCTCGTCCCGGTTCAATTCACGTTTGAGTAATACAGCTCCAACATTATAGGGTACGATTGCAGGATAATCGCAATTACGGACATGGTGTCTAGTAAATGACTAGAATAACTAATTGCATCAGCGGTTCGGGTTGGCGTCCAATCGCTGGGGCTTACTAGTAGCACTGCTGGCGCAGCCTGAAGATGGGAAGCGTCATTTCCATCACACGCTTGAGCACGGCAGGGTGCATAAGCGTGCCTATCAATTAAACACCCAGCGTGTGTATGTAAATTATTGAAAAAGCAAAATACAATGTTTAGGATAGCGCACCATAGAAGAAAGCAGAGACAGTTTCGGTCGTGCCGTTCGACATGTTCGTTGTTGGGATAAGCCTTGCTCTCTGAACCCTTCGTTTAAATTCATGTGGATCCGTAATGACTCGACACCTGAGTGCTCACTAAGGGATGTACCAACGTGACCAGCGGTCGTCGCCATCGATATGTCAGCAAGACATTGCATATAAATTATTGTGCATATATCCAATCCGAAATCGAGATGTTAAAATACACAATCCTATAGTAAAGCATGATGGCAGTAGGTACGTGTAGCAAAGCAATATAGTGACTCGTATGACTCGTGATCCCAGTTACCTGTGATGATATTAAGCATTATGTTTTTCGTTGACTTCTTCTGGTCACACCGCCTCGTTTCCTCTTTGCGTCAGCCAGGGCGGGGACGCGGTCTTGGGTCTCCTCCGGTTCGGTCTGTGTATCTAGATTGAGTATATCACCACCTACTTGGGATGATCCATCCAACAGCCTTCGGAGGTTTTCCTTTGCTGCTAACTGATTGGGGTCCTGGTAGTGAACTTGTAAGGTCTCTTCGTTCACAGGTTGCATAACTTCAAGCGGAGAGACATAATCGGGATCGTGTGCGTGGGTTGCAATGGACAAAGAAGAGACTTGTTCGCTGAGGGAATGGCTTCGGCTACTACCTATTCCAGGAGTCCCATCTATGGCCTGCGTCCCGCCGAAATAAGCCTTTGAACTGGGGCTAGCCCAAGTGAAAGCGCATACCTTGTGTCTAATATTTGGCCTTGCTCTCTTGCGGGGTTGATCAGAATGAGTAGATTCCTCACGTTGGTGCTTCAGTAGTGCATCCAGACTGTTGGCCAGTTGATTTCGCTGAGCCTCTCGCTTTCGCTCTCGGTCGATTTGGCTATTTTGCGCGGTCCTACTATTTTGCTTAGGGCGGACGTCGAATACAGGGATAGCAGGTTTTCCCTGGTGTTTATTCACCAACGAACTATTTCCAACTTCATTTTCAGTCGAACCGGAGCCAGAAGATCCAAGTGCTGGCCGGGATGCTGGTCTCGTGGACTGGCGTTGAGTAGGCAGTAGCCCATTGGATTGTCCAAATAGAGGCGTGCTGTTACTCATGGAAAGCAGATCGGTTGCCTCGAGACCGCTTGGACCTGTACGCCCCTTAGCGTTGTTTGTTATCAATGGTATAGCATACGCACCATCCATCGAGGCTGCATTTGTCTTTGGGCCAGCTTGCTCCAACTTCTGCCTCGCACTAGCCAAGTCTGCATCTGATATTTTCCCTTCTTTCCCGATACCGTAAATCCACTCCATATCAACTACGGCCACTTGCCATTGAAGGGCCTTGCCATATTTCAACCCAGAACGCGAGGGACAGAGCAAATGTGTATTGACCCGCCTGGCGAATGTTTCGGTGGATGCTATGCCTACGAATTCTAAGTCAGCTACATGAAAATGAACTTGAGCGATATACGTACCAAGCGCCTTGATCAACCTCTTCACAGCCGTTTCCTGTTCATTGTCCAATCCAGTCCAATGTAACTTGATAAACTCGGCGCCTAATTACCAATCAGTCAGTACAGTTGGGCAATTGTCGAATATCATTTGACAAACCTGGAACAGGAAGTTCAACCTTCAATGGCGCGTAAGTGATATTCTCTTCGGGGGAACAGAGCCGATCCTCGAAGATGCAATGCTCCACCCAGCAGTCTGTGCGGAACTTGTGATAGGAGTCTAATTTATTAGCTTGTTTGGCAGATTCGCTACACCAAACCCTTACTTCAGCATCGCAGACGTCAAACACCACAAGGAGCAAAACTGAACTCACCTTGCAAGTCGCACAATATAGAAATCGGCTTCCGGAGGTAGATTTGGTTCGGAATCTCCAGCCTTCCGTTTACCCTTGGGATCTGAGGTTTCAATCACGGTTGCTCCATGTGCACGTAACGCATCATAAAGCATTTGCCCACATGCTTCTCCAATAGGAGCAATACACTTCCCGCTGAACACTTTGGCAGTTGAGGGAGGGGGTGATTGAGGCTCCCCAGTGCGAGCACCACCTAGTTTTTGTCCAAGATTAGAAACCGAGGTAGTGCGTCCAGATGCGGGTGCAGTATGCTCCGATAGCGCCGGTCCAAGCTGAAAGGCCGACCCACGCAGACTGTTGAGCCGAGATACCATCGACGAGCCTCCAACTCCAGATTGGAGTCTAGGATTAAGAGGGATCCGCAGTGGTTCTACAGGCTTCGGAGGCATGCGACTGGTTTTATCGTCTTCGTCCTCGTCCTCGGTGGCCGAATCATCTTCCAAGAGCTGGGGTTTTGGCGATGAGAGCCCTTCGGGTGCAGCAGTGGTGTCTTCGACTTGGCTGCGTGACGAAAGGATTGATCCCCAAACGGTATCCTTTGGAGCAACTCTTCTAACTCTGGCCTTTTCCAAAATCTCCTTGGAGTTATTGTTCGTCGATGCTGCGCCAACGTTTGACGCAGTAACATAAATTTTTGTGGGTTTTTTCGATGAACCACGCCTTAGAATCTGTTCGATATCGGCCGGTGCTTCAGGTCGCGTGCCTGTTTCCGAGTATGCATATTCTTTCTCGGAGACACGAGAATGAGATGCCGCGCATTTGAGGAGCCAGACATCCCAGACAATAGCAATCTGAGGCTCTTCAGCGTCTTCTTCTCGTCGTTTGGCATTGATACGCTTGACCCATTCCAGCTTTTTGTTGTCAACATCGTCCCCAGGGTCTGAGCCAACCAATAAATGTGTCACATCCTTGCTCATGTGAGAGCGGTGTTCTGCGCCTAGTCGCCTGGATGATTTACCAAGACGCTGTCTAGCATTTTCTGAAGTAGAAAAGATGTGAATCGTTAAATTGACTAGATATACCTTGTTACCTTACCATCATCAAGTCTAGTGACGCACACAATAACGCCCTTGAGAGGTGGGAGCAAATGCTTAGTTATGCTCTGGTCCAATTTCAGGTGAGTGAGAGCCCTCGCTAATGAATCATATAATATTCACCTCCTCGGTATCGATGTCATCTCCAGCCAACCACCGTCTATGAACCTCAATAATCCATTCCGAAGTGCAAACAGGGATTCCAAGTTCAACCGCACACTACAACCCAGTTAAAATAGGTTCGATCAACGGACCATATCAACGAACCTTGTGTTTGGCACTTCCTGGCGCATCAGCTACCAAATGGGTCGTCAAATCCGTCAAGTCGCTCGAACATGTGGCGCCCAGCTCGCGAGCTTTCGCGAACAATATTAGTTTATCTTTGACACCTGAGCAGCATATGTTCATTCCGGCAAAAGGCCTGGCGCTGGGATCGCTTCTCAGGGATTCGCGCATGGGCTCATACGAAGGTTCGTCGTCATAGTCTGCAACAATCCAAAATTGGTTGGTATACGGGTGGTTCTTTGTGTATCGTAACGCCTACCGTCTGTTTGTGTTGTCTTTTTCGTGACCGGTCGTATTTTGACATTGGGAACTTTGGTCGAGCCATGGCCTCTCCGCATGGTGTGGTGGATGGGAACTCAAGAGCGGGAGATGTTTGTGTTTGACGCCGATCGGAGAGCGCTTATATAATACGCGTCACTCGGGCTCTCTGGCCGTCGCGACACGCGCCAATCAGAAACGAACGTATGTCGAAATTAATATACACATCATACGCGCATACGTGCGTTGTTCGTATAACGCGGACTCATAACACGCCAGCCAATGTAATATTAGTGAGAACGACAATGTATATACAATATACCAAACAACATAAATTACTATTAACAAGTCCTTAATGCTATCTATCCAACCCACCGCTGCATCTCACTTGAACAACCTTTCCGCGGCCCTTCTTACCAAAAGAAATGATTTCGCCGTCCAACTCCTCGTCCACTTGATACATATCTTCATCTACTACTACTGTGGTATTCACGGAAGCCCCAGCTTTCCATGGTTGACCCAATACAAGAGCTGTGAGTCGAAGGTTATATACACATCCCGTATCCAAACCTGGGAAAGTGAGCGCCTTAGTACCGTCGGGCCGAAAAGAATAAGCATCAACTAACCTTTGGACCACTTCTTGATATCCAGTCCTTTAGACGCGGTATGCCCATAAACAACCGTCACATCTTTACATGGGAGTGATTTGACACCCTTGAACTCGCTCTCCACCCACTCAGTCCAGCCATCATCTTTGTCAAACTCAAACGTCGAGTTTGAGATACCAGTGAGCTGGGCATCAAACCCGTTGCAGAGTTTGATAACCTTATGCCAAAGATCACTCCAGGGCAAGCCATCCTTGTCTCGGGAAACTTTTCCGTTTTTGAGAATGGTTCGCATGTTCATCTTCGTCCATGGATCAGTATTCTGAGGTATGTCTGTGAATAAAGCGAGTTCCTAGAGCAGGAGTAAGCAACACATTTAGGGTGTTTTATTTGACAGTTATGCACCTGCAGATGACGTAGAGCTGGTTCGGTCTTGTTGTGCTTGGACTTGGGAGGATGAGAGAGCGGTTGACGTGGTGAGTCAAGCTTTCGTCGGGGGTTGATTGGCAAGATGCCAGCATGGACGACGACTGTATGCAGCGACGGAATATGGAGAGCTATTGGCAAGCTCAGCAGATATTGGTACTCTTCGGGTTTAAGATGCCTTAATGATAAGTCAGCAAGCAGTCAATCAGAACACGTGAGCCGAATAACCTAGCAAGCTGATAGATTTGATCTCCAAACTTCCAACCATCAGGTATCGACCATCCCTTTGCAGAAGCAGCCTTCTTAAATTGTTTGTAGTCTTCTTTGGTGGGCTTTTTCTATAATTACTTCAGTTTAACTCGGATAGGAGATCCCCCGATATACTTACCAGCGCCTCAGCTCGTTTCTCCATCTTCTTCAACCACGGTTTTCCACCCTCTTGGCTCAGTACCCACTCGATCCATCCTCTCCACTCGACAACCTTTTGATCTTGATTTCCTCGCACACCCAAGGCGTTTATCCGCATAAGCTCCTGTATGACCTTCCGGGACTGGGGACCTTTAAGAATAATGTCTCCAGTGTGGATCAACATATCGTGATTGGCGTCATAGTTGAGCTTTTTCAGTAGTTTCCTTAATTTAGATTAAGCTGTCAACCCCTGGGTTCACGTAAAGGAGGCGGTGTGTGATGACGCACTTGAATGGCTTGTCCATGCCGTGAATATCTCCAACAAAAACAATCCGGCCTCCTCCTGCACGCAACTCATGCTTTGGTAGGCTTGTAAGGTCGATGTATTTGGAGAAATCAGGTGGCTTGGCTAGCACATAATAGACGATCAGCAAATTGAAGATAGACAAGATATCGAACATACTGTTTTCCTTGAGGAATCCTATGTTGGCTTGTTCGCCAGCCAGCTGTAACCCCTCGATCGGGGGGAGGCGAGTGGCGGCACGCACGCCGGTCCATCCGATGCTGAACAGAAACAACGAGATGGTAAACAGACCAAAAAACCGCCGGGCAGCTGAACGCCGACTATGGGGCTCAAGAGGCATCGGGAGTAGAGCGTCACAGAGCGATTCAGGTGGGCTACTCGGCACCTTCATCCAGCTTCTTAAATAATTTAACAAGCGCCAAGGGACGGGATCAACGGAGAGTAATGTAGCGGTACAGGAATACAGAAAGGACAGTTACAGCCGTGGTCGGGAAATCTAGCGGTACCCAATGGGCATGAGAGTCTATCTGAGGCCTGGTGGGGTGTTGTCCAGAATGACACCGGCGCTAAGCCCAGGTAACCAGACCCTGAATAAGCAATTTCATGTATAAAGTTTCTTCATGCACCGAGGGATGTCAAAATGAACTGCGACGGTGAGTGCACGTTCGTCATTTGATTCGCTGATAGCGCATGATGGTACTTGTAATTTGCGTTCGAAATACGCTATTCCTACCCCAAAGGGACCACCCGCCAGTGCGTCCTGGGAATGGCGGACTGAGACAACTTTCCTTGCTGAACTCTAAATTTGACTGTGGCGTTGTGGATGAGATCACTGACGTTGGAGCTGTTACAGAAAACAATCCGGTACGGCCCACAAAAAAGTCCTTGCTTATTATGAGATATTATGATGGGCTTTGTGTACTTGATACACCTGTCAATACACCTATGTATGCTTCAATCAATAATTCATTCACTTCACGTTTATACACCTGGCTGTGACAATGAGCCCTCTGTTCCAACAATCTTCTTATGGTCAGCTGGGTTTGCTTGGGCTTCGTAAATAGTCACAACCAGGTCCCTCGTAAACTCGCTCCATTCTCCAAGCAAACCGATATAGTAGATCTGCACCATTAGTATCAGCATCACTTGCACCGCTGTTGTACTTACCTTCAAAGTGTCGGCCCCTTGAGCTGCAGGGAAGAACAGTGTCAACGATCTGCAGTTAGAGAACTTGGCAGGCCTGTGTCTCGATTTTAATACTATTTGAACTAAATCACGATATTTAAACTCACTTGACGGTATACTCTCCAACCTCCCTCGACCGCACAATATCAAACGACTGGGCAGGTTCACGTTCGCTTGCATCATTGAAGTCCATATCATCCGCATTTGGGAACTATGATCCACATAACTCTACTTAGCCTCCTCGAATCACGCATAGGCTCACCAATAACACTTTCTCAGCCGTTTGGTCTTCTGGGCCCGTTTTCAAAAGCAATCCACGGAGTTTGACGGATCCGGTGAACGGAATACGCAGAATGAGCTGGTCATCTGCGTCGGACTCTAGCCACTATACAGGTTAAAGTCGCAAATGAAACAGAAATCACATGTAAATCACAAATTAATTCGTGCATCTATATGCTGTCTAAGATGCTATACATGTACACACCTTGGTCTCGTCCAGTCGCTCATGCCAGGGTTTCAGGGCAACGCGAGGATCAGAACCTTCTTGAGCGTTCAGAGCAACTACATTCGGTCTGTCAATGCGCGCATAGAGGTTATTGGGGGAACCACTATCATGGTCGTGGTCATGGTCGTGATCATGGTCATGACCATGTTCATGGTGTTCATGTCCGCAATCTTGTCCGTGACGGTGAGACATAACGAAAGATACGCAATAGTCGTTGTCGGGAGTAGCTCAAAGCAAGATTACGTAATTTAAGTTTGATGACCTCAGAGACCCCCAAAGCGGCAAGTTGACCCAACACGACGAAAGCAATCAACCACAGGGCTCGGGTGGCTGCGCGCTTCGATATCATTCTGCCTCTCGCCATGGATAAACAAGCTCCACCGACCGGGATTCAGCGAAAGAAAGTTCTCGTGTGTGGGCTGCGCAAGTAAGTTCGCACCCATATTTTTATGACATTCGTGGCATTTATACATCAACCTTTTATTATAATTTAGGAGCGGGAAAACCTCTGCGCTTCGAGTGCTCACCCACGGCATTGCACCCAAGGATACTTTTTACATTGAAACAACCACACAGATCGTCAAGGAGGAGGTTGAGTGAGTCATTAGACGTAACAAGTAATCTGGAGCCTTACCAACCAATTGAATCTAGTACGATTATTCCCCTGGAGGTATGGGACTGTCCAGGTTCAACGACAGTCGAAAATCTTGGCGTTCCACTTTCACAATTCTCGTCTATCGTGTTCTTTATAGATATACAGGTGAGGCTTTACATAGTATCCTCTTGGTTCGCAACTCAGTGCCGCCAGTCTACTAGGACGACTATCATCTTCCTATCAAACGGTTTTACGAACTTGTAGTTGCAGCATACGAAGCTGGCATCACAAACCTTCCATTTGAAGTGTTGGTTCATAAAGCCGAAGCGCATTCTGAGGATTATCGCGTCGGTAAGAATGCTCTTAGCCTTGCCTCCTAACTGGTGTACTCATGGTACCTCTTAGACAATTTCAGAGAAATTCAATCGAGGATTGAAGATGAACTATACGACTATCCGAGCGAACCGTTGCATACGTTTTACCCCATCAACTATTACATGACGTCCGTCTACGACCACACTACCCACGAGGCATTTTCGAGAATCGTTCAAAGGATAACATCGCAGGTTCATATCGCTGCATTAGAAAATCTGATGAATGTCCTGACTCCAGTAAGTCCTTTCTGCAAGCAAGCTTTCCTACTATTTGCTCATTTCAGGGTTAGAACTGCTCCATGGCGAAAAGCTTCCTATTCGATGTCAATCTCAAAATCTATGTAGCGACCGATGCGTCACCAGTAGACCCGGGAAGCTATGAAGCTTGCTCAGAATATGTTCAAACCATCTTGACTCTTGCTAAACTCTATCAGTAAGCTCATTCCAGCCTTGTGTGGTTGTTTTGCCTGATATCAGTTTTTCCCTCCAGTAATATACCTGCCCACCCACGTTCACAAATCAACATGTCGTCAACGTTGACATCCCCTACGACTCCCACACCACAATATCCTTCCGGCCCCCCATTCCAGTCCAAGCCCGAAGTCGCGAGCGATGCACACTCCACCAATTCACGAGAGGAGCTATTCCCAGAAGGAGAATGGGCCTCTAGTTTTGCTCAGTTGGCACCAGAAACGACTTTAGCGTACTGGCAGATTACTGGGTAAGTTAAACCACAAGCGCCTTTTTTGTATCTAATAAACCATCTTCATAGCTCACTCGCACTGGTTTCGCTTGTTCGAAGCGACGTGTTCGAAACCAAGCGGGGCCTAATTGAATATAACGTCGCTTTTTTCCGAGATGCGGTTCAGAAGATTCAGAGGATCGCAATGAGCGGTGGAAAACCTGTCTAGTCTCGACTACTCGCTTTGAAATTTGTAGTATACCCCAGCTGTTGTTTTGCTTTACCTATTAGCCTTTACGGCGATTGGATCGATATGAAATTATCTTTCTGATATGAACACACCGATCAAGAATTCGCGTTTGGCCAGGCCCACGTGAGGTAATGTATGCACCCCAAATATAGCAACAACTATACATTCTCAAACGCAGTTAGGGGAACAAATATCACTGAGTGCTTGACCACTCTGTGAGCTTCCCGGTTGTATTCTTTCCTCATTTCTGGTACCTCTCCATGAAATTATCTTTGGCTCTGTTACTGTTGGGCAGTAGCGTTTACGCTCAAGACAGCACTAAACGCCACAAGGGCGAGCCCTGCGATCCTACTCGGAACCGGCTGAATGCTGAAACTCACAAGTTTACTAGCGACTGCGATGCGATGACGTTTTGCTCTTCTGGGGGCGTTTGTCAACCTAAGGGATGCAGACGGGTAAGCCCAGCAGTTCTCAAGCTGCCCTTATACTATGAGCCAACCCCCTATTGCTTCAGGATGAATTTCCATTCGGATACGACTCAGAGGTGCCTCTCCCCCTAGTGTGTGCAAGAGGTCAATTTTGCCGGACGAGGAAGATAAATGCTTGCCTCTGGCATCTCCTGGGTCAGCGTGTCAATTGAATCGTGACAGTAAGTTTACACGCATCCTCTGTGCGCTGTAGCTAAGTTTTGAGCATGTTCAAACAGACCAGTGCCAACCACCGTCAGACAGACCCGAGCTCGAAGATGGAGATCTAACCAACCGAGGTGTAATCTGCTTCAAATATACATGCCAATACGCGAATATCACACTTGGCCAGTCTTGCGAGGCCGAAAATACGATTTACGTTGGGTACACGAGCGGAGGGAAAGAATACTATAATATCATCAGCCGAGATCGATGTGCTCCCAAGCTATGGTGCAATGATCAGACAAGCGTTTGTGAGCCCAAAGGTGCTGTTGGAAGCGCTTGTTCAACACACAAGCAATGCGAGACTGTGAGTATGATGACCTGTGGATTTGCTGCCCTATTAAGCTGTTAAAATGTAACCAATCATAGTATACTTGCAATACCAACAAATTTTGCGCAGAACCTCCAGGAACACCTCTCCGGATTCGGGTTTGGCAATATATGGTCACCGGAGCGGGAATTACCTTTCGTGAGTAGATTTATCTTTTTTTTTTAGTTCTCATCTGTTCAATATGCAAATTTCAGTCATGGTAGCGATGTCTATTGCACTGTTCATGAATCACAAACGCTCTCGCGCCAAGAGACTCCGCGAAATTCACGCATACTTCAAGGAACAAACTTCTTACCGGAATAGTATAATATCTATGCACACCAACGCGCATTCCCAGTTTTCTATCTACTCAGATACGCCTAGTTGCCATGGGTCACTCGCTCAGTTTGGAGCGGCTGCTGAGGAGAACCTTGAGGAAGACGAAGATGATGATCGCCGTGGTCTTCTTGAGCAGAGGCGCAGGTCGCACCGTGATGATGAGCTATAGTCCGAGAAGGATTGCGGTGGCAAAGGCGCTGGATATACTTGTTAACGCTATGACAATACTAACGCTACATATACTATGCCTTTTCGCAGAGCAAAGAATGGAGGTCGGCAGAATCTTGAGACCGGGACTTAGGATATACAATTTAATAGCATGAGCTGATATATTGATTTTTCATTTTTTGCTTGTCATTTAACATGATATGAGGGTCACATACACGAAAAGCACCCACCATAATAATATAGGAATTGCGATATGCCTATTGGGCTAGGGAAATTTCGGGCACATTCACTCGTCAAGTTGGGCCTAGTTTGCCCAATTCAGAGAACCAGGCTAAAGATACATAGTTGGGCGCCGGTTGGTCCAAACAAATCTCCTGGGAATGTGCAATAAACAATGTAGCCTGAAGCTATAGGGATATTTCTATTCTGACCTAATTTTACGGGATATATTCATGCGCCTCATCCAATTGAAGAGCGGATAAATGTCTAGTAGTGCATAGGCACAAGTGGCTCGATCGAGCGATCATGTAATCGTTATTCCGCGTGGTGATAATTTTAGGTTATGTCCAGTTTACTCATTTGCTAAGGGCCATCACTTCGAGATCTTCAACCTAGATCGGTGTATTACTTGGACTGTAGTATCGTTTTAACATGTGATCCGGCTTCCTTACTTTCTTGGTACTTGCGATTCGAGTGGGCGCTCATCTCGTGTTCGTTCCCCGCAATGCCTGAACTCACGTTATGCGGACCTTCGTCGGTAACTTGGCCTTGCGAGAAATATATTCCAGACCGGCATTATTACTCTTTACTCTGACTGCCTGGTCTACAGTATGCCCGAAATTTACCAATATAGCCGTATTGTCCCTTGGATTCCTTTCGGCCAGTACATGTACTTCTTCCGCTGGCTTCTATCTTGGCTTCTGGGCGTCAGTATTACTTGATCGCAAATGCATGTGCTTCGTATCCTGAGCTAGGGTGTGCCGATGGTCTAGAATAGAGCCACAATACAAAAAACGTTCTCCTACTACCCTAACCAGCGCAATGAACCTGGTCCAACATAGGAATGTACACCAGTCCCCCGGATTACAACTCTCCTTTGGGAGGTTCCCTCGGTTAGATAACAGCCTGAAAGAGATAATGTTCTTGATAAACTAATATAAGCTCCGGCTTGGCAGGCCCAGTCCGCCTACAACACCTTATGGAGCCATCTGAGCACGTCGTACCGCGCGTGACTGTCGAATTTCTGCCATGTGTGATTCTGAAATTCGTTCAGGACGGTCGGTGGGCCAGCTTATTGCGAGTGACAATGCTGGTATAAAAGGGAGGCTGTTGACATGACCGTACTTTGTGCCCACGAGTTCGCTAGGTCACTAGTCATGGTCCGACTTGCCCCTTTGGCCGTTGCTGCGTCTTTGACGTCATGCGCATGTGCAAGCTTCATTGATGATACCATTAATGCATTAAAACTTCCTTTGAGCTCAGAGAAGTTGCAGAATGTCAGTATCTTTACCAAAACTGAAGACCCATTACTTACATTGGTCGGCCAATAGGACATCAAGCTTCCAGCACTCAAGACTCACGCTAAGCTCCTCCAGAGCTTTGCGGACAAGTCCAATGGAACTCGTGTCTTTGGTTCAAAAGGACACAATTCCTCTGTTGGTGAGCCTGAAAGAGACTTGTACCATGAGTTCTTCCCTGAATATATGGTTTTGTTTAGACTATGTGGCTACTATTGCGAAATTGGCTGGTTACGATGTGCAACGACAGACATTCCCACACGAATATTCAGAGGTCCTTACTCAGAAATTTGTGGCTAATGCACCTATTAATATCAATGCCATGACTGTTCGTCAAACTTTATACCTAATTTGGCGGCCGTTCCCAATTAATCTTTGATTCTGTTTTTCAGTATTCACCCTCCACTCCTCTCGGAGGCATTACTGTTCCTCTCGTTCTGATTCCCGGCCCCGATGCCGCCCCATCAGCTGGATGTACGCCAGCGGACTTTGCTAGTGTCGATGCCAAGGGAAAGATTGCACTCATTCAACGCGGTGGATGTAATTTTGCTATTAAGAATGAGAATGCCAAGAATGCGGGAGCTGTCGGCGTTGTTGGTATGTCACTTTATAATCCAAAACCTTTTTACAGCATAATTTTAACCGAAAAATAACCATAGTGTACAATAATGTTGAGGGTGCTATCTCTGGTACTCTTGGTGCCTCAAACCCCACTGCATATGTCCCAATCGGAGGCATCACCAAAGCAGAGGGGGAAACACTTGCTCAACGATTGTCGTCTGGTCAACCCATTTCAGCCACGCTCGATATCAATATTTTTGTGGAACAGAGGTATAGCAGCAACGTGATTGCCACTTCCAAAGCGGGTAATCAGAGCAACATTGTTTTCATCGGCTCCCATCTCGACTCGGTTACAGCTGGTGCTGGTATTAATGACAATGGATCTGGTGAGTAATTATAATGAGTTTAATCTAGGAGCGTTTGACAAAATGTCCGGTTGTTAGGTTCAATCACTGTTCTCGAACTTGCTATCCAACTTGCCAAGTACAAACTCAAGAACGCAGTCCGCTTTGCTTGGTGGACTGCGGAAGAGTATGGCTTGGTTGGATCAGAGTACTATGTCGAAAATCTTCCCGAGGCCGAACGCAAGAAAATCGCCCTTACATCAACTTGGACATGGTCGCCAGTCCGAACTATGTGATTGCTGTGTATGATGGTGACGGCTCTGCCGGAATCAATCCCGGCCCAACGTAAGTCCATTCCCAAAGCTTGGTGGATGCAAGACTTATTGGGATCATATAGTCCCCCCGGCTCTGGCGCCATCGAGAAGGTGTTCACCGATTACTTCAAATCGAAGAAAATTCCGAGCGTGCCAACTGAATTTAGTGGTCGTTCTGACTACGGCCCTTTTATTGCCGAAGGAGTAAACATCCCCGCTGGTGGGCTATTCACTGGTGCAGAAGGCGTCAAGACCGAAGAGCAGGCCAAGTTGTTCAGCGGAACGGCTGGAGTCGCATACGACGTCAACTACCATGGCAAGGGTGATACCTACAGCAACCTCAATTTTACGGCCTTCGAAATCAACGCCAAAGTGGGTACAACTTATGCGTTTCAAATTTAAATTTATTTATAGATGAATTCATAGGCTTCTGCACATGCTATCGCTACGTTCATCCAGTCTACGAAGGTAGTCGATGACGAAAAAGCTACCGCTGGTGCCTCACCCAAAGTAGCTGCCAAGATCGCTGCTGAGCCGAACGACGCTCTCGTTGCCCAGGGTAAAGACCTTTGCGCCGGAGAACTCGCATGAAGAACTCGGAGTCATGTATCATGTCCACTAAATGTATCAAGCAACATGTATTAACGAAGTTCAATCTACTACAAAACGTTCCGCAAGTGTGAGGACGAGTATTAGCTCTAGTTTGTCGTACGACCTGCATTACATAAAATCGTCATTGCCAAAGTCGTCCAGCGCCTCCTCGTATGCACTTGTGTCGAGCCTTTGGACCTCGGTTAGAGATTGCACTGATTATATGCTAGATGTTATCACATACTTGCTATTGACCTTAGCAGCACCAAGGACCGGCTTCATCGTTGCCTTTGGCTTTTTCTTGCCGCTTGCTTTATCACGCTGCTCCTTTTGTTTCTCATTAGCCAGAGTTGATAGAGTCGATGCGGCCTTGCGAATATCAACATCACGCAGAGACTCAGCAAGCGCTCGGACCTATTAGCAAAAATTGCATATTGGATTTGTAGCCCAAAAAACGCATTCACTCACGTGCAAATCGACAAAAGCAGCGTATAAAGGTTTAGACTGGTGTCTCTGGATGACATGCTCTATGATCATATTGGAGAGTTTCTGGAAATCCTCCTTGTTTCGTGGGTTGAATGTGACCAATTCGGCAAGTTCAGAAGGAGCATCTGCAAGTACATCTCAATCAGTAGCTCAAAGATAGCTATAATAAAGCGCTTACCTCCTAGAGCTGCGGCACCCAGAAGGTCCGTAGTGTTTTTCAAGTCGCTCTCGAGCTCCCGAGCCCTTTGCTCTGCGATGCTCATACCAGCACCTTCACCCACTGTCGCCCATTCCGAAGGATCAAGCTCTCCTGCTGCACCTCGACGTGTGTTTGCAGCCGCGGCTGCTTCTTTCTCAGCAATCTTAGCTTTGACCGACTTTCTTTTCTTTGTCGGTGCTGCAGCGGTAGTGGCTGTAGGTTCGGGTTTGGATTGATCCTCATCCGAGGAGGCATCCCAATCGGACTGAAAATTATGACGGTTGGTTAAGTATCCAAGTACTGGGGTGGATAAAGACGGCTTACGGCAGGTTTATCATCTTCATCTTCGTCCGCCCATTTAGATGGCTTGGGACGAGCTGCAGGTGCCGCAGGTCGCGCGGGGGCTGCTGCAGGAGTGTCGCTTTCGGAATCGTCTATTACAAATTTGCATGAGAGGTGCTTACGATTATGGTATGTATGTTACCTACCCCAATTATCTGCGCCCATAACTCAAGTCACGATAATTGTGGATTGGCGAGAGGGCCAATGGCGGAAAGGGTTGATGGCTGTGGTTGTAATTCGATGATCGCCTTCCACTAAGCGCCGTAATATCCAGAGAGAATCACGTGGCCATTTGATTGTGATTTTTGGTGATCACCTCTAGCTATTGGCAATCTGGAATCTACTACGCCTTGCTCGATCACTGCGAGTATCATACGAGACAAACGACTTTTATTACCGTCCTTTTTAATCCGAGGAGACGCGGAACTTAACGTGTGTGTGATAACGAATATATGGGCATTCAGATAAGATAATGAAGACATTGAGAATTGTAATAGTACGGCGACAATTGGATTCCCTAAAGCTCCACAACAACGGCGCAGAGACATACGAACTCTGAATATAAATTGCATTTGTGTTCTCTATTGACTTTTCCCCAACGGACGAGGATTCTGTGGCCCTGATTTGGAATAGTTACGGTTCGACGTCAAGTAATTGGAAATCAGTCGCACTCTCTCTTCTCCCATCTCAGCTCCAATGGATCCTAACAACTGGGAGAACAGTATTGACTGGGACGAATACCTCCCAGAGGCACAGATTATTCAGTCAATGGACGATATTGATCTCCAGGTTGAACACACGGACGATAACCGCCGTATTTTCCGCCTCGAGAACTTCATCGTTTATGATACAAAGACAAAACAGCTTGCCACTTTTGACATTTCGAACGTCGAGCAAATGAGTATTATCGGCAAAGCTATCCCAATATTTCCCGATATCAACGACGATGATGGTGGGAGGAGCGAGTATGGGGAGGGCGCGAGCGACGATTCCGATACCGCGCGCAGGCGGGCGCGTCCGGATGAAGAGCCCCCATATGAAATAGACCTTCAACTCTCTACTATACAAAAGGCGGATTATACCTACTTGGACGTATCTGCGGCATGCTGCGAGTGAGCTCTCATTGTTAAGTCACAGTTGTGAACCCAACTAATCTCGTACTTAGTGGTATATACGTCCTCACGAACTACGCTTGGTAAGTCAAACGAATCTTCATAGTATAGATCGCCTATTGCTTCCTCAAGGTATTTGCTGCAGCGACCATCCAAAATCTACGCCTCTCTATATGATCAACCGTTTCGCGAGTTCCGTCTCGTCTTGACTATTCTACGGCGAGCCTACGAAGACCCCGAGGAGAGATTATCCGAGTTTCTCCCCAAATTTCGACGACATGCCACACGTATCGACAGAAAATATACCAAAGCCACCAATTGGGGGTATCGTGAGCTACATCAGATGGACTTACAGCAATGCGTAAGTACAACTTGCTTGTCAGGTTCTGTGCAAAATCAATTACAATGAATACGGTTATAATAGAGCACGAGCATTGCGCATAACATTCAAGATTTTATTCAGAATCTATCCAACGAGCTTGAAAGTACCGATGACGCTGTGCAACGCGACCTGATTCGGGTTGTTCACGACAGGTTGACACATAGTCGAATTGTGGACAAAGTGTTGGCCGGCAATCTCGCAACTATTCGCCGACGAGACGGTGACCTCGAACCTTTTATGGACCCCTCCCCCCCTCTAAGCTCCCCCCCTCGATCTGCCATCGCTGCTACTGCTACCGGAAAGGAAGTGATCGAAATAGAAGATTCGAGTGACGAGGAGATGGATGATCTAGGTGCCCGGACGGCTCGCAAGGCTAAAGTCGGACGACAAACATGCACGACCCCGATTGTCGAGCGTGCTGCTCGGAAGGTTTTCTCCCACCCGCTCAATCTGATTGGCGAACAACTCCCCGAGGTGACCTGGCGAGAATCGAGAGCCAGGGGCATGGAGGTGACTGGCAACACAAAACTCACGGTAAGCTTTGATTGCCCGAGTTGATGGATTTGATTGAGAGTGCCTCCCAAAGCGAGGTCAATGTGTGCTTGTTCCTGCAGGAATAGACAAACAAGAACCACATGAAGTAAGCGGATTGCTCCGGCTATGTATACAATATGTTTATTTCTGACCAACGGGTTAACAGGACTGGGCGTTCAACCAGAACAAAACAAAGTCGATCAACGATGTTGCGAACAAGTATTGGCGAGTTTTGATAAGTTTGTTGCAGTGTATGCGCTCTTGAATTATTTCATTCCTAGGTTTGCTCAGATTATTGACGCAACGAGTGATAATCTTCACGTGCGTTGGTTTGACCATAGCTCCAAAACATCCTTGCTTGCTGCCTTGGAAAGACCATTAGAGCTATTCCTGTCCCAGCGCTGTGATGACATTCGACGTGTGCATGTTAAGTGTATTATCGATGTTCGATGGCTTGGACCGGACCAAGGTGTACCAGATTATGAGGAAGGATATTACGTTCGGTGGGCTAGATGCTCTGTACTTTTCCCTACTTTCTTGACGGTCTTGCTAGATTCATCCGTACATTGGATAGTTCATTTACTTGGGCCAAGCCAGACGACATCCAACTCGACCCTTCGACCCAATGCGGGACGTGCGACTTGGCCAAGGACCGACAAACTCGATTTGACAGCTCAAGTGGGACACTCACTCTTCAAGGACTTGATATCCATCGCGGGGATTTCATTGTAACCCAGCCAATACCAACCTCTCCCTGGTTCCCGAACAGCTCGATCCCACTTGATAACCGTAGAGCATATCCCGGTCAAATTTTTCAGGTCATAAGAGCCATACGCTCGGATGGTCATGGAAGAGACTGCATAGTTGGGCTAGTCCTACAGCCATTTGAGCGCGTGAGCGAACTTCGGCGCCATGGTTTCCTAGATGAGGATCATGATGCATGTCCTGGCCGCCCGGCGAACGATGAGGTGAGCGATGAATTGTGCCATGCTCCTGTTGTTGACCCAAATAGAGACGCCTTTGCCTCATGGATTCGTGGACGAGTATACTCGAGTGGGAGACTCTGAAAGAATATCCCATGCGTAAATGCTATCTTCGACATCCCGACTCGTTTGCTTCGCACCAAGATATGAATTCTTGGATTTCCCAGAGCCCGCTTCACTTCCTAGTTGACCTTCGTGCTATGGCTACTGAGGAGGGCGCCACACCCGATCACCGTTTCCCGCAAGACCCACTCCTCCATTCTACCCAACATCTTCAGCTTCAGGAGTTCCAAAGTCTCGCAAAGCCATGCCGGAAGTGCCCAGAAGAACTAGGCAACTCTCGAGTCACCCGAATGAGAATGCTTGATATGTTTTCTGGGGCTGGTGGACTGAGTCAAGGCCTTGTCTTGTCAGGCGTGTGCGAGCCCAAGTATGCGATTGATCACGACGCAGCGGCACTCGAAACTTACAAGTAGGTAATTAACTGACGAAATTATGGATATTGGTAGGCTCATATTTGACAGGCAGAATTTCCCTGGGGTCAGTGCCATTCACCAAGATGTGAATGTGGCACTATCGGATACGCTCGTGGCGGCAGTTGCCGGACATGATCGTGCGCCCACTCCGAGTGATAGCGACAGCGAGGACTCCACTCTCCCGGGCCGATACGATGTCGACTTTATTTGCGCGGGCCCGCCATGGTGAGTGTATGCGCCTTTTTACGTTTCAAATCGTCCTCAATTGCGCATTTAGCCAGAGTTTCTCTGGCGCCAACCGATTCAGAAAGGATACCGACCCTCGTACAACAATGATTATTGCGGTTATGGCTGCCGTCGACCATTATCGACCCAAATACTTTCTCGTGGCAAGTCTGTTTCGTTTAATTTTCAAAGACTACCAATTTATTCCGTCCAAAAGGAAAATGTGCCGAACGCTCTTACGAACAGGATACTCGGCCCCTCGGCAAGAGGTAGAAGCAGTGACTCTGCAGAAACAGACTTTCACGAGGATAACTATGTTGAACAGGGGATCCTCAGGTTCATAACCCGAGCTGCCCTCGATCTTGGCTATGCTATTCGAGTTGGTATTCTGCAGGCCTCTGAGCACGGAGCACCACAGCATCGACGAAGGGCGTTCATTATGGGTGCTCGTCATGGACACACACTCCCAAATTTTCCTCTCCCAAGCTACTGCGTTCCTAAACCCGAGACCGGACTGCGCCTCCCGAGCTCTCGCTATGGTGACCCTACTCACCAGAAAGATGGCAATGTGCCAATTGTTGGAAACGGGATCCATCGACGAGTCACCATGTGGGACGCAATCAGCGATCTCGCTCCATTTGAATGGTACGCACATGTTCTATTCTAGCGTACTCTTTAAGCGTTGCAAACTCGCGTCTCGACACAGGGTCAATCCGTACTTTGCTATACCCGAGACCGAGGCCTCGCGAGCAGAGGACCGAAGGCGACGGACCAGAGGCGAAACCCGCATTCCGGTTTATGTTGCCGTCAAGGACGATCGGCAGGCTGTGGGTATAGGGGCGGGAGGGCCCGTTCCGTATCGAGGCGATTCGCCCTTTACATCTTACCAGCAAGAGGCGAGGGGGAGCGAGACCACGGTATCCGAACATTACACTTCGTCATTCAAGTCGCCTCTTTTCGTTGAGCGGTCAGTCCGGTCCTTGTATTGGTCTGCTGAATTCTGAACTTTTAGTTATTAGCGTTGTCAATATTCCGTTATCTGCCAAAGCCGATCATCGCGGTGAGAGATGTGCTATATTGTCATTCATTAGCATATATTCAATTTTTTGTTAGCTCTTCCCGAGGTCCTGAAGAGGGGAGATTTCCTTTCGAACGTGTTCGGCAGTGGGGGCGCTAGCGGTTACTACCAAGGCGCATTCGGGAGATATGATAAAAAGGCACCGTTTGCGACTATACTTACTTCGCTCCGACCTGCTAAAAAGAACGGGTTCTGCATTCATCCTGATGTGGGTGGATTTACATTAGCCGCGATCGTAACCGTTGATTAATGCGGGGGGGAGGGGGTTAGCAAAAACGCATGCTCACCATGCGCGAACTCGCACGCGCACAAGGATTTCCCGACCACTTCCGGTTCCACGGGACTGTTGAACAAGTGAACCGCCAGGTAAGTGGGCACGCATATATCATGCGGTACCCCTAAGCTTATAGGCCACTTACAGATCGGCAATGCCGTCGTTATCCAAGTCTCACGCGCAATCGGACTCGAAATCAAAAAGGCAATCCTCAAAGACGGGGCCATTTAACACCATTTTTTTTTGCTTCGTTTTCAGAACTATCTATACAACCATCTTAATGTGATATATAATTCACGACGTACAAAAAAATCAATCTATTCCTCCCCGCTTTCCTCGTCATCGCTTTGCACACCTACCACACCGCCTCCCTCGCGTGTTCTCTCCCACCCACCTTGACGCAGGGGCAAGCGCGAGCCAAACGACTTTCTCGCTCCCGGGTTAGCGCCGATATCCCAGACTTGGAGTTTTGCCTTGGATCCGGCTGCGGCCAGCGTCAACGGATCGTCGGGCGAGAATCCGACCGTGAAGACTTTGCCCTGCAGAATTGGCGAGTTACACATGAACATGGATAATTATATATATATATATAAAGGGAGAGGGGTTAGGACGTACGACTTCGAGATTGCGGCTCGTGACCATGCTCGCGTTGACATTATCCCCGTCGACCTCGACGTTCCAGATTTTGACGAGCTTGTCTGCTCCGCCGGTCGCGACGCAGCCTCGTACGTGGGGGTTAATGTCGAGGGCGGATGCAGCGCCCGTATGGGCCGAGAGCGTGAACCGGGACTTGGTTGGCGCGGGGAGGGATCCTGAAGCGGGGATCGCAGAAAGCGTTCGGGCATCGAAATAGTGGACGTTTCCGTCTTCCAGCGAGACCTAATATATGTACGCATGCACGCAAGTCGAATTAGCTAAGAGACCTCCACGCGCATATATGCAGTCTGGATGCTCACGTAGAACGACATTGCCTCCCAAGGATCCCACCGCAGAGCTCGACATCAGCACCGATAACTGCACCAACGGCCTTGCCCGGATCGCGCGAATCAAACACCCGCACGGTGTGGTCGTAGCTTCCAGTCAAGAGAACCTCGGGCTGGACCGTGTTCCACTGGACACTCTGCACCTTGTCACGATGAACACCAAAGCTCCTCACCGCACTCCCCGCACCCCCTGTACTCCCTGCGCCCGAGGACAAGTCCCAGATCTTGACGGTAGCATCGGCGCTAGCGCTCGCGAGGATATTCCGGTGCGAGCGGTTCCAGGCAAGACCGAGGACGGCGTCGACGTGGTACTCGGGCGTAGGATCGCGCGCCTTGGTCTGCTTGCGCTTCTTTTTGCCCGTCCCGAGCGGTACGGGAACGTGCGCTGCGGACTTGTCGGGGCGGCCGAGGATGAGCGAAGGGTAGATGGCCTCTGTTACGTCCAGCGACCAGATTTCGATTTCGGGCTCGAACGTGCCGACTGCGATAAAGTTTCCTTGTTGTTGTTGAAGGGGTCGAGGGGGAGGACGAGGAGGTGGGAGGAAAGTCGAGCCATTCGAGGCAGAGAGGAAAGGAAGGGAGGAGAATGTCGTGGTGGACATAGAGGTTTTCGTCATTGTCGTTGTAGATGTATATGTCGAGATGCGAGACTTCGTCCTCTGTTTTGGCAGTGACGATCATGTTGTCTGTGGACTGGACTTGGAGCTCGGCTCGTTCTGCCTCTTCATCGTCCTGGTCGTGGTAGGTTAGATAGAATGAAAAGGTCTGGACGCTAACGGACCTCTTTTAGTGTGATGTATGGATCTTCGTCGTTTGAGCGATAATAAGTAAGGCCTTTGATGTTGCTGAATACACCAGAGGCTGCCAAAGTTATTAGCCATGTGTTCTATGGCACACCCAACAAGATCTCACCGGCCCCAATCTTCTCCTCGTCGTAATTGTCAAGATTGTACTCGGCAAGACCGTCTGGATCGTCTTGAGCATTCGGCTTTGACTTGGACTTTTTAGGCTCGGGGTCGATCACGTCTTCGTCCATACGATCATCGTCAGACGCACTGCTTTAATGTCAGAAAGTGACGCTTTGCAGAGAAGAATGGTAGCTCACTCTTCCCACGAATCATCATTATCATCCTCTTCGACACTACTATCCTCCTCGTCGCTCCTGTTCTCCATGTCATGGGCAGCCTCGCTCGCGCGCTGCAACTCGATCTGGGCATCCTCGAGCTCAATGCGTGCGAGCTTCTGGACCCGTTCGAGTCCTTTTCGTCGAGATTATATTTCTCCGGGTTCTCGACTGCTACTCCCCGTCGGACCCATGCTATGCTGCTGATCAACGGACTCATAACGAATAAAAAGAAAGTGTGGCGGAGAGACAGGAAATTTTGTCAAGCGCCGAGGCGGAGGAACCGACGATCAATTGGAAATGAAAAATGTAGCGGGAAAATGAATATCATGTGTTGCACTACGATGGCCAGCGCTACCTTGGGCCTCCGAACCGCATCTCGCCTCTCGACTAGACGTGTGTCGAGGGCATTCGCAAGACATAGCAGCACGAAACACGATGCGGCCGCTGAATCGACTGAAGCCGTGGGACTCGAGTGCGCGATTGGATATCGAAAATCATGTCCAAGACGCATGTCCAGGAGGACACAATCGACCCGCGCAAACTCCAACTACTCGATCTTACTTTACCCACATTCGAGGGAAACAACAGCAAACTGCAATCCAAACTAGTCGAGCCGGGCACACTAGTCGTACCCGGGACCGAACTCGTATTCTTCCCACCTCTAGTGCCCACAGACTCGCTCTTTGCAGACGGAACAGACCCATCGTACGCTGCGCCCTCGCCCTTTTCCGTCGGATGTGGGCAGGTGGGAATTTGCATTTGACCCGCACAACCAGCTCCGAGTGGGCGAGAAACTGCGGTGCGAAACCACGGTGGAGGATGTCCAGCTCAAGGGCTGGGAAAAGGCCAGAGAGACAGGACTCGTCGACAAGGACACGATGGTATTCGTCAAACAACGACGCGAGATTTCAAATCAACACGGATTCGCCGTCGTCGAGCGCCGTACGCACGTCTATCGCCCCGAGCTCGCCGGGCTGCCCACTGCAGAGGCCACGGGAAAGAAGAAACTGAGGTACCATTCGGGTGAGTACTACTGGTGTGTGTGCTGTACGATGATCGAATGGCCCGGGTTTTGATCGAGTAGAGTGCAGATCAACCGACCCCGGATGAACAGTTTACGTTCACGCCTTCCGCACATATGCTCTTCAGGTTCTCGGCTCTTACCTTTAACGCCCATCGTATCCACCTCGACCCCGTCTATGCGTCCCAGCAAGAAGGACACCAAGGTGCGTCGGGTTGTCTTCTCCCTCTAATCCTTTACTCACTTCAATCCAGATCGTCTGGTCCATGGTCCAATGACCGCCTCCTACTTTACGATTCGCCCACTTTAAGATGCCCTCGGAGAACCACGTCGCAGCCTTCAAGTACCGAGCCACACACCCGCTCGTCGTCGATCGCCCCTTGACCCTCAATCTAGCCTGGACGAGCGAACGCAGAGCTGCCGAGGTCTGGGCCACTGACCCGGACGGCATCCTAGGCATGCGCGGCTCGATCGTTTTCACCTGAGTCCACAGATTCTTGAAATCTTATCGTGTGTATTATTAGTCCCTGGTCTCTTGGCTTTTTTTTTTTATACACTGGACAAAAATTCTCACAAGTCGACGCGGCGCATATAACCCAGATGGTGACAAAAATTTACTATTCGCGCATGGGATAATCAACAACGTATGAAAAAGGAAAACAGGAGATGTACAAGGTCATAGAAAGAAATCATAAGCACACAGACTGGAATTCATAACAGAGACGTGAAGATCTAGACAATTCATGATGCTTGCGCAAACGCAATAGCTACGTTCTAAAACACCACATTTTCAGTATACTATCCTTCCCCGCGCATAAACTGAAACTCACCTCGGAATGGCTCAGAGACACCAACACCTTGGCCACCCCCTTTTCGTCAGCAGCCTTTTTCGCGTCTCCGTGGAGCGTGACGCAAGGCACACCGTTCCCGTCGGGCAGAATCTCGATATCAGACATCGCAGCGCCCGCGCCCTTGGACTTGACACCTAGCGCCTTGAACACGGCCTCTTTGCCTGCCCACCGAGCCGCAAACGAGGCTTCGGGATGGGGCTGCGCACGACAATAGGTAATCTCCGACTCGGTAAAGTTGCGCTTGACAAAGTTCGCATTGTGCGACGGCACGGCCGAAATCAGTTCTGTCCTCGAGCCCATGAGCACCACCCCCATCGAGCACATAGTAAAAAACCCACCTTGGTCGACGCCCACGCCCTTGAAATCGCCCTGGACACCCTTGAGCGCACTGACCAACACGTCCCGGTTCTCCTCGGCCACCCGAGGCGACCTGTCCAGCTTTTTCGCAAACGAAAACTCGCCGGCCTTGTCGAGCGACGTGCGCGCCAGCGGGTTGAGCAACACCTCGGCCTCGAGCTCGGGCGCAAACGGCGGGTGCTCTTTGATCTTGACCAGGCTGTGCGTCGTCATCATCTCGCTCATCGCCTTGTAGCTCGCCATTGCGCGCGCGCGGTTGCGTTCCGTGTAGACTCTGTATTCCGATGTGCTCAGTGCGCCAAAGAGGTACCGCGGGTGGAGGACGAGGGCCGAGCCCCCGACTTGGCCAAAGCCAAAGGATGTCATCAGTCCGGCTTTGATGCCGTCCGTGTGGATTGACCTCGATGGGAAGACGAGGTAGTCGAATTCGCGCAGGGCTGGGTCGATGTTGCTGTCCAACTGTTAGTGGTCGACAAAAAATTCACAGACTGCACTTACTCGGCGTTGCGATTGCCAGGAATGATACCCGAGTTGACGCTCTGGCACAGGCCGAGGAGCATCCATGCGGCGGCCGCGCCCTTGGGGTGACCAGTGAGATTCTTCTGAGCGATAACAGGAACAGCATTTCCGGGAGTTCGTGGATGGCAGTAAAGATGTCATTGTAGATATGAGGCTCGTTCAGATCCTGCCGCGCATATATAAGTAACTCAATCTCGACAAAAAAAGCGTCACAACTCACGTTGGCCTTGGTACTCGTGCCGTGAATCGAAATCACACCAATATCGTCGGCCGTCAATCCCCAAACGGCAAGAGCGCGGCGGAGAGGGGCGATACGCGGGTCAGAGCCCTCGAGCATTCCGTACGTGGCGAGTGCGTCTTTTTCCTGTCTAGCCGCCTCCCTCTCGACTTCTGCAACAAGTTCCGCTGCGTCCGGGTCGTCCCTCAGGTCCTCGAGTTCGTTCTCCATCCATTCAGAAATTTGCTTTCGCCGGAACGCGAGTTGGCGGACACGGTAGTCGACATCGAGAATCCGCAAGGGCTGCTTCGGGGTGATTTCACGGGCGACGGAGAGCACACCACGGCCAGGAGCAGGGATAGAGCGGCCAGCCTTGTCGCTAAAATACAGTTATGAGGTGGCAAAAGAAATACATAAAAAACGGCACTCACGTCGACGTCGAAGTGAAAGCGATAATGCCTTGGATTGCGCATCCCATTTCGATAGCGGTCTTGGCACTCATTAGCACTTGCACACCGGCACCTTGCGATTCCATAAACTAGAAGATCGTCAGTACCCATAAGCCACTCCCCGAGCATGGACGCTTACCCCTGCGCGAGTGCTGGTGGTCGGGCGCGAGAATTCATTTGGTTCGCGGCCCATGGCAAACTCAGTGTCGGTGTTGCTCGTTGCCTTCATGTTGGCAAACTCGTACGAGCCTTCTTCGCTGAAATCGTCAAAGCCTCCCGCAATCATCACTTTAGCCTTGCCAGATAGAATGGTATCGCATGCGATCTCGAGAGATTGGACAGCAGTAGCGCTAGTAGAAAGCGTTAGGACGAGGTGGCATGTATGCATTTCTCACTTACCAAGCGCCGACTGGAATCTTGATAGGCCCGCTAGACGAAAGCAAGAGCAAGTTGACCCATCCGGCGACAGTGTTGATGAAACTACAAACGAGATAATCAACATTTGCTGGCGCATACAAATACCAAGTGGCGTGGACTCACGTTTCTTGAAGAATGTCCTTTTGCACGTCCTTTTCTTCACGTCGATCCTTGAACATGGCAGCTAAACTCTGCATTCCACCCATTCCACTACCCAAGCTAGAGCCGACTTCAGACGGGTGGACATGCTTGTAGAGTTCGTATGGGTCAGTAACACCAGACATGATGAGTGCTTCGGCGGCGCAGACGAGAGCCCAGAGCGCGGTGCGATCGGTTTGAGTAATAATGTCCTGAGGAATTCCATAACGCCCTGCATCCCATCCGGTAGGTATCTGTCCAGCAACCAGACGGTCGAAACGGAATGCTTTGGGAACGAGGACACGGGCGCCCTTCTTGAGTTTAACAAAGTATTCACCCGATTCTTGGGCCCAGATATCAACCTTCTCCCCATGCTCGAGCTTGAACTTGCGTGCCTCGGCTTCAGATACTTCGAGTGGCTCGAGGTCGTGATTGAGCTCGATCTCCTGGTGGAACACTTTCTTCTTGGGATCGTACCCCTTGAAAAGCTCAGGCTCTGTCGGGAAAGGTCAGATACGTGCAAGAGCAGCCAAGATAGTCAGCTTACCGATGAGACGAATGCCAGTGTGCTCGAGGATTTCCTTTTCGTACTTGCCACGGACATCCTTATCATCGACTGGATCCCCACTCTTCGAGTCCACCCAACCAACGTAGAGGTTGCCGTTCTTCAGGCGGCCGTCAAAGTGCTTAATGTAGCCCATCATCCATGCCATCTCTATGCAGCCTTCAATCGTGAATTGGCCACGAGCTTCCATCTCCCAGCGAGTACGAGAGCTACCCCAAGGTCCAACCTCGGCAAATCCGGTCACGACAATGACCTTTTCGAGGTCCACCAAGCCTTGCAGCTTGCTTAGCTGCTCGAGAGCCTCGGGTGCCTCGAGTTCGGGGAAGTTGTATCTATGATTGGCACGGGGGGTAACGGTGACGGTCTGGAGAGCCCGCTCTGCTTCGCTTCCATTGACAACCTTGAAGTCGGCAGAATTGTCGCGGGCGATGGCGCGGCGAAGGTCACTCTGGTGGTTGATCTCGAGCCTGATCTTGGTCGTGATTTCAGCGAGGTCAGCAAGGCGATCCATACCACCGTTGAGGTCTGCCCAAATAGGTTCGACTTGAGTAATGCTGAAGAGAAGAGGGTGCATGAGACCAAGGATGTTGAAAGCCATCTCGTTGGCTGAGAATGTGCGGACTCCATAGGATTCAACTTGCTGTGCAACCATATTCGTGGCACCCATGAGACCAGTACCGCGGGTCCATCTATAAAATACAACATTATTTTTCGTTCAATAATAGCAGTGATAAACATACCCAATGACAGCACCGGCTAGACAGAGGTACTCGCCCCAGGATTCCGAATTCCACCGTTGGAACAACGTCTCGAGAGAGATCTTGGACTCCGAGTACAAGCCATCGTTACCGAAAAGACCATGGTTGGGAGAAAGAGGAAGAATAACTTGAGTTGGACGAGTAACGATGCGCCGGGAAGCTTTCTTGTTCTTGACAGCACCAAGGAGGCGGAGCAGGTTTACCAACATGACACGATGTGCGAGCTCAGAGCGGTCATCAATTCCGTCGATTTCGCGACCGTTCTCGGGAATAGCAGCGAAAGGAAGAATATAATCGAGATCCATGCCCAGATTAGAGTAGACATAATCGACGAGTGCCTCGACATCTTGCTTGGAACCTTGGTTGAAGGGGACGACAGTCAGAGAGGAGTCACGGCTACCGCATTGGTGGTAAATTCCCTGGTAGTATTCGACGGATGCACGGCTATAGCGGGAAGTAGTAACAACAACCCGGGCGCCTCCTTGAAGAAGACCCTTCAGAATTTCGACGCCGATGGAGCCTTTTCCGACACCAGTGAGAAGTGCGTTCTTATCCTTGAATGAAGTACCAGAAGTCGCAATTTCGTGAAGGACATCGAGATATACACCTGTCAGATTATTGCTATACTCCCAGTTTCCGCCAACTTTACGCTTGAGATGGAGGAGGGGAATCTTGTCATCTGAGAGCGAGGTAACTTGCGACACCTGAGGACGAAGGAACTGAGAAGATGCGCGGCGTGTCCTGGCGGTTGGGCGGGAAGGTTTCGACTCGGGGCCCTTTCGGAGGGATCGAACAACACCGTCGTAGAGAGACTTGATACGGCTCTTTTGCTCCTGACTGATCTCCGGTTGAGATTTAACGACGTTCCAGAGTTTGACAACATCATCGTGAACTTTCTGGATGTTGACATTTCCAGGAATGTTATCACCACTGGCCATTTCTTCAACATAAGCCTCGAGTTTTCGTACACCTTCTCGAACAACTTCCGAGTAAATGATATCACCCTTTTGATTGACTTCTGTCTTGGGGGCGGTAGGGAACGTAACTACACAAATAATTAATGTTACAGGCACCTATTTGGAAATTTAAATGACTTACCATCGCGGTACAAGGGTGGCTGCCCAAGAACTTCACGGCAGTTGTCGATTAGTTGCTGTCCAAATTGCTTGGCAAGTGCGTAGGTCTCCCTTTCTCCGGATGGCAATTGTCGATATAATACTGCATATAACTGAGGAGAGTAGGATCGGCACGGTTCATGATGGCGATGCAGCGAGAGGTGATTTCACGATCGACCGTGGTGAGGCGACCAAAGATTATGTCGTACCACATTAAGAGCGCATCTTGTCGCACCCAATTCCACGACGAATTGAAATGGCGGGCCTTGAGAGGCTCGAAGATGGGCTGGATACCTTGGATATATGCATCTCCATGCTCCTTTGCAATGTCATCGAGTTTGGCTTGCAGGGTGGCAGCATTTTGCTTCTCTTCGTCGTAAGCGCGGGCACCAGATCGAGAATCGCGCTTGAGATAGCGCATGTAGAGCTCGACATGTTGAGATGCAAAGAGTTGTTGCTCGGCTTGGAACTTGAGGAATTCTTCGGAATTCATGACAGCCCCACCCCCAACGGCACCACCTCCACCGCCGCCTCCAGACGACAAAGTAATGCTTGCTTGTTGGCATACTCCCTAGCTACCGAATCGAGCCAGGACTTAGCCTCAGCCTCAGACCCCAGACGCTTAGCCGGTTCCATAGTCACACCCAGCAAGAGAGCGGCGTCGGAGCGAGCAGGACCAAGACCCCATGTTTTGTTAAGGTGGGCCTTTGCAGTAGTAATGTTGAAGCCACCGGGCATCTTTCCGCCAATCATACGAGATACTAAACCATTCGTGTGTTTCCCAAGAGCACCAGTATACCCCACACTCAAGGCTGCTCCGAGTCGTCAAGAGGAAGCTCCTCCCCCTTTTCTGGTGGGACGAAAATTCGAGCTGAAGATCTCCCAATATTTCGTTCTGGAGAGTTGATTTGCCCCCGACTAAATCTTTGATCGCTTTGCTGATAGGCACTTCGTCGACTTTCTTCTTGAGCTTCTGCGCAATGATGACACGGAGGGTATCAACCGCCTTGAGAGGCTCGTCAGGAATAGCAGCGGCTCCACCGGCGGGAGCGACAGGAGTGACAACAACAGGTGCTGCAACAGGAGTAGGAGTGGCCGCAGCTGGGGCGGGAGTCTCGACGACCGTTTGAGTGGGGGCATCGACGACTTCATCCTCGAATTGATAGTATATTTCCTTGGGGTTCTTGGCATGGCAAAGGATCTGGCGGACACGGCTAACAGACCCATCTGCGGCTTCGTACTTGGCCTTGAGAGTACGAGTGGCCATTCCAGTGAGGGTGGGGCCGGGACCAAGTTCGATAAGACGCTCGAAGTTGTAGTAGGTGAATAGCAAGTCCTGAGTCTGAATCCATCGGACCGGAGACGCAAATTGGTACGCGAGAAGTTCGACTAGGATTGTGTATGCAAGTTTCTGTCGTTGCTCAGGAGAGCCCCAGTCGTCTCTGTCCCAATTGGATAATATCTTGTCGAGGCGAGGAGAAGAGGTCTGGTCGTAAATAATCTGTGCATACTCTTTGTGACTTCGAATGGCTTTGCGATGAGATTGGGAATGTATTTGCCGATGAGGAGGTCGGGGTTAAGATGAAGCGGATTAATTTTCTTTGAAAGATCTAAGGCGCAATTGAGCTTAAAGTCGTACAATTGGGTAAGTCACTCACATGCACGGAAAGGCATGACTCCGGCCCAAAGGTAGCGCGAGTGGAACGGCACATCGATACCGGGAAGAGGGATGGTCGCGAATCCTCGCTCAAGTTTGATATGGCCCTCGGCTTTCTGTTTCTCCTTGGCCTTCTCGAGGCAGCTCATGATTATGTCCTTCAGCATTTCTTTAACTTGCTCGATAGTGAATTGCTCGGTCAGCTGTACTAATATTAGCAATAGAATAAAGCAAAAGGTAATGCAATATACCTGTTGAATGTCAATCTTCTTGATCTTGAGATAGTTGAGGACATTGGTGAGGGTTTCAAGCGCAAGAAGCTCTCCGGCGCAAACGTATTGTTGTCCCTGGATGGTGACTTAGCGATAGCATATCATATCTTTGGAGCACCCGTACCTCGACATTGAAATTGACAATCTCCAACAACAAATTCGTCTCATGGGAAACACTGTCGACAACCTCACGGAGAGCAGCATCGCTGAAGCTCTTGCCAATGCGGCTAGGATTGACAGCGCACATAGCATAATTGGAGCGATTGTGCTCGTCACGCTCGACTGCACGCTGCATGGTGATACCACGGTAGAAGACGACATCGACGAGAGCCGAGATGGCAAGGACATCTGCGATAGATGCTAAAGCGGAGTACTCTCCAAGCGAGTGTCCGGCGAATGCGCAGTCCGTTTGCACGAGTCCTTTAGATTTCATATCTTCGAAGGCCGCCTTCTCAGTGACGACCAGGGCGATCTGTGCGAATTGAGTGGCAAACAGGAGACCGTTGGGGTGACTGAAAGTGTACTGGGGGGTTCGGACGTTGATATCGGCGAAGAGGGGGAGAGTCTTGACATTGCCGTCCTTATCGGTAGTATCGTAGGACATGGACATGTAACGTTGGCGGATTGCTTGGCCCTTGATACCACCAAAGTGGATCGTCTTCTCTTTGGGGTTATTCTTGACAATGTCGACGATCGAGATCCCATAGACGGCGAGCAGATGAGCATCGGCAGCCTCCCAAACAGCGCGAGCGGCAGGTGAGTTGTTGTACAGCTCCATACCCATACCTGGTTCTTGGGAGCCTTGTCCAGTGAAGACGTAAACGGTAGGTACTTGGGCCACCTCGGCTGTACCGCTTAGTACGCGTTGACCACGCTGGTTGCTGGTCTCGACCTTAATTGCCAAGTTTCCGTCGCGCATTCCGTAGTGCGTAAGCTTAACGGCTAACTCATCGCCTGGGAGGACCATTCCAACAAAGGAAACGTCGTATCTGTAAAGTAGGGTTAGTACCATGCTGCTGTTCTTCATAGAGTAAGCTTACTGGAGGACTCGCTCCGGCTTGCCTTGTGCAACAACGTTTTCGACATACTTGCGGGTCGCAGCACTAGACCACATGCCATGAGTAATAGTGCCAGGAAGAACGGCATAGTCGGAGAAGTAGGGGTTGATGTGAATAGGATTGTAGTCGCCAGAGGTCTTAGAGTAGGGCTCGTTGGTAGCTGGAGCAATGAATGAAGACGAAACAGCGGAAGATGTGAGACTATAGCCATTTCCTTCGAGCTTCTTGACATCGCCTTGGACTTCACCGTGCCGTGAAAGATAGGAAAGTACGAGGTTGCCGTGGGCATGGCCGGTGGAATATGATATGGTGGCTACCTTGACTAATTCCTTCAGTTGATTGCGGGTATATGCGCTTCCTCTACAGCTACGGAAGAATAGGTGGCCTTGGCCTTGTACTTATACTCGCTCTTCACCTTGAAGATCAAAGTGGTGCCTGGCTTGAGCGGCTCAGAATCGTTGTCCCACTCGAACCACTCCTTGGAGCTCAAAACACCGACATCGACAGCTGAATCGATCTTGACAACGTATTCCGGCTCCTCAACAATCTCGAACGTGTTTTGGTAGTCGGTAAATGTGCCACGGTAGAGGAACGATGATGATACTTCAATAACTGGCTTGCCTTCACGCAGCACGAACCCGGTAACCTTGACAGTCTTGCCGCTGTCGCTATTGATTACGGACGCAATGCGAGCTTCAGCTTTGCAAACATCGCCGACCAACAGAGGTGTAGCGCCCTCGACCATCTTAAATCCGTTCGAAAGGTGAACAAGCTTCAAAAGGTCGCCATCAACAGCTTTGGGGAAGATCGAGCGCATGATAGCCTGCCAGCCAGTGACAATGGCGAAATCCATTGGGGCTTGTACGCGCTCATTACGAGCAGACTTGAATTGCTCCCCTTGGTTACCGACAACAGCACAGAATCGCTCAACGTCTTCCGCAGTAATAGTGACCTCAGGTCCGACGAACGTATCTCGGATGTCGATCTCGGGAAGTGCTTCGTTATCGCCGAACCACAGCTTCCAGTAGAATTCCTTGATGCGCCAGTTGCGACCGTCGCTGACTTCATGGATAGGAGCGTAGCCCATACTGGGTTTGTAATCAAAGGCAAGTTGGAGAGGGATGCTCGAGCCGGTACGCTCTTCGAAGATAGTGAGAGAAATACGAGAAGAGGAAGGATCAAATGTGAGTTCGAGGGCCTTGAAATTGGGGTCATGAACGCCATGGGATCGGGCAGCGCCGTTTACGATGATTTGGGAAGGCCGATCGTTCTTCAGTTGGATGGAAATAACCTGTCCCCGACGAGGAGCAAAGATACGCTTGAAAGGATTATCGATGTAAGATCCACCTTGTATAATATTGACGGAAGTAAGAGCGGCGCGAAGCCAGGAGACTTTGGGGCCTGCGAGCAATTCCATCCATGCGGACAGAGGAGGTAGAGACTGGCCTAGTGTAAGCTTTGCCCCGGATTCGGTTTCCTCAATCTTGATACCATACTTCTCAGCAACTCCAACTGGTTCTGAGGCGGGTGGCGCCCCAATGTAATCGATAGTGGGAACCTTGGATTCATCGCCGCCGTAGTACTTTTCGAGGAATTTGGAAACAAGGCCGGATGCGACACTGTCGAGCATATCTTGAATAGGTTCGTCCGCGACCTTAGCGTGCTTGACTGCAACAGGACCCTGCAAAATGCATACACGCTGGGGATCCTGGTCAAAGACGGCCTCGATATCTTCTGCGGCCCAGAGAGAATCCTAAAGAGCTGCTTTAGCATACACCCTACTACCAAGTAGTTTGGCACTGACCTTCTTGAACCAGACCTCAAAGCTGGCGTCTAAAATGGGGATAAATGGTACTGGTTTCTGTCCGGGTCGTTGTGAGATGGCCAAGAAGTAGGCCTTGTCTTCGGCAGAAAGGAGTTGCTCGCTCGCCAAAGGATACGTGTTGAAGAATTCATCCAAGAATTTCTGAGGAACATCGAGCTCGGTAAAAGACTGCAATATGGATTCGGAACGGCGGACGTCTCCTCCTGCGAAGCGCTCTTCAACGCGACGGAGCCAGTCGCCCACAAGATTACGGAGCGAGCGATCAACCCAACGAGTCTGGTGCTCGACGTACATCAATCGAACCATGCGACGCACAACTTCCTCGTAAGTCATATCAGCAATATCTCCCGCAACACGGCCATCGCCCTTTTGCGCGAACCAGGGCTTCGCAAAGTCCTTGTTTAGCTTCTCGATAACCATGTCCTTGTTTTGCGCCAGCCAGGCAGCGCGCTTCTCCTTGGGTAGCTTGAAGACAGTATCGTCGAATTCCTTCCATAACTTGACACCACGAGTAGCGACCTTGTGAATTGGCTCGCCTAATTCGGATTGCACAGTGAGGATACCACCGGTTTCCTTAGCATATGTGCCCTCCCACTTGGAATCATCCACACCAGCCGCGGCGACGATCAAATCTTTGACGCTCTTGCTCGTGTGCGCCTCTTTGGCGACCATAACACGGCTCGCAAACAGTACACCGTCGAATGGCATAGGTTGTGCATCAAATTGAGCACTCCACTCTCCGCTCATGTAAGGCCAGACATCCTCGGCTCCACCAAACCCAGAACCAGCAACAAGAGCAATATTGGCCTGCTGTCTGATGGCACCGTAGGTCTGAAGGATGGGCTGGTGGAAGTCCTCGCACGAATGATGTCCTCCGGCCCGGCCGCCGGTCCACTGAAGGATAATGGGGAAGTTGGGGTGTCGGGAAGCAATGTTGACAACTTGACGGATGCCGTCGACGGACCCGGGCTTGAAAGAGACATGTCGGATTCCTGCCGCACTGAGTGCGTCGATGATTTCCTTGGCCTTCTCGGTGCTCGGAATACCAGCAGCAACACAGAAACCTTCAACTGGGAGGCCCTCGCGGCGCATTTCTTGCCAGAGAGGGAATTGGAAGCCAAATTGGCGCTGGTTGATGTATAGAGCATTGAGAGTAAGGCCAACACCAGCTGGAATTTGAGCCTGAATTTCGGCAACTTTGGCACGGAGCGCAGCGGCGTTATAATGTCCACCGCCAGCAAGTTCGACGTGGTAACCAGCGCGGAGCACGGCAGAGACGAAGCCGGCCTTGACAGTAGTAGGAGTCATGCCCGCAACCATGATAGGGGTTTTCCAAGCAACCGAGAGAATGGGGTGTCGAGTTGGACTTTGCCATCGCTAATGTCACATAAAATATCAGAATGGGTTTTTGGTCAGAAGGATGTGTTTAGGCTCACCTAGTTTTGACAAGACCAGGAGTCCATTTCTTGGACCACCAGCTCTCGATCCTCACGTTGGTTGAATCGTAGACTTCGGCACCATTCTTACCCTTCTCGCCTACAATGACTACACGAACACCACGACCATCCAGTCCACGGGCCGTCAAAGATCCGATACCACTCAACCCTCCGGGTCCAAAGTCAATGGCATGAGTTGCAGAATCTGGGAAGGCTGTGGCCTTTGTCCAATGAATATGGAGCGAGAAAACCTGTTCGCAGAGTGAGCGGGTAAGTGAAGTAGAAAGTTCCCTGAGGTCGGCGCCTAGGCACCAAAGAATCAGCCCCTGACGCTCACGAGATAAGATCGAGTGCATACCAGTTTCGGTGTGATATACCGCGATTCCTAATTCCTTTACATCCCAGAGTTCCTCACCAAGGTCTGCTAAAACTTTTTCCGTGGCACCGTCAAGGTAATGTGAGTGGTATGGTACGCCAACAACCAAGAACCTGACGTTGAAGACAGCCTTGCGTTGCGAAAAGGGAACTTTACTCTGGTCGAGTCCGCTAGGAGCACGAACCTTACGCAGTGCGGTAACAAGGCCGTACAGCGCGCGAGGTGGCCCAGTAACGACAAATGCACGCGATCCATTGTGAAGGGAGACCCCGAGCTGTGAGTTCTTTGGTAGATGTTTGTTTACCCCAGTAATATGTTTCTCGAGGGCGGCAAGAGGAAGGCCGGTCACGCTAAGCATGGGCGAAGGTACACCCTCACCTCCATCAACAGAATCCTTGACGATACTTGGCTCAACTGCGAGGACCGGGAAGGCCTCCTGCCCACGAGCGCCGACCCACAATAGCCATCGGAGAGCCTTGGCAGAATTTTTGGAGAAAGATTCGAGGTCGGTGGAAGTAGCAGCGACGACTGCGGAAAGGATCCCTTGGGAGTGTCCAGTAGCACCCTTGAGGCGGTCTCGGAGCTCACCGGGTGTGAGTGCAGTGGCTGAGGCTACAACGAGATATTGTACGAGCTGAGTGAGCCCAATTACAGGGAGGGAAACGGGAACAGATGCGAGGTACTCGATGGAGGGACTGGGACAGAACCATCGAGCCATCCAAGGACGTCGAGGCCATGGATGTAATATGTGAGGTTCTTCTCATACGCCGAGTTCGCAAGGGGAACCAGAACGCTTTGGGTCATTTTCGAAATGTACTCGTAGACGTACGGCCTATAGATCTCATAGAGCGACCTGAGTTCGTCAAAATATACTTCATTGGTGCCCTGACCTCCAAAAAGCGCATAAATTTCGGCTTTGCCTAACACAGCTGCCTCGAAGAGTGCAGATCGGGGCTGGCGGGGGACATGTCTGGGATCGTGTACCTCAAGCGCATTGATGGCCAAAAAGTACGAGGTAAGAACCGATTTACGGACATCGGGGTCAAAAGTTGCAGCAATAGAGTGGATATCGCGTTCAGACAAGAACGTCGAAGTGAAATGGCCGGTAATAGCCTGCAAAACTTGGACGCGCGCGTGAGCCGACTGCGAATCAGCGTTAATTTTAGCCGCAACGGATCCCAAAAAGGCGGCTGCGAGTTCGATCTGTGCTTCAAGTATTGCAGCTGAATTTGCTGTAGGTTCTTCTTCAGATTGTTCGGGTTGGGGCACATCACGGGGAGTATATTCGTGTTTGAATTCTTCGCGAAGTACTTCAGCAGCAATCCAGGTGCTGCCTGTAGCGGGAACTGGGAAGGAAATCTAGAAATATATGCGTAAGTATTGACACAGTACTCAAATGCCGCGCATGGGTGTAGGGGATGAAACAGCCCTAAAGTAGCCAACGCAAACTGACCCTTTCCGTCCCCGCTTGAATGACAAGCGGTCTAGTGGATATAGTACCATCGGCGCCCGCAATGGGCTTGCCGTTGGGAACAGACATACTAAAATCTAAAGTTCAGCGGAGGCAAGGCTGCTTGCAGGCGTAATTTTATGCGCTCAGGGAGTGATGCGCGACGATCTGCGCGTGCCATCAATATTAGTATGTACTAATACAATGTAAAAGCTTACAGTGAATCGGCTCTGGTAGAGCAAACAAGGCCCTCGAGAGTCGCGACGTCTAGGAGAGGTCGAATGTGGAGCTTGGGCATTCATATTTCACTATATATCAGTTTTTACCCCAACGCTCTTTGGGGCGGACCCTGAAAACTCTCCCGACGCGTGTCCCCAGCACTTCATTCTCCAACCGGCCTTACAAACCCAACAAATTATCTTATCGTACAACATTCCTCAACTCGGGCTTACATGCCCATCATAATTTAACATATATTTCCCCAACGCGTAGACATAGCTTTATGCTGGGGGACTTGGGGTCCTACCGTTGGTGCCGCCGGGTCGAAGTTCTCCATCTCGCGCCTCGAGGAGCAGATCTTGTCGAGATGAAATCGCCCCCTATGCTAATATACTTTGCCCACTGCCGCGGCATAAATTGCTCGCATATGGTCAAACTAATTATGGTTCCCACCGTGTCTTATTTTTACTATGCGGGTTGGCTCGGAGATCGCTAGATGGCGCGCCTCCCCAACGTATCCAGGGCCCCATCCGCCGGCTGGATATCAAATTTCTCCACAAATGCTACGTTACCAATGTAACACCGGCTGTTGGATTGGGGATGATCAATACGGCCTCGTGGCTGCCAGGCCGTCTAGCCACGCTTGATTTGTTCCGATTTACAAACTCGGCTTCCGCAACCAACTCTGGTGTTTACCCCAATGCGAATCATCTCACAAGTATCGTTACTGTTCTCGGCTCTAGGCTGTTTTGGTCTCACTGATACTTCCAAGCTATTTGGACAACATCCCTTGGCGTACACTTACGATGGGACAGCTCAGTACGATCCCAGGTCATGTGTCTGCGGCAATGATCCTCAGCATTATCCAAATATCATTGCCGACGCAGTTTTACCTGCCCATCCAGGAACTATTTTCAACCTGATGTACTCCTATCATGACGAGATAAAAGACTTTTGGGCGCGGCAGGGAATGCATGGTAGGTTTTTGTCAAGTGTCTTCATGACCAACTACTTGATTATTTTCTGTACTAGACCTTCGCACAATTGGCTGGGTCCCTCAGGATCCAAGTTATTCCAACTCTCGCCTCCGAACGCGAACGATGCTATTCTCCGTAGATATCCCCGAAGGGTTACAACTGAATCACAATGTCACACGAATCCAAGTTACCGACACAATTACCCATTTAAGGGATTGTCCCTTCAGTTCATCCGTTTTGTCCACTATTTACGCACCCGATGTTGCTAGTGGGCATGCGTTTGCGGTCAAGACGCGTACATGCATTATTCCGCATGCAAAGTCGGAAGCGAGGTTATTCGTGACGGCAGTCTTAGTGTGGGGTGACGGGAGCGATTTTCAGCGTATGTTTACCTTACCACCTGCCCCAGAGGTCCATACTCACCTTTCATAAAGGTCCAATAGGACAGGCCGCACTGGTCGGGTTGAGACAATACCATGACAATATTTTGTCTGTCATGCGCGAGGAGATTTCTACAAACAAAGAGGTCTATGCTTCACTAGACGAGGCTGCGATTATTGAGTGTCGCAATAAATTTAAATATATCGGTTGAACTCGAGAAAACCGTGGCTCAATGTTGTTATCCAAATGTGTAGGACAAAGCACGATATCACACGCTATCACCTGTTTGTTTTGATCAGTAAGTATACGCCATCGCGTCGCACACACGTGTAGTGTAAATTATATTCTAGCACAATAGAACCATACCTCGTGCCTCAACAAATCACAATATTTCTCGTGCACTTAAAAAATCGATTGAGCCAAGCCGCCCCTGCTCTCACCAACCCCCATCGTCATGGCTCGACTTTCGCTACATTTGTTTTTCACATACTTGCAATTGGGCTTCGTCGGCGCTAACTGGGTTTACCACCCAGAGGCCAGAGACTACATTACATCCGACGAACGCTTCAATCAACCATGCATAGGAGGCAATCTTGGAGCCTCCCAATACTTCCCCAATGTAATTATAGATACCGTCCTACCAACTAATCCAGATGGGGTCCTTGATGCAATGTATACCGATCGCGAGCCAGTAATGAACTTTTGGCAGCGAGACCAAGGCTTCACTGGTACATTAGCATAAACCTTGCTTTTCTTCCCATATAAACTGACCATCCGCCATTAGACCTCCATTCAACCGGATGGTTTCCACAGGACCCTGCCTATCCCAACTCGCGCCTCCGAACCCGGTCAACGTCCTTTACCAAAGATATCCCTGAAGGTCTACCGCTGAGCCACGGTGTGGTTGGGAAGCGGACGCGGATCGAGGTTATAGATACCATCACGCACTCGGAAGATGGCCCCACTGGAACTGCGATTCTGTCTACGTTGCGCGCTCCAAACTTGATGAACGGGCACGCGTTTGCTGTCAGGACCCGTACTTGCCTCGTGCCAGAGGGAGCATCGGGGACGAGACTGTTGGTCACTGCAATGGTCAGGTGGAACCAAAGAGTTAACTATGGTGGTGAGTGAGAATATTGAAATTATCACTAAATCACACTGAGTATGCTTGAACATAGAAACGATTGAAGACTTTGCATTCGATGCTCTGAAGAAATACTACCAAGACCTCACGAACTTTACTCGACGAGAAATGATCTCATACAAGGGAGGTTACGAAAGTTTTAGAGAGGAGCCCTGCTGCAATTTTGGTCGCTCAGATCGGGATGCAAGTGCAAAATATGCTACCTATCGCGAACAACTTCCGAGTGAGCGGGAGCAAGAGTCCTCCTATGGATCCTATAAACCTCGGATAGCCGTCCCAATCCAGGGCGCCGAACCCTCAACTGGATGTGAAGATCTGCAAGGTCAAATTCACCAACTCTCCCAGAGTTTGCGTCGAGTTGAAATGCGTGTGATCGATAATGAAAATCGGATTGCAGATCTCGAGGCGCAATTGAGGGAGGCAAGGCGTGTTCTCAAAGTTATTTAGGCTCAAAAGACGTGGAAGTGAGTTTTATATTGTGTAATCGAAATTGAAACCTATCTATGTATGTATGCATTAATCTATGATGTGAAACAATCTAGAATTCTAGCTTGGGGCATAGTCTACGGGGCATACCACAGCAGGGCTCGTTACTCCCGGCCTAACCGGAGGCTCAGGCAGGAACAGGCGTGTTCGAGGCACACATCATAGAGTTTCTATTTGCACCTCGTAGATGATCCCTCGTATGATTTTCAGGCGATCGTCCATACTTTTTCGTGCGATCCGATCCGGTATTCTGGTAATCCGCACAACCTGAGTGAAGTGATGCTCGGAGAATCGAAGTGTGAACACACACACCTCGGGAAAGTACTTTACAACAAATTCGTGAACCTCTTTCACTATTTTAGTTCTTGATATCATTCTTGCAAATTCAAGCAGGGTTGATAGATCCTATGAACACAGAATGTTCAGAGAATAGCTTAGGAGGCGATCTCGATTCAGATATGGTCACTCACGTTTGCTTGGCTCCAATCTGGCGCCTGAGGACCGGGGCCATCGTTACTTTCACCTGAGATCCTCTTCGAAGGAGCGGAATCCATAAGCCCAATCAGCTGTTTTAGGCGCCGCTCGATGTCTGCCTTGAAATCATCACTTGTACTTGTTGAGGAGCTTTTCGAAGCAGTTATGAAGGCCAACACGAAGCAAGAGTAGGGCATTGGCTGGTTAGATTGGAATCGAATGGCCTTTGCTTTCTCCCCAGGGGATGCAGAACAAATTAAATTTATGCCATGCTGCATTCTGGCACTCGGCTTGTCCGCGTTGACACGGCAAATATCGAGTGCCAGGATGATGGGCCGAGTGTATCCGCATGACTTATGGAGTTCAGCTAACCATCGATCAATATCATCCTCCGAAATAAATTTTCCGTCTAGTAAGCGCATTCTGTTTTGCTCGTCACCCTCGCCAGTCAGGTACACGAACAGATTCGAAGGCCCAATTTTGCCAAGTGATTCTGAGTCATGATACATCTCGGTCAGATTTTTGTTGATGTTTTCCGGTGTAGCTTCTTCCCCTACAAGTTCAATGAAGTAGATGATTTCCGACTCAAGAGCAGGGTCACCGAGCACATTCCTCCAGAATCCCAAGTCGTGCACCGGATCCTGCAGACCACGATAGTCAACCGCCACGATCAAAATGAACCAAGCAACTTGTTTTGGTTGAAGGACGCTTGGACTGCCAAATAGTGCAGTTTCAAGCGATGATTTTCTTCCGATATGGCGTGTTTGAACAGTTGGCATTAAACATTGATGTCGGGGCCGTGCATTTAGGTTGCAAAAGCTGGGGTAAGGAAGAAAACGAGTTGTAGCTTTGGTCTTGGTCTTGGTCCGCTTCGAACGGCCAGAGATTGTGCGCTCATTTAGGACAATGGCTTGTTTGTCTACATTCGCCTGCAAAGGTAGAGAGGCATGAATAGGATAGAGTCGGGCACGGGAATTAAGGGACAGATCTAGCGCATCTACTAGCCAGAATCAGTATATGGTACGACTATCAAGATCGGACAATAATTTACATCCATCACTGAGCCCGTAGATCAACTCACGTTTCTGGTTTGTCATATCACTTTTCTCTTCCAGACCCTTCATCACTGTAGTGAATGAAGGCATCCGGTCCTTCTGAAGGAAGGTGGAATGGTGCTCCTTCACTTTCCACGCTGCAAGCGATATCTGTTAGGAGATAATTCACAGCCTCACTCAATACCCATGCTTACACTGTGGGACAGGGGCTAAACTTGAGTCCTTCAACCCAAACCGTTTCCCTCGCCCAATCTTGGTTTGAGACGCATTTGTGGCTGAAGTTCTCGAACTGTCCGTGTCTACATTGGGTGAAATTAGCTGCCACTTCTGCCTACGAATCAAACGTTCTTACCGTGTAGATTAGTTGCCACAAAAACGGATGCTATCGGCGACGTGCGACGGACTCGACGTAGTGTAAGCTTGCTCTCAGCTTGCGCTAGTAGCCGTCGGTCTAATCTAGACTTGAGCCAGCGAACAATTATCACGCACAATATGATAAACGCGTAGCAACAACTCCATGCAGTAAGATTGGGTCGTCTAACTTGAGGATGGTGGGTAGGACGATGCAGACATTCATGACTGCATTGATATGTTTTGAACTTAACTCTCGAGAAGACCAGGAGGGAAATAGCCATCAACCAGACGCATACGAAGAGTTCAGACCTGCGCATTGCTGAAGGAAGGCTAAGGGCGCATTAGGGGGGGTGTCACAATGCGAGCTGGTGATCATAGATTGTAGGAGGTTATAAGAGATGCTTGCATGACTCACGTGTTCTGTCCACAAACACCGCAACGAACACGTGGTTTTGATACTGGTCTCTGCAGTTTGTCAATTGACTTGTGGCAGTGTGGTGCGTGATGTTCGAGCTGTTAGAAGCTGAAGCAACACCTAACTCTCGTTGATTCCATCCTAGAACTGGTCACGAGAGCTCATTACGCCGCAGTGTGCACGGTGTGAAGAGAGATTTTTTTTTGGAGGAAATGCTATCTGATAATAACCCTGAACAGCTAGGCAAAGGAGTATGCAATGAGAAGTAATACCACAACAGAAAGAGAGTGAAAGCTGATGTATGCGACTACACGCTAATGATTGACACACGGTGGACCCCAAAAGTGCGGATTTTCTGAACGTAAATAATCGCGCGTTATATGCGGAGTATTGGCAAAATCCGACCAGTTTTTCCATGAATCCGCACCCTCAACTCACCCCTGTGTGTCGTCAAGGTGCGGATTCTGCAATTTTGAGTGCAGATGTCTGGCAAAATCTGGATGTCATACGGATTTTCCGTACTTTTGGAGTTCACCGTGACACCGCATTCACTCAACCGCGCCAATGCTATTCTTAACGGATACCACCCGAGAACAGTACCCTTCTCGTGAGGTTTTTACGCTGGTAAAACACCAATAGAAGAAAGAGCTGAAGTTTGCGGATGAACGCCAAATGCGCTCGTTGTTTGGATCGAGTACCAGGTTCCGACGTCGGGTTCGAACTACGCGGCCTGACTAATTTTGTATCGTACCTAGAGGGCGTGGTCATATTGAGCACCCACATGTGGGTTTATATAGGCATGGCCGTGACAGAATGATGGGTTTATAGGTAGAAACCCTGGTTGGTGAGGCAACTACGCGGTTGTTGTCACTATCATGCTGATGCTACCACAGAACACAGATTCCTTCGGGAAATAATTTCTGGTGTCAGGCACGCGTTGACCGAGATTTGAATTCTGTCTTTAGGATTCGCCAGTCGAATGCCCTTGGGCGCCGGCCTTTGGGTGGGGGTGGGAGAGAAATTCTTGCCAAGGCTGGTTGGTAGTCGATATTAGGTCCGGAACAAGCTCGTATCGCTGATCTCAGAGATCGACGGCTTAGCATACGAAACAAAGGTGTGAAGTAGTATTAGTAAAAGCAAGGGAGTATCGGGTATCTGGATAGGAGGAAGGGAGCCAGGTCGAGATGAGAATGGAAAGGAAGTCGAGTTTATTGAGGGGATAGTGTAGTACATTTGAACGCGCGGCCGAGGCGGCACCCTGGCCGAGGTGGTGCGGTGCCAAGTCCTATTGTAATTGGAACCGCCTCAATAGTAAAAGTACGGAAAATCCGCATGATGCCCAGATTTTGCCAGACATCCGCACCTAAAATTGCAGAATCCGCACCTCGACGACACACAGGGGTGAGTTGAGGATGCGGATTCGTGGAAAAACTGGTCGGATTTTGCCAACACTCCGCATATAACGCGCAGTTTTTTACGTTCAGAAAATCCGCACTTTTGGGGTCCACCGTGTAATAATAGGTGTTCCTCGGGATCTCGGATACTAATTTACTGCACAGCACACTCTGCCAAGTATTGTCTAGGTTAAGTCATGTGCTTTTTGTCGATTGGCCAAACAACACCGAGGCTCGTGGATCCACTCGACACGAGGACTCAGGGTCTGCACCCGAGCGGATCAGACACTTGCATCCGCGACTCTGAGCATTGTTTCCAGTTACTCGGCGGGGAATCAGCGACCAGTATCTCTGGGGCATGTAGTTATAAACTACTACGTACTATGAGGGCCATTCGGTCCTTTTCTCTAGCCCAGTTGATTCCACTGCTACTCATCCCTACTCGCTATCACCCGTTTCTGACGATCATATCTAGAGCATACTCATGGTCGAGGTCAATCTCATCACTCATCCTGATTCTCCCCTACCCCTCGTCTGCCCAACTGAACATGGCTTCAAGGCACTCGAGAAATATACTGTATGCTACATATTCGAAGAGCCAGTGATAGAGTATGAAAGGAAACTATATCCTAGTTCTCAACTCGATATCGCATTGGTCTGGAGTCTAGCTGTATTAGTGGCAGTCATAATCACCGGGCTCACTGTTTTCTTTCCTCCCTCATCAATTGAACCTCTGAACGAGGCTGACGAGCCTTACGCGCCGTCTCGGGGACGTCTTGACCCTAATGTCTCGGCGCCTACAAAAAGTGAGTGTATTTTGTGGCTGGCTGGGTGCGCGTGAATGCTTATTTAATTTCTCCTAGGTTTTTTGACTCCTCGAGACCTTGTCATCGATACCACTAACATCGACGTAGCTAGTGTTTCCGGGAGGGGGAAACAGAGTCCAGTCGGGGAGGTAACTCTGGGACCTGGACTAAACATAACACAGAGTGAGTTTGCCACCGGTTTGTCGCCGCATCCATTATAAGCTTACTGAGATTTGATCGACGCAGCACAGGCGCAGGCCGACTCTGGTCGTGAATGTGTTGGCTCATCCTTGTTCATACATGGGTCGCAATCCGATAACCCGGGTGTGGCAGTAAAACAGGGCACTACTGGCTCCAAAGGTGTGTAAATTTCGTATAGCGATTGGAGCTTCTTTTAGATACACCATTATTTACCATCTATGCAGAGCTCGGAACTATACCGGGTTCAAAACGAGGATCTACGGGTCCAGTTCATCAGTCCTCGCTGTTCAATAGTGATTGGCTCGACCTTTTTCAGACAGGGTTGAATCACTCTGCTTCCTCTCTCGTTGATAGATTTATCGTCCTTATTCGATATCCGAGTATCGCTTGGTTTGGTTCTGGCCCCCTCCTAGGAACTCTGTATGGACGAACCCCCACTCTCTCCATTTTCGCCATCAGCAGCACCGATTTCGAAGATGATGTCAAAGTATTGGCGGATACGCTTATGCCGCTATATCCGCAAAACTTCCAACTTACAAAGTTGGATGTGAACACCGCATTTACTAGAATCAAGCACGAAATCAAGAAGCTTTGCAGCGGGCATCAAGGTGCACCTGACCGACATCTCCTCATCTACGTGACCAGCCACGGTGACACCAATAATGATATGTTTATATCCGAATCCAAGAGGCTCAAAGAGAGTGATTTATTCGGGCTATTCTCGCAGCTGGCCATTGTGGCTACTATATTGGTAGACATCTGCCGCGAGGGAAACACTCCAAGCATATCCCCTCCAGAGGGCATTTCTGTGATCCGGTCTTGCTCTCTTGCACAAAAGGCCGGTACATTCCGGATTAAAGGCCTTGCCGCCCCGGGTTCGTGCTTTCTCAACGCGGTAATGATAGCGGCTTGCACTCCCAACCTACAGCACGACGACGATGGGTACAGAATACGTTTAAGCGTCCAAGAACGGCTTGATCAGTTGATAAAGTACTTGAACTACCGCTATAGCGAGAGGCACGGCAAAGAGGCAAAGTGCACGCGCTGTCCCAGCCCCACAGATCGCTGCCCCGAACCCACAAAGCAAACAATAGATTGGGGCGATGCTAGAGTAAGTCTTCCGGTGATCATCACGATACCACATGCCGTCAATACTTATGCCCCTGAGCAGAGCACAGACGATCTATCCAAGTTGATGAAATCTCTTGCAAATTCCGAGATTGCAATGGGAGTGTATCACTGGTTCATGGAAAACCAAGTTTTTTGTACTGTCGTGAGTGGCACGCTGTTACACATTTCAAGAAGTAACTATTGACTTTTATCCGACCTCTAGAACGGTATTCCTTATCCAGTAGCTACGGAAGCAGATACGGCACCAAATCTGGCTTTTCAGCCTGTTCATAGACCACCGGGTCACGCGGGTCAACTCGAAAGAGGAGCAATGAGCCCCTTGGCAATTAGCCATTAAGTCAGGCAAATTGTTTTCTTGTTTGCTTTTTTTAGGGGATCTTGTTTAGCGAGCTACATCCGGACGGATTTTGCGGCTCATGGGACTTGGGCGCGACATTACCAGTACTACTGTTAGGAATCCTGCGACTTGGATGATATTTATGAAAGGGTGGTATCATTATAACTATGATATATTATTATCAAAATATAAATTCGATTTGGGTTGCCTGGCCATTAGATTGAAATAAGCGTTAAGATTGAGTACATACAAGAGTGGGACGATGAACATTTGGCACTTGCATAAGACAATCACAGATTATTCCAATACATTCTACATATTTCTACAATAATCATAGCCGCTCAGGCGGTCTTCGAGCTAATTACCATGACGCCTGAAAGCAACGGGGCCCGGAGAACACAGCCCCGGGCCTTTCCTTATTAAACAGACATGGCGATGTGATATAGTGAAATTTAGCTAGGCTCCTTGATTATACAAACTAAAGCCTGTCATGAGATTTTCTGCGGGAGCGTTCCAAAAATAAGACAAACGATTGAACACAACTGGTGGTCAAGCTATATGAGTCATCAAACGATAAGGTACAGATGAATGGGAGCAAGAGTCACGCGGTGGGCGCATATAACCGGGACTAACACACAAATTATCTAGCGCCTTTACAGGTGCGTGTTAATTCCTTAGAGACATGACCAACCCAAAGAATGTAACTCATCTGTGCAAAAGCAACCAGGATTTCCAAGGGGCTGTCAATGAGGCAGCACTGAGGCTTGGAGATTCTTTATTCAATTCTGAGAATGACCCAATGGTATGTGTTAAACATGTCGGACACAGCTACAGACAAGAAACCAGATACAGAACAAAAACCCGCCAATCAACTTCAATCAGACATCGCCATTCGCTCGTGCTCGTTCCTTCTTTTTGTATTCTACCTCTTGCCTAATGTACGTACAACAGTCCATGAGCTGCTGGCCTAACATGATCATTGCAAGAGTTTGACTGTAGCTCCAATCGTTGACTTGTGTGGATACGTCCTGGTTACGCCGGACGATTTGTTCTGTTGTAATAATCATGTAGATCATTCCAGCCGCGCCTCCAAAGAAGGACATGTGTTGTACTGAGGTACCCGAGCGATCTGAGCGAGTCCCATCAGTCTTGAGAGCCTAAATAAATGATATACATAGTACGCACTCCTTTGACCGCGAAGCTTCCGAACATATTCCTCAGCAGCGGCTCGCTTGGCTTTCTCGGCTCCGCCAATAGCGTATAGAAATGTCCATTTTATACACTGCCAGAGCGCTGCCAGAGCAGAGATCGAGCCGATTGCGAAAATGAACATGGCGAACCCACGCAGACCGCTGTTTGTTACGCTGACGTTTTGACCGAATACGACGAACACGGTGTCGATACTAGCATTACAGTTCTCCTCGCCCTCGGGAATCCCAAAGGTTTTAGGATCGTTCCATACTTGCAGACCCCAGTAGACCCAGAAGGTAGTGAACAGAAAACTGGAGATATTAATGGAGAGGCCTAAGGTACGACTCTATAGCCGATGAGTCTAAAGTCAAACAATCGATTGTAGATTACTTACATAGGCAATGTTTGCCGTGACGAATGCTGTCATAATAGTCGTGAGCTGTAAGAATTTCATCTGGATCAGTCTGGAGCGACTTGATCGAAGATTAGTTTCACTTACCATTGTCACAATCAGGGCGTCAAATAGACTGAGCCCGTGAGTCTTCAGTTCGATTAGAGAAGCGATCATCAAGCTTGTCGATACTATATAGGAGCTTCGCGATGTATCCCGAAAGGCCTCTTCATGGTATGGTAGGAATGAGGCGATGCTCTATGGCCGGGGGTCAGGTTTGTAATTGATTAATATAGGTGAGAGTAATTGGTCTACCATGCTTATAATTGTTTGCGCATAGATTGCAACCCGGACCTATTTCCTCGGTCTGAGATTAAAGCGGATGTAAAAACCCTTCAAACGGACTTACACCTATGCCCTAGGTGGCGGTAGGCTAGTAAGCATCCCTAAGCCTCGAGCCAAGTGGTTAGGCTTACTGATATATCGGGGTTGGACACGATTTGTGTGCAGAGACTGGGTTCAGGATCTTGGGGACAACTATCCATACTGATGTGGGTATATTCAGGCTCGTAAGTATCGTCGTTGGAAGAGGAGGGGGTATAGGGAATAAGGGAGAGAAAAGCCTTAAAGAGATCTTGCTATGCCCATCAAACTTATAAATATGATCGGTGCCTTTACCAGCACCTCTTGATTCGAAGGGTGTCGCTTGTGCGAATAAGCGCCCCAACACTGCCCTTGGCCCTTTATCTTAGATATGTATACCAAAGATAGGATCCATATACTGGGAAGGACTCATGTGAATATTTCAAACGCGCAAGATTGGGGGAGTTCTGAGGGAACCAGAAATTATTTGGAGAGCCTGCTGACTATCAAGTCAGAGGCTGCAGACCAGAGATCCGGAGGCACTCTAAATCATTTTAGTAATCTCTTGAATCTAAACTTAGGGTAATATAACCTAACTACACGTGCTGTGAGAAGGAAAGCCATTATTATAAGACACAAATAAACCCCAACACAAAATTACACCATGCTTGTACGCGCTTGAGCCTCTAATCTTTGCATCTCAATCTCATCTTCAGTTTTCTTGTTCCTTTGCCTTTCTTCTTGCCTGTACTTTATTTCTTCTTTTACATGCGTTATACAATCCAAGAGTTGTTGGCCAATCATAATCAATGCAAGTGTCTGACTATACATCCAGATATTCAGCTTGTCTTGAACATTGTTACAATCCACAATTTGTTCCATAGTGACAATCATATACACTTGCGCCCAAAAAGATTGAGCCACGTGAGCTCAAATCAATGACGCTCATGCGTCACCCGCACAATTGAGAATTTGTTTACAATGTAATAGTAAATTTTGTAGATACAGTAGTATAGAACATATATACAAAATTTTAGATCAAAACTAAGTCTCCTTGTGGAGATACGCATGAGCAAAATTTTTGGGCTGGCTCATTCTTTTTGATCACTTTATATAAGCTACTTGGTCCTCCCTCATTGACTGCCATTTACCACCCCTTTTTACGCTCAAATACCTGCCAAGAGTGCGCAAATGGCTCAATACACTAGTCCCAAGACTAAGGCTCAGATAATTGCGCTGAAAAAGCTCAAATACTCAGATTGGGCTATTGTTCAGCTTTTGCAACCTGAGACCAAGGTCTCTCACGCTACTGTTGGTTGTATCTGGGCCAAGTATGGACTTACTGACTGCCCACTCAATCAACACAATCCCATTCCTGGGCGCCCACAAAAGTTAACCCCCAGCAACGTCAGATTTTGTTACACCCTCAAGAATTATACCATTAGACTCACCTATTTTTTCTGATATTTTTACTATTTTTTGCGGACTCAATATCTTATGTTTTTCAATCACGTGATCTCAGCGCTTACATTGCCAAGATGCCGTGCCAAGATGCTGTGCCAAGGGCGCTTAGAAGAAATCCACGCTTCTGCGCAGCCGCAGCACACTTCTCATTTGTCACATGTACTTCCTTTCTCACGCGCACAGACCATGTAAATAGTGCGCCCTTGTCTATATATACAGCAGGAAAATTGCTTGGAGACCCCAAGTCAATTTTACCTTGTCTCATATCCATTGAGGAGGGATCTCAGCCAGCTAAGTAGCTGGCCCCCAGTTGATTCAGAAGTTAACCCCCTTACTTGCGCTCATCACTTCTCCCAGGCCTCAGGCCCCTTTGCAGTAGATAGTTAGTAGTATAAACGCCATACGCGTTAGTAGTATAGCCTTAGATAGATTAGATAAGCAGTGCCTTGTAGTAGTACGGCCTAAAGCGCCCAACCCACTAGCGTGTACCCACATTACCGTGGTGTATGACAGATTTGCTGCTTTGGCCCTAGCTTGGAGTAGAGTACCAACAGCAGCAAATATTAGACGGCAGTACTTCCCTGCCATTGGGTCCTCTACCCTCCGCTGCTACCTCCAAGAGCTGGGTTTACGGCCATACAAATGCCACCAAGTACCCCTGCTCACTTATTGGCATAGAAAAGCCTGTTGCACATGGGCCCACAGTTGATTATTCTGGCCACAATCACACTGGGACAACATTGTCTTCTTGGACAAAGTCCAAATCTGTCCTAGACGTCCTTAAGGGTTGTCTAGGTAGCAGGCGCTTGTGGCCGTATGGACTGAGTGAACCGCTTAAGGCGGTGGTGGGGCTACCTACAATGACTAACTACCTAAGTACAATGACCACAGTCCTAGTGACAGTGGCAAGCTATGTATCTACAATGAGGAAGTTGCTTACGGCAACGTGTACAGGGGGGGACTTAGTAGTTACTGGCTTAAGGCCTTGTACAAGTTGGAGATGCAACAAGAGGTAATCAACCTGGGTGTTACCATGGTTGGTTGGCCTCCTTATATATTACAGAGTTACCTAATTACAAATACAACTATATGCAATACTGTATCAAATAAGAACCCCAATCCGCAGTTGGCCTTACTCATGCATACGTGTCATAGTGATGTCATCAGGTGGAGGTGGCTACGCGTGCTGAGGTAAGCGCAGATGGGGGACGTGGCTTGGCGCTTAGCGTATGATATAAGCGCCAAAGTCACATGATTGAAAATGTTGTCCAATTGTCTTTGTTTAAAATCAAGAAAATGGGAATAAATTCCCTGGTATTGAGTGTGTCTACAACAAAATCAAGTTATTTGGGGCCAACAGCGGCCAATATTACTGGAGGCAACCTGGTGAGTCCCTGTATAATCCCCAATACACCAAAAAGACAATATCTCATGGTGGCAGGGGTATCTTCATTTGGGGGTGCATTACCCAAGAGGGAGTTGGGCAATTGTACCTTATACAACGCAAGCTGAATGCCCCAGGATACATTGAAATCCTTGGGGACGCCTTCTTTGGAACCCTTGCCAACTATAAAATCACCCTGTTTGACATTACATTCCAGCACAACCAAGATCCAAAGCATACAGCCAGGCTGACACAACGTTGGCTTGCCAGTTGGGGTGTAAGCATCCTCCCATGGCTGTCAAAAAGCCCAGATTTGAACATAATCAAGAACGTCTGGTGGCATCTGAAGGAGCGCGTGCATACTCACTGACCTCCCGCTTTGAATAAGGAAGAATTATGGAAAATAGTGAGGGACAAATGGAAACAAATTTCCCCAAAATATATTGGCAATTTGTATGATTCATTACTGCGTCAAGTACAAGCTGTGTATTTAGCTAAAGGTGGAAACACCAAATGTCCTAGACGTCTGTAAGGACGTCAAGGAAGGGGGGCGCTTGCGGCCAGATGTATCTAAGTGGGAAACTGCGTAAGGCGGCGGCAAGCTATCCTACGACGACGACCAGCTATACTACGGTGACCAAGGCCGTAAGGGCAATGACCAGCTATGTAACTACAACAAGGAGGCCGCTTAAGGCGGTGTGTACTGAGTGACTAAGTAGGTTACTGGGCTTAAGGCCCTTGTACAGTGGTGGGATGCAACAAGAGGTAATTGACCTGGGTGTTACCATGGTTGGTTGGCCTCCTTATATATTACAGAGGTGAACTAATTACAAATATACTATATGCAATACCATGACCAATAAGAACCCCGCTCTGCAGTTGGCCTTACTCATGCGTACGTGTCACTGACGTGTCATGATGACGTCATAGGTGGAGGTGGCTACGTATGCTGAGATAAGCGCGGATGGGGACGTGGCTTGGCGCTTAGTGTATGATATAAGCGCCAAAGTCACGTGATTGAAAATGTTGTCCGTTTATCTTTGTTTAAATTCAAGAAATTGGGAATAAATTCCCTGGTATCAATTGTGTCTACAACACTGCCCCCCCTCTAAGGGCCTTGGCGGCGCCAAGGGCCTTCTTTTTCATCTCTTTCTCAAAATTTTTTAGGATTTTTTCGGCGTTTTTGAGGTTTTCCCTTGGTTCCCAGGTGTCCTAGACGTCTGTAAGGGCGTCGAGGAGGAAGGCGCTTGCGGCCGGATGTATCTAAGTAGAAGACCGCGTAAGGCGGCAGCAAGCTATCCTACGGTGACGACCAGCTATACTACGATGACCAAGGCCGTAAGGGCAATGACCAGCTATGTAACTACAGCGAGGAAGCCGCTTAAGGCGGTGTGGACTAAGTAGCTAAGTGGGTTACTGGGCTTAAGGCCCTCGTACAGCAATGGGGATGCGACAAGAGGTAATCGACCTGGGTGTTACCATGGTTGGTTGGCCTCCTTATATATTCTACAGAGTGACTAATTACAAATACATCATATCAAATATATAATCCAATAAGAACCCCGCTCCGCAGTCGGCCTTACTCATGCATACGTGTCACTGACGTGTCATAGTGATGTCATCAGGTGGAGGTGGCTACGTATGTTGAGATAAGCGCGGAAGGGGACGTGGCTCGGCGCTTAGCGTATGATATAAGCGCCGAGGTCACGTGATCGAAAATGTTGTCCGTTTGCTTTCGTTTAAATTCGAGAAAATGGGAATAAATTCCCTGGTATCAAGTGTGTCTATGACACTGCCCCCCCTCTAAGGGCCTTGGCAGCGCCGAGGGCCTTCTTTCTCATTTCTTCTTTGTATTTTTTCAAAATTTTCCCCGCATTTTTGAGGTTCTCCCGGGGCTCCCACGTGTTATCTTCTGGTCCGTAGCCCTTCCATTTGACTCTGAAGAACCATTTCCCGTTCCGTTCTTCCATGTCCGTTATCCCTTCCACTTCGTATTCCTCTTCCCCGTCCACGGTGACTGGAGGGGGGCGATTCTCAAAGGTGCGCTTTTTGTCCCTCTTGACTTTAGATAAAAGTCCCACATAGAAAACGTTATGGATCCGCATGGTTGGAGGAAGTTCCAAGCGGTAAGCCCTGTCGGAGATTTTCTCGGTTACCTTGAAGGGGCCTAGGCGTTGTTCGGTTAGCTTTGGACTAAGGGTCTTCAGCTTCACATTCTTGGCGTCCAGCCAGGCTTCTTCCCCAATTTCGAATTCAAGTGGTTTACCTGCTTCTCCGGCTACCATGCGTGTCTTTGATTGCCGGAGTGCCGCCTCTATTTCCCGCCATTGTTCTTCCATTTGGGTGGCCAGATTATCTGCCTCGGGGACATCCGTTGGGACGTTACTTGGGGTCAAGGAAGGTTCCCAGCCGTAAAGTGCCTTGAAGGGAGATTTGCCTGTGGAGCTGTGTACCGCGTTGTTGTAGGCAAATTCCGCCATTGGTAGCCACTTGACCCAGTCTTTCTGGTTTACCCCTGAGTACGCCCGTAAAAAGTGTTCCACCGTGGGGTTCACGCGTTCCGTTTGCCCGTTGCTTTGAGGATGGTAGGCCGAAGAGAAGTGGGGGTCTATCCCCAGGCGTTGGTACAGCGCCTTCAGGAATTTGTTATTAAAAACCCGTCTGCGGTCTGATATTGTCTTCTCAGGCATGCCGTAACGCTTCCACACATGGCGTAGGAATAGGTCTGCTAGTTCCGGGGCTTTGAGCTTCTTGGAGCACTCTACTAGGATCACGTACTTAGTAAAACTATCCACAATGACCAGGATAGAATCACAGTTTCCGTCTTTGGGTAGGTCTACTATCATGTCGTATGACACATGTTGCCACGGGCGTGATGGGAGTTCTAAAGGCTGAGGCGGGATCAACGCGTACTTGGGTTTCCGAATCCGTTGACAGGTTTCACATGAGTCAACGTGCCAGTATGTATCTGCACGTATGCCGGGCCAGTAGTAAGTTCTGGATACTAGTTCTAGAGTCCTTTGTCTGCCCGGATGGCCCGCCAACGGACTATCGTGGAAGATATTGAGCAGATCCGTCCTCAAGGTCCCTACGTCCGGTACTACGATCCGTCCCTGATAAAACAACAGTCCAGCCTCCATTTCATAATCCTTGAACGCGCGTTTGATGGAAGGTGGTGCCTTGGACTCGTTTTGTAAGAATTGGAGAATCTCTTCCAGGGACTTGTCCTGGTCCAGGCTTGACTCGATACGCCTTTGTAGCTCTTTTTCCGGTAGAACTAGTGCCACGTTGGCAAAGACGGGGTCGGGCAGCATTGTTTGGTCGGCAGGCGGAATATCGGCGTGGTCGGCGCGGCGGGACAGGGCATCTGGTTTGCCGGACTGCTTGCCAGGGCGATAGACTATTTGGAAATTGTAGCCAGCTAGTAAAAGGTGCCACCTTGCATGACGACGGTTGAAGGTTCGGGATTCTTTCCAGTACTCTAAGTTCCTGTGATCGGTGAATACCGTTATGGGGTGGGCCGTTCCTTCCAGGAAGATTCGCCAATATTCAAAGGAGCGGATGATCGCAAGAAGTTCCTTGTCGTGGGTGTCGTAGTTCTGTTCAGCACCTTTGAATGATTCTGACAAGAAACCTAGGGGATGTAAGCGACCATCCTCTTGGCGTTGGCTTAGTATAGAGCCCAGTGCTGCGCCGGAGGCATCCGTTTCGAGGAAGTATGGTTTGGCAGGGTCAGCGTGGCAGAGTACCGGGGCACTAGTGATGGCATCCTTCAGGTTTTGGAAGGCTTCCTGTTCCCTAGTTTCCCATTTCCATGGCGTATCTTTCTTCACTAGGTTGTGCAGTGGCCGGGCTATGTGACTAAAATTGGCAACAAAGCGGCGCAGGAAATTGGCAAAGCCTAGGAACGATTGTACTTCCTTGACTTTGGTGGGCGTAGGCCATTCTCGGACTGCCTGGATTTTGAGCTTATCCAGGCTGAATCCCTTATCCAATACAATTATTCCTAAATACTCCACTGATGTGACGTGGAATGTACACTTGGATGCCTTACAGAACAATTGGTTCTCCATTAAGCGTCGTAGGACTTCATGGACGTGTTGGGTATGGGTTGCGTCATCCTTTGAGTAGATTAGGATATCATCAAGGTAGATGATGACGCATACATCCAATAAATCCTTGAACAGTTTGTTCATGAAGTGTTGGAAGGCCGCAGGAGCATTAGTCAAGCCAAAGGTCATAACCAGGGATTCGTATAGGCCATATTTGGTGCGGAAAGCCGTTTTCCATTTGTCACCTTCTTTAACACGGACGTTATTGTAACCCCATCTTAGGTCTAGCTTGGTGAAGACCTTGGCACCGCAAAGCTGGGCCATGAGGTCATCTGGACGGGGTAGCGGGTAAATGTTCTTCTTTGTCTGGTTGTTCAGACGACGATAGTCTACTACAAGTTGACGGGAACCATCCTTTTTGGGCACGAACATAACCGGGGAGCTGATTGGTGATTTACTGGGTCGGATTTTCCCAGCCTTGAGCTCGTCCCTGAGCCAGTCCTTGAGTGTAGCGGATTTGGCATCAGTCATGCTATAAAGGGGGGAGTTCAGGGGTCCTTCTTCCGTAAGTTCAATGCCGATATTGTAGTGTCTATGAGGGGGAAGTTTATTGAATTCTTCTTCCCCAAATACCTTTGCATATTGATGGTACTTGGAGGGTACTCCTTCAAGGGGTGTCTTGTCAGCTTCCTCTTCTTCAGCAATGGCTATGTGTTCCGGGGGCGTGTGAGGGAATGAGAGGGTGCGCGAGTTCCAATCGATTTTGGGATTATGATTCTCTAACCATTTAATTCCTAGGATGGCAGCGTGTGATCCAGTATTGCAAATCAGGAAGGTTTCCGTCATGCGTTTGCCATCAAATAGGAAGGTTAGGTGGGCCTTCTTCCAAATCTTTCCAGCCTGGGGGCTCGACCCATCGAGCATAGTAACAGTACGGGGTTGTGGGAGGTCTATTAGAGGGAGGCGGAGTAGTTCCGCTGTACGGGGGTGTAAGAAGGATGAGGTGGCGCCTGAGTCTATCAGGACTTCTAAGTGATCCGCTTGTTTCTCTGGTTTGATGGAAATAGTGAAGAGGGGGGAGATTCTATTGTGGCTATTCAATATATTACATATTTCCAAGACAAAACCAGAGTCCTTGGGGTCCTTGCGCGCGGCAGCAGGTACCCTTACTCTTTTCCCAATTGGTACTTGGAGTCTTCGCCAATCTTGGCGGTTTCCTTGGCTTTCCCTTTGTCCTCAGTAGGGGTAGCCTTCCAGCCCGTGCGGCATTCCGCGAACTTGTGGCCCATTTTGCCGCACTTGATGCAGGCGCCAGCGGCGCGGCGGCGATTCCTTTCCTCCTCCGACACGAAATTGGGGTCGTCGGAGAGTTTCTTCGAACCGGTACTTGATTGGCCGGTACTTGTTCCCCTTGCGGGGTGGGGTTGCTTGCTAGACTTATTATCCCTCGGCGGGTGGCTAGCACGCTCTTCTCGGAGAGCGTTGTCAATAACGAGTGCTGCGTTTTGCAGCTCGAGGAGTGTTCGGGGGCGATGTTCGCGGGTAGCAATTTGGCGGCTGACCTCCCAGTGGAGGCCGCGGGCAAACTGGCCTCGGAGGGCCGCGTCGTTCCAGTCCAGTTCCATTGCCAGGGTTCTGAACTTTGTGATATAATCCGCGCATGTGCCGGACTGGGTAAGCAAGGTGATCTTCCGCTCGGCGGCCCTTGTGGCATCAGGGTCACCGAATGCTGCCAAAAACTCCATTTTGAATCCCTCAACCGTTTGGATGATTGCCCGGTGTGATCCAAGCTGGTCAAGGTGTGGGTGTGCCCATGCTCCCGCGGAATCCTTCATATTCATCAGAAGGAAGGATAGGACTTCTTGGTCCGTGGGAAACATGCGCGAGTTTAGCCGGGTCCAGGCCAACATCCTTGTGAGCCACTGTTTGGCCTCACTCCCGATCTTGCCTGTATAGGCGTCTGGGTGGTCTACTTTGACCGGGGCAGGATATGCGGCGACTGGAGCCGGTGGAGGAGGGGCAGGTGCTCCGATGGGGGATTGGAGATGCGGAGATGGAGGGGGAGACGGGACTCGCAGGGGTGCGGCTCTTCTTGGGGTAGGCTGGGCGAGACCTGGGATTTCCCTAGTTGGTTCTGACCAGAAGGGTCCCCTACTAACCGATCCAATAGGCTTGGTTTTTGGTATGGGGCGTGGCGTTTCTTCCACTGCCTTGGGTTGGTTCCCTTCTGGGGTACGGGGGCCTTGGAGCTGGAGGGACTTGAGACCATCCTTGACAATATCGACGGTTTGTGAGATATTTTCGACGTTTGTCCGGGTCTCAATCCCTGCTTCCTTGATCTCAGCGATTTCTCGCTCGAGGCGCTCAACTTGGCCGAGTAGGCCAAGGAGGAGTCGGGTGACTCGTTCAAGGGAGACCTCGCCATATTCGACAGAGGAGGTTGGCGGAAGCTGGGGTTCCAGGTGTCCCGAATCGAAAGGGGATTGGGCTCGAGAGGCCGTCCGGGAACGGGTTGCCATGGTAGATTGGGGGTATGAGCGGCCAGCGTGGGAAGAGGCCCGCAAAGAGGAGCGTGTGGGAGTCCGGGAGAGAATGGTGGGAAGATGGGGGAGACTAGTAGATGCCTTTGTCAGGACTTATGAGCGCTTTATTGCGTAGTACGCTAAGAGCCTGCGTCAAACGACCTAGCGTTGAACAGTAAGTGTAACTAATCACTGCCGTGGACGGGCGTGATGTAGTACCTAGTCTCTGCAAGCGGGTGTATCTGCTGTCTGGCTCCGCTGGCAAAGGGTGCGGCAACCGTGTGGTATGCGGGGGATAGGAATATCCTGCCTTATAGCAATTTCCTACTACGTGGGGGTGGGGGAGTTTTGATTATTATCTCCCGCAAGGTAGCCCCGATCACGTGATTTTGGTTGTGCTAGTACAGGTATTCTTCTCCGGGGTTGAGTCTCAGTGGTGGGTGTACAGAACGGTTTGCAACCGACGTAAGGTCAATTACCTAGTGTCCTAGACGTCTGTAAGGGCGTCGAGGAGGAAGGCGCTTGCGGCCGGATGTATCTAAGTAGAAGACCGCATAAGGCGGCAGCAAGCTATCCTACGGTGACGACCAGCTATACTACAATGACCAAGGCCGTAAGGGCGATGACCAGCTATGTAACTACAGCGAGGAAGCCGCTTAAGGCGGTGTGGACTAAGTAGCTAAGTGGGTTACTGGGCTTAAGGCCCTTGTACAGCAATGGGGATGCGACAAGAGGTAATCGACCTGGGTGTTACCATGGTTGGTTGGCCTCCTTATATATTCTACAGAGTGACTAATTACAAATACATCATATCAAATATATAATCCAATAAGAACCCCGCTCCGCAGTCGGCCTTACTCATGCATACGTGTCACTGACGTGTCATAGTGATGTCATCAGGTGGAGGTGGCTACGTATGTTGAGATAAGCGCGGAAGGGGACGTGGCTCGGCGCTTAGCGTATGATATAAGCGCCGAGGTCACGTGATCGAAAATGTTGTCCGTTTGCTTTCGTTTAAATTCGAGAAAATGGGAATAAATTCCCTGGTATCAAGTGTGTCTATGACACCAGGTGTTCTCCTCTGACCCATAGCCCTTCCATTTTACCCTAAAGAACCATTTCCCGTTCCTTTCTTCCATGTCTGTGATCCCTTCCACCTCGTATTCTTCTTCCCCATCCACGGTGACTGGAGGGGGGCAATTTTCAAAGGCGCGTTTGTCATCTCTTTTGACTTTTGACAATAGTCCCACGTAGAAGACATTGTGGATGCGCATAGTTGAAGGGAGTTCGAGTCGGTAAGCACGGTTGGAGATTTTCTTGGAGACTTTGAATGGTCCCAGACGTTGTTCCGTCAGTTTGGGGCTCAAGGTTTTTAGGTTAACGTTTCTGGCGTCAAGCCATACTTCTTCCCCTACTTCAAATACGGTTGGGCTTCCTTCCTCTCCGGCGGTCATTTTTGTCTTGGATTGCCGGAGTGCAGCTTCCACTTCTCTCCACTGGGATTCCATTGTCTGAGCTAGATCATTGGCTTCCGGTACATCTGTTGGTATGTTGGACGGGGTCAGGGAAGGCTCCCATCCATATAAGGCTTTGAACGGGGTTTTCCCAGTACTGCTATGTACGGCATTGTTGTATGCAAATTCCACCATTGGGAGCCACCTTGTCCAGTCCCGTTGATTGATACCGGAGTAAGCCCTTAGGAAGTGTTCAATAGAGGGGTTCACTCGTTCCGTCTGTCCGTCGCTTTGTGGGTGGTACGCTGAGGAGAAGTGTGGGTCAATGCCTAATTGTTTGTACAGTGCTCGTAGGAACTTGTTGTTGAAGACTCTGCCCCTGTCCAATATTGTTTTTTCCGGCATTCCATGACGTTTCCACACGTGTTCCAGGAACAGTTCCGCTAGCTCGGGTGCTTTGAGCTTCTTGGAACATTTGACAAAGATTCCGTATTTTGTGAAACTGTCTATTATGACCAGTATGGAGTCATTATTCCCATCCCTTGGCAGGTCCACAATCATGTCATAGGAGACGTGTTGCCAGGGTCTGGATGGTAGCTCGAGCGGTTGCGGGGGAATGGAGGCATACTTGGGCTTTCTGATCCTTTGGCAGGTTTCACAGGAGTCTACGTGCCAATATGTATCTGCGCGGATGCCTGGCCAGTAGTAGTTACGTGATACCAATTCCAGAGTTTGTTGCCTGCCTGGGTGACCAGCCAATGGACTGTTGTGGAAAATGCAAAGCAAATCCGTCCTCAGGGTGCCTACGTCAGGTACCACAATTTGTCCTTGGTAGAACAATAATCCGGCCTCCATCTCATAGTCCTTAAAAGCTTGTTTGATTGAGGGTGGTGCCTTGGATTTGTTCTGGAGGAACTGTAATATCTCCTCCAGAGACTCGTCTTGATCCAGGGCAGCCTTGATCTGTTGCTGGAGCTCTTTTTCAGGGACCACTTGGGCTATGTTAGCAAATACGGGATCTGGGAGCATTGTTTGATTGGCGGGAGGGACATCGGCATGATCCAAGCAACGTGAGAGGGCATCCGGTTTTCCCAACTGTTTCCCTGGGCGGTAGACTATCTGGAAATTATAACTGGCAAGGAGTAAGTGCCATCGTGCATGGCGTTGGTTGAAGGTGCGGGACTCCTTCCAATATTCCAGGTTGCGGTGGTCCGTAAACACAGTAATAGGGTGTAAGGTTCCTTCTAGAAATATGCGCCAGTACTCAAAAGATTGGATGATGGCTAGGAGTTCCTTATCATGGGTGTCGTAGTTCTGCTCGGCACCTTTAAATGATTCCAACAGAAATCCTAGTGGGTGTAGGCGTCCGTCTTCTTGCCGTTGACTGAGTATGGACCCCAGGGCCGCGCCGGATGCGTCCGTTTCAAGGAAGTAAGGCTTTGTGGGATCAGCGTGGCGTAGTACAGGGGCGTTTGTGATGGCATTCTTTAGTTCTTGGAATGCTTCCTGCTCCCTTGCGTCCCATTTCCAGAGCGTGTCCTTTTTGACTAGGTTGTGTAGGGGTCGCGCCATGTGACTAAAATTGGCCACAAACCGTCGTAGGAAATTGGCAAATCCCAGGAAGGACTGAACCTCCTTGACTTTGGTTGGGGTTGGCCATTCTTGCACGGCCTGGATTTTGAGTTTATCCAGACTAAATCCCTTGTCCAAAACAATGATCCCCAGGTATTCCACAGAGGTGACGTGGAACGTACATTTGGATGCCTTGCAAAAAAGTTGATTCTCCATTAGCCGCCTCAGAACCTCATGGACGTGTTTTGTGTGAGTTATGTCATCCTTAGAGTAGATTAGGATATCATTGAGGTAGATGATGACGCATACATCCAGTAAGTCCTTGAACAGTTTGTTCATGAAGTGCTGAAAGGCGGCAGGGGCGTTTGTCAGGCCAAATGTCATGACCAGGGACTTGTATAGACCGTACTTGGTGCGGAAGGCAGTTTTCCATTTGTCCCCTTCCTTAACACGGACGTTGTTGTAACCCCACCTTAGGTCTAGCTTAGTGAACACCTTGGCACCACAGAGCTGGGCCATAAGGTCATCTGGACGGGGTAATGGGTAGACGTTTTTCTTGGTCCGGTTATTCAAACGGCGGTAGTTGACAACCAAACGGCGGGAACCATCCTTTTTGGGGACAAACATTACGGGAGAGCTAATTGACAATTTGCTGGGTCGGATCTTCCCAGCCTTGAGCTTGTCCCTGAGCCAGTCTTTCAGTGTGGCAGACTTGGCATTGGTCATACTGTATAAGGGTGAGTTCAAGGGGCCTTCTTCCGTAAGCTCAATGCCAATATTGTAGTGCTGGTGAGGAGGAAGCTTGTTGAATTCTTCCTCTCCGAATACCTTTGCATATTGGTGGTATTTGGAGGGTACTCCTTCAAGGGGTTCTTGGTCGGCTTCCTCTTCCTTGGCAATGGCTACATGCTTGGGTGGTGCATGGGGAAAGGTGAGAGTGCGCATATTCCAGTCAATTTCCGGGTTGTGGGCGCCCAACCACTTCAATCCCAGGATGGCGGCGTGAGACCCTGTGTTACATATAAGGAAAGTCTTGGTCATTCTCTTGCCATCAAGGGAGAAGGTTAGGAGTGCCTTCTTCCAGATCTTGCCAGCCTGGGGGCTTGACCCATTGAGCATGGTAACAGTACGGGGGTACGGGAGGTCTATTAGAGGGAGGCAGAGTAGTTCCGCTGTACGGGGGTGTAAAAATGAGGAGGTGGCGCCTGAATCTATCAGGACTTCTAGGTTTTCCGCTTGTTTCTCTGGTGTAATAGAAATGGTGAAGAGTGGGGAGATTTTATTCAAGCTACTTGATATATTACATATTTCTATACAACCAGAGTCCTTGGGGTCCTTGCACGTGGCAGCAGGTACCCTTAGTCTTTTCCCAATTCGGGTCCAGACTCTTTGCCAATCTTGGCGGCTTCTTTCTTGACGCCTTCCTCCTTAGGCATGGCTTTCCAGCCAGTGCGGCATTCCGCAAACTTGTGGCCTGTCTTGCCACACTTGATGCATAGGCCTTTGGCCCAGCGGCGGTTTTGCTCCTCCTCGGAGACAAAATTAGGATTGCTAGAGAGGCGTCCTGGTCTTGTGGCCTGTTGGCCAGTACTCGCCCCCCTATTGGGGGTGGAGGAAGTTCCAGACTTACTACCTTTAGGCGGGTGGCTGGCACGTTCCTTGCGGAGGGCGTTATCAATGACCAGGGCCGCGTTCTGCAGCTCCAGGAGGGTAGTTGGGCGCCGCTCTTGAGTGGCAATGAGGCGGCTGACCTCCCAGTGAAGGCCACGTGCAAATTGCCCACAAAGGGCGGCGTCGTTCCAGTCTAGGTCCATGGTGATGGTCCTAAACTTTGTGATATACTCAGCACAGGTTCCTGTCTGAGTGAGTTGTGTGATTTGCCGCTCGGCAGCTTGCGTGGCATCCGGGTTCCCAAATGCAGCCAAAAACTCCGTTTTAAACTCGTCAACTGTTTGGATAAGGGCCCTGTGGGACCCAAGTTGATTGAGGTGGGGGTGAGCCCAGGCTCCTGCTACGTCCTTCATGTTCATTAGGAGGAACGACAGGACCTCCTGATCCGTGGGGAACATCCGTTGATTCAGACGTACCCATGCCAACATCCGTGTGAGCCATTGGCGGGCTTCGTTCCCTATCTTCCCCAAATAGGCGTCAGGGTGGTCCACCTTGACCGGGGCTTGATAAGTGGCTACAGGGGCCACTGGTTGTGGGACTTGGGGGGATTGGAGCCGGATAGGCGTAGGTGCAGGGGGAGTATGGACTTGCGGGGGAGCTTGGACGGGCATTGGTTGTGCAAAGATGGGGGGAGCTTTTGTGGGGTTAGCCCAGGCAACGAGGGGCGCACTAGGCGCTGGAAGAGGGTTGGCTTTGGGTAGGGGCCTGGGCGTGGCCTTGATTGCCGGAGGTTTCCGGTCTTCTGGTGTGTGTGGGGTTCCACCCCTAGCCTCAATGCGAGTGAGGGCTTGGTCGACTGCTCCCATCCAGTCTTGGGCTTCCTTTGTGGCTTCTTTTTGTTCCTTGAGTTCCTGTTTGAGCCGGAGGACTTGGTTTTGCAATCCCAGGAGGAGGGAGATTGCGCGGCTGAGGGAGATTTCCCCATAGACCTTGGGTTTGAGGCTTGTTGGCTCATTGGCGGTTGCCAAAATAGTGGGTCCCAACTCTCCTTGATCGAGAGGGGACGGGGGACGAGCGGTGCTCTGGGAACGGGTTGCCATTTCATGGGGGTAGGAACGGCCTTGGTGAGAAGTAGTGCGCTGGGAGGCGCGGGAGGAAGCGCGAGAGGGAGTGCGGGAGGTAATGATGGGCAATGTGGGGAGAATGGGGGCTATGTAGCCAAGGGTGCCTATAACAGGACTTATGGGTTGCTTTACTACTTGAGCGCTGTTACAAACCCCTAAGTTACACTATCGGAATCTCCTCTTTTTTCTAATATTTTTACTATTTTTTACGGACTCTATATCTGTTGTTTTTCAATCACGTGATCTTGGCGCTTATTATGCCAAGAGGCCGCGCCGAGATGCCGTGCCAAGGGCGCCGAGGGGAAATCCACGCTTCTGCGCAGCCCGCAGCACACTTCTCATTTGTTATACGTACTTCCTTTCACACGCGCACAGACCATGTAAATAGTGCGCCTCTGTCTATATATACAGCAGGGAAATTGCTTGGAACCACCAAGTTGATTTTACCTCGTCTCATATTCATTGAGGAGGATTAGTCAGCCAGCTAAGTAGCCGGCCCCCAGTAGTACTTAGACGCTCACCACCCCTTCTTAACTCACCACACCTCCAGGCCTACGGCCCCCTTGCATTAATTAGCAGTAGCAGTCCGCCTTAAGCGGAAGTAGTATAGCCTTAGTAGTTAGATTACATACGTATTGCTTGTAGTAGTACGGCCTTAAGCGCCCACTCCACCAGCGTGTGCCCACCTTACAGTGGTGCATGACATTGTAAAATCGACTTTCTGTAGGCTTGTTTGACAAGGAGAGGATCCCCTGTACTAGCACAAGGGAAATCACGTGATCAGGGCCACTTTGCGGGGTAGAATAATCAAAAACCCCCCACCCTCACGTAGTACCGAATTGCTATAAGGCAGAAGGACTCTGATCCCCCGCATACCACGTGTTTTGCCGGAACACAGTAGTTAGCAACCTTAGTCAGCTGAAACACCCGCTTGTAGAAAACCTGCTCATATCACGATCGCCAGATCTGTTGATTTGTTGTAGGGACTATCCAACGCTAGGTGCTTGACGCAAAGGTTTAGCGCCCACACACTACACAAAAACCGCCCATAAGTCCTGATATAGGCACCACTTCCCCCACGCCGTCTCCAATATTCCCTCCACACGCTCTGGCGCCCCACACCCATACTCCCGTCCCTCCAGTTGTTCCTCTAGACGCTCCATTCCAACCCACTCCCTACCACCCTCTTGCAGCGCATCTCCCCCTTCGCAAGACTTGCCAAGGATGGAACCGGAGCCGTCCCTTGCCGCTCTCCTCAAGGCTATCACAGCCCTCACAGCCACAGTTGGGTCCTTGCAGGACCAAATCAAATCACAAGGCAAGCAAATCACACAGCTCACCGCCATATGCAAGGAAACCAACAACCTTGTTGGTGACAAGGACCAGGGCAGAGCCCAAACCAAGCCTGGCCCATTGACTCAGGAGGGGAAACCCACACTCCAGGCATGGTTAGGCCTGGGCTCAAGGCTCCCTTCTGCCCTTCAAGAGGAACAGGGTTTGACTCCGAGGAAGAAGAAGAGCCAAGGCGACCCAAAAAAGAGCCTCAGGGAACGCCTAGGCGGTCACTCAGCTCCCTCACCCCCTTTGACGCAGGGTCCAGCGTAAAAAGGCCCAAGATGGACCTCCCCGACCCCTATAAAGGAGACACCAGGGGACGCAAGGCCACACAATGGCTGGACCGCATGCTGCTCTGGGTGGCCCTACATAGGGACCAATTCGACAAGGAGGAACAAATGGTCGTGTGGATACTTTACCACATGACAGATAAGGCAGCTGATTGGGCACTCCCTGTCATAGGAGCCATCATCAAGGGCAAGGGCAATCCGCCAACCACTATCCCGGCCTTAACGGCCAAATTTAAAGAAGCCTTTGCAGACCCAGACGCAAAGCAGGCAGCCGCCAGGAAAATTGCCGCGCTCACTCAGACCACCACCACGTCTGAGTACGTTACCGAATTCCGCAACATCATCGCGGAATTAGACTGGAACAAAGAAGCATATATTGCCCAGTTCACGCGCGGCCTTCACTGGAAGGTCAAGGAACTCTTGTCCACCAAGGATAGTATTCCCAATGACTTGGAAGCTATTTTTGCCACCTCCATCAAAATCAATAACATTTGTCGGGAAAACAAGGAGAATCGCCCAAAGAAACAGCCCGCCAAATCCCTGGCCACCGTGGCCACTACTTCCACCACCACCACTCAACAAGTCCGCTTATCCAAGGACCCAAATTACGTAACTCCAGAAGAAAGGGACCGCCGTTGCGCATCTGGCCTTTGTGTCAAGTGCGGCCAAAAGGGGCATAGCATTAAACAGTGCCCTAATGGGTGGAAGGCTACAATCAAGGAGGTGGCCAAAGTAGGCAAAGAATCTGAATTGGGAAAAGACTGAAGTCAAGGACTGCTGCCAAGCCCCCAACTCAGAAAAAGGACAATTTAGATAGTTGTGTTGAATTTGTATCAGTTGGTCTTGATTCGAATAAAAAACCTCTATTATTCATCGATCTATACGTCCAGAATTTCCCGGCAGAACCCCTCAAAACTCTAATAGACTCAGGAGCCACATCAAACTTCATTTCCCCCTCGATTGTGGAAAAATATAAAATTCCAAAAACCCAACTCAAAAATCCACAAGTTGTGAGAATGTTAGATGGTACCATTTCCCAGACTGGTTGCATTTGGCACCAGGTCCACCTCACGGTTTTGGCCAACGGCCATCCCCACTCCATTCCCTTTCTTGTTTGTCCCATTGGCAATACCCCAGCAATTCTCGGCATGACTTGGTTAACAATGGAAGCTCCTCTTATTGATTGGCAACAGGGGCTAATCACCTTTCCTGAACAAGCACAGATTGCCTCGGAGGAAGAAGCGGACCCGGATTCTCTAGCAGATCTTCCCCCTCAATACCATGAGTTTGCTAGGGTATTTGGAGAAGAGGAATTTAAGGTCTTACCCCCTCACAGGGAATACGATATTGCAATAGGCCTTATTCCTGATGCCAAACTCTCCCCAGGTCCAATCTATGGCATGACCAACGCAGAATCAAAAGCGCTAAAAAAGCATATTGATGAAGAACTGGTCACAGGCAAGATCCGCCCTAGTACCTCCTCCGCCAGCGCTCCAGTAATGTTTGTCAAAAAGGCTGATGGTTCCCTCAGACTGGTTGTTGATTACAGGAAGTTGAATGACGTCACCCATAAGAACGTGTATCCCTTACCAAGGCAGGATGACCTCATGGCTAAACTTAGGCATGCCAAAATCTTCACAAAATTGGATTTATGCTGGGGGTATAATAACGTTCGAATTAAGGAAGGTGACAAATGGAAGACAGCCTTTAGGACTAAATATGGCCTATTCAAATATCTAGTCATGCCCTTTGGTCTCACCAACGCCCCAGCCGCATTTCAACACTTTATGAATGACCTGTTTTGAGACCTCATTGATGTTACTGTGGTTATCTACTTGGACGACATCCTGATCTTCTCAGAGAACCCCAAGGACCACCCTACCCATGTAAGGGAAGTTCTATCTCGGTTAATGAAGAATCAGTTGTTTTGCAAACTCTCAAAGTGTCACTTCCATGTTACCACGGTGGATTACTTGGGTATTGTCATCTCCCCGACAGGCTTTTCCATGGATCAAAAGAAGATTGAGGCAATTACAACATGGCCCCAACCCCAAACGGTCAAACAGGTTCAAGCCTTTCTAGGGTTTGTCAATTACCTTAGACGCTTCATCCCCAACTTCAGCTCTGTTGCACGTCCCCTACGCAACCTCACCAAAAAAGAGTCCCCTTGGTCATGGGACGTATTGGAGGAACAGGCTTTCCAGGAACTCAAGGCATTGGTCACCAAGGCACCAGTCCTGATCTACTCAAACCCCAATTTGCCCTACTACCTGGAAACAGATGCGTCAGGAGTAGCCATGGGAGCAATTCTCAGTCAGAGAGGGGAGGACAACCGCTTACACCCAGTGGCTTACATGTCTAAATCCTTCTCTGGTGCCGAGGCTAATTATGACACCCATGATAAGGAACTCCTAGCCATAATCAAGGCACTAGAGGAATGGCGGATTTTCCTAGAGGCAACGGACAGACCAATTCAGGTATTCACAGATCATAGAAACCTGGAATATTGGATGCAGGCGCGCACGTTTAATCAAAGGCACGCGCGTTGGCGGATTTTTCTGAGCGACTTCAATTTCGAAATCCACTATTGCCCAGGAAAACGATCAGGAAAGCCGGATGCATTATCCAGAAGGTCAGATTACGTAGACACGCCCCCAGAACCAGAGGTCATGTTACCAACAGAAGTCTTTGCTAATACGTCAGAGGAAGAGTTTGAAATCGTCACAGAAATTTGTTCCAGAATCAGGGAGGACCCATCCCTGGAACCCATTGTCCAATTTCTCACAGAAGACGCGGACAATGCACCTCCCTCCATTCAAAAAGCTTACAGAGACTATGATTGGGAAGAGGATCTTCTATGGTACCGTGGGAAGCTAGTTGTTCCAGACTCAGAAATCCTGAAAGAACAACTTCTGAAGGAATTCCATGACTCCCCACTAGCCGGCCACCCGGGTCAACAGAGAACCCTTGAACTTCTAAGTCGCAATTACTGGTGGCCGGGCATGAAATCTTCTGCCAAGGAATGGGTAGAATGTTGCCCCACATGCCAGGCTAACCGCCAAGCCCACACCCCGGTCATTGCCCTCAAACCTCTGGAAGTTCCCCCCTATCCGTTCCACACCATCTCCTACAACTTTATCACAGGATTCCCAAAGTCAAATGGCCACGACGCAATCTTAGTAGTCATTGACTCCTTCTCCAAATTTGGGCATTTTATCCCAACTACCAAGAAGGTTACATCTAAAGGCTTAGTGGATCTATTCATCTCACATGTGTCATGCCCTAGAGGCGTGACCACCTTAAAATCCACTAAGTCGAAGAAATAGTGAATATATGCGCTATTTTCATGAAGATTTATGGATATATGCATCTTTATGCTATTTAGGCGCTGAGCGCTTATTATGTAATCTCATCACATGACCTTTAGTCATGTGATCTTGTTTTCTTATCTCTGGTCATGTGACCTTATCTTTGTTATGATGTTTGTACATGTATTTACTCTTCCCCTTCTCTGTGAATATATAAGGAGGGTTCTGAGAGCCTTAAGCCTCAGAACTTGACCTCTTATCCCCATCCAACACTACTACCCTAAGACATACATTTAAGAGTATTGCCTGAGAGCATACCAGTCCCTGTCAAAGGTCCTTTGCCCAGCTATCTTTATAGCATAGTGCACACTTACTGTATTGGTCTTGTCCAACCCCTTATCTGGCAGTTGCCTTGAGCTCTGTTAGATCCTACTAGCTGATAAGTCCTATATTAGGCAATAGCTTGTTAGGTTTACCCTGTGGTAGTTGTTGGCTCTGACATTAGGTCAAGTTCTTCATTGCCAACCCTTGTGGACTACTAGGGTGTTAGTACTGGCACGACCCATCAAGAACCAGTGATCCAGCATAACCAGATAATAATCAAAACTGGTGATTGTTGCACTAGGGGGTTATTGTTACACGGCTAGCATTGCAAACGTCCACCCAAAAAGTCTGCCACAACTTCTTCTGCGTCACAGACAGTCAAAGACCCGCTTGTGCAAAACCTGCTACTGTATCACGCCCATCCAAGGCTTGTTGATCAGTTGTAAGGAGCATTCAACGCTAGGTATTGAGACAGTGATTAGCATAAAGAATAAACTGTGAGCTTAGTGGGGCCAATCATCTAGCCTCCCCTTATTCCTAAACTAGTAGTGAAGTTGCCTTATTTAGCAAGGACGCTACTTAGTATCTATCATATCCCTCCTTCTCCACCATGTCTACCCAACCTTCCACCTATGTGCATGCCGACCCCAATGCGCTGTCAGTCCCCACCAATATCCAGGAGATACCTGCGTGGGCCCAGGAGATCAAAAACCTCCTCCTGGCTATGAACCAAAATCTATCCTTGGTCATAGGACAAGCGGCTGCCCACCATACAGACATCGGCACCACTCAGGCTACCCTCAACAACCATGATAGTAGCATCACCAACCTTGACGCCCTCATTGTTAAACTAGGGGCTGATATTGCCAAAATTGGCACCGCTGCTGCTTCTGGTTCCTCCCTTGCCTCGGCTACCAAGGCTCCTAAACTTGTGACGCCAGACAAATTTGATGGGTCAGACAAAAATAAGGCAATCTCTTTCAGAGTTGCTGTTTCTCATTATCTCAGGATCTCATATCCTGGCTCAACGGTGGATGAGCAAATTGCCTTTATTATCTCCTGCCTGGATGGCAAGGCCCATGAGTGGCTTGAGCCCTACCTGGAAGAGGACATTGTTAAAGGGAACCCTGTTTCTTGGCTCCACAATCTGGATGCCTTCTGGCTGCAATTCAATGCACGCTGGAATGTCCAAAATAGGACAGAGAACTTCCGCGCCAAGTTGCGCACCCTCAAACAAACCAAGGGAGTCCAAGATTATTACAAGGACTTCCAGACCTATTCTCAAGGTCTTGGTTACAACAACCCCTCTCTCAGGGATATGTTCTATGATGGCTTATCCCACAAAATTAAGGAAACTCTCATGGTTCAAGATTATGACCATGCAGATGCCTCTGTAACTCTTGCAACTCTTGCAGAGAAGGCCCTTAAAGTGGATCAACGCCTAGAGCAGTTTGCGGCCCAGCACAAGGGTCCCTCTTCCTCTTCAAACCAATCTGGAAGCAAATCCAGCACTTCTACGTCAGCAGCAGCCCAGGGAGCGCCCAGGGATAAACTGTCTGTTGGGGAACAAGTGTATGCAATTGTGGATGGAAAGGCTAAGAAGGGGGTTCTACAAAAGGTTGGCCAAAATGCCAAGGGAATAGCAGTTCCAATTGTCAAATGGAATGATGGCACCACCATGGATGTTACCTTTAAATCTCTTAAAAAGGATAACCACCCTGCCACTGTCACCTCTTCCACTGCTCCCAAGGCTTCCTCCTCCTCCTTGCGCAACTCTGGTCCCTCACCAATGGACTTAGACTCTGCCTCATCTAAAGGCAAAAAACCAATTATATGCGCAACATGTGGAGGTAGGGGACACTATGCCAACCAATGCCCCTCCAAATCCTACTCTGGCCATGAGGCCCATATCTCTGAGGATGAGTCGGAAAATGGGGACCTCTGAACACTAATGGGAACAGTGTATCAGAGGGAAATAATGGACATTTAGGTAGCTTGGAAATCTTTTCTGTAAATAATATATCTCCTTTAAATATATATTTTCAAGCATCTTGCGTTCAAAATGTTCCCAACCCTAAGGTTACCAAGAAAATGAAGCCCTTCTTTGGATGGGCTATGATTGATTCAGGTGCTTCATCTTGCTTCATACACAAGGACCTAATCAAACAATATGGTATACCTACTACAAAAAGTCTGTACCACATTGCCTTAAAGTGATTGATGGAAGAGACATTAGTTCTGGTTTGGTAGATTCAGAATGTATATTTACTTTAGAATTAGGTAGTCATAAAGAGGTTCTGAAATGTAACGTAGCTGATATAGGTAAACATAGCATAGTCCTTGGAATGTCCTGGCTCAAGTTACACAACCCTACTATAGACTGGCCTAACAAGCGTATTACTTTTAATTCTCAATATTGTAACAACACTTGTCTTTCTGTTTCTAATTCTATCCTGGGAAATGTCGGTGGGACTTCTAACCACCTTGAAGGCATACCAGAAGACTTAGGAGGTGTTGAGGTAATTGAACCTCTTGAAGGCATCCCTAGGGAAACTGGAGGTACTGTGGATTCTCCACTTGAAAGTATCCCAGTAGAACTGCGCAATTTTGCGGAGGTATTCTCTGAGGACATGAAGGTGACGGAACTGCCGCCGCACCGTCCTTTTGATTTAGGGATTGATTTAATCGATCCTGATAAACCTGTTAAGGCTATGGTATACCCCTTGAAGGCATCTGATGATGAGGAACTTAGAAAACTCCTTAAAGAACAATTGGACAAAGGATTGATTCGCCCATCCAAGTCCAAATATGGTTCCCCAGTTCACTTTGTCAACAAGAAAAATGGGAAAAGGCGTATGGTTGTGGATTATAGATCCCTAAATGCAAATACAGTCAAGAATGCGTACCCTCTACCTCTAATACAGTCTCTCATTGAGAAACTAAGGGGCGCAAAATACTTTTCCACCATTGACCTGAAATCTGGATATAACTTGGTCCGGATAAAGGAAGGTGATGAATGGAAAACTGCGTTTAAAACCAAATATGGCCTGTTTGAATACCTAGTCATGCCCTTTGGGTTATGCAACGCTCCTGCTGCATTTCAGCACTTCATGAATGAGATATTTAGGGACATATTGGACGTCTATGTAGTAGTATATCTAGACAACATCCTAATATTCTCAGAAAGCAGGGAACTACACACAAAACATCTCCAAGAGGTACTGAAAAGGCTGCAAGACAACGCATGCTACTGTAACCTGGAGAAGTGTAATTTCTATGCATCTGAAGTAGATTACCTTGGTGTCATTGCCAATGGTGAAGGAGTGAAAGCAGATCCCAAGAAAATCACTCAAGCGGTTGATTGGGCAACACCGCGCTCTGTCAAAGGGGTTCAAGAGTTTTTGGGCTTTATAAATTTCTATAGACGCTTCATACATAACTTCTCAAAATTGGCACAACCCTTATACCAACTACTCCAAAAGAATACACCTTGGGAGTGGGGTGAACGCCAAGAAGTGTCTTTTAAAGCTCTTAAACAGGCTCTAATTGAATCCCCTGTCTTAATCCAACCCGATCCATACAAGGAGTTTTTCCTTGAGTGTGACTGTTACAATCCCCTAACATATACCGTTGAACTCGCACGATTTTTCTCATATTTTTAGTATTTTTTACGGACTCAATATCTTTTGTTTTTCGATCACGTGATCTCGGCGCTTATTATGCCGAGATGCCGCGCCGAGATGCCGTGCCAAGGGCGCTTAGGAGAAATCCACGCTTCTGCGCAGTCCGCAGCACACTTCTCTTTTCACATGTAGGCTTCTATTCACACACGCACAGACCACATGTAGTTAGCAGTATTGTCTATATATACAGCAGGAAAATCGCTTGGACACCCCAAGTCAATTTTACCTCGTCTCTTACTCATTAGAGAAGGTAGCCAGCCAGCTAAGTAGCCGGCCCCTAGTAGTATCAGTTGCTTACCCTTTATATACACCTACCACACCTCCCAGGCCTAAGGCCCCCACGCAGTAGTATAGAAGTAGCAGACCGTCTTAAACGGTATTAGGATAGCCTTAGTTAGTTAGTTAGTTTACATAAGCTTGTAGTAGTACGGCCTCAAGTGCCCGTCTCCACTAGCGTGTACCCACATTACAGTGGTGTACGACATTGTAAAATTGACTTGCGTAGGCTTGATTGACAACAAGAAGCGCCCCTGTACTAGCACAAGGGAAAATATCTGATTGGACTCCCCTTTCGACTAGAATAATCAAAAAGTTGTTGGTCCCAGATAGTACTGAATTGCTATAAGGCAGAAGGTGTCTAATCGCCCGCATACCACGTGTTTCGCCGGAACACAGCAGATAGCAACCCTAGACAGCTGACTCACCCGCTTGCTAAAAACCCGCTTATATCACGATTGCCAGATCTGTTGATTTGTTGTAGGGATAGTCCAACGCTAGGTGTCTGACGCAAGGGTTTAGCGCACACACTCTGCACAAAAACCGCCCATAAGTCCTGATATAGGCACCTTTCCCCCACGCCGTCTACCACAATTCCATCCACACGCTCTGGCGTCCCCCACCCATACTCCTGTCCTACCAGCCGCTCCAGTTGCCGTTCTGTGGCAGCCAACTCCCAACCACCCACTCGCAAACCATCTCCCACTCCGCGAAACTTGCCCGGAATGGAACCAGAGCCGTCCCTTGGCGCTCTCCTCGAGGCTATCCAAGCCCTCTCCACACAAGTCGGGTCCCTCCAGGACCAAATCAAATCCCAGGGCGAGCAAATCACCCAGCTTGCTGCCCTATGTAAAGAAACCAACAACATTGTCGGAGACTCGGCTCAGGGCGGAACCCAAGCCAAGCCTGGCCCAGCGACTGGGCCTACCACTCCTCCTACCCACACAGGAGGAGAAGCCAACACTCCAGGCACGGTTAGGCCTGGACTCAAAGCCCCTTTCAGGCCATCCAGGGGAACAGGATTCGATTCGGAGGAAGAGGAAGAGCCAAGACGCCCCAAAAAGGAGCCTCAGGGAACGCCTGCTAGACATTTAGGGTCCCTCACCCCTTTTGACGCAGGGTCTAGCGTGAAGCGGCCCAAGATGGACCTCCCTGACCCCTACAAGGGAGACACTAGGGGGCGTAAAGCCACTCAGTGGCTGGATAGGATGATGCTCTGGGTTGCCCTACATAGGGACCAATTTGATGAAGAGGAGCAGATGGTCGTGTGGATTCTTTACCACATGACAGACAAGGCCGCAGATTGGGCCCTCCCTATCATCGGCACGATCATCAAGGGCAAGGGAAATCCCCCCACCACCATCCAAGCCTTGACGGCTAAGTTCAAAGAAGCCTTTGCCGATCCAGACGCAAAGAGGGCAGCCGCCAGGAAGATTGCCGCGCTTACTCAGACAACCACCACGTCTGAGTATGTCACTGAATTCCGCAACCTCATGGCGGAACTTGACTGGAATACGGAGGCATACATTGCCCAATTCACGCGCGGCCTTCATTGGAAGGTCAAAGAGCTCCTGTCCACCAAGGACAATATCCCTGACGACGACCTTGAGGCCATATTTGCCGCCTCGGTCAAAATAGACAATATTCGTCGGGAAAACGAGGAGAACCGCCCCAAAAAGGTTCCCACCAAGGCCCCGGTCACCGCAACCACCTCTACCTCCACCACTACCACCAGGGTCCGCCTATCCAAGGACCCCAATTATGTAACACCGGAAGAAAGGGATCGCCGCCGCGCGTCTGGCCTCTGCGTCAAGTGCGGTCAAAAGGGGCACGGGATTAAACAGTGTCCCAACGGCTGGAAGGCAACCATCAAAGAGGTGGCCAAGGTTGCGGAGGACGAGTCGGGAAAAGAGTAGGGCCAAGGAAAGCTGCCAAAACCTTGAGCCCAAAAATAAACGTATCTGATGTATCTTGTATTGAATTTGTATCTGTGGCTTCTTTAGATTCCAATAAAAAACCACTCCTCTATATCGATTTACACATGAACAAATACTTGGCAGAACCCCTGAAAACCCTTATAGACTCCGGAGCAACCTCCAACTTTATTTCCCCGAGCATAGTGGAAAAATTAAAAATCCCAAAAACCCTACTTGAAAATCCACGAGTAGTGAGAATGTTAGATGGTACTATTTCACAGACTGGTCGCATTTGGCACCAGGTTCACCTCGCGGTCTCGGCCAATGGCCATACCCACTCCATTCCCTTCCTTGTTTGCCCCATTGGCAACACCCCGGCTATACTAGGCATGACATGGCTCACGGCAGAATCCCCACTCATAGACTGGCAACAGGGTCTTATCACGTTCCCGGAGCAAGCACAGATTGCCTCGGAAGAAGAAGCAGACCCGGACCCTTTAGCAGACCTCCCCCCTCAATATCATGAGTTTGCTAGAGTATTTGGCAAAGAGGAGTTTAAGGTCCTCCCTCCACATAGGGAGTACAACATCTCAATTGACCTCATTCCAGATGCCAAACTGTCCCCTGGTCCTATATATGGCATGACTGATGCAGAGTCCAAGGCGCTCAAACAACACATTGACGAAGAGTTAGCCACGGGGAAGATCCGCCCTAGTACTTCCTCAGCAGGCGCCCCGGTTATGTTTGTAAAAAAGGCCGATGGATCCCTTCGTCTGGTAGTTGATTATAGGAAGCTGAACGACGTAACCCACAAAAACGTCTACCCCCTCCCAAGGCAAGATGACCTAATGGCTAAATTAAGGCACGCCAAGATGTTTACCAAGCTGGATCTACGATGGGGGTATAACAACGTCCGGATCAAAGAGGGAGATGAATGGAAAACGGCCTTCAGGACCAAATATGGGTTATTCAAGTATCTAGTCATGCCCTTTGGCCTCACCAATGCCCCCGCAGCGTTCCAACATTTCATGAACAACTTATTTAGGGACCTCATTGATGTCACTGTGGTTATATACCTGGATGATATACTAATCTTCTCAGAGAAACCTGAAGACCACCCAACCCATGTCAGGGAGGTCTTATCACGGCTAATGAAGAACCAGTTATTCTGCAAACTCTCCAAGTGCCATTTCCATGTCACGACAGTAGATTATCTCGGTATCGTCATCTCCCCAGCAGGGTTTTCTATGGACCAAAAGAAGATCGAAGCGGTTACAACATGGCCCACTCCCAAAACGGTCAAACAAGTTCAGGCTTTCCTAGGCTTTGTAAACTATCTCAGAAGGTTCATTCCCAACTTTAGCTCGGTTGCTTGCCCTCTCCACAACCTTACCAAGAAGGAATCCCTCTGGTCATGGGGCGTTACAGAAGAAGTTGCATTCCAAGAATTGAAGGCATTGGTCACAAAATCCCCGGTTCTAATCCATTCCAACCCTAAACTGCCTTACTACCAGGAAACAGATGCGTCAGGAGTAGCCATGGGGGCCATTCTCAGCCAACAAGGAGAAGACAACCGTTTACATCCTGTTGCATATATGTCCAAATCTTTTTCAGGGGCCGAGGCTAATTATGACACCCACGACAAGGAACTCCTAGCCATAATCAAGGCATTAGAGGAATGGCGGATTTTCCTGGAAGCAACAGATAGGCCAATTCAGGTTTTCACGGACCATAGGAACCTAGAATACTGGATGCAGGCACGGACTTTCAACCGCAGACACGCACGATGGCGTATTTTCCTGAGCAATTTCAATTTTGAGATCCACTATCGCCCAGGAAAGCAATCAGGGAAACCAGACGCGTTATCTAGAAGGTCAGATTATGTAGACACGCCCCCAGAACCAGAGGTCATGTTACCATCGGAAGTCTTTGCCAATACGTCAGAGGAAGAAGTCGAAATTGTCACGGAAATTTGCTCTAGACTCAGGGAGGATCCATCACTGGAACCCATCATCCAATTTCTCACAGAAGATGCGGACAATGCACCTCCCTCCATTCGGAAAGCTTACAGAGACTACGATTGGGAAGAGGACCTCCTATGGTACCGAGGGAAACTAGTTGTCCCAGACTCAGAAACCCTGAAAGAACGGCTGCTGAAGGAATTCCACGACTCACCACTAGCCGGACACCCAGGTCAACAGAGGACCCTTGAACTTCTAAGTCGCAACTACTGGTGGCCAGGCATGAAATCATCCTCCAAAGAATGGGTGGAATGCTGCCCCACATGCCAGGCCAACCGCCGAGCCCATGTCCCGGTCATTGCCCTCAAACCTCTGGAAGTTCCCCCCTACCCATTCCACACAATTTCCTATGACTTTATCACGGGATTCCCAAAGTCAAACGGCCATGACGCAATCTTGGTAGTCATCGACTCCTTCTCCAAATTCGGGCATTTCATCCCAACTACCAAGAAGGTTACATCTAAAGGTCTAGCGGATTTATTCATCTCACATGTGTGGAAACTCCATGGGTTACCAGTCAAAACAATTTCAGACAGGGGAACTACGTTTACTGGGAAGTTCCTAAGGGCACTCTATCAACGCCTTGGAGTAAAACCAGCCTTTTCATCAGCCTACCACCCAGAATCGGACGGACAAACAGAAAGGGTGAACCAGTTCATTGAGTTCTACCTCAGATCATACGTTGCCGCCAACCACTCGGACTGGGCCACCTGGTTGCCACTAGCGGAATATGCCTATAATAACGCAAAGCACTCCGCAACCGGAAAAACCCCTTTTGAATTGGTTTATGGAAGAAACCCCATCATGAATCCGTCTAATGTTCCCGCGAATGTCCCAGAAGCAGACCTTGTAGCCGATACCTTGGCCCAAGAATGGAAGGAAGCAGAGTCAGCACTTAGAATGACGAAAGAACGCATGACCAAAACAACAGGGATGATACCGGAATACTCCATAGGCAAAAAAGTCTGGCTAGATGGAAAGAACATAGAACTTAGGACGAACTCCAATAAGCTAGATCCCAAACAACTAGGTCCATTCAAGGTTACAGAGAAAATATCCAGCCACGCCTACCGCCTAGAACTACCTGAAACCCTGAAAATCCACGATGTATTCTATGTGGGATTACTATTGAAGGCACACGAGTCCCCAAGTCAGCCATTCCCAAGCCGTCCCCCTCCTGAAACAATAGAAGGGGAGGAAGAATACGAAGTGGAACAGATCATTGACTCCAAACGCCAACAAGGAAAGTGGTTCTACTTGATAAAATGGAAGGGTTACGGGCCGGAGGACAATTCCTGGGAGCCGGAAGAACTGTTGAAACACAGCCAAGAAGAGATTAAACATTTTAACCAAGCTAAACTCAGAAAGGCTTGTGACGCCGCCAAGAGCCTTTAAGGGGGGGGCAATGTTACAATCCCCTAACATATACCGTTGAACTCGCACGATTTTTCTCATATTTTTAGTATTTTTACGGACTCAATATCTTTTGTTTTTTGATCACGTGATCTCGGCGCTTATTATGCCGAGATGCCGCGCCGAGATGCCGTGCCAAGGGCGCTTAGGAGAAATCCACGCTTCTGCGCAGTCCGCAGCACACTTCTCTTTTCACATGTAGGCTTCTATTCACACACGCACAGACCACATGTAGTTAGCAGTATTGTCTATATATACAGCAGGAAAATCGCTTGGACACCCCAAGTCAATTTTACCTCGTCTCTTACTCATTAGAGAAGGTAGCCAGCCAGCTAAGTAGCCGGCCCCTAGTAGTATCAGTTGCTTACCCTTTATATACACCTACCACACCTCCCAGGCCTAAGGCCCCCACGCAGTAGTATAGAAGTAGCAGACCGTCTTAAACGGTATTAGGATAGCCTTAGTTAGTTAGTTAGTTTACATAAGCTTGTAGTAGTACGGCCTCAAGTGCCCGTCTCCACTAGCGTGTACCCACATTACAGTGGTGTACAACAGTGACGCCTCTGATTTTGCAACGGGCGCTGTCCTTAATCAAAAGGGCAGTGATGATAAATTACACCCGGTTGCATTCCTATCAAAATCCCTAGCACCTGCTGAAAGAAACTATGATATCTTTGATAAAGAGTTACTAGCAGTAGTAAGGGCTTTAAAGGAATGGCGTCACCTGCTGGAAGGAACAGTAATCCCTGTCAAAATACTGACAGACCATAAAAATCTGGAGTACTTCCAGACAAAAAGGGATCTGAACCAAAGGCAGTTAAGGTGGATGGGATTTTTGGCAGATTACAACTATAGGATTGTGTATAGGCCGGGCGCACAGAATAGAAAAGCAGATATTCTCTCTCGCCATGAAGACCACAAGTCTGCGGTTAAAGAGGGGGGTGAAACCCCTGTGCTCATAAGCCCAGAGCTTTTTATTGCAGCTATTCAAACAGATAGTGACCTTAATGATCTAATAAGGGACGCTCTGCATGATGATAAAGCTGTATACAAAATCCTTAAATCCTTGGAAGAGGACATACCTGTTAAAGGATGGAAACTTGATAATGGCTTACTCTACTATCATGACCAGATTTATGTCCCTAATGAGCCAGAAATCAGGAAAGCCATCTTAGAAAGCAGGCATGATAACCCTTCCACTGGGCACCCAGGACAGTTCAGAACCCTAGACCTCCTTTCAAGGGATTACTACTGGTCAGGGATGAAACAATCTGTAACAAAATATGTCCAAGCATGCAATTCATGCATACGTAGCAAACACTCCAACCGGGCTCCTGAAGGTCTCCTTCAAAACATAGATATACCCAATAAGCCCTGGGAGGAAATAACGTATGACTTGATTGTAGGACTCCCCACCTCAGAAGGATATGATGCAATATTAACAGTAGTGGACCAATTATCCAAAATGGTTCATTTTATACCAACGCACTCTGATGCTACTGCTGTTGATGTTGCAAACCTCTTTGTATCCTTTGTGTGGAAGTTACATGGGTTACCCAGGAAAACCATTTCGGACCAAGGCCCCCAATTTAATGCAAAATTCCTGAGACAAGTCTACAAGCGGTTGGGGATAGAACCACATTTCTCCACTGCATACAGACCACAAGTTGATGGACAAAGTGAACGCTTAAACCAGTTTGTGGAAATTTACCTACGCCACTACATCAACTATAGACAAACAGACTGGGTTGCATCACTACCACTTGCGGAATTTGCATACAATAATGGGAAACACTCAGGCTCCAAACACTCTCCCTTCTACATGTGCTATGGTTATAATCCAGACTTCACAGTTGGAAACACCAAGGAAAGCCATGTCCCCCAAGCCAACGACCTAGCAGACTTCCTGAAAGAAATCCAAACTGAAGCAAAAGCTGCTTTAGAAATTGCTGCAAGACAAAATGCGCAATACTATGATTTAAACAGAAGGGAAGCAACCAAGCTGGAAGTTGGTGATAAAGTTTATTTGAGTAGTGCCAACATCAAAACTTCAAGGCCTTCCCATAAGCTAGAACATAAGTGATTGGGGCCCTACAAGGTCTTGGAGAAAATTGGCAGGAACTCTTATAAACTGGATCTCCCTAAATCCATGAAAGTCCATCCTGTCTTCAACATTGCCCTATTACACAAAAAGCCAGTAGACAAGTATGACCGTGATCCAGTCCCACTCCCCCCAGTTGTCACAGCTGATGGAGAAGAGGAATATACTGTTGAAAGGATCCTAGACTCCAAGAAAGTGGGTTGACAAGTCAAATACTTGGTTAAATGGAAAGGGTATGGACCAGAGGATAACACATGGGAGCCAAAGGCCCACTTAGCCAATGCCCCTGAAAAATTGGCTAAGTTTCACCGTGAACATCCAGAGGCAGCTGGACCTTAACGGGGGGGAAGTGTCATGCCCTAGAGGCGTGACCACCTTAAAATCCACTAAGTCGAAGAAATAGTGAATATATGCGCTATTTTCATGAAGATTTATGGATATATGCATCTTTATGCTATTTAGGCGCTGAGCGCTTATTATGTAATCTCATCACATGACCTTTAGTCATGTGATCTTGTTTTCTTATCTCTGGTCATGTGACCTTATCTTTGTTATGATGTTTGTACATGTATTTACTCTTCCCCTTCTCTGTGAATATATAAGGAGGGTTCTGAGAGCCTTAAGCCTCAGAACTCGACCTCTTATCCCCATCCAACACTACTACCCTAAGACATACATTTAAGAGTATTGCCTGAGAGCATACCAGTCCCTGTCAAAGGTCCTTTGCCCAGCTATCTTTATAGCATAGTGCACACTTACTGTATTGGTCTTGTCCAACCCCTTATCTGGCAGTTGCCTTGAGCTCTGTTAGATCCTACTAGCTGATAAGTCCTATATTAGGCAATAGCTTGTTAGGTTTACCCTGTGGTAGTTGTTGGCTCTGACAACATGTGTGGAAACTCCATGGACTACCAGTCAGAACAATATCAGACAGGGGAACCACATTCACAGGGAAGTTCCTAAGGGCGCTCTACCAACGCCTTGGAGTAAAACCATCCTTTTCATCAGCCTACCACCCGGAGTCCGATGGACAAACAGAGAGGGTGAACCAGTTCATTGAGTTCTACCTAAGGTCATACGTTGCAGCAGACCACTTAGACTGGGCCTCCTGGCTACCATTAGCAGAATATGCCTACAACAACGCTAAGCACTCCGCCACCGGGAAAACCCCCTTTGAGTTGGTATATGGAAGGAATCCAGTAATGAATCCGTCCAACGTCCCCGCTAACGTACCAGAAGCCGACCACGTGGCTAATACCTTGGCACAGGAATGGAAGGAAGCAGAATCCGCCCTAAGAATGACAAAGGAAAAAATGGCAGGAAGCAAGGGAGTGACCCCAGAATACTCCATCGGGGAAGAGGTCTGGCTTGACGCCAAGAATGTGGAAATACGCTCCAACTCCAACAAATTGGACCCCAAACGCCTAGGACCCTTCAGAATCACTGAGAAAATCTCCAGCCACGCGTACTGCCTGGAACTTCCCAAAACCATGAAGATCCACAATGTATTCTATGTGGGATTATTGTCCAAAGTCCACAGGTCCCCAAGCCAACCACTCCCAGAACAACCCCCTCCTGAAACAATAGAAGGGGAAGAGGAGTATGAAGTTGAACAAATCATTGACTCCAAACAACAAAAGGGAAAGTGGTTTTACTTGATAAAATGGAAGGGATATGGCCCAGAAGACAATTCATGGGAACCCAAGGAACTGCTGGAACACAGTCAGGAAGAGATCAAACGCTTCAACCAAGCTAGACTCAGAAAGGCTTGTGACGCCGCCAAGAGCCTTTTGTCATGACCATCATTGGCATGACATGATTTTTTACTATTTTTTCTACCTTTTTTCCGAGATAGTTTCCTTTTTTGGTATATATTTATGACTCATCAAGATCACGTGACATATTTGATATATGATGTGAAATTGTAAATGACTCACTGTTTTGTATTGTTGTTTTTGATGTGGCTCTTCTCATGTATTTAAACCAGGTCAAGTCGCCGCTAAAACAGCAAGACTTGACCTCTTTGTCAATTCACCTTAGCTCTTATACACACCCTTAGCCCAGGCCCCTTGTTGGCCATTAGTGCTCATTACTTAAATTGTTAACCAGGCCGTTGTTGCCCTCTACCCACCTATCATAACCCCCGGGCCCTAGTCGCCCCTCTACCTGTCTCATAGTCCATTGGTGATAGTGCCACGGACTTTAAGCCCTCTTGAACCATAGGTCCAAGCTGAGTCGTGACACTAGGTCAAGTCTTTCTACTCGTACTCTTGTCAACAAACAAGACCTACGCTTGGATAAGCACCAACGCTTGAAAAGGCATCACATCGTAGCCCCTGTGTAATAGTCAAAGACAGGAATACGAGTGCCAGTAAAGCCGCGGGATAGCCCCTTGCTAGCAATCGTCCGCATACCAGGGTGTCCGCACCTTTAGCCATACGCTGTTAGTCAGCCAACCTTCCGCTTACTAAAACCCTGATTGTTAATCACGCTCGTACACAGCTGTTGATATCAATATAAGGATAGTCTAACGCTAGTAGGAAAGCAAACAGTTAGTATTGTAGCGCTATAAATCCGTTATTACCTATCTGATCGAGTACCAATTTATATTGGGAACGCATTCTAGTGTTTGATTTCTTAGACCTCATCCTATTTGCCATCTTTTGGCCTTACTCCGTCGTCACTCGCTACCTTTACCTCGAAAAAACTCTCAACAATATCGATCATATACTAGTGGGTCGTATCAATAATCTTGAAGAACACATCGCTTGCATTGAAGAACCCGGGCTACTCCAAACCATTGCCCATATCAAACATCACAAATCCTTTGCCGAGCGCCTCAACAACATCTACGAGGCTGATCTTCAAGAACAAAGAATCTTATCTCCAACCTTGAAGCTCACAATTGCGACTTAGCTCTCACTATCGAAGAACAAGAAAGGCTTATCGAGGAAAAAGATAGATTATTAGTTGAGAAAGAATTGGAACTGGATAATTTCCATTGTTCCATCCAAGACATTACTCAGGACGGAAAAGGGCGCATTTATCATTACAAAGAATATGAGTTTTTTGCAGTCTCATATGACAATGCCTGGCTTGGGCGTGATGGGAGAGACTAATTTGTCTTCTTCCCAAATCCAATTGGGGTGGTCTGCCCCATCTTCTTGAACTCATACTCCTGCTCCTGCGGTTGAACCGCCACATGTATATTCTCCTATGTCTTTTAGCCAGATGTCAGATTGTGAAGTACTTGATATGGTTGCTCAAAATATGATCATTTTAAAAAAAGAATTCTTGCAATTACAAGGCGCATACAAAGCACAACATGATCAAATAGCATTGTTAAGGGCAGAACTTGAAGAACATCGCAATCAATCGCGTAATCAACATATATTCTATTCCACCCAAATCCAAGGAGCGGCTGCTTCCATTCAAGCTGTGCAGGACCAACTACTCCACAATTCCACTACTCGTCCCACGGCCCCACCTCCACCTTCTGGCACGGCCACCTCCACCAATCCCCCACCCGCTCCTGCGTCTTCCAATTCGGATTTGAAATTTGCTAAACCCAATAAGTTCAGTGGCAAGAAAGAAGACGCCCTCAATTTCATTATTGCCTGCCAGGCCTATATAAGGGCAAAAGGAGCAAGTAGATCCCACAAGGAGAAAATATTGTGGGTAACGTCATATTTGAAGGTGCAGCAGAAGATTGGGTTCGCCCCTATAAAGAAAGGAAGGTTTTCAGGGGAGAAGCGGTCCATTATTGGAAGATATTGACGTATTCTGGGCAGAGTTCACTAAACATTATGTGGACACAAATCGTGATGAAAAATACCGCCAAAATGGAACAACTTGCGGCAGAAGGCTTCGGTACAAGAATACACCTGGGAATTTCAACAATACTCTGTTTCCCTGGGATATAGCGACGAAACCCTGCGCAATAAGTACTATGATGGCCTCCAAAACAATATTAAGGACATCATGCTGTCAACTATGTTCCAATGGCGCCGCGCTACTGCCCAACAAGTCTATGATAAGGCAGAAGAGATCGCAAACCATATCGAATCTACACGCTATCTCATCCTTCTGTCTCTACAGTCCGCGCCCCTGCCAATGCCGCCCCACTACCACTTCCATTCCCCCTTCCACCCGCACTCGTCTCAATGTGGGAGATAATGTTTATATGATTGACCAACCACCCGCGCGCCAAGAAAGGCGCTATTACTTCAATTGTTCGCAACTACCTCTGGCAATATGCCAAATGTTGTTGGAATGGAGAATCCAAGGACACCATGATCCCATTCCCCTCCCTAAAAAGGATGAGCGTCCTGCAGCAGCCGCCCCAGTTAAACCAATTGTTGCCCCTGTCCAGTGTTAGCCACAAGCAAGGGTCCAGGCCCCAGGATCTTGATGGAAGGGGTTTTGCAAATCTAACCTGCCATGTGTGCGGCGGAAAGGGCCATTTTGCACGCAACTGTCCCTCTAAGCCCATGTCTGGACATGTGGCTAATGTCAAATGGTCTTGGGAAAGGCCTAAAGAAGAAAATAGGATTGAAGTTGTCTCTGATGAGGAAGAGTCGGGAAAAGGAAAAGCCAAGGCCAACTAAGGAGTAAGGCACTTGGCTGTATGCTTGCGGATTTGCATTATGTAAACAATGATTTCGAAATACTCTCTTTATGTAATACATCTCAAATATATGCATCATTCTCTGCAAATCCGTGTGAGACTCCTAAAACCCAAAAATCAAGTTTTTTGGCTAAACCTTTTCAAGGAAAAGCCATGATCAACTCTGGGGCAACTTCTTGCTTCATCCACCCTCTTTTAGTAGAAACCTATCGGCTTCCAACCTATATACATCCAATTCCCAAGAAACTACGCGTTATTGATGGCCAAGAAATTGATTCTGGCCAAATCACTCATTTTACTCGGTTTAAATGTACCATTGGCAACCACACCAAAGAATTAGAGTGCCATATTTCCAATATTGGCAACCATCAATTAGTTTTAGGGATGTCGTGGTTAAAAAAGCACAATCCCCAAATATCATGGGAAAAACATACACTTGTTTTTAACTCGTTATATTGTTCCAATAATTGTCTGTCTGTACCCGCTGTCTTAGAACTCAAGGCAGTAGAAGAAATACCACTACCTTATCAAGAATTTTCCAAGGTCTTCTCTGAGGAGGAATCATCCAAACTGCCACCCCACCGGCCTTATGATATCGCCATTGAGTTACTCCCGAATGCGTGACCACGACATGGTCCCATATACAATTTAGGTCCAAGGGAGGATGCGGAACTTAAAGAAACCATTGAGAAACAACTCAAAGCAGGTTTAATCCGCCCGTCTAAATCCCCTATGGCCTCTCCTATATTATTTGTAAAAAAGAAAAATGGGAAGTTACGCATGTGTGTGGACTATCGGCGTCTGAACAGTATGACCAAGAAAACGTCTATCCCCTACCTTTGCCACAGAATCTCATCGAGAAATTGCAAGGTGCTAAGATCTTTAGCAAATTTGATCTCAAAGCAGGATACAACCTAGTCCGAATCAAAGAAGGCGATGAATGGAAAACCGCTTTCAAAACAAAATACGGACTATTTGAATATTTGGTCATGCCTTTTGGATTAACAAATGCACCAGCGGCTTTTCAAGACATGATGAATGAGATATTCAGGATCTTCTGGATGTCTACGTCATCATTTATTTGGATGACATTCTGGTATTCTCTTTGAACGAAAAGGATCACAAAGCTCATGTACGAGAAGTACTTAAAAGGTTACAAGACAATGATCTCTTCTGCAACATTGAAAAATGTCATTTCCACGTCAAGAAAATCGATTACTTAGGGTTTATTATATCCGAATTTGGCATAGAAGTGGATCAGTCTAAAGTTACAGACGCCATGAACTGGTCAACACCTAAGAATGTCAAGAACATCCAAGAATTCTTAGGATTCGTAAACTTTTATAGACAATTTATTCCTAATTTTGGCAACATGGCACGACCTCTGTACAACCTGCTCAAAAAAGATAGTACTTGGAAATGGGAACAGGCGGAACAACAATCCTTTGATGGTCTGAAGAAATGTCTTACATCAGCACCTCTGCTTCTGCAACCAGACACCACAAAACAATTTTATGTGGAATGTGACGCCTTGGATTATGCCACTGGAGCGATACTATCTCAACGTAATCTAGAAGGGAAATTAGCCCCTGTAGCCTATTTATCTAAATCCCTATCCCCAGCTGAAAAGAACTACGATATCTTTGACAAGGAATTACTGGCAGTTATCAGGGCATTTAAAGAATGGCGCCACCTACTGGAAGGATCAGAATTACCAGTCCAAGTTCTAACGGATCATAAGAACTTGGAATACTTCTCCACATCACAATCCTTGAATAAACGACAGATTTGATGGGCAAATTTCCTAGTGGACTATAATTTCCAGATCATTTACAGGCCTGGGGTACAGAATAAAAAGGCCAATATCCTTTCGCGGCGCTACAATTTGGTATCCCTTGAAGGGGGGTAGAGAACCAAGTTCTCCTGAAACCGGAACTTTTCATTGCATCAATCACCCCGGATCAGGAAATCAATGATTTAATTGGCGAAGCTATTTACAAGGATGACCGTCTAAAAGAGATTCTGCTCAAACTCCAGAACAAGGAAAAGGTCTTGGATTGGGAATTAAGAGAAGGACTACTATGGTATCAAGGAAAAATCTTTGTACCAAAAGACAATACCATTAGGAACCTTATCCTAGAATCTAGGCATGACGCCTTGGCGGCGGGACACCCAGGACAAGCCAGGACATTAGAACTTATTTCCAGAAGTTATTACTGGCCATCGCTGAAAAAGTTTGTCAACTCTTATGTCAGCCACTGCGAAACCTGTATCAGGTCCAAACCAACAAATCAAGTACCTGTAGGGCTGCTAAAGCCATTGCAAATTCCTGAACGCCCCTGGGAAGATATAGCTTATGACATGATTGTGGGATTACCGGTTTCAGAAGGCTTTGATGCTATCCTAACCGTGATTGATCGATTTTCAAAAATGGTCCATTTTATTCCTACCCAATCCACAGCGTCGGCTATTGACATTGCCAACTTATTTGTCACATACATCTGGAAGTTACATGGCCTCCCCAGGAGTACCGTTTCAGATAGAGGTCCTACATTTAATGCCAAGTTTATTCGTCATCTATATAAAAGGCTAGACATCAAGCCTACATATTCTACAGCCTACCATCCTCAAACAGATGGTCAAACAGAACAAATACAACGAGAGGCCAAGATCTTTATACGTATGTTTGGAAATCATCGTCAATCAGACTGGGTATCACTATTGCCATTGGCCGAATTTGCCTTGAACAATTTGAAACAGACTTCCACAGGCAAATCCCCCTTCCAAATATGTTACGGCTATAATCCAAGATTTACAGTTGGCCAAAAGTCAGACGAGTCAGTCCCTAATGCAGACAAACATGCAGAATTCTTAGAAAAGGGCTATGATGAAGTCAAGGCAACGTTATCAATATCCCAAGAAAGGATGAAACACTTCTACGATCAACGTCACAGAGAAGAAGAAGAAATTCAAGTAGGGAACAAAGTTTGGCTAAGTCATCAGAATATATCCACCGATAGACCATCCATCAAGCTTAGCCACAAAAAGCTAGGTCCCTACTTGGTAATTGAAAAAATTGGATCGCATGCGTACAAATTACAACTACCTCATACCATGCGCATACATCCAGTCTTTCACATTAATCTTCTGACAAAATTCCATCCTGACCCTCATGGACGCGACCCTCCTCAACCTGCACCTATTATTACAAAAGAAGGCGAGGAAGAATATGAAGTTGAAAGAATCCTGGACAGCAAATGGAAAGGGCGTGGCAAATCAAAGAAACTCTGGTATTTAGTTAAGTGGAAGGGATACGACAAAGGAAGCAACTCGTGGGAACCAGTGGATAATGTGGGTAACGCTCAAGAAGCCATAGAAGAATTCCACATGGAACATCCTGATGCAGTTAGTGTCATAAACAGAGGAAAATAGAACTAGCCGGAATTGAACCAGCTTGACCACTAAGCCATAGAGCCCTATTATTCCTCTGCTGACAACCCATGATTACACCTGCTACCCCCCAAATTTGGGCTTGGGCCAGCATGCAACCACTTGTACTGGTCATGTGACCGTGTCCAGGACAGTTAGAGCTTGAAGAGGGGGTAATGTCATGACCATCATTGGCATGACATGATTTTTTACTATTTTTTCTACCTTTTTTCCGAGATAGTTTCCTTTTTTGGTATATATTTATGACTCATCAAGATCACATGACATATTTGATATATGATGTGAAATTGTAAATGACTCACTGTTTTGTATTGTTGTTTTTGATGTGGCTCTTCTCATGTATTTAAACCAGGTCAAGTCGCCGCTAAAACAGCAAGACTTGACCTCTTTGTCAATTCACCTTAGCTCTTATACACACCCTTAGCCCAGGCCCCTTGTTGGCCATTAGTGCTCATTACTTAAATTGTTAACCAGGCCGTTGTTGCCCTCTACCCACCTATCATAACCCCCGGGCCCTAGTCGCCCTCTACCTGTCTCATAGTCCATTGGTGATAGTGCCACGGACTTTAAGCCCTCTTGAACCATAGGTCCGAGCTGAGTCGTGACACCTTTAAGGGGGGGGCAATGTTACAAACCCCTAAGTTACACTATTGGAATCTCCTCTTTTTTCTAATATTTTTACTATTTTTTACGGACTCTATATCTGTTGTTTTTCAATCACGTGATCTTGGCGCTTATTATGCCGAGAGGCCGCGCCGAGATGCCGTGCCAAGGGCGCCAAGGGGAAATCCACGCTTCTGCGCAGCCTGCAGCACACTTCTCATTTGTTATACGTACTTCCTTTCACACGCGCACAGACCATGTAAATAGTGCGCCTCTGTCTATATATACAGCAGGGAAATTGCTTGGAACCACCAAGTTGATTTTACCTTGTCTCATATTCATTGAGGAGGATTAGTCAGCCAGCTAAGTAGCCGGCCCCCAGTAGTACTTAGACGCTCACCACCCCTTCTTAACTCACCACACCTCCAGGCCTACGGCCCCCTTGCATTAATTAGCAGTAGCAGTCCGCCTTAAGCGGAAGTAGTATAGCCTTAGTAGTTAGATTACATACGTATTGCTTGTAGTAGTACGGCCTTAAGCGCCCACTCCACCAGCGTGTGCCCACCTTACAGTGGTGCACGACAAGCGCTAAACCTTTGTCTCAACCAACCTAGCATTGGACAGTCCTTTCAACCAATCAGCAGCCGTGAGCGGGCGTGATGTGGAGCAGGTTTTCTGCAAGCGGGTGGATTGACTGTCTAAGGTTGCAGGTAGAGGGTGCAGTGACCGGGGGTATGCAGACAATTAAGACCTGTCTGCCTTGTAGTAATTTGGTACTAGGTGGGACCGACGCTGGTTTGATTATTAACAGCAAAAGGCGAGTCCGATCACCTGATTTCCCTCGTACTAGTACAGGAGGCTCTCTCGTTTGTTGGATCTAAGTGGTTGGGTACAGAACGGTTTGCAACCAACGTAAGGTCAATTACCTAGTGTCCTAGACGTCTGTAAGGACGTTGAGGAAGGGGGGCGCTTGCGGCCGGATGTATCTAAGTGGGAAACTGCGTAAGGCAGCGGCAAGCTATCCTACGACAACGACCAGCTATACTACGGTGACCAAGGCCGTAAGGGCAATGACCAGCTATGTAACTACAACAAGGAGGCCGCTTAAGGCGGTGTGTACTGAGTGACTAAGTAGGTTACTGGGCTTAAGGCCCTTGTACAGTGGTGGGATGCAACAAGAGGTAATTGACCTGGGTGTTACCATGGTTGGTTGGCCTCCTTATATATTACAGAGGTGAACTAATTACAAATATACTATATGCAATACCATGACCAATAAGAACCCCGCTCCGCAGTTGGCCTTACTCATGCGTACGTGTCACTGACGTGTCATGATGACGTCATAGGTGGAGGTGGCTACGTATGCTGAGATAAGCGCGGATGGGGACGTGGCTTGGCGCTTAGTGTATGATATAAGCGCCGAAGTCACGTGATTGAAAATGTTGTCTGTTTATCTTTGTTTAAATTCGAGAAATTGGGAATAAATTCCCTGGTATTTGTCCTAGACGTCCGTAGGGTCGTCTAGGTAGCGGGCGCTTGTGGCCGTATAGGACTAAGTGAGAACCGCTTAAGGCGGTGAGGAGGCTACCTACGACGACTAACTATCTAAGTACAATGACCAAAGCCCTAATGGCAATGGCAAGCTATGTATCTACGATGAGGAAGTCGCTTAAGGCGACAAGTACAGGTGGGGGGACTAAGTAATTGCTGGCCTAAGGCCTCGTACAGTTGGGGGATGCGACAAGAGGTAATTGACCTGGGTGTTACCATGGTCGGTTGGCCTCCTTATATATTCTACAGAGTGACTAATTACAAATACATCATATCAATATAGAATCCAATAAGAACCCCGCTCCGCAGTCGGCCTTACTCATGCATACGTGTCACTGACGTGTCATAGTGATGTCATCAGGTGGAGGTGGCTACGTATGCTGAGATAAGCGCGGAAGGGGACGTGGCTCGGCGCTTAGCGTGTGATATAAGCGCCGAGGTCACGTGATCGAAAATGTTGTCCGTTTGCCTTTGTTTAAATCCGAGAAAATGGGAATAAATTCCCTGGTATTGAGTGTGTCTACGACACTGCCCCCCCTCTAAGGGCCTTGGCAGCGCCAAGGGCCTTCTTTTTCATTTCTTTTTTGTATTTTTCTAAAATTTTTTTGGCGTTTCTCAGGTTTTCTCGTGGCTCCCATGTGTTTTCTTCGGACCCATAACCCTTCCATTTGACTTGGAAGAACCATTTTCCGTCTCGTTCCTCAGCATCCGTGATTCCTTCCACTTCGTATTCTTCTTCCCCGTCCACGGTGACCGGTGGAGGGCGGTTTTTGAAGTTGCGCTTCTTGTCCCTTTTGACCTTTGACAGAAGCCCCACGTAGAAAACATTGTGGATTCTCATTGTTGATGGGAGTTCCAACCGGTATGCTTGGTCTGAGATCTTCTCGGTTACTTTGAAGGGACCTAGGCGTTGTTCGGATAGCTTAGGACTCAGGGTCCTTAGCTTTATGTTTTTGGCGTCTAGCCAGGCCTCTTCACCAATCTCAAATTCTAATGGTTCTCCCGTTTCTCCCGCAGTCATTCGAGTTTTGGATTGTTGGAGTGCAGCTTTGATTTCCCGCCATTGTGCTTCCATTTGAGTGGCCATATTGTCGGCTTCCGGGACATTGGTTGGGACGTTACTTGGGGTAAGTGATGGTTCCCATCCATACAGTGCTTTGAACGGGGATTTGCCGGTGCTACTATGTACTGCGTTATTGTAGGCAAATTCCGCCATGGGTAACCATTTGACCCAGTCCTTCTGGTTGATTCCTGAGTAGGCCCGCAAAAAGTGCTCAACTGTGGGGTTCACATGTTCTGTCTGTCCATCGCTTTGGGGGTGGTATGCCAAGGAAAAGTGGGGGTCTATTCCTAGGCGCTGGTACAACGCCCTAAGGAATTTGTTATTGAAAACCCTTCCACGATCCGATACTGTTTTTCTCGGGCATTCCGTAGCGTTTCCAGACGTGTTGTAGGAATAGCTCCGCTAGTGCCGGTGCCTTGAGCTTCTTGGAACATTCCACCAGGATGACGTACTTTGTGAAGCTGTCTACAATGACTAGGATGGAGTCACTGTTACCGTCCTTTGGTAAGTCAACAATCATGTCGTAGGAGATATGTTGCCATGGCCTAGTGGGAAGCTCGAGGGGTTGAGGAGGGATCGAGGAGTACCTTGGCTTCCGTATCCGTTGGCAGGTCTCACAGGAATCTACGTGCCAATAAGTGTCGGCCCAGATGCCTGGCCAGTAATAGGCGCGTGAGATTAGCTCCAGGGTCCTTTGTCTTCCTGGGTGGCCTGACAGCGGGCTATCATGGTAGATACGCAGGAGGTCCGTCCGCAAGGTCCCAACATCTGGTACCACAATCCTCCCCTGGTAGAACAACAGGCCAGCTTCCATTTCGTAGTCCTTGAACGCCCGTTTGATGGAAGGGGGCGCCTTGGATTCGTTCTGGAGGAATTGGAGGATTTCCTCCAGTGATTCATCCTGGTCCAGGGATGCTTCGATCTGGCGCTGTAGTTCCTTCTCAGGGATTACCAAGGCAACGTTGGCAAATATAGGTTCTGGCAGCATGGACTGGGGTTCCGGTGGAATATCGGCATGGTCTGATTGTCATGACAGGGCGTCTGGCTTCCCTGACTGTTTCCCGGGCCTATATACAATTTGGAAGTTGTAGCCTGCCAGGAGGAGATGCCATTGTGCATGGCGGCGGTTGAAGGTCCAAGATTCCTTCCAGTATTCCAAGTTACGGTGATTGGTGAATACGGTGATGGGATGTAGGGTCCCCTCCAAAAATATGCGCCAATACTCAAAGGAGCGAATGATCGCTAGGAGCTCCTTATCGTGTGTATCGTAGTTTTGCTCGGCTCCTTTGAATGATTCGGAAAGGAAACCAAGGGGGTGTAGGCAACCGTCTTCCTGCCGTTGACTGAGTATAGAACCAAGGGCCGCGCCGGATGCATCCGTCTCCAGGAAGTAGGGTTTGGTAGGATTGGCATGGCAGAGGACAGGGGCGTTGGTGATCGCGTCCTTCAAACCTTGGAAGGCTTCCTGTTCCTTTGCATCCCATTTCCAAGGGGTGTCCTTCTTGACCAGGTTATGTAATGGCCTGGCCATGTGGCTGAAATTGGCGACAAACCGGCGGAGGAAATTTGCAAACCCCAAGAATGACTGAACTTCCTTGACCTTGGTGGGCGTAGGCCACTCTTGTACCGCCTGGATTTTGAGCCTATCCAGGCTAAAACCTTTGTCTGACACAATGATCCCTAGGTATTCTACAGATGTGACGTGGAAGGTACACTTTGATGCCTTGCAAAACAATTGGTTATCCATCAGGCGCTGTAGAACTTCATGTACGTGCTGTGTGTGGGAAGCGTCATCCTTAGAGTAGATCAGGATGTCATCGAGATAGATGATGACGCATACATCAAGCAGGTCTTTGAACAGTTCGTTCATGAAGTGTTGGAAGGCAGCGGGAGCGTTAGTTAGGCCAAATGTCATTACTAGGGACTCGTACAACCCATACTTGGTACGGAAAGCAGTTTTCCACTCGTCACCTTCTTTGACACGGACATTGTTGTAACCCCATCTTAGGTCTAGTTTAGTGAAAATCTTGGCACCACGGAGCTGGGCCATGAGGTCATCTGGACGGGGCAGTGGGTACACATTTTTCTTTGTCCGATTGTTGAGGCAACGGTAGTCAACTACTAAGTGGCGGGAACCATCCTTTTTTGGGACAAACATGACGGGGGAACTAATAGGGGATTTGCTGGGTCTAATCTTGCCCGCTTTGAGCTCGTCCCTGAGCCAATCCCTGAGTGTGGCGGATTTGGCGTCGGTCATGCTATAGAGAGGCGAGTTCAGGGGTCCTTCTTCCGTCAGTTCAATCCCAATATCATAGTGCCGGTGGGGGGGAAGCTTATTGAATTCTTCTTCCCCGAATACCTTAGCATATTGATGGTACTCAGGGGGTACTCCTTCAAGAGGGTTCTTGTCAGCTTCTTCCTCCTCGGCGATGGCCACATGTTCTGGTGGAGTATGCGGGAAGGAGAGGGTGCGCGTATTCCAATCTATTTCCGGGTTGTGGGCATCCAACCATTTCAATCCTAAGATGGCGGCGTGAGACCCTGTGTTGCAAATGAGGAATGTCTCAGTCATGCGTTTGCCATCAAAGGAGAAGGTTAGGTTAGCCTTCTTCCAGATTTTGCCAGCCTGGGGGCTCGACCCATTGAGCATAGTGACGGTGCGGGGTAGTGGTAGATCTATGAGGGGTAGGCGTAATGCCTCGGCGGTACGGGGGTGGAGAAATGATGATGTGGCGCCTGAGTCTATCAGGACTTCTAGTGTTTCCGCTTGCTTCTCTGGCTTAATTGAAATCGTAAAAAGGGGAGAGATTCTATTGTTACTATTTGATATGTTACAGATTTCAACAAGCCCAGAGTCCTTGGGGTCCTTGCGCGCGGCAGCAGGTACCCTTACTCTTTTCCCGATTGGTACTTGGAGTCTTCGCCAACCTTGGCGGCTTCTTTGGCCTTCCCTTTGTCCTCAATAGGGGTAGCCTTCCATCCCGTGCGGCATTCCGCGAACTTGTGGCCCATTTTGCCGCATTTGATGCAGGCGCCAGCGGCGCGGCGGCGATTTCGTTCCTCTTCCGATACAAAGTTTGGATTGTCAGAGAGCTTCTTAGAACCGGTGCTTGGCTGGCCGGTACTCGTCCCCCTTGCGGGGTTAGTTGGTCTGCTAGACTTACTATCCTTTGGCGGATGGCTAGCACGCTCCTCTCGGAGGGCGTTATTGATGACAAGTGCTGCGTTTTGCAGCTCTAAGAGGGTACGGGGGCGGTGCTCACGGGTTGCGATTTGCCGGCTGACCTCCCAGTGGAGGCCACGGGCAAACTGGCCTCGGAGGGCCGCGTCGTTCCAGTCCAGTTCCATTGCTAGGGTTCTGAACTTTGTAATATAATCCGCGCATGTGCCGGATTGGGTAAGGGAGGTTATTTTCCGCTCGGCGGCCCTTGTGGCATCAGGGTCGCCAAACGCTGCCAGGAACTCCAGTTTGAAACCTTCGACCGTTTGGATGATGGCTTGGTGTGACCCGAGCTGGTCGAGGTGCGGATGGGCCCATGCTCCCGCAGAATCCTTCATGTTCATGAGAAGGAATGATAAGACCTCTTGGTCCGTGGGAAACATGCGGGAATTCAATTGGGTCCATGCCAACATCCTGGTGAGCCATTGTTTGGCTTCACTCCCAATCTTGCCTGTATAGGCATCTGGGTGGTCTACTTTGACCGGGGTAGGATAGGCGGCGACTGGAGCCGGAGGTGGAGGGGCAGATGTCCCGATCGGGGATTGGAGAGCCGGAGATGGAGGGGGAGATGGGACTCGCGGGGGTACTCCTCGTATGGGAGTGGGCTGGGCAAAGACGGGGAGCCCCTTGGACAATTCGGGCCAGAATGAGACCCAACTAGTCGATCCAATAGGGTCGACTTTTGGTAGGGGGCGTGGCGTTGCTTCCACGGCCGGGGGTTTTGTGTCTTCTGGGGTCCTGGGCCCGTGGAGCTGGAGGCTTCTAAGCCCATCCTTGACAGTATCGACGGCTTGAGAGATGTTCTCAAGGTTGGTGCGGGCCTCGACTCCCGCTTCTCGGACTTCTTCCACCTTTTGTTCGAGGTTCTCAACTTGGCCGAGGAGGCCAAGGAGGAGACTTGTGATTTGCTCGAGGGATACTTCCCCAAGTTCGACATAGGGGGCTGTCGGAAGGTGGGGTCCCAACTCCCCTTGATTGATTGGGGAGCGGGTTTGAGAGGCTGGCCGGGAACGGGTTGCCATGGTATGTGTTGGCGGGTAGGAGCGGCCAGCGTGGGAAGATGCCCGGGACGAGGAGCAAGTGGGAGTGCGCGAGGTAATGATGGGCGAGTGAAGGGGAGTGGAGGCTGTGTAGCCAGGGGTGCCTATATCAGGACTTATGAGTGCTTTACTACTCGAACGCTAAGCCTTTGTCTCAACCAACCTAGCGTTGGACAGTCCTTTCAACCAATCAACAGCCGTAGGCGGGCGTGATGTGGAGCAGGGTTTCTGCAAGCGGGTGGATCAACTGTCTAAGGCCGCAGGTAGAGGGTGCAGCAACCTGTGGTATGCGGGCAATAGGAGTATTCAGCCTTATAGCAATTTCCTACTACGTGGGGGTGGGGGAATTTTGATTATTCTTTCCCGCAAGGTGGCCCCGATCACGTGATTTTGGTCGTGCTAGTACTGGTACTCTTCTCGGTGGCTGGGGCTTAATGGTGGGTACAAAACGGTTTGCAACCAACGTAAGGTCGATTACCTAGTGTCCTAGACGTCCGTAGGGGTCGTCTAGGTAGCGGGCGCTTGTGGCCGTATAGGACTAAGTGAGAACCGCTTAAGGCGGTGAGGAGGCTACCTACGACGACTAACTATCTAAGTACAATGACCAAAGCCCTAATGGCAATGGCAAGTTATGTATCTACAATGAGGAAGTTGCTTAAGGCAACGAGTACAGGTGGGGGGACTAAGTAATTGCTGGCCTAAGGCCTCGTACAGTTGGGGGATGCGACAAGAGGTAATCGACCTGGGTGTTACCATGGTCGGTTGGCCTCCTTATATATTCTACAGAGTGACTAATTACAAATACATCATATCAAATATAGAATCCAATAAGAACCCCGCTCTGCAGTTGGCCTTACTCATGCATACGTGTCACTGACGTGTCATAGTGATGTCATCAGGTGGAGGTGGCTACGTATGCTGAGATAAGCGCGGAAGGGGACGTGGCTCGGCGCTTAGCGTGTGATATAAGCGCCGAGGTCACGTGATCGAAAATGTTGTCCGTTTGCCTTTGTTTAAATCCGAGAAAATGGGAATAAATTCCCTGGTATCGAGTGTGTCTACGACAGTATTGATTGTGTCTACAACACCAAATACTAAAATTCATATCCAAATTATTCAGTTTTGCATGTCATTTTGGGTGCATGCGTGCAGTTGCAGGTACAATTTGAAAATGCTCAAAAAGAATGAGCCAGCCCAAAAATTTCGCTCACGCGTATCTCCACGAGGAGACTTAGTTTTGATCTAAAATTTTGTATATATGTTCTATACTACTGTATCTACAAAATTTACTATTACATCGTAAACGAATTCTCAATCGTGCGGGTGACGCGTGAGCGTCATTGATTTGAGCTCACGTGGCTCAATCTTTTTGGGCGCAAGTGTATATCATTCCTGCAAGGCCTCCGAAGCGTGACATGTATTTCCCTAAACAGACCATTAGCCGATTTTTTCACAAATAGATATGGAGCTACCAACCTTTGGTGAGACGAAGACGTTTAACATACCTCCTAGCGGCGTTGTCTTTAGAAACGGCCGCGCCATTGATAGTGTATCTTGCCAACTAACCGGTTGAATAGCACAAAGACGCCAGTGCGCTAATAATGCCAATCGCAAACATGGATAGCGCGAAGCCACGCAGGTTACGATTCGTCACACTAATGTTATGACCGAATACTACAAATATCGTTCCGGTACTTGCTGTGCAATTTTCTCTGTCTGAAGGGATACCAAAAGTCGACGGGTCTTTCCATACCTGCAACCCCCAATAACACCAGAATATGGTGAATAGGAAGCTGCAGATGCTGATTGAAAGTTCAAGTTGTCTCATCTGTAGGCAATCAGCCAGCGAAATATGGCTTGAACAAATAAACATACGTAGGTACTATTGATGGTGACAAAGGCAGTCATGATAGTCGTAAGCTATATATATGCGGTAGATATATGGGTCAGTGCCTGACAAATAATCACCGCCATGCGCATGACTTGCCATGGCTACTATTAACGCGTCGAACAAACTCAATCCACGCGTCTTCGTTTCGATGAGCGATGCAATAATCAAGCTGGTTGACACGATGTACGCGTTTCGTGCTGTGCTGTGAAATGCCTTCTCATGGTATGGTATGAACGAAGCCACGGCCTGTATGCATTTAGTCAAGAAATGAATCCCCACCGGCCCTTGTAGATCGCCTACTACCCACCATAGTAAGAAGAGTTTGGGAGTAAAGTGCAATCCGGACCTATGTAGTGATATGAGTCAAAGTATTAATTATGGATGCGCTGAAATGAACGCACCCCCTTTCCCTACGATTGTCAGCTGGTTAGCCTGACGTCTTATACCCGAGATGAAATACGGTACTTACAGAGATATCAGCATTAGGCGTGATGACCGTACAAAAATCAGGTCCAAGCTCGGAAGGGCAGCTGGACATGCTCATGTCCTTTGGCTCGTAGGGCGCGTGGGTAGTGTTCAAAAGACGCGCGAAGGTCATCTTCAGTCTATATAGCTCTCGCCCTGTAAATTTGTTATAAGGATAAAGGATGGGCACCGGGATGCCAAGCATCACGGGAAAATCGGCTATCAAGAATACAGGCAGCGTCGGATAGCGTGTGGTGTGCCTATTATGTCTGGGCCGATCGCTTCCCAAAAAGGCACATGCTAACTTCTTGGAGACGTGGCCAAGCCCCAAAGGAGATAATTCGTCTCTATGGGAGACCAATCAGGACTTCCAAAGTGCAGTGAAGTTTAAATATTTTTTGTTCAGTTGAGAGTGAATTTGTGGTATAATGTAAACAAAGCAGATGAGGTAAACATGTTAAACACAGCTACAGACAAGAAACCAGATACAGAAGAAAACCTCGTCAATCAACTTCAGCTAAGCCACATCGCCATTCGCTCGTGCTCGTTCCGCCTTTCTGTAATTTATCTCTTCTTTAAAATACGTAAAACAATCCATGAGCTGCTGGCCTAACATAATCAATGCAAGAGTTTGACTGTAAGTCCAACCATTGACTTGTTTGGACACGTCCGGGTTGCGCTGGACGATTTGTTCTGTTGTAACGATCATGTAGATCATTCCAACCGTGCCCCCAAACCGGGTCATATGCTGCCCTTTGCCACCCGAGCGAGCTGCGTGGGTATTGTTAGCCTTAAGCACCCAGGCGAACAATGTAGACAATACGCACCCCTTCGGTGGCGAAGTTCTCTAGCATATCGTGCAGCAGCATTTTCCTTAGCTGTCCTTGCAGTACCAACAATATATCGGAGTGACCAGGTTATGCACTGCCAGAGCGCTGCCAGAGCAGAGATCGACCCGATTGCGAAAATGAACATGGCGAACCCACGCAGACCGCTGTTTGTTACGCTGACGTTGTGACCGAATACGACGAACACGGTGTCGATGCTAGCATTACAGTTCTCCTCACCCTCGGGAATCCCGAAGGTTTTGGGATCGTTCCATACTTGCAGACCCCAGTAGACCCAGAAGGTAGTGAACAGAAAACTGGAGATATTGATGGACAGGCCCAGAGTGCGAATCTGTGGAGGATGAGCCCAGGTCTGATACGCTGTAAATTACTTACATAGGCTGTGTTCACCGTGACGAACGCTGTCATAATAGTCGTAAGCTACAAGAGCAAAATATCTGAGTGAGTCTGGGACCAGTGAGTCGAAAGCTAGCTTTACTTACCATTGTCACAATCAAAGCGTCAAATAGACTAAGTTCATGAGTCTTTAGCTCGATTAGAGAAGCGATCATCAAGCTTGTCGACACTACATAGCAGTTTCGCGATGTATCCCGAAATGCTTTTTCATGGTATGGTAAGATTGAGGCAATGATCTGTGGTCCGGGGTCAGATTCGGTTGGAAATAGACGGGAGCAATTGGCCTACCATGCTCATGATTGTTTGCGCATAGATTGCAACTCGGACCTATTTCCTCGGTCTGAGATTAAAACGGATGTAAAAACCCTCCAAACAGACTTACACCTATGCCCTAGGTAGCGGTAAGTCAGTATGCATCCTAAGTTCTCGGCTAGGCTGTCGTGCTTACTGATATATCGGGGTTGGACACGATTACTTTGCAGAAATTGAGTTGATCTTCTTCGGGACAACTATCCATACTGATGTGGGTGTATTCAAGGTCGTAAGAGTCGTCGTTAGAGGAGGAGGAGGAGGAGGTGGTGGTGGTGGGTATAGGGAATAAGCGAGAGAAATGCCTTAAAGGAGCCTCGCTATGCCCATCAAACTTATAAATGGAGGGGTGGCGGTCGGTGCCTCCAACAGCACCGTTCGATTCGAAAGGTCCCTCGTGTGTGAATTAGCGCCCAGGCATCGCCTCCTTTGTCTTTGACGTGTGTGCCCAGTATGGGATATCTGGACTGGTTGTGGCTCAGATCGAGGTCCTGCGAGTCTTCAATGAGCCTTCAACCAAGTGAGATCGCGACTTCGTTGCTATGACATGTAGGATAGCGTTGATGTCCGGAAGCCTCGGCGGGGCCATAGCGGTCCCTCGTAAATTGTAGTAGTTGCTAAAACTTCAAGCTAGACGGGTAGTTCATAACCGGCCCGGAAGCCCCAGTGCAGAACCAGGCTCTGTCCAATTTATTACGAATGGCGGCGCGCCCTACTAGAGGCACGGAGTAAACAAGCATCTACGATTGGACGGCTGTGCCTCGGCCAGACACAACGACAGCCAATCGTGAGCTCAAGCACCGTCAATCTCAACCCGTTAACATTGTACAGTAACTGGTCTGGTCCAAACAGTCACGTTATCAAGAACCCGAAGATGAAATAAACACGTTGATTTAAACGAATAGCGTATGAATTTCACTCGGAACTAACATTCGAATACTTAGGGCACATTGCGTGCGAATTCATCGATATTTATAGAAGGGTGGGATTTAACATTTGGTTCAGCAAACTATAAATCTTTTGATGTAAATTCTACTCAATTCGATGAGGCGCTGAATGCTCGGTGTCAGTGCGCGCTCCGAAGGCGATCGATGACGACCAATGCCGTACAGAGGGACACAGGTTGCACAGCCACTATCATACTTTTGGGTTTCGTCATATAAGGCGGCTCCCTTGGCGGCGACCAAGATTCTGACTGCCCTGATTTGCTTCAATTAGCTTCGGTTTACATAAATAACATTACTCCTCATCTTACGACAGCTCACGACACGGACTGACGGTCATTTAAATACTGTTCGGTTGAGGTCATGACGCCCACTAATCCCTCCTCCAAGCCCGCTGGGAACAAGATGGGTATTGGAAAAGTGCTCAAGAATGTTGGAAAAATACCTAAAGGAATCAAGAGTACTAGGTCAGGTCGTACCCGAGCCAAGGTCACTCAACTTGAGGGCGAGCTGCCTGCGGTCTTACTCAGGATCCAGATCGTAGGATGCAAAGATCTACGCGCGGCCGACTCCAACGGCAAGAGCGATCCGTACGTATTTATGTTGATGCATATAATGTAACTCGCGATCATTGAAACCTGATTTAATACCGCTAGTTTCGTGGTCATATCTTTTGCTGGAAAGCGCCTGCAAACTCCCGTTGTCAACAAGACTCTGTATCCCGAATGGGCCCCCAAGGATGCCACTTTTACTTTCCCACTATACCTCTCGACTATAGGTTCCCAGGGATCCATCGAACTCGTCATCTGGGATAAGGATCGCTTTTCCAAGAATGACTACCTGGGCGAAGTTTCGCTTCCCATTGATGAATGGTTTAAATGGAACGGAGGAAACGGCGCCGCTTTTGAAGAAGTCCAATGGGTGTGTTTGTGCGTGTCCAAAACCTTAGGGTTTTTATTCACATATATTTCAGCCATTTAACGAACGTGTCCTCTCAACTGACCCCAAGAATCCTGCCACGGGTACTATGCAACTGAAGATCGGCTTTGTCACGCCGCCCGAGGTTAATCACCCCATTGACTTTCAGCAAGCCTACCAACAATTACTCAGTCATTCCATCATGGCCGGCCTGAGTCTTGACACTGCTCCCCCAGTAAGCGCCTGATTCTATTCCACGGGAACCCCGCTGAAATTAACACATCTGACAGACGCGTGGAATCGGCACACTTGGGTCTGGTGACGAGGCTGAAGACTTTGATGACGACGGGCTTAGTAGCGATGACGAAGAATCAGATGATGAACTCGGACCTCACTCTCCACCACGTACACCAGCCGACCTGCCTGCACATGCACCTCTCAACATTAGAAAGGACTCGGTTACCCAGCCTCAGGCCCAGCTTTCTCCTCCCCAGCCTAAACCCTTCATCCCTAGATTGTTCTCGGGTGTCAAGCGCCCATCTATCAGTAGACAAGATTCGGCAGCTTCAACCGCAACAACCGGGAAATCAGACACTAATGGAGCTGCCGCACCCAAGCCCAAGCCTCCCTCGCTGGCCCAGCCAACTGAGAAAAGGAAAACTAGGAGATACAAAAAACGTGGCAGTAAAGACAAGGACATTGACTACCAGCTTGATGCCGGTGCCGACATCCAAGGTATCGTCATGATTGAAGTATCTGGCGCTACTGATCTACCAAAGCTAAAAAACGGTAAATCTTATGTGTTTTGCAGTATTGTATTGGGATCTCATGTGACTTTTAGTGACTCGTACTGGGTGGGACATGGATCCTTTTGTAGTCATCGCTTTCAGCAAAAAAGTCTTTCGTACTCGCGTTATTCGTCATTCCCGCACTCCTGTTTGGGACGAGAAGCTCTTGTTCCACGTCCGCCGACATGAAACTAATTTCAAGATCAACTTCTCAGTTTTGGATTGGGATAAGATGTCGGGCAACGATCATATCGGCGATGTCTCATTGGATCTTCCAGAACTCATGAAAGACCTCCCGGCCCGCGACCCAAATACTGGACTTTATCCACTGCTTGCAGAGCCTACCGAATCAGAACTAAGGGCATTTACTCTTGACTTGGTACCTACGAAGGAAGCGTCGTGGGAAGGCAAGCACAAGCCCACTCTGACGATCAAGTAAGTGGCGTCTCTTAGTCGGCGATTGCTTTAATCAATTATGTTTAGGGCCAAATATCAGCCGTATGATGCGCTCCGACAACGTTTCTGGCGTCAGTACCTCGAGCAATACGACGCCGATAACACCGGTCTCATATCTCACATCGAGCTTACATCAATGCTCGACTCGCTCGGCTCCACCCTTTCCGCTCAAACTCTCGACGGGTTCTTCGCTCGATTCAACAGGAATCCCGAGAGCGAAGAATTAACTTTCAACGAGGCGGTTCAGTGCCTCGAAGAAGAACTCGCCAAGCCTACTGCGGACAGGCGCAAAGTTGTGGCCGAAGAGCCCAGCACAGGTACCGCCACACCGTTGGCGCTCGATCCTTCCATGGTATCTCCCGGTATTGGCACACTCAACTTTGTAGGACAGGATGCACGCCCTCCACCTGGCCGGAGCAACTCTGAGATCGAACAAGTTCCGCACGAGTCGAATCAGAATGTCATTGATCCTAACAATCCTGGCCAATACGCAAATATCAACGTCAGTTCCTCAGACGAGGAAGACTCGGGCTCGGCCAGCTCATCGAGTGGGTTCGAACGTGTGGTTAATATCAAGACATGCCCGCTATGCCACCGGCCGCGCCTCAAGGGCAAGTCCGAGGCTGATATCGTCACGCACTTGGCTGTATGCGCGAGTGGCGACTGGGCTCGGGTGGACCGCATCGTCGTGGGCAACTTTGTGACTGCGAGCCAGGCCCAGAGGAAATGGTATACGAAGATGTTGACCAAGATTACGGCGGGCGATTACCAGCTTGGTGCAGTACGTGACATGGCTTATGTTTTCGTATTATTGTTACTAACAAAATTTATAGAATTCAGCAAACATCATTGTGCAGAACCGCATTACTGGGCAACTTGAAGAAGAGAAAATGCAGGGATACGTCCGCATTGGTATTAGACTGCTCTACAAGGTGCGTTTATAATCGAAGCCAGTTATTTGCATACCTATTTAGGTGCTTTCGCAGGGAGCTAGCAGCCGTATGGAGGGTGGCCGAGGTACGTTTTGGAGGGCTGGTTCTATTTTAGCTACTTCTAACATACCTTCCATGTAGCTCGCAAGTTACTCAAATCCATGTCGATTAAGCAGGGCCAAAAATACGACTCTCCAGAATCTGCGCGTGAAATCCCAGCTTTCATTGAATTCCACAATTTGAATGTTGAAGAGATCAAGGACCCGTTGGACTCGTTTAGTATGTAGGATTTTTATGTCGTCATTTATTGTGCTTACCAAGTGCTTCATTTCAGAATCGTTCAATGAATTCTTCTACAGGTACGTATCACATTTATACCTGCCTTGATGCCCTTGAACTAAATTTATCTAATAGGAAGCTCAAAGAAACTGCTCGTCCAGTTGATGAGCCAGGAAATCCGTCGCGTGCGGTTTCTTGTGCTGACTGCCGTATGATGGCATTTGAGACCGTCAGCGAGGCTACTCGATTGTGGATCAAGGGCCGCGAATTCTCTGTGAAACGATTGCTTGGGGAAACTTATGCGCATGAGGCCCCGAAGTATGACGGTGGCGCACTTGGCATCTTTAGGCTCGCTCCCCAGGTTAGTATAAATGAGTGAAAATTCGACGTCAAACTTATTCCCGATTGGATCACAGGATTATCACAGATTCCACAGTCCGGTAGACGGTGTGGTAGGGCCAATGACCTACATCGCAGGCGAATATTACACCGTTAACGTAAGTTGTTTCGCTCAAACTGAGCTTTATTCCATCTAAATTCATCTGCTCGTAGCCCCAAGCCATTCGTACTCAGCTTGATGTCTACGGGGACAATGCGCGTAAAATCGTCCCAATCGACTCACCGGTGTTTGGACGTGTAATGTGTGTCTGTATTGGTGCAATGATGGTAGGGTCGATTGTCACCACTGTCAAGGAGGGAGAGTCAATTGCACGCGGCCAAGAGTTTGGGTAGGTTCAATTATGCCTACATCATACGTTGTTTGCTTGACCAGTAATTGGGTAGCTACTTCGCATTCGGTGGAAGTACTATTGTCATACTCTTTGAAAAGGGTAAACTGAAGTGGGACGATGATTTACTTAGCAACAGTAGTTCGACTCTCGAAACTCTTGTACGCGTGGGAATGGGTGTTGGTATAAGACCTGCATAGGGAACAACAAAAGCGGACATTTATAATGAATATATCGTATATGATATGAATGTATAATAAACCATCTAGTGGAGTGGTATACTACCAATTCGAAACCAGTTTGATGTGCCTGAGCTTTATTTAAGATATCCTACTGAGGACGTACTAGTAGGTCGCCGATATCCGTAATATGTGCCAGAGATGGTAACTGAGAAGCATATTCTCACAACCTAACTCCCGCGTCATCTAATTATGGGTGAAAGATACTAATCCTGCGTTTGTAGGCTCACCTACATCGGCTCTATAACTTGGTGACTGATTCGGACGTCCTCAGAACTACTTCCCAAAATGACTTAAAGTTGGTCATTTACGAGACCTCACTAACAAGTATAGTTGAACAAGTGGCCAACCATACATCATACAATTGCCCATGACTTCAAACAATCGAACACAGTTGTTGCAATTGCGAAAAGACAAAGGGATAATGGGGTTTCCAAGAGATCACTGGCGCTATATTTAAGTTAGCCTATCGACCTACCCGCACTCTCTGATCATTTCCCCTTGGGAGCTCGGCACATAAATTTAACCAAATGGACGGTGCGAATACCTGAGGTTATTGGTACACACTAGTCTCCCAGAGTCAGGCTGTTACTGGGCGGACCAAGGGGAGCACTCAAGGTACGGTAACAGTAGGTATACACGTATACGACACCCTTTAGTTGCCAACCCATCAGTAATATTTACAGCTAAAGGGTTAAGTATCGGAGCCTGGTATTATTTATGATAACTAGTGCTTCGTGGTATATGTCGCAAGAGAAATGAAGGGATCAAATAGTCTGGGCGGATAATACCGTGATTCAAAGTTGTGCCTCAGCGTCCTCGCGGATCTTCACAATATCGGCGCGCGAGAGTCCTGCTTTATCGCACATGGCTCGGAAGTGGGATTCTGTTATTTTACATATAGTCAGCTGAAGAACCTTTTGGTGGTTAATAGTAATTGCATACCTGGGTTATCAAAGAGATTTAGCGGAGTATCATACTCTTTCAGACGTCCTTCATCCATAACCAGGACCCTGTCATAAAATACGATAGTATTAACTATATTCTCGGTTAGCTATCATATGCAGATCCAGGTGCTGAAACGTACGGCGATGTGCAATGCAGAGTAGTGTCTTTCCGTGAAAGTGGCGTTGAATCATTTGTTGAACCGTGCGGTCGGTATCTACATCTACACTAGATGTTGCCTCATCCAGAATCAGTATTTTACAATGATCCTTGGTCAAAGACCGACACTTTGAGACCTCTTTAGTAGGGGTTGGTTTGTCATTGCATAAAAGCAACCCACCAGTGCCAATAACTGTCGCTCTCCAGCACTGAATAAATCATCCCGAACTTGATTGTCTAGATGAAATTTCGAGTTTCTAGGTGGTGCCTTCGAGCCGGGCTCTAGTAACTTGACTCTTCGCAGAGCGGAGTACAATTGCTGGTCGGTCCTGGTTTTGAAAGGGTCGATATTTTCCCGAAGAGTGCCTTTAAATATACCATTAGCTACAGGGTAAACTGATAGATTGCTTATGATTCGGAGGAAATACGGACCTTCGAACAGCACAGTATCTTGAGGAATGACACTGAATCGATGCCTCAATGTTTCGATCCCAATCTCTTCAATGTTCACGCCATCTATCTCAATGGTTCCGCCAGACAATGGAGTAACACGAAACAATGCAGTGAGTAATGACGATTTTCCTAATTACGTAGAATAAGACTAGTCGCCACAGTGTGCTGAAGAATAGGCTTTACCTGCTCCCGTTCTCCCTACAATGCCAACTCTTTCTCCAGGTTTGATATTAAATGTTAGGCCGTTCAGCACCAAGGGCAAGCCCTCCCTATAACGAAGGGCCACATTCCGAAAGCTGATCCCCCCTTGTTGTGGCCATTCACGCGGGGGGTCGTTGGGCAGTTGTGTCGCGGGCTCTTGCTCAAGGTTGCGATAATGAACAATACGTTCGACCCTAACATAAATCAATTAACATAATTCCAGAGGATATGAAGGCTCAACACACATGTTCATGTCTTGTTCTACTTGTGCGAGTTGAGTAACCATCTGAGAAAATGTTTGTGTCTGAAGATTTTGATTCAGCATACGAACCGCAAATATTATGAGTGCAAGCTTACAATAGTCAAGGCGTAGGTCATTACAATTCCAAGCTTGGATGGGTCTGCGCTCGTCCTGAATCCAACGCCAATTAGACCGATGCCTAAAACAAGTAGGTTTCCCAAGAAATCCAGCCTGACACCCAGATAACGCTGGAGAAAGGCTGATTAGCAGTTAATTATAAACTAATAGACAGGGCGTACTTGGCATGTTATTGTCATGAAATATGCTTTGTTCCCCATGTCAATCTTTCTCTCCGATGTTCCAACAAACCGAGGTTGTTCTCGATAAGCGCGGATGGTACTTATACCAGTCAACGCTTCTGAGAAAGCCGCATACAAGCGGGAACGTAGGATTGAATCTAGCCGCTTGACTTCTATGCTCGTTCTTCGGTAGTATATGGAGAAGTACCTGTACAACATCTATGCATAAGCACTAATTCAAGGTATTTCATGAAAGATACTCACCAGTAGAGGAAGAATAGAGGAGGAAACACTAAACTACGGTTAAAACCGGTCAACTGAAGATTATTCACGAATTATACATACTTATTCCAAGCCATACGTATGTATAGAAAACAAGCACTACGGTGCCTAATATGCTAAACGTATCGGATAGTAACTATGGTGCAATAAATTAGTAGACCATATAGCGTGACCGGGGCGAAAGCATACATGAAACCATGCCTGAGGCAGGTTGGCATCAAGGGTATCAATATCATTGCTTAGTCTTGTGATAATAGCGCCTATAGGTGTGGTGTCAAAAAACTTGATCGGAGAGCCTAATACGCCGCTCAAAGCACCAGAGAATAGGTTCAGCGATGCAATGAACCCCGCCCATGCGAAAGCGAATGAACTAAAGCCTACATCAGCTGATGAAGAATATGTGATGCTCATTGCTTACCCCATGAATGAGAAGACTGCTGTGGCAAATCCTAGGCCTGCATAGATGCCTACGTATGCACCTTGAGACAAGTTCCAATGGTTTGAAGTCCAGAAACCAAGGAAAAGCATACTCAAAACCTGAGCGAGGAGGTCAGTATATAATCGCTAGCCGTGAAAATTAAATCACTGACGCTGGTAGCTTGTGCCAGGCTCAGTAAGAGTACCAAGAAGGGCATCCAGTGCAGCCCTCCAGCTGCGCGAATGTAACTAGCATAGGCACTCCAACTGACCGCACCAGTAACTCTTTCGTCGTCTTGCATTAACTTGACCGGAAAAGAATCTGCCTCCCTTGTTTTTCGCCCTTGGGCGTCATGGTTGCATTTGTGTCTTCATTTTCCTTCGGGTTTTCGGTTTGTTCAGCCACACCATATTCAGCAACAAGTCTGCTGAATTGCCCTCCGGCGATAACCAAGTCCGAGTATTTACCCCTCTCAACAATGCAGCCGTTGTCCATGAAAATGACTTCGTCAACGTATGGAAGCACGTGGAGTTGATGGGTGACCAAAATACGAGTCTTATCAGCAAGCGGACCAGAAAGGAGACAATTTTCAAGAATGTGTTTAGAGACATGGCTAGGCGCAAGGGTGAGTTATCGAGAGGTCACGGATAGTTGAGGAACTCACCTATCGACTGCACTCAAAGGATCGTCCAAAAGGGCAATATCTGGGCCGAAGTAGGCAACCCTTGCAAGATTGATTCGAGCTTTTTGGCCACCTGAAATGAAGGCACTTATTAATACCCATACACCTAAGGGTATCGGGAATTTACCTGATAAATTCACACCTCGCTCTCCGATTTCGGTTTGCTCTCTATCGTGGAGCATTTCGATATCCGGCATGAGCGCGCAAGCATCCACCACCTGATTGAACTGGTTCGGGATATCTGGCCTCCCAAAAGTAACGTTCTGACGCAGAGTCATGTTCTGAATCCATGCTTGCTGCGGTGCGTACGCGGTCGTCCCACCTAAAACCACATTGCCAACCACACGACGCATTTCTCCAGTGATCGCTTGGAGCAAGGACGACTTTCCGCCTGTAATTCAGGCATTAGTACTCACAGTTTCGGGTAGATAGGCATGTACGTACTACCGATCCTTCCCACAATGCCGACGAAGGCTCCGCGTGGAACTTGGAGGTTGACATCCACCAGGCGAAACGGCTCAGACCCATCTTCTTCCTCGTCTGAAGAATCGTTGGGATCTATTCCCCTCTTCTTTTTTGCCAGTCGCTCCTTCTCCCGTTTCTTCTTTTCCTGTTCCAGTCTTTTCTTTTCCTTGTCGCCCGCCTTCTTCTTCGCCAGCTGCTCTTTGGTCGGCTTGGAAGTCTCGGTAGCCGCGCTTTTCAATGTTGCATCTTTATCCTTGTCTTCTTCTTGAGTAGACCCTTGAGGCGTGCCCCCCCGTTCCCAGGTGAATGTACCGCGGATGTCAACAGCGTAGTCGTTTTCGAGCCGTACCTCAAACTGATCTTCCATCTCCTCGCTGGTTAGGAATTTAGCGATACGTCCCAGAGCAACGTAAGCATCACCACAGGTACCAGCAACCTGTTATCGTGGTGAGCTATCAAGATAAATATGTAATAGATGTCCATCTCACAAAAGGCACCAATATGAGCGGAGTACGGATCTAAGTTGACGATTAAACACTCAGATACACACAATCTTCTATATCAAGTACTCACAATATTGAAAAGTTGCAGACTGGAGAAGACGATTGCCGCATTGAGATCATGGCCTTTTAGGGAACGTAAGCACGACGTGTATGCATAGAAATCAAGCATTGGGTTATTCAACGAACCAGTCAGCGCATATGTAATGAACCTAATTCCGCTTGTAAGTAACCCGTCTGTTATTCGTTTAATCAATACTGACGATAAAGTTGCGGCCAAAATTGGCATAAACGTGATTGTCGAAACGAGTGTAGCGTGATAAAAAGACTAGGTAGAAGCCTATGCCTTGAGCAAGCACACATCAAAAACATGAAGCTACTTACCGCCTTCCGAATGCGAACCAACTCCTGTCTGCGGATTCCTAATACTTTTTCGGCGTAGTGCTTCTGCCAGCCCTACAGTTCGAAGAATTGAGTTATGAATAAAGCAACAGAGCAATGGCTTACAAAAAGCACCAAGAGCCGAATGCCTTGGAGAATTTCTTGAAGGAGTCGGACTCGCTTGTCGGTAAGCTGAACAGTTGCATACCGGGCTTGAACCATTCTTTGAATGAGAACTGCTTGCTGCTTCCACCCTCAGAATAAATATATTAATAGGGTAGGAAGAGCACACACCACCGGGAATCCAACGATGAGCACGCCGAGACCGACTAGAGCAGAGTATCCCAGATTATGAATGCTGAGCGAGCATTAATTAATTTCGAACGAAACGCCATATATGTGATATTCTCACAGTAATGCAATACTACGTATTTGCTATGTCAGCACAGCTTAGCGACAGAGAGTGAGTCAACCAACCCAATGATAAGTTCGATCGGACCCGTCCAAATAATATGGAAGAAAGCAGCAGCCGTGTCAAGTCTGGAACAATCGGTGCTGATCATAGTTGTAATCTGCCCGGTTGAATGTTTCGCGCTGAAACATGTCACTCAGATGGATGCAGTCTTCCAAATGACTTAAACTCACCGGGATCGACCAGAAAGTCGTAAACCTTTACGAAAGATAGCAGAGATCACGCTGGTACGAACCAAGAATCCTGTTGTCATAGCCCTGAAGAAATACTGGTTCGTGCATAGCGAACTGACTATAGCCAAATGTGAGCCGTGACACTAACTCTGAATGACAATGCGCTGACCTTCTTGCATGGCTGCGACAGCAATGGCCAGGCCAAAGCCATAGCTGGCAGACCCAGGCTGAGGCGCACCAGGAGTACCACGGGAATGGTAATAAGCTTCGCTGAGGTATGTCAAGAGTAGACGAGTGACAACGGCTTCCCAGAAATTGACATGAGCCAAATGAAAACTAAGATGAGGACATGTAGCTTACGAGTGGTGGCATTCAATACATCTGCAACGCCCTTGAATAATCCTGCCGTCCAAAATCGCCAAAAGAATGCTACACAACGGTAATAGGTCATGATGCTGACGAAGAGTTGGTCTTCCAAATAACATACCTCGATTGAGTGCCCTCAATAGACTTTGGTCCCACTTATTTATGTGATTGAAAAGTGGGATCCACGGGGCCTCGATTTGCGGACGTTTCTCGCCCATCGTCGCTGCTTCGCAACTCGATGCTTCTGCTTTTTCGAGATCCTCCCGTTCAGCTTCCGGTACAATGTTGTTAGCAAATGGGCGCATATAAGAGGGCCGCTTCCTGGGAGGGCACCGTTCATAGAATAGCCGTTCGATACGATCTCCACAAACTGATGCCTGTTTTTGCGTGTTGAGGTCCCAAAGGTCTGAAATTCGAGGTTGAAGCAACTTATATCAGCAGGAGGAAATGGCGAATACAACATACCTTCAGACTGGAGAGGACGTGACCACCCTACACGAAGCAAAGGAGTGAGCCACCAGAAAGTGAATTGAGAGAAGACGTTTGCATCGACATCGGGCACTGTCTTTCCCTCTGCGAAATTGGGCGATGCAGGATCCGGATGCCAGAGTTTCTGGAATAGATTTTTCGCCATTAGAAGGAGGCGAAGGTGAGTACAGGTGGACGAACCAGCATGGTGCTACTTATATTGAGGGACAATTGACATTATACATGAGATATAGTTCTAACATAAGATCCAGTGATTGAATTCGTATCACAGTTAGGGGCGCATCGCGAGCGTCGGGCGATATCAGCCAATAGGAACAGATGTCGGGAGATACTAGCCAATAGGAACGGGCCTGGGAATAGGCAGCCAATGGGATCAATCTAGATTTCAAAAACATCGCGCCTATCACTGTGCTCCATGGCCACAGCAATTAGAGCAAAGGGCCCATTAACCTTAAAAATGGGATATGGGGGCTTCTGTCTTGTGGCTCCTCCACACAGACACACATATAGCCTAATATGTTGTAAGTTAGCTTCACGTGTATATTTGCACTCCCCGATGCAATAAAGCAGCCCTATGCATATGTATGGCATCTCATTGTAAGCTTAAAATGCTCTGTTAAGCTATAGATCAGAGATGATGGCAGTCAATATACGCGAGGCCGAAATAGCTGATGGCGACTAACCTTTTAGTCGAGTCACCATTATCTTCTCGGACTGCCTTTATTGACCTATCGTTCATGATTAATTCCTTGCCAGTGGGCGTATCTTCATCATTCCGCACCGAATTTTAACTATATTTTTGCAATGCTGTTGCCAGAATTGAGCTTTCTTACTATGCCCGCCAAGCACCACAGACCCTTAGTTAACTGATGTTTATCCCATATTAGGATATTGATGTGACACTTACTAGTTCTAGTTAAGTGAAACGTGTGATGACTAAACTTGCTAGATTCATCACGAGCCTCTGTGAGCACGGGTGCTGCCAAGCGCTCACGAACTCTAATTATATGACGGTTTTTGCAGAATGACTTCCCGTGGTGTGTAACAGAAATTAGAATGTGACGTCATATTCCTATTCTAAAAAAGAGCTTATAAACTTACCACAGGATCTCAAGTTAGATCTCGGCCATTTGGACGTTCCAGTAGAATGGCTTCTGTTCTTCCTAAATTTATTTGTAACTAGGCATCGGAACACATGCATGTTGACGAATAATTCTAATTATTACAGATATACCTTGCACTGAACGATCACTACGTATTCTGAGTAGTGACCTATGATCTACCAGTCCCCATATTTCAAGCACTTTGCAGCCGTTAACGAGATCTTCAGCATTAACCTAATTAGAATATTTACCAGATGGTAGTTCTCAAGGCTCACCGTTGGGAATATGCCAATCGATAGCCTACAACTAAACACATGCGGTGCACTACGGCCACATGCCTCCAGCCATAAAATTCAACACACCTCAGCTTGAATGGTCTCCCTACACCATCCATATTCCTCGACAGGATGCGTATGCTCTCGACATTTCTTGTGGGTCTAACATTTGTTCTACTGGTTCTTTGTGCGACGGCTCCGGAAAGACAGGCGCTTCTTCAGAAGTGCAACTCTGGTAGTCCAGTATCTTGCACCTTCATATCACCCGTATGTGGTTTCCGATAGGCTTCATGGTGCTTTACCTCCTGACACCTATAATCCATTCAAGAAAGCTGTTGGTACACACTCTCAACGTTCAATAATAGGAAACCCATTTTTCAACTGCCTCAGCACCCAACACGTCAAACACACAATATCCGGCTTCGCGACCGTCACTGACAGTTGGGGGGTATCGGTAGAACTCCGCACTACATGGGCATGAGAGCTTGGGATTCCAACTTCGGAGTTAGCGGTGACAACGATAGGCCACAGTCGGGAAGTTACCATGTCACAGAGTATTGAATTTGAGATTCCACCCATTATGCAGGTGAGCTGATTCGTTTTATGCTCTGTCGAATTCACTTTCGACCTTTACAAATATTAACTACATAGACTGCACTCATTGGGGTAGCTAAATTTCAAGGACTATGGGGAAGAATGCTCCTGCAACATCCTAACAACACAGTGCGAGTAAGCTCTCAGTACTACTGCGAAGCATTGATGCGTAGGTGACTTACTCTCTGCATTCTTGGCATCAACGTCACCGATATATATTACTTTCAGTACAACAGGGAACCCGTGGTTTTCCAGAGATGTGACTTAAGCTGCGACGAGGACTGGCCACTTTGGAATACGACTGACCAACAGGCGATTTCTGGTGGATTAGCTATGTATATGCACCACTCACCTAGAGTTCTCTGGATCGTTGTCGCGTGCACATTATCGCTCATATGGGTCTAAGCTAGGATACGTTGAAAACCATCGCCATTGATTGCTCGAACAGCGATCAATCAATAGACGCTGCACGAGTTTTCGCAGCCTCATGGCTACTGTGCACCGCGTTTTATGCACACTTTTTTCTTGGCGTCACATAGGGAGTGATGGTCATAGATGGCTCACCACACCTACTTTCGCCCTGTCGTTTAGATCCATGCTCCGCCCCACCCACCCAATTTGTTTATTACATGGATTTCCCATACATTGATACAATATAGTATACTTTTGAGTTTACAATTTTCGAAGGAACACATGCACCATATAGATATGTCTTCGCTCTATTTTATATCACATTGTATGGATTGTATTATCTCTGATTGGTTTAGCTTTTGGATATTTATGACAGTGTATAGCCAGTACTAGTATCCGTATGTATACTAACCGGCTGGGTCTGGATAATCTTTGGATCCTTGGTCGATCGAAAACGTGCTAAACTTAATAGCGAAGGTGCATATTTAGGTAACATAGCGGATGGGGAATTCGAGTATTGTTTTTGCACACCAAAATGATAGAATCAGTATATCAGCTGAGGCTCCTGATTGAGGGTCAGACGTCGATCAGCCAAACATAATTCTGTTTATGTTAGGCGCCGAGCCACAAATTTTAATTGTTGCACTCTTCCAAATCCTCCCCTCCCTTGGCGACCTTACCAGATCATGTACAAACGAATCAACAAACGTATCAGGAAAAAAGAAAAAGAGGAGGAGCTTGGCCTAGACGATGAAACCAAAGAAATATTAGGAATGCAAGAAACCGATTCGGACGAGTCCGACTCAAGTGATGAGGAACAGTCTGACGAAGACTCGGTGGAATCTGATACTGACGAGGAGAGGTTGGAAGTTGGACGGACCCACAGAGAGCCTGAAATGTTTTCTGATAACAGAGAGTCTGATACTGAAGGTTCGAGCGGGGCCGAAACGGAAGACTTAGAGGTTGAAGACGAAGAAATGGCTGATGACAAACCTCCTATGACAGTATCCGACGCTCTTAGAGATCCCCTTTATTCGATACAGAAAGGCTCTGACGTGCAGGGATGTATACTGTGCCCGGGAAAAGAACTCAAACATACTAAAATGGCGTTAGTTCATGTAGAGTCCTCAGTGAGTTGTTCCACGCATATGCATTATCTTAATTGACATAGTAGGGCAGTCGCACCTACGAAGGATGAAGCGATTTGCAACCTTGTCCGCACGTATAGGAGATGAAGAAGACGACCCGAGGCTATTAGTTGCCGCATTGGATCAATCCGCGCGAATTGCCCCGAAAGAAACGACGATTAAAGTAGGGCCTCTGTTATTTCTCCTCAATGGTTTTAGTGACCTCTTTTAGGCCTCAAACGATCCAAAAATATCTAAGAAAGAGCGTCGAATGGCCAAAAGAGAGCGCCGAAAGGAGCGCAGAGTTGTCAAACAGGCAGACGAGCAAGTCCAAGGAAAGACAACCCCCAAGGCTCAACCGAAGACCGACCGCGTGTTGGAAAAGAAAATAGTAAACCGACATTCCGAGGCGATAGCCAAACACAAGGTATGTTCACATGCGAAGCACGATGTCATCCACCAATTAATCACGCGCTATCAGGCCAAATCCAAACATTCCAAATTACACAAATCGTCGAGAGCCAAAAATTCTGTCGTCTGACCTTGGTCGTTATCTGCCATTCTGATTAGTACATTCTGCTTTACTCACATTAATTTATATTACTTCATGATCTACGACGACGAATCGTCTATCGAACGCTTGGAAAGTCAATGTTCGTAGGAAAGTTTCCGATCAAGTCATGGGGTCTGGGAACAAATTCGATCGCGATTGCTCATGATCTTTGATATTTCGTGGTAACTTCTCCTCATTTTCCCGAAGTAGTAACTTTCATACGTTCGGGTATGGGCTAGCCGGCTTGGTACACATGGCGCTCACGTGCAACCGACACGATGCCTCATCTAATTCAGTTCCAGAACCATTTTCGTTGCACAAACCCGACGGTTCTGATGACACTTCCCCTTAGCAGCTGACCGGCCGGACCCCTGTCCACATGAACGTGACCGTCCCGGACGCCTTCTCGAATCTTTAGACGGTTGAAGTCGCGATTACCGGCTAGACTTTCGTAAGAATCGTTGGACATATTTTTCAGCCCTTGAAGTTTGCATCAGCCTGTCGCTTCTGGTATATATACACACACACTCTCATTTCTATTCTTTACCTCTCAGCCAGTTCTTGAGTGGGTGTTTGATCACTTGAATTAGTTTGGCATGCGCGTCTTTGCTACAGCGCTCACCCTTGCCACTGCGGCACTCGCCCTTATTCCGGGTCGCTCCAGCTTCGAGCGTCGGCAGTCGGCCATCGACAGCTACATCACGACACAAACCCCTATCTCGAAGGCAGGTCTTTTGGTAAGCTATATTTCTCCCAACAACTCCGGGTTCACTCTAACGGACCTGGCTGCCCTACAGGCTAATGTTGGTGCTGATGGCTCCAAAGACCAAGGCGCGAAGTCGGGTGTAGTTATTGCGTCGCCTTCCAAGACGTGAGTTTTTTGAACCCTATAGTCCGACTTAAACTAATCTACCTTCCCTAGTGACCCGGACGTGAGTCGTTGCAGTAATTAATACCCTAGCGTCCGACTAACCATCATGTATAGTACGTCTATGCTTGGACCCGCGACTCTGCATTGGTCTTCAAGCTCCTGGTCGACCAGTACACTCAGGGTCGTGACACGACCTTGAACACCCAGATCCGCAACTGGATTGCCTCGCAAGGGCGTATCCAGCAGGTCAGTTAGCTTGCACCAACACGACTACCAAACTCTCATTCTTCTCCAGGTATCCAATCCTTCCGGATCCGTCAGCTCTGGTGGACTTGGGGAGCCCAAGTTTAACATCGATGAGTCCGCTTTCACTGGCGCATGGGGTCGTCCTCAGCGCGATGGTCCAGCAGTAAGTAGCCTTGAAAACTGGTCGTATATGATTCTAATCAACCGCAGCTTCGTGCTACAACCATGATCACTTATGCCAACTTTGTTGGTGCCTCTGACACCTACGTTACTGGTACCATCTGGCCAATGGTTAAACTCGATCTCGACTATGTTGCAAAATACTGGAATTCGACTGGCTTTGACCTCTGGGAAGAAGTTTCTGGCTCTTCTTTCTTCACTACTGCCGTCCAGCACCGTGCTCTTCGTGAGGGCGCCAAGTTTGCTACTGCTCTCGGCGACTCAGGTCGCGCTTCGACGTATACCGCCCAAGCCGCCAACGCTCTCTGCTTCCTCCAGAGCTACTGGAATCCCAACGCCAAGTTTGCGTCATCGAACGTCAACGGTGGATCCGTCATTCGCTCCGGACTCGATGCCAACTCGATCCTGGCAAGCATTCACACTTTCGACCCTAACACAGGATGCGATGCTGCTACTTTCCAGCCATGCTCTGACAAGGCCCTTGCCAACCACAAGGCTGTCGTAGACTCTTTCCGTGCAACTTATTCTCTTAACAGTGGGAAGGCTGCCAACGCCGCTGTTGCTGTCGGCCGCTACAAAGAAGATTCTTACTATGGTGGTAACGTAAGTGATGTACCGAAAAAAATCCACAATCTACTAATAATCTGTGGAATAGCCTTGGTACTTATGCACCACCGCCGCTGCTGAACAACTCTACAACGCTCTCTACACTTGGAACAAGCAAGGCTCGATCGTTATCACTACAACCTCGTTGGATTTCTTCAAGCAGCTCTATTCTAGTGCAGCCGTTGGTACCTTTGCCTCGAGCACCAGCCAGTACACTGCTATTACTGCTGCTGTCAAGACTTACGCCGACGGTTTCCTCACGATCGTACAACAATACCAGGGTTTCGGAGGTGCTCTCGCAGAGCAGTTCTCTCGCAGCAATGGCTCTCCTCTTTCGGCTGCTGACGTAAGTAATGTGAACTCTGATAGTGGGAACGACACTTACCCAAGTACAGCTCACCTGGAGTTATGCTGCCAGCTTGACCGCATTTGACGCCCGTGCTTCCAAGGTCCCTGCTTCTTGGGGCGCTTCTGGGCTTACTGTTCCTTCTACCTGCTCTACTGGCGGTGGAGGAGGCGGAGGCGGAGGAACCGTTGCCGTTTCCTTCACTGTCACTGCTACTACTGTCTTCGGAGGTGTGTACATCCCCAGTAACAACATTCCGAGGGATTTGGCTAACATATAATATCAGAGAATATTTATATCACCGGTAACCAGGGAGCTCTCGCCAACTGGGACCCCAATAGCGCACTTCTCCTATCCTCTGCGAGCTATCCTCAGTGGAAGAGTAAGTTGATATCGACTCTCAAAAGAGTGAACGTCTAACCCAAACTCTCTTCAGTTACCGTCAACCTTCCCGCGAATACGAACATCCAGTACAAGTACATTCGCAAGTACAACGGTGCGGTTACTTGGGAATCCGACCCTAACCGCTCGTTCACTACCCCCGCCTCTGGCACCTACAACTTGAACGACTCGTGGCGGTAAATGAAACCTGTGCCGCCCGAAGGCTGGTCTCTAATATAGTCAGCGCGCGCATTGTATCCCCTCTCTCGATATAGATCAATTCTATCTTAGTTTTATTTGAAGATCTCTAGTGAAATGAATTGGTGCAAAGAAACACTACAGTTGAACAAATAATTTTGGTAATATTTATCGTAAGCCAGCGATGACCTTGTCGGTCATAGCGATGAGCTAAAATATATCAGCTGAAGACCCGACCAAGCCAAGATTAACGAAACATACCTGGTGGATATCAGGGCGTTCACTCGGATCTACCTTCAAGCACGCATCAATCAAGCCAATTAGACCGGCACTCCATCTTCCCACAGCCTCTGGTGGGTGCTTGTACTTTCCGCCCATAACGGCCATAGCCATACTACCTCCCTGTTCCATCGTTTGCGTGGTTTCAAAGGGCGAATGGCCATACGCGAGGGCAAATAGCGTACATCCAAGGGACCAAATGTCGACGGCTTCGGTAAGAGTTGTCCCAGTCTTGACATCAAAAAGCTCGGGAGCACGATAAGGCATCGTAGATTGCTCTGCGGCAAGATCCTGGAGGAAATCAAAGAAATAAATTGTCGTCGAGACTAAGATATTGGTATAACTTACCTGCTGAACCAGGGCCTGGGAGCGATCTTCTATCTTTATACGCGCACGGATGGTACTTCCAACTATTAGATATCAGATAATGAAGTGATAACAACGATGATGTTCGCTTACAGTCCATTAGAATAGGGGTCACACCGTCGTCCGCATACATAACATTCCTAATTCAATTATATCAGAAACAAACTCATTTTATAAACGACACATCACTTACGCCGGTTTGATATCACGATGAGCATACGGAACAATAACGCCTTCGCCTTCTGGAACCCCCTGCTCTCCGGCCCGGGCTTCAATCTCCCCCAGTTCCGCATCACCATCAAACACCAATCGACTATCATCTCCAACAGGGTCGCGGCTGCGTGGGGGAGCTGATCGGAGCGGCTGGGACGAATAGGAATATCCACCACCGTGTTCATCATCCGAGTCATCGCCGTGGTCGGCCTGAGGCAGAAGTGCAGCGTGGTGATCGTCTGCTTCATCGCCATGACCGGGGGCTGGGCTGGGTCGTCTAGGAGGAGCCCCGGATGATTGGTCACCGATGCGTGCGGGGGCGCGGTACGCGTGCATCGCCCGAACTGCGAGGCAAGTGCCACGGAATAGTTGCGCAAGCTCTAGTTCTCCAAAGTGGGTTCCAGCGAGCGAATGCGATGTGATGGCATCTTGTAGGTTTCCTCGTTGATAGAAGGGCAGAAATAGGTATACAATTTTCCCCTCATCATGATCCTGCACAACTGCGGAATCTAGTATACGAATGATATTTGGGTGCCTGTAGATCATGTCAAGTTAAACAAACCTGTATAGTTATATTTGACATACCTGAAGCGCCTGTACGCCTCTACTTCTCTCATAGCTTCGCGGACTCCGTCCTCGCCCGTAGGGCACCTAATCTTCTTTAACGCAAACAACCGACCACTCGTCGCATCCTCGACAAGGTATACAAAGCTGAAACCCCCCTCCCCTAGCACTCTCTTTACCACAAAAGATCTACCATTGACTTTGATCGTAGCAGATTGTCGACACATACATGATGACAACGCGAATACCGCGTCAGTCACCGTCTCGCGCAGCGAATCTACGACATGCAGTAAACTTCCAGCCATGGTTTGGAGCTAAAATAAATGGAGGGATCAGATACCGTGAGCTTGCAGGGTTGATTTATAAGGTACGGCATACCTTGATGGGGTCGTAAATGGGCAGTGTTGACAATGATAGCTGTGGGCAGATATGGCTGTACCAATTGACCCGAGCTCGATGGAGATAATTTTATCTGTTTTATGCTGTAGCTATACTAGCTCCACGATGGCAGAAATGAGGTCATTTTAGTTGCATATACACTCGTTGAAACCGATGATGTGCGTACGGGGGTGGACAAAAGTAAGTTGCTAAGCGCCAGTGTGATCGGTCAATGACAAACAAATAACACATATATATAATCAAGGCACCAGCAAACTATGTACATGTTATTTACTAGTCGTTTATAGTCATCACAACGCATACCGGGACTCGAGTATAAGGCTGCAAAATATTCCCCCCATTGGCCTATGGTCTGTGAGACCCTAAACATTTGCTCATCGTGGGCCTTGTAGCACATCGGGAGCTCTGCTGCTCATGGTCGAATGGTTATGATTTGCCAAAGATCCCATTAGCTTTACTCATATGTATATAAAGTCCTCCAAAGACGTTCGGCTACGTGCCCACGCGCTCTGGTGACGTTGAATAACGTGGTCGTTGACTCGGATTCCATACAAACATCTAGCCGATTTCCACTTGGTCGAATCAGCATTAATTTGCTTCGATATACGGCACCGACACACATCACTGACTCACCTGGCGGGGTCGACATTATTGTGGCGACACACAGCCTCAAAGGTGGCCAAGGCCCCCGGTCGTGGTATTTGACACACGGGCGCTTTCCCCAAATAATACCTATATAAAACTCTGGTACCTGGTTAATTCACCACCGTATTCCCCAAAACGTGCTTCGACTCAGCAGAGATGGCTGACCACGCCCGGCCACCTTGGTATAACACTCCTCTCTCGTCTCCAGTTGTATTAAACCTCTACACATTATGCGTGGTGATTATTACTGCAACACTTGCTATCTGGGGTCCACATATCTTGTCTGCTGTAATCGAGCGTGCCAAAGAGGCGGTATCTTCCAAGACAGAAGACGAAAACACCGACTCGACAACTAATGAAGAAAAGGATAAGGAAGAAAAGAAGTCTGACGAACCCGCGAAAAAATGGAAACGCAAGAATCAAGTCTGGTAAGTAGCTTTTCTAATTTTCGTTCCACTAATTTGGCGTTATAACTGAGGTTCATTGTCAGGGATTATGGCTGGGAAGATGTTGACCGACCCAAAAACACGGATGAAGATGATGCAAATATGTTGTTTTTCGCAATTAATCGTTCCTGGGGACGTAATAGCGATAGTACGCGAGCTAGTTACTTCCATTTTATTACGATACAATTGACGCGCCCCTTCATTTGTAGCACGCGATGATCACTTGTGGATACAGATCAATAGCCCACCATTGGCCGAACTTCTAAGGTGTGGTAGCAGGGTTCAAGACCATAACCCAAACACTAACACCTAATCGATGTAGATTCGAGTTTAAACATGTCGAGGGTCTTCTAGAAGACAAGCCAGGAATTGACGCTCGCGAATTGTACACGGGTCGTGAGCGCCTTGCTGAACTTGCAGCGCAAGCTCCCCCTGAAGAGGAAAGCAAAGAGGAAACGCCCGAAAAAGATGATAAATCTGAAGAGAAAAAGGATAAAAAAGAAGAGGCTACTCAATCTGCTACCAAAGACACGGAGGGTGAAGATCAAGCAAGCAAGGATACCGATAATGACAAGGTGAAAAAGGAGGACGACCGCCCTCTACGTGACGTTTTCTCGGACGACCAGAGCCCAAACGTACCCGATCTCTCCAAAGCAGAATACGATCAAGCACTTCGCGAGCTCAATGTGCTGTATGAATTCATGCTCACTGAGTTCAAGAAGATAGACACCCGACTCGAAAAGCTCAAGGTTGATGGTATGATCTCTTGGCGTTTGCTCTGGACGTTCTTTAAGCATGGCAACGTATTGAAACTATCCATGCTTCGAGTGGGGAAAAGGTCTGCTTTGTCATGGAAAACTGGGCTTATACTACTGACGATGAGAGCAAAATGTAAGGACCTCGACTCCGCTCGAGATGACAAACTTAAACATATATGCAGGGTCTTTGAGGTTCGCGGAAGATGGCTTGAATGGACCGGATTCCGGTTTGCAGAGCAAAGAATAATTCGTCAGGTCGCGGAGTTTACGGTCAGAATCGTTTGTATGCGCATATGTCAACTGTTGTTGAGCTTGTAAACAGGGCTTGAAAAAGGCGGCACAACTCCCAGTCAGGCATCTCTCGGATGAGATGCTCAAAACTTTGATAAGTATGTCATACCCTTATTTTGTAGAGTATCTCCTTCTCACAAAGACTACGCCAGCTCGTGGCCGGATTTACAACAAAGTCAGTACTGCACCTTTGATCCATTATAAACCAGTATGATTTGATGCTATATAGTATGCCGGTGTTCATCATCTCAACTACAACTCGAATATTATCCAAATGACACCTATGGGACCTAACAAAACTCGGGCTGAGGGGCGTTTGATGGTTGACACTGCTTCCTTCCGCCGTATCAATCCTAATTCCGACCGATGGGAATAGTGAGTTTTGCCGAAACAACTCAGCAAATTGGCTTGCTTATATCCTTAAAGTGATGATCCTCGTTATTTCTCAGCTGAGAAGGCACAAAATGACGGAGCAGCGTCAGCTAGTTGGCGCACTACACTGGAGGATGATGACGAAGATATTGCCCTTCTACCTCCAACATTGCACGGCTGGTCCTTCGTTGCCAAGAAATGGGGAGAGATCTTGGTTGAGCATCTAAGCCCTGTTCCCTTCCAACCCCATATCTTCAATCACCTGGTGCTACGTGACGATTACAAGAATCTAATTCGCAGTCTTGTCGATGCTCATGCGGGAAAGGGGGACGCAGCACTTCTCACAGACGTCGTTACTGGAAAAGGTGGAGGGCTCGTTATCGTCTGCACGGAAAACCGGGTACTGGAAAGACTCTGACTGCCGAGGCGGTATCCGAGCACTTGGAGGTGCCTATATTCCTCAAATACGAACTATGGGTAATCTGACAATTTCTCTTAGCGGCCATTATATAGTGTCTCCTCAGGCGAACTTGGAGTTGCTGCCTCTGAACTAGAAACGAAGCTACGCGATACCCTTGATGTAAGATGTGCGGTTCATACCTTCCTATCGAAGCTCATTCTGGTTTTAACAGGTCGCGACTCTATGGAAAGCGGTATTACTGATTGACGAGGTTCGGATCATATTCTTCTGCATTTCATACATTTTTCTGATTGTGGCCGTTATCAGGCCGACGTGTTCTGGAAGCACGATCCAATCACGAGCTCCAGCGTAATGCCCTCGTCAGCGTTTTCCTGCGTGTTCTGGAGTACCATTCTGGAGGTGCGTCTTCAATAGCGTTGGCCCTATCTACTGGCTGAAACGACGTTTTCATCAAGTGCTGATCCTGACCACCAACCGTATCCGGTCTTTCGATGATGCGTTCCTATCGTAAGTTCAATTGAGTACTGATAGGAATTGTAGCTGATAGCGCTTCGGTAGGCGGTTCTCTGTCGCGCTTCGATATCCCGATCTTGATAGGGAATCACGCAAGGTCCTTTGGTCCAAGGTGGGTACTCCATCATTGATTTCAATGAAATGGGGTTGTAATGACAGCTCGCAGTTCTTACTTCTGGCGGGTGCCTCGGTTGAGGGCAACAAGTCGACTTCTTCACTCAAGGCTATCGCCCCGAGCGTCACGGAAGGCATGGATACTGAAGGAATTAGTACCCCGCGCCACTTCTCTCTAACGGATATCAACAAACTATCTCTAAAGAACTTAAATGGTCGTGTGATTAAGCAGTCCGTGCGTACCGCACAAGCATTAGCCGTATCGGCCGGCGAACAACTTAGCATGTCTCATGTGAGTCCGATCAACGGTACCTTATTCATCGCATGTACTGATGACGTGCATCAGGTTGAGACTGTACTAAGGGTCTCCGATCAATTCGCGGAAGATTGGAAAGAACTGGAGTTTGGCGATACTCCAGGCAACGAGTCGGGCCAGAAGAACATGTACGCTTAATTACTCACATTTGCTATACTGTATTTCAGGGTAGTAGCCGTCGAATGTGGGGCATTTTGAACCCCCCGGCCTTCTAACTTTAACATTTCTAAATCCGAGCATGTACCAGTACAATATCCGACTAGTCTATATATCGTATATTTGAACCAAGAGGCTGTTCCACTATTTAATTGACAAAACCTTGCACGTTCTCAAGTCCAGCGATCACCTTTTTGCTTGGTTCAATCAGTAGTCTGTATGAACTTGAAATACGAGCGAGGGTGGATTCGAGTTCTTCAAATGGTCCATATTCAGATTGACACTCGAGTACGTTCGGAGGCAATGTACCATTGACGAAATAAGCCAAGTTTGCCGGTATCATACATAGTGAAGGGAACCTAATGCCATGCTGCAGCGTGTGGGACATAAATCCGGTCTTTGCGATATGGAGAAAAGGGAACGTACCCCAGGAGAATTTACATTAATCAAATGTGAAGAATTTCCCAATAGTTTATGAACGAGTTGGGCGCTTGACAAAGGTGTGATAATGTAACTCAAAGTCCATAATTACTTTTTCCGAATTGTGTCGAGCGTGGTAGGTAGACTTCTTGGTGAGGTTTCCCGTTTACGCGAACGCTTACTCGAGGGTCTAGGTTGATCCGTATGTGCTTCGTTCCAGACACAACGACCACTGGGTTGGCCAGTGTTTTGTTAAATGGACTAGTGAACTTGTCAACGCTATCAACGGGCCAAAATTGGCAGCCTCTATCAATATCTGTGGTCCCGGGGCTTCCCCTAAAGTAACGGGATATTCCCTCAATACGATTCAGAATGTTTCGTGCCAGAGATTGAGGCGTGGGAAACGATGTTGTCCCGTTAAACCGCGGGGAATCGGCGCAGGTAATTGCATACCGAGACAGCTCTGCCTTATCTAAAGCATCCCGAGAGAGCCCAGGTAAAAACCTAACAACAGCGAAAATTAGCTCGGCAAACGGCGAAGGGATGGCGGGAGAACTTCATTCACCTGTTCAATAGTGGGGCTGGATCACCTTCCATTGCACTTTGCAGTTGTAACGCAAAACTTGACCATGTGGCTGGAGACAATAATGCATTATACAGGCCAGCTGTATGTCTGAATTGGCAATCAAACTAAGATGGGCAACAAGCCGCAGACTCACATCTGATGGCCCCCAGTGTCAAATAAGCCGGTACAATGCTATTAGGTGATGCTAACGGCCTCGATGTACTTGCGAAGGGGGCCCGCGGACTTATGACATTGCGCAATTCTATAACGCGTGGGCCCGGCCTAGATTCCCCGATACCGTGGTATTGGTCAGTACGGATTCAACCTACGGCATGGTCTCAATTCGCACCTTGATACAAGAATTCAAGAACCAACTGTATGTTTTATCAGCATCGTGCACCCAATTATCCATTCACATATGCGAGTATTGAGTGGCATAAAGCACAGGGTTGGCAATACCCTTTATCATGCTTCAACCGATACGATCCTGGAACTTAGCGAAGACCAGTCAGTCAAATCAACTAATAATCAAAAGGCTAATACCAGACTTGTATATTAAACAAGTACATCCCAAGGATTGATCCATATGATTGCCCCCAGTAGTTTCCACAATACGCACAGTAAGCACACATTGACGACGATACAGGTGTACTTACATTGGAGCACCTAGGCCATCAAAAACAGTTGCCATAAAGTCGATGTCGCATGCAACTGATGACGTACTCATGTGTTTCATTGCAATACCTCCATCAGCCATGTTCTCAGCACATAGTTTCGCTTGAGTTTTGAACAGACCCATAGCTTGCCGTTGCTGTCCAATGATATGGTAGAATGCGTTTAGATCGTTTGTTGCATTCAGAGGTTGAGTATACCCTACTGTAATTCAAAAACCGAAATATCCCTCGGTTAGCCTTGGTTGGAGATATAAAACAACTGTACATAAACATACCGGTATTCCTGTAATATTAATCTTTGGCTTCTCGAGACGCAAAACATTTCACAATGAGTCTGAAAATCTATGATCAGAGCCAATGCCGGCAGGAATGTTGCTTGTGCCGAAAATCGGCTTACATAGTTTCTCCGACGCCTGCTCGGCCATATGTCTCAGACCGGTCAAGGTGACCATGTGCAACAACACTGCCCACATACCGCGAGGATCAAATGCAACTATGTCGAAGTGTCCCCCAAATATACTTGTAGCCATAGAATCTCCGAGCTTGGTTACTAGCACCTTGCCAGGAGCACCAGGAGCACCTGCCAATATTGGTATACCAAGTATCGAACGAAGACTAATCCGAAAACATACCGGGGCTAACAAATACTGAACCTTGGTGCAAGTTGGGATCCGCCTTATGTTTAGCTAATGGGATAATCGCAGTACCTGCACTTGGGTCGAAGTAGTCCAATGGAACACTGGTGCGTTGATGTGTATGGTTTCAGTTGCTATACGTGTAATGGACATGTAGTTTTCGTGCACAATACTTCCGCATTCGGCTCTTATATTATCTGTTTCTATGCATTTGTGCCATTCTACATCCGCAACAGGTCGAGAGGGTACCGAAACATTTGCCTTGTATAAATCAATTATGTCAAGCACCCAGCGAACAAATGACACGCACTAGACGACCATTTAACCTCGCTCCACGCGTAAAAGACCCGAGCTCATTAGTGGTGTTTAATAAATTGCTCATGTTTCCACTTTCAAGGGGTCGATGAATCTAAAGCCGAAACGAGACAAAATTACACCCTGCTTTATAAGTTTTGTTGGTGATGAGAAGATGATCTTACCCTTTAGGCCTGACAAACACCCACATGGCATCATCCAGATATAAACTTAGTGATATTACCAACCGGACCAGCGTAACTGGTTGTCTTGGGAGAGAAGTTTGATTAGTATAAATATATACTAGCTTGGTAAATGTGCACACCAAGGCCAAGAAAGGCATAGCAATCACAATCAGAGCATGCATGTCCGTCTTTTCAAGATAAACCAGCTTTATCTGCACTCCAACGTAGCATGCTTTCGGAGGCTTCTCGCCGGTATTAATTCCTGCCTCTGATCTCGACCGGGCCGTATTCCGCACACTTCTGGCCAGAGCAGGAGATCTCAGGACATACAATAGCTCCACCCCCGCTAAGCGAACAGTGTACTACCCAACAGCCCGTGCTGATCACCGTAGTTGGCCATCTCCTGATTCACAGCGCGGCAAAGTGCACATATCAGGTCTGGAGCGCACAGATGATACACTAATCAGATGAAAACACCCCAGGAGGTATAACGGCGAAGTTGGTTCGTTTGCTCGTGTCATGCCAATGTGACAACGTGCCAGAAAGGTGGATAAGTGTCCCGAGGAGATGTCCCTCATGGATCGAGAGAATGGTGTGTGTTTTTCGGATGTGGGTAGAGAAGCAGCGATCCATGAGTCGGTAGTACATCTCCGACAAGAGTGGTGATCTGAGCTTCGTCGAGTGAGTTTCCGATCTCAAAGGAGAGCGTGTGTATGTGCTAGTCGCTAAAAGTTGTCCCTAGTTCATTAGAATTTCCCAGAATCCAGGCTGCGTCTAGAACCGAGCAAGAAAAGCCCAACTGGAAGTCAATCAAGCGTCCGGTCAGCGGCAGCAGGATTGACCTCGCTCGATACAGAAAAGGGGGTTATTACAAGAGCCGTACCTGATCAATTCACTATTATGGAGCAGGTTGCTGAAATCTAAGCTCTGGTTCACAAAGGTGGTCAGTAACGAGAAATGTGACATTACCCATAAGCGCCGAGCACTTCCTGGGTCAATAAGGTTACGTTATCAAATGACGTCTGTCGAGCTCATTGTTCAACTCGTGTTGGCATCTCATGATGCATGTGCACTTCGGCTAGTTGTAGCTTGTACAACAGTCACACCATACCTACCCTTGCCAACCACCTCAAGACGTACTTGATCTGGTGTAGCGATGATTTTCAGCCCAAAGGTAACGCTCTCGACTCGAAGCACGGGCTGCTTACGAGTCTGATGATCTTCAGGTTGGGTTTCAATGGGCTGGTTCGGTGATGGCGATCATAGGGGCGTTCGCACAAGTCCCTGGATCGTTTGTCGAGGTGGGAGACACTAAGGTGTCCGCTATGATGGTGTGTTGTTGTTTTGTTCTCTATATACGATAATTTTGAACAATGGTCTACAGATGTTTTTGGGGAATGAACAAAAGGTATACATCCTGGTATGTATATCCGATTGGCCTCTTCTAATGACATCACTGTAAATAAACTTACAACGCACATAGGACAAAGTGGAAGGCAACCCGTCACAAATCAATGGACACCCAGCTTGGGGCTCAGAATGGTAAAATTCCCGCGCGTGAACTCGGCATGACGAGATGGTTAAATCTCTTAACATAGGGATATAGCGTCATCGACAGCCACCCTGATGGACGTTCCGACAAACAGCTTTTGCGCAGCCGGTATGCATTTCCCTAACGGTTCATGGGCTACCTTTGGGGGCAATGCCGCTGTGGGACCAGGTGGGAAGATCGGCAGCGTGCCCAATCCGGGTGGCGCTGATGCCTTGTATGATGCTACCTACCAAGATTGGGACGGTCGCCGGGCCATTAGGGTACTGAACCCCTGCCCCAGTGGGTCGGCAGGTATGTCTTATTCATCACATAGCGCCACACTGAACTCATCCCGAGAATAGGCACCGCACAATGTCAGTGGTTTGACAATACTACATATGTCGGGATGCAAAAGGCCCGCTGGTACGCATCAACAGAAGCACTGGCTGACGGATCTATTGTGATTGTTGGCGGTTATGTGAACGGAGGATACATTAATAGGTATTCAATAAAAACGTCATGTACTCGCGTCTATTCGGTTCTGACCTCGATCGTTAGAAATACACCAAACATCGACCCAGCCTATTCTGAAGGTGCTGCGGAACCTACTTTTGAATTTTGGCCTAGCAGGTAAAGGCAATCCGGTTATGGCCTTGATCAATGCGTCCTGAACCATCCCTATCAGAGGAACCCCTGCGGCTGTCATGCAATTTATGATCACAACGAGCGGTTTGAATTCTTATGCACACCTATATCTAATGCCTAGTGGCAAAATGTTCGCTCAAGCCAATTTCTCCACGAGTAAGTGCGCATATACACACCTGTATCAGATGACTAATACTGTTTCAGTCTTGTGGGACTACAACAACAACATTGAAACACCCCTGCCCGACATGCCAGGTCGCGTTATTCGCGTATACCCCGCGTCAGGTGCCGTGGCGATGCTACCTCTTACACCTGGGAACAACTACACCCCCACCATCCTGTTCTGTGGCGGCTCGGACATGCCCGAGTCTGCCTGGGGGAACTATAGCTGGCCCGCGATCAACACTTGGAACTATCCTGCTTCTCGAGACTGCCAGCGTATCACGCCCGAACCGATGGATGGAAGCCAACCAGTGTACATTCAAGACGATGAAATGCTTGAAGGCCGGACCATGGGTCAATTTATCACTCTTCCTGATTCGACGCTTCTTGTGCTGAATGGCGCGTTGAACGGAACAGCTGGGTACGCGACGCAAACAGGAGAGACACCGACGTATGGGGAAATGCCGTTTGGAATGAGCTTGTCATCGGGACCAGTCTTGACGCCTGCGATATACGATCCCAATGCCCCGCCTGGTCAACGATGGAATCGGTTTGGAGAACCAAGCGCGATTCCTAGGCTATACCACTCAAGCGCGCTCTTGCTCCCAGACGGCTCGGTCCTCGTAGCAGGAAGCAACCCCAACGTCGACGTAAATTTTACAACTGCGTTCCCGACTACGTACGCAGCCGAACGTTTCTACCCTCCGTACTTTGCCAACATTGCGAATCGCCCTGTGCCAGAAGGTCTTCCCGATACGTTATCCTATGGGGGAGCAGCGTTTCAGATATACCTCCCTGTGGGTACGTACGTAGGAGATCCAAACGAGGCAGCTGGATCAGCACGGGTAGTTCTTGTTCGTCCGGGATTCTCGACCCACGCGATGAATATGGGCCAACGACTGCTCCAGCTGAATTCGTCATTTGAAGTGTCCGACCAAGGAAACATCCTACTCCACGTTGCACAGGTTCCACCGAACCCGAATTTGCTCACTCCGGGGCCGGTGTTGATGTTTGTTGTCGTCGGCGGTGTCCCGAGTGTCGGAAAGATGGTGACGGTCGGAACAGGAAATTTCGGGACGCAGCCGGTTCAAGATGCGTCGTTCCTCCCTCCGTCTCGTCCCAGACCAAGTGTGGCAGCAAACCCGGCAGCGGCCAACGCCAACTCCGACTCGGACCGCACGTCCCGCGAATCTCGGACAAGGACCGTGGCTATTGCTGTGTCAGTAGGAGGCGGTATCCTGTTGGCTGCTCTGGTCGCCTTGATATACCTAATAAGGAAACGAAGACAGGACAAGGTCGAAACGTCCGAGTCGACTCAAGATTTAGGGGCACCTGCTACACTGGCGTCTCAACCTCCATCGATGGCATCGCTCTGGCGACCTGAGCATGACTCACGATCGGGAGGAGTCTGGACGCCGTCTGTGAACAGCTCCAATCCGCAATTTGCACCACGGGCACATCCGTATCCGCATCCGTATCCGTACGAGTCAGAGTCGAGCCCTAGCTTGGGAGGTCCGGTTGTGTCCCCTGCTCGTGTTTATTCGGGACGTGGGTCCGTTCAGCGCTGAGATGGCAGTGCGCGTTTATTGAGGGAGGGGAGAACATGGGGAATAAGCTCACAAGGGGCACGTGTTTGTGCAGAGCAGACTGATAAGATTACTTGATTTGGTAAAACTGAGAATTGGATATGAATAATTGTGTATTCTTTTTACCGCTTTTTTTCTTTTTCTTTTTTCACGTTGTATCTCATGACTCCCACTGTATCACGGACGGACACGGAATGGCTTGGTTACTAGGATAGTAAAGTGGGCCGGCGGATGTATTTTATGTGATTTATGATCGATCATTTGGCGAGTTTAGCCTATGTTTAACCAATTGTTACGAAAGTTGAAGGAGTAGATCGTTGTTCTAGTTAGCTTCAAACGATGTGCATCTGGTTACGACACTTGGGTAGGACTGGAGCAGGTTTCGAAGACGATCAAACGTGAATGTGCGGATTCTTTAATCCGCTCTTGTTCATCGCGAAGGAAAGTCCATGCATTCGCAAAGAGTGGGTGTACGGGTGGAGTACAGTATGTGCGTTCGTCATACCGCAAGGTGCGAACCTGGGCGTTTGTCGGCTTTCTACGTCAAGTGAGATAGGACTGATCGGTATATACCCTTTATCCAGTGCCTGCGGCTACTTTTGACGGTTCGGTTCCTGTCACTAGTTCACGTTGATTGAAAATCAGGTCCCTCGTAATTCAACAGATATCGATCCAGGTGGGTATGATGGGGTGGTATCGTATGAGCAGATGCCTTGTTATGTCGTATCGATTGCGGTGGAGAGCACACCTCGGGGTCATCGAGAACGCCGAGCCCCTTCTGCCCTTCTGGAAGTTGGATGTATCCATAGAGATAGGAACCGAATTTGTGTAAAGGCATGACATTAATAGACGAATTGAGGTGTGCGGGGGTAGAACAAAGTGTGCTTTGTTTACAAGGTAATGGTGGAGACTTGGGTGGTGGTTAGGGATGGATGTATGCGATGGGGAGGAATATACCGGGGAGGTATAGGGTGTGATATGCATATATGGGATGTGTGGATCAGGTATTCCGTAGGATGACTTTTCAGGATATGCGGAACAGGGACCATCCGAAGGTGCAGTCTTGCCGGAGGGAAGCACGACCGGCGACCCAAGAGTTCGGGCCCATCTAGATCAGTGAGCAGTAGAATGGGACCCACGTCTGCGGACACAGTCGCCAATTGAAAGCTTCTTGCCGTCAGAGTATATATCGAAACAATCGTTGTTGCTTGTGCGGTCTCGAGTCTCCACCTAGTAGCACTATCTGGCCATGGCTGTGGTCTCGAGCCAACCGATGCTCACTGGCTCTCCGCAGCAGCTGCAGACTGCCACGTCCTTTGTCACAACTGGCCAACATGCTCTTCCCGGTCCCTCTCGACGCGGCCGAGGCCGACCACCGGGTTCATCTGCCGACCGGAACACATCCCTCGACACCTCCCTGACCGCCTCATCCACCAGTCCTGCTGCCTCCACCCGCACCAAAAACGGATGTTGGTCATGCCGCGTTAGGCGCAAGGCAAGTCTCCGCAGCACACACATACACACACAATCACCCGCTAACATCTCTGTAGAAGTGCGACGAGGGGGCCTCTGGACGCCAGGGCTCGTGCGGCAACTGCACTCGTCTCGAGATCGATTGCTTGGGATGGGGGGCTAAGCGTCCCGAGTGGATGAAGGTTCGTCTCTCTCCCGCTCATTTCAAGATGTCCGAATTAATTTCTTTGTTTTTATCAGGATAAAACCCAGGTCGAGGCATGGAAGGCTCGCGTTACCCAGAGTCTCAAGGACAAGGGTATGATTCGTGGTGTTCCTCGCACCAACCCCCCTGCGCCGCCACCGTTCACATACAACCCCCGTGGTGCCCGTAACGTTACCCCTCCGGACTCCTCGGGCAGCAATCCCAGTCAGAGTCTGAGCCCAGTCTCTCCCGTTATCAACACTATTCCTGGCGCAGGTCCGATCCCCCGTACACTTCCCAATACCACTAGTACTCCCCCTCGTGCCCAGCCATCTGTGGCAATCAATACCATGCTCCCGACCCCCGACATCAACGGTCTTGTTCATTCTCAGCAACCACTACACGAGCTCTCTGAAGAGTCTGACGAGGAATATGGCTGGGACATTCCTGATACCACCCTTTCCGAGCTTCCCCCGAGTCTCTTTGATGGTCCCGCCCTCGGTGATACGCCAAACCCCATGGATCCCATCCAAGCTGTCTTTCCTCAACCAGATACATTCGAACAAGTCACTGTCTTTCCTGAAGTCGTTGGGGAGCTTATTTCCCCAGGGGTCAGAGGTAAGTGTCCCAATATGTGATTGATTACGTATTTTGACGCTTGCATGTAGCTGGCACTACTGTCGGTTTCGTAACTCCGTATGAGTTTGCCCCTCAGACAGGTGTTGCTCCCTCGGTCATCTTTGGTCCCACTCCTCCCTATGTCGGTTCTGAGAACGAGTGGTCTAATTATAATGGGTATCAACAGCAGCAGCAACAACAACAACAACAGCAGCAACAACAACAACAACAACAACAGCAGACCGAATATGCAACTAACGAGTGGGCATCTACCAACGGATACGCCTATTCAAGTACTACGAGTGATATCCCCCCTCCGTACCAAGAGCATCAAGTCCAGCCGTTCCAACCCCAGGTCCTGCGTACACCAACTGTTGGGCTCGACCAAGACCGACTGCGCAACATGCTTATCCTCTACTACTTCAAGCACGTCCGTCAGATGCAGTACGTCTTTGCTGGAGACACCACCACCAATGTCATGTGGCACCACGCCCAAATGGACCCACAGGGTGTCGTCTCGCTCGCACTCTGCTCCCTCGCTGCTCTGCATGACTCGAGGATGCGCATAGCAAATGGCATCATGCCCAACGATCAGCGTGCACGTGGCCCAGCGGACAAGTACTACCAAAAAGCGCTGGCAAGGTTGCAAGATAACAAGCTGCGTACCGGAATACTCACGGATGCAGATGCCACCGCCGCGTTGCACTTTGTTTCGTTTTGGTAAGCCCTTGCACTTGCACTTCTAGGGGAATGCAACATTGATCGAGTGCAGGCTGTTTACGGGAGGCACGGGCGACTGGCCGACCGCGCTCCAAATTGCAGGTGATTGGTATGAGCAGAGTAATATCACAAAGGACGAGAACCCAATGAAGTCGTTGATGGAGATGAACGAAAACGTATGTCTGCCGCGTGTTTTTCTAGTCTTTTCGCCAAGCTGACTTGGGCGTGCTTCCCTCATCTCCAGGCGAAGCATGCAAGCAAGACGACAATGTGGATGGACATTTTCTCGTCCATTTCGCTCTGCAAGTCGCCACGCTTTTTGGGCCTTTACCGTCGATTGTTGCAACCGAACACATGGTACCCAACCGGCCAACGATCTGGGCTTCAACTCGAGAATGTCATGGGATGCGCAGACGGAATCATGCTCTGCCTGGCTGAAATCGCCGACCTTGCCTACTGGAAGTCCCAACAACAGGCCAACGGATGCCTTAGCATGCCAGAGCTCGTGCGCCGGGGTCTCGTAATCGAAAAAGACCTGAGACGCGAGGGCTACACGCTCTTCCGTCAGCAACAACAGGAGAACGGGATGTGGGGTAGCGTCCCGCCTCGGGCGACAGCGACCCCGAGTGTTAATCTGGACCTCCCGAACGGTCTACGGCTGGGTCAGTCCCATTCACCGCCCTCTTCACCGCCGCTGCCAAACGCAGTTTTAGACGGCGACGAGCTCCGTCGGCTCGTCTCGGATATCTTCCGGGAAGCCGCGATCCTGTATCTGCATACCGAATATCTGATCTGCGCCCGCAAGTCCCGGAGATCAAGCGCGCGGTCAAGGACACGGTCGAGGCCCTCAAAAAGCTCCCGTGTAGCGAGTACGATCGCAGTCTGGTCTTCCCGCTCGCCTTGGTGGGGTGTGCGACCGACGAGCCGGAGATGAGAGAGTACGTGCGCTGTCGCATCAAGCAGTTGAGCTCGGCCGTCGGGAACTGTGCCACTGCTGGAGAACTTATTGAGCATGTATGGTCTCGGCGAGACAAGTCCCCTGGGCTCGTGCTCGGTTGGCGAGAGGCGATGCAAGAGATCAACATGACGATCTTGTTGGTCTGATCTTCCCCGTCTCTCTCTCACACACGTTTGCATGCGTGAGAAGACTATTACGTCTATCTTTTCTATCTCACTTTGTTTATTTCAGATTTTTTCGGGGCTTCTTGTGTATCTTTTGTCTATGTACCATTATGTCGGTGATCAGTTGTTTTGGGTTCTGTGTCATTATTGTTTTTCCCCCCCTCCCATGTTCCAAAAGCCTATGTGCGTATGCTTGATCCTCTATCGTACACTTGGGATGTTAGAGGACCATCTCGAATTCGATTACTACTAATGTATCAACCAAAGTTAATGAAAATGCTCGTGTTCCAAATTGTCTCAAGTTGTCTTTTTAAATGGGCGCTCATTCCATTAATTATAAAATATGAGATTAGGTTTCTCAGTTGACTATCGACGATCGTCGCGTTGATCCTAGGTGGCCCGATTCCACTTGGACCACAATACAATAAAGCTTAAAACAGCCGCTCATATACTGCATGGTGGCGTCATTGTCATCATTAGGGGCACTTGCACTGCACTCGAGGTTTTAGATTTTTTGCCCACGCCACGACGGTGTTGATGATGACTCGGTCGATCTGGCCGAGTCTGAAGACCGCCTTGCAATCATTTCGGGTTGAAATGTGTTGGCGTATACGTAACGGCGCCTAAAGGATCTTTGGTCCACGTGACCTTTGCTCTGCTCTCTGCGCGGCCTGGGGACGCTATGGAATGTTGCGATGGGGGCGATGGGTTGCGGTTCATGTCATTAGGCGAGTCGAACCATCATTTCACTCGGACTGTCAAATTTCTAAATATTTTTTGATACTTTGTTGCAGATCTCGTCCTGCCGTTTTATCCGGGAGTAAAAATGTCTCAAGGATCGTCCAGCTGTAAGTTTTACCGTACAGTCACGATGCAATTGATATATATGGTTATCGTAGGCGACGACCGTTTAGCCTCTACCCGGCGGTGGCCTCGAAGGAACACAGTCCCGAAACGAAGATGACCAATGAGGATTCTATAACGACCACTCCATGCGCCCCGCCCAATCCCATATCACCCGCTAATCCACTCGCAACTCTCCGGGAACTGATTACGGATAAACGCCCAGTCGATGTCAGCACGCTCGAATCCACCTATGTCGCATGTCCCGCGCACCACCTCTCCTACCTAACGAAATCAGAATTCTCGGCTCTTGTGTCAGCTGCGAGCGCTCGTCCGGAATTTGTCTTGAAGCTGTGCGAGGATCAGGTCAGGCTTGGGAAACGCATATCTGATTCGGACAGGTATTGGTATATGGTTGCTCACTTGAGCTGTTGTTTGTCCCATTTTCGCTGTTTGGAGTTGGGCGGGAATGATACTAAACCAGGTGAGTTCTCGAGCTTGAATTAATTGCAGGTGTGCACGTCTAATCTCGTTGGAATGAGCTATAGAGGAGACTACTTCGCCGGCGCCAATAGAACACCTTACGAATGCGCAAGCACATTATACTAAATTGGCCAAGAACCGCATGGGAGTGCATCATGCTTATTTGGAACGACTTTTGCGCATTTATGAACATATTTCATCGACTCCAACGCATTCTCAAGTGATTGGCGTGCTGCGCGGTATCATCTCCACCGTTCTCCAGTCGCTCTTTTCCAGGCCCCGGTTCCGGTTTGAATCCCATCTTTCCCAAGTTGTCTGGCACGCAATCGCGTCGGTCCAGTTTGACCGAGCTCAAACCAGGGCGATACTCGGCGCCCTTCGACTGCGGTTTTCCGGAACTGGTTCAGCTCGTGATTCGCGAACCTGCGATTCTGATCCAATGCAACATCTTCTGCAGACTATACTTGATTCACCCAAAGCCGATACGAGGATTCATAACGAAGTTTGTTCCATCCTCCGCGATTCACAGGCATGGTCGTGGTTGAGGGCACTCGCCGGGGGACCACACGAGCCATCTATGGTGGCAGGCGCTAATACCAGGCTGGCCGTTTTGGTAATGCTGCATCAACTCTATGCTGATACACCTTTAACCGGCTCGAAGTCAACGCTTACATCACTCGAACATTGTTGGAACGTGTGGATGACCATATTGGGTGCCGAAGCTATCTCTGCACAGTCCCTGCCCCAGACACAATCGATCGAGCCATTCTATCGTCCTTTCTCCGCCTTGCAGTGCGATATCAGTCTACACGCGTCGTGTCGGGAGCAGAGCGCTTGCTCACCGTGTACACTTCGGTATTATGTGAAGAAGACAAGATCCACATGGCTCAGCCTAGAAGTTTATCCGTCGAACTCGGTGCTGCTTACGCTTGCACAGGCACTTCGAATGTATTTGAACTTTCAGCGAGGTTATCAGCAGCAGGATTCCGGTTAGACTCGATCCGACTTCCGTCCGGGTACTTGACGCACGTGGTGGATTTGTTACTCAAATACCGGTTTGTGCAGGTCGCTCGGAAGGTTTCAAGCCAGGTACCGGCGGACTTGCCTCCAACGCTCATTGCTTCTGTTGCCTATAACTGCGCCGAAGCAGGGTACGTCTCCGATGCCGCATCTTTGTTATGCGATGCACGACTCGACGTCGAAGAACGACATCGTATTGCCCTCGAGTGTTTATACCAGCTAAACAAACAAAGGGGTGTGCTGACACGACCTGTTGCATTGCATATATGCGAGGCTCTTGGTCCGGATTTAGGTCGCACGCCGCCTAATCTTCGTCCTATCGCTGTTCGAATGGCTTTGAATGCTGGCCTTTTACGTCTTGCTGGTCTCATGGGTGCCCATTGGCAATTGCAACCTCGACTTCAGCGCTTACTAGCCACCCGATTAGTCAAAGCACGTCTCCCCGGCTCGCTTCCCAGGCATTGGACCCACACCAAGTTAAATGGTTCTCCATGGTGCTTGGTAACACCATTTATCGCCATAGAATTTCCGGAAGAGCGCGGCGAAGCCATAACCGGCTCTCGTATGGCGAAATAAACGCAACACGCTTGGGGAATATACTTCTCAGTCGTTCGAGTGCGCGTCTTGGCGGACGTGCCCAGCTCCGAGCTACTTTGGCTACTTTGGCTCGGCTCCTTCGCGCCAACGGAGTTGCGTACGAGACATCTTGGAGCAGCAAACGCAAACGTGCGCCATTTCGGCCAGACGGTGTAACATTAAACATCATTCTACGCGCGCTGGTGCGATCCACTTTCTGTGTGTCATCGAGTGATTTAAGAACACTATTTGATTTACTATCCCGTGCTGGCCGGTGTGGAATGGCCAAAGTCGGCAATCACTTCGGAACGGGAGCGGACTATGTACTTGATGGATACGCGAGCAGCGCAATCGCGCTGGCAAAGCTCGTCCCTCGAACGGAAGGACCATGGGCATTTGTCCGCTATGTAAGACCGCTCTTACGGACGTTTGTCGCTGGACTACGAATTCGGGGAGATCAGGAGGGGGTCAAGGTGGTAATGAAGGTTCTCAGGGCAGAGGATTGGCACTGGAGAAGGGCGGGTTGGCATAGCCCCGGTGGTCCCGATTCATAGCATATACAAAGGTTTGATGGGATGTCACTGTATGATGTTACGGCATTTGATGGATATATTTATTTTCGTTCTTTGGTGCCAAGTCCAGTATATCTAGGAAAGAGCTGCTCAATCCTGTGACATTCTACATATGCCCATCTTCATCGTTTGGACTGTTTAAGAGGTTTTGTCTGGGTTCTTCTGATATGGACGCATAGGTTTGTCGCTTCCTTTGCCGCATGGGTCTCACTCTCAGGCCCCAGTTGGTGAGGTGAACAACTATAGCCAAAGGCTTGGCTTATGCCAGTGATCGAATTGGTTGTGAGGCCAGAGCCAGGCGACACACGTTCAAAACGCCATATGTGCCAAGACACAGGGATGATCGGACCGGAAGCAAATAATACGAACGTGCGTGGCTATAAAGCCTGTGAGTGGCTGCTCGACCGGAGTATATGCGCTACGATCAGATGTGGAGTAGTTCCAGGCACTACGCCTTGTTATTATTGGGACCGCCTGTCACCCAAATGCCGAGCACAACCGAAAATTTGGGTGAAATAGGATATAAATTCCACAGGCTGAGGGCTTGAGAAGATAACGCCGTCTCATCATGTCCACTGCAGTCGACGAGAAGCACAGCGCATCATCCAGCTCGTCTGCCAACAATGTCCCAGCTGGCAAGAATCCCAATGCTATGACCTATGACGAGAGGCGGCGAGCAGCCCTGCGCGAGGTTGATGAAGCCAAGTTTTCGTACGTCCTTGGCATCACCCATATCCTCTCCTTTTAGGCTAACGAGTTTATTTATCTAGACGGTTTCACGTAAAGGCATGCCTAGTTGCTGGTGTTGGTTTCTTCACCGATGCATATGATATTTTCGCCATCAACATTGCGGCAACTATGTTGGGCTTTGTCTACGGCAAGGGAGGTGCCCTCAACGCCAACCAGGACCTCGGTGTCAAGGTTGCCACTCCTGTCGGCACACTGGTTGGTCAGCTTTTATTTGGTTGGCTCGCAGATGTTGTCGGTCGTAAGAAAATGTATGGTGTCGAGTTGATGATCAGTGAGTGCCGATTTTAATTTTGCTCAACCTGAGTTAATTTTGGCGTAGTCATCGTAGGAACGTTTGCCCAGGCTTTGTCCGGCTCTGGCCTGCGGTCGGTATTGTCGGTGCAATTATCGTCTGGCGTTTCATCATGGGTGTCGGTATTGGTGGTGACGTGAGTTACGCGTATTATTTTCTCATACAGCACACTTACATGCAATTAGTATCCGCTCTCTGCAGTTATTACCTCCGAGTTTGCTGCTACTCGTATTCGTGGCCGTATGATGACCGCTGTCTTTGCTATGCAGGGTTTCGGTAATTTTAGTAAGCAGTTACATATCATCCTGTTAGGATTCCCCTAACCATACTTTAGCCGCTGCTCTTGTCGCACTTATTGTCACCGAGGCATACAAATCCAGTATCATCAATGGACCTGCAGACCTCCACAAGATTGACTACTGCTGGCGCATTCTCATTGGCCTTGGTGCTGTTCCCGGCTGCGTTGCCCTCTACTTCCGTCTCACCATCCCCGAAACCCCTCGTTTACTATGGATATCGAACGCAACGTTGCTCAGGCTGCCAACGACGTCAGCATCGTTGTGACCAACGCCAAATACAAGCACGATCCCGATGCAGTTATCGAGCGTGTTCAGGCTCCCAAGGCTTCATGGGCTGATTTCAGTAGGCATTTCGGCCAATGGAAGAATTTCAAGGTCCTATTGGTGCTGCCTATGCTTGGTTCGCGCTCGATGTTGCATTTTATGGTCTTGGGCTTAATTCATCGATTGTGCTCACTGCCATCGGCTTTGGTAACAGTACCAATGGTAACAAGCAAGTTGGTGCCTACGAGACCTTACACAACGTCTCTGTTGGTAACTTGATCTTGTCTGCTGGTGGACTCATTCCTGGATACTGGGTCACCTTCTTGTTTGTTGATTCCTGGGGCCGCAAGCCTATTCAACTTTTGGGCTTCACTATGCTTACCAGTACGTTTCATTCCGATCACGGCAGAATAGATCTCTGACCGATTTTTTCAGTCATCTTCATTTGCATGGGTTTCGGCTACGACAAGATGATCCACACCACCAGCGCCGCCAAGAAGGCATTTGTGTTCCTATACTGGTAATAATCCCGTCATCTAACAAACTAGAAACGAACTAATTACTTAAACAGCTTTGCCAACTTCTTCCAAAACTTTGGTCCCAATACCACTACCTTCATTGTCCCCGGCGAGGCCTTCCCCACTCGCTACCGCTCCACCGCGCATGGTATCTCAGCCGCTTCTGGGAAGCTTGGCGCTATTATCGCCCAAGTCGGTTTCGCTCGGCTTAGGGATATTGGTGGCAAGAACGCATTCATCAAGCATATCCTTGAGATTTTTGCCTTGTTCATGTTGACTGGTCTATTCGCGACATTCCTCATCCCCGAGACCAAGGGTCGTACCCTCGAAGGTTCGTTTCCCTGCCTTGCTGTTAACATAAGTAATCCTGAAAGTATTTCGATATATAGATCTTTCCAACGAGTCACAAGATGGATTCGTCTCAGGAGGCGCTGGTCCTCTGGAGCTTCGGGACGGCGTTGTGGTCGATCCTCGCACCGATCGCCCAGTTGGTGTTGTACAACCTGTACAGGGAGCTAACGCTCAATACTAGCTAGTCTCATAAAACGGTAGAATCTCGTTTTTTCCATTATTATTCTTCCACCACTTGATATGCCTGCTATTTTGATACCGTGTTTGTAATCTAATATACACAGGATTATATAAACATTTTCACTCCAAATTTTAGCAGCCTGCTCTAGTAGTTCACTCATAAGAAGGCAAGCGAGGCCGTTGCTATATTACCTGAGTACCACCAATGACGCCAACCGACAAGGGTTGTGGTAAATTTAAACCTAGGCCTAACTTGGCTTCTACCATCAGCTATCGGCCATCGACCGAACCAAGTCCGGCCATCGGGATTTCATTATGCTCTTCGGACCTGACTTCCTATCAGTTTATCTCTTTCCCGTACACGGTTCTTGACAGGACCGCTCCCGCTCGGCTTCGGATACGTAATATTGGAGCTCTATTTGGATAAATTACACGGTGGTAATTTCCAGCTACAACGACCACAAGTCCGAAAAGTAAGAGCAGGTTAAATAGAACACTAGCGTCTTGTAACATTTGAACGACGCGTTAAGCATGGACTCCAAAGTGACTCTCGAGGGCTCGGTACCAATCACCCCCACCGTATCTCTGGATCATGATCCTCGACGAGAGAGCGTCGAGATGACCGTGTTCAACAGGTCACATACCGAGGCAGACCAAATCAATTCACCCAAAGATACAATCGTCTCAACTCACTTAGATGATACTGCCGCGCATCGCAAGGAAATGATCGCGATGGCAGCAGTATGCTGGACACAATTCATGGTATTTTTTTTATTCGGTGTTTTCATGGGTCGGATATTTACCATATGCGGATAGGCAGGTTGGAATGATGGTACGCTTGGCCCTTTAATCCCAACTATTCAGGAGCACTTTCATGCGAGTAACTCAGTGGCTCAAAACCACATTTAACCGCTAACTAATAACTTTAGATTGGGTTTATGATTGTTTCTATGCTCTTCGTGTCCGCATGTTGCGGTTATATTATCGGAGCTATTGCCGTGATCTATTTTACAGACAGATTTGGGTTTGGTCGAGTGCTTATAGGAGGTTCGCTCTTTCAAATCGTTGCCTATTCTATCTTAAGCACTACACCACCTTTTCCTGCCATGTGTGTGGCATTAACGATCAACGGGATTGGCATGAGCCTCCAGAATGCACAGACGAGTTCCCTGGTTATTTCATTGACCAGGAATCCGGGTACAAAAATGGGAATGATGCATGCGGCCTACGGTGTGTTATGATGAACATATAATCAAAGCATGGACTTGTTAACAATATTGGCGTCTTATGTTTTTAGGCGCTGGGGCATGTGTTTCACCACTGATTGCTACACAGTTTTCTCAAATGCCGCGATGGTCATTTTATTTCCTCGTCTCTCTCGGTCTCGCGGTATCCAACACTGTTTCACAATCTCTCGTATTTGGTTTCCGCACTCTCCCAGAGATGCTTACGAGCTTTGGAATTCCCGAAGTGGTGCATACAGCCGATTCGACTCAAACGAGCAAATATAGACAAATCCTGAACATAAAGGTTATATATGTCTTGGCCTTCTTTGCATTGCTGTACGTTGGAACTGAGGTCACTATCGGAGGTAAGGCTATATCTAGCACGTACGAAACCAATAATAATAAATCGCATACCCAGGCTGGATTGTTACTTTCTTGATCGAGAATCGTGGGGGAGGGTCTTCATCTGGATACGTATCAAGGTAATGATCTCATATATAATGGGATCGGGGTCATTGCTAAGTTTGAATTTGATTGTGTACAGTGGCTTCTTCGCAGGTATGCATGTGTTCCGAAAAGCGGCGCAGTGCTCCTATCTCAGTTTGAAACATCAGGCTTGATGCTCGGACGACTCGTACTCTTATGGGTGAACCAAAAGGTATGTTAAAGAGATTTCCGGTTGCTCAACTAATCAATGTTACAAGCTTGGAGAACGAAGGGCAGTTTACCTATATTCCTGTTTGATTATCGGCCTCGAATTCGTCGTTTGGTTCACGCCTTCGTTGGTCCTCAATGCTGTTGCCATTTCGATCGTTGGACTATTACTAGGTTGGTAGCCGAGCTATCGAGCAGCGGTTGCTTGCTAATATTTTTATAGGGTATGCTGCTATATTACGTTATTTATGTGTTTGTCTGATCAAGTTCCAGTCCATTCTATCCTATTCTTATGAATCAGTCAGGTGGATTCGTACCTGCGTGGTGAGTACATAAGCTCAGAAGTAAATGTTCTCAATTGTTTACCAAGTCCAAAGGCTTCTGACTGGGGCCATCAGTTGGATTGCAAGGTATGTGTATACAACCTGATACCTTTAATGAGGCTGATACGTGTATTCCAGCTCCGGGATGAGTGGATCCGCTATCTTTCCATTTATCACTGGTGTAATAGCCCAAAAAGTAGGAAACGTACCTATTTTGAATATGAAAACTGACAGGCGATTTTAGCATGGTGTGCAAGTCCTGCAACCTTTGTATGTTTGTTTTGAAACATCGATTATGTGTCCCGAGCTAATCTACTTTCAGGATTGTTGGCTTGTTGGGAACTATGGTAGTAATATGGGCACTAATTCCTCGGGTTGGAAAAAAGAAGGAATAAATCTCAAAAGGACTAGTGCTGCTTTACTTGCGCATGTTTTGCCATATTCGGCTATATTTTGTTTCAGTCTTATAGATTATGATTGTTTGATTAGAGATAGGCTAATCGCATACTTCAAATATCTTGCAATCACCTTGAAATGTCTTAGGTCGGAACCTGGCTTCCGTCCGCTGGATTATCCCAATTTGCGTACGATGCGTACACCCCCAAACTTAAGATGGAAATTGCTCAACGTAGGGAAGCTGAAACGATGTGTTAACTTTGTTCCTCCAGCTCACCCTGAGTGTCTTGTAAGGACAATATTCCTCAGGAGTGCTCCCGCTACCAGTATAGGGCGGAGAACATCTGGCTTGTGCTTGAATTTGAAGGCGATGCAATTGGTCCAAGGCAAGGTTCGGATTTGGCCCATGGATTGTTTGGGTCGAGATCGCTCCGTCGAATCTGCCCTGTGGCTTTTAGGGGCGCGTGCCACAAACCCATTACGAAATTCCCTGAAATTGATTGCACTCGTTTCTCAGTATCCGCTTACTGGGTACTACTGATCGGTCAACACCCCCGAAGGTGATCGATGGGAAGATCACGGATGCTTTTCGGTTCGTGATTAACCAAGCTGGTCCCGGATTACACAGGTGGAATACTGGCACCAAAATAGCGAGTACTGTAAATTGAATGCCGACGAATATGTGGATTCGACCCAGCGGACGTGACCGGCCGAAGATAGGGTTAACATAACGTCAATGTCGAGGGCTGCTCAACTCAAGTCGAAAAGGGAATATCGTTTGCCACCGAGCTGCAGTAGATCCCCCTGAAAACTTAATCGTTGCCCCATTAGAACATACTAGATGGCATCATTCCGTCCCAAGAAAACTAGAGATTGACTCCACAGTAAGGTCGGGTTCGCTTAATTCATCGGGCGGACTGAACCAGCTGCGATGCTTGCGCATTTCTGGAGGAATGTTGGGAGCTTCACTAATTCACATGGTTTTCGTTTCCGCAGGTAACGATGCCAGGTATCGCAACAAGTGGTAAAGTGTGAGTTCTATAATATTTTATAGTCAGCCCATTCCGATAATCCATGGTTTTGGTAGTTGGCTTTTCCATTAAGCGACTCGGAGAGTTCCAATCAATCTCTTAGTTTCGGCATCACTGATGGTTGGAGGTTATTTTCGTGTACCCACGCCACTTATAACATTAATTCGGCCCTGTGATCACCTTCGGCAATTCTTGATCTTTGCTTTAGTCAAGTACTGCTCTTAGCGAGGTGAAGGTACTAAAGCTTCTCTCATCTTTAGATACGCACGAAGAGAACCGATTAACTGTAACTTATTCGAGATCAGAGCTCTATTCCTGAACAGGTGCCCCTACTATAGGAGCTTGTACAGATGATCGATGAGTAAGTGTCAAATTCAAGAGAGTTACGAGCTTATACGCATTTTACGAAATAGTCGTAATGATATAGATACATCTCTCAGGCTAATCTAATTTACAGTCATCTACCCTCAGAATTAGTGCCGCCAATTGCATAGAGCTGCCAAAATATCTAACTTCCAGTATCTAAGGGAAGTCCGACTATCTATAACCGACCTGTGAAACCAGTGGTGTCTCAGTTATTCGCTTTTTCTCCATGATGCAACATTGCATATAGCCTATCTGGATCTACTGTGTTCTCGAGTCCTTCGACTTAGTGTTCGAATGCGTACGGTTACATTCTAAAAGATTTATATGCTAAACAACAACTGATTTCAGCGTCTGGAATCTGAATTGTCGGCACCCCAAAAATCTCATGAACATAATGGTGGATAACTATGTCCCGTTTAATACTGAGGGGTCGTGATGATGGCGAACTTGAACATGATTAGTTTCATGGGGATAAAATTATTCAATTTTATACAATCGGATTAGTAGCTTCAAGCACACAACTTGCCAAGTAGTGAAACTCATAAGATTAATCAACGGAAGTGTACTTGGTCTGTGGAAGCTCCACATCACGTGATTTGATCAAATTATCCATGCGGCTCGGGGTTTGCAGAGGACATCGACGATGCTTTTCTCTATAGGCTTCCGGCGTCGCGTCGCGAACATAATACGGCGAGGACAACCGCCAGCGGTCAATGTTCCACAACTACAGGCTACTTTGTCTACCTCCGCGCCACTCCGGCCGAGGTTGAACATTCCCGCTCAGCAGGTTGCCGATTCGATGCGCCAGATGCATGTACGCGCAATCTCTTACACAGCACTGCCACGCTTTGTGGCTCGGGCATTCAGAGTCCCTATTGCTGCTGGTACAGTTGGTGCTGGAGCTCTGGGATACGCAAACTACCGGTTTGAAGGTGCCTGCAGTCTTTCATTAACCATTCTATATGTACATACTAATTTCGGCACAGAATTTCGCAAGACATCAACGGCATGGATCTCTGAAGCGCAGGAAACTGCATCTCAATTCTTGGGCTCTACATCCGAAACAGCATCAAAGTTATTTGGTACGGCATCCACAAGCGCATCTGGGTTATTGGAATCAGCTTCAGAAGGACTCGATGGCATAAAGGCTCAACTTGCATCAACGGAGCTACCCTCGTTCGAAACACCCCAGTTCATGAAGGATTTGATAGCGTCCATAGGCGAATCGAGGCAAGGCGAAGATGATCAAGGAAACACACCTCCAGGAGGCAACGATAATGCGTCTGCTGTCGCATTGGCTGCAGCTATTGCTGTCACGAGTTCTTCTCCCTCTGATTCAGATGTCAAAAGACGTTCTTCGGGTGGTGGCGCACTCATGAACCTTACCCGTAACCTCATCGAAGTTCGCTCGATCCTCCAGACGATTGATATGGGTGACGATCTCACTGTTCCTAGCATCGTAGTCATTGGAAGCCAAAGTTCTGGAAAGAGCTCTGTTCTAGAAGCAATTGTTGGTCACGAATTTTTGCCCAAGTAAGTATTTCTCGAAACAAAAACAGAGTATTGTTTTAAGTTCCATTCAGGGGTAATAATATGGTCACTCGTCGCCCCATCGAGTTAACGCTTGTTTGCACTCCGGATGCCGCCTCTGAATGGGCAGAATTCCCTGCTCTAAATTCAGGCCGTATTAGCGACTTTTCTGTTATTCAAAAACAACTCTACGATATGAATATGTCCGTTCCGGCTTCAGAATGCGTTTCTGACTCACCTATTCAGCTGAAGATCTGTGGTCCTAATATCCCCGACTTGACTATGATTGACCTTCCCGGATATATTCAACTTAGCTCCATGGACCAACCCGAAGAACTTAAAGACAGAATTGCCGGGCTCGTAGAAAAGTATATTCGTCCTCCAAATATTATCCTGGCAGTATGCGCCGCTGATGTCGATTTGGCCAATTCGCCTGCTCTCCGTGCATCTCGCAAGGTTGATCCACTGGGTCGTCGTACCATTGGTGTAGTTACCAAGATGGATCTCGTCCCGCCCGAACAGGGGGCTACTATCCTCTCTGGAAACCGCTATCCTCTACATCTAGGTTACGTTGGAGTTGTTACCAAGCCTGGAAAAGGTGACTACTCGAGCCCCAAGAGCGGCCAGCCTTTGCTCATGGGTGCTGTCCAGCACCGAGAGGACGCTTTCTTTGGCTCGAATCGCGAACATTACACCGGCAGTCTCATGGTTGGAACCGATACTCTACGCAATCGGCTCGAAGATGTGCTCAAATCGTCACTGTCAGGAGAGCTTCACAATATCACTAATCGTGTACAACGCGGACTTGAGGAAGCATCGTATCAGTTCAAGGTACAATATAACGATCGCCGCGTTTCCGCAGAATCATATGTTGCCGAATTGATGGACCAGCTCAAGGCGAATTTCAAGGAAGCAAGTGCTCAATTCTCGAAACCTCAGGTTAGGGCGAAACTCAAGGCAATGCTGGACGATCGCGTACTCGGAGTTCTCGAACAGATGTATTGGACCGACCCTCGCGCGGAGGAGCTCAATAAGCTTACGGCTGATGCGCGCATCCCCAACGCGGCGGCTCTCGATACATACTGGCGCTACAAGCTTGAGGCTGCTTCTTCTTTGCTAACCAAATCCGGCGTTGGACGCGATGCGACTGCGATGGTCGCTGACGGTATCAAAGGTCTCATCGATGCACTTGCTGGAACTTCCGGTACTGGCCCCTTCACCCACCACCCCGGCGCTGCAGCCCGTCTTGAAGAACTTGCCCACGAAATCCTGCGTAGTCGCTTGTCCATTACCGCTGACCAGGTCGAAAATGCCATCAAGCCGTTCAAGTACGAGGTCGAGGTCGATCCTAACGAATGGGAGCATGGTCGCGAAGGAGCGGTTGCAGCCCTCGAGAAGGAACAGGTTTTATGCACCGAAAAGCTCAGTGCAATCAAAAGTCGGGTTGGTGGGAACAGAAGGCTGAACCAGCTTCTTACATACGTAAAGAATTTAGAGGCTCAGGAACGAGAAATTGCTGCTAGGATGGCCATGAAACGAGATTCGGGCCAGGAAGTTGAGCAAGAGGTTCCTTCAATCATTGATAATTACCGGTACAACCCTGCCCATGTGATTGATGGTGAGTGTTCAACGTTGAATATTGGTGAGCTTTCGCTCAAGTATCTATGGTTTGAAAAGCCCGTCATGCTCAGCTTTATATGGATCGAATTGCGATACTGAAAGTTCGTACTGCTATTCTCAAAGGCAAGAGGTGCCGCACTGGGTTGGAAAACGATGCGTTCTGTCCGGAAGCCTTCTTAAATGCTGTGGCGCAAAAGCTCGCATACACTTCCGCAATGTTCCTGAATATAGAGCTACTTGATCATTTCTTTTATCAGGTAAGTATTGAATAGCACAAAGTAGCGTGCACTTCTATCGTTCACATGGCTGATGGCTCCACAGTTCCCACGTGAAATCGACTCCCGGTTGATGTATGATCTCGACCGTAATGAGATCGTGAAGTTTGCTAGGCAGAACCCGAATATTAAGGCGCACTTGGATCTACAGGAAAAGAAGGATAAACTCGAAACAGTATGTACTCATCCATTTTATTGAGTTGCGGGATTAATCCTGCGAATAGGTGCTTTCAAAGTTACAAGCAATTGCCAGCATGCGCGGCGAATCCGAGACACGTCCAAGAAGGCAAGCTGGGCTCTTCAGAAGCTTCATCTAAGTTCAATGCGATGGAACAACAAGACAAGCGAGTGAGCCCAAGTGTACCGGAATGGGCGAATTATTTAATGGGATGGTTTTTACTTGGTACCACTACTCCTATATTTTGTTTGCTAGGGCGGCGCCCTAGTATATGCCACTCAAGTTAGAAAATCACAGATACAAAACGAATATGAACGTGTACGCCATTGATACGATTATGATGAATACACAAATGCACAGTTGAGACAGCGGGATTAGATAAATAAAAGCGTAGCCAGATCAAGTTTAGCTAACACGCGATATCTAATATCTTAATTTTCTTCAAGCATCGCACTTATTCGATTAATAAGTGCTGAGTATCCATTGGCCGAGGAAGGGTCGAGTGATTGAATGCGTTTTAATACTCCTGGCCATGTAGAGTATGGCGGAGGCATCCTACGCGTCTGAACCACAAATGTAAAATGTTCCATCCCGCCCAAGTGGACGAATTTCACGGTATTATGACCTTCCCGAATAAAGTCACTGATATCCACTGATTGATTTGGCTCAATCTGCGCACCTGGTGTCAGGAGCAATTGAGATGACTCGTAGTATGAGACTTACAAACGGCGGCGGGGAGAGGAATAATCGCACGTTACGATCCTTGACCTCGTCCTCCGCATTTATAAATGCCCATAATATGCCCCCGTCCGGCCAAGTTCGGGTTTGTGCGTTTGGTGTAAGCTCGTGTAGACCTTTACCCTCTGGTGAATGAAATGCATCCTTTGAATAGCATGCAAGTTCGACCGTTATCAAGTCCCCGTGAGAACTAAAAATACATTAGGCTGATAATAGTAAGGCAAAGTGGGCCACATACCCTGCTGGTGTCACAAATCGGGCTCTCCACCGCTCCAGAGAAGCCATTATGGCCGGTGAGATCGAAAACTCTACAGTTTCGGAGCTCAATCTCATAGCACCGGTTACGGAGCAGAATAATGTCGGTGGTTCTTTCGGGGGCTCCCGCACATCTATATGTGGGAGGTGTATTTTGTGGCTCGATTGTACCAATCTGTTCTTGTAATGATCCACTATCCTACGAGCGTGCCCCATTTTATTGTATATGTCAATCACCTCCTGGTCGCTCATTTGATCGAATCGCTTTTCTACTGCGTCACGCGTTTCAGAAGGTTGTATTGAGAGATAGTGGGCAATTAAAGGTTCTTTTGCCTTCTGGCGTATGTCAGCCCGAATATGTGGAGGCAATGGGCTGGAGCTAGCGACAAGCTGGGTCTAATGGCGTAAGTAAGCCAATCTCATGCTGAAAAAAACCATTTTACCTGGTGATTCACGACAGATACGGGATATGAGACGGATGAAGGTTGAAACGTTTGGGGTTTTGTTGGCTTTATCTGACCGAAAGACCCTGTAGGCTTATCGTCAGGCTGCTCGGATTGCCTGATTGACCCAGTTGGTTCAGATGGGTCCAATTCATCCACTTCCATTTCGTCATCGCTGTACTGTATGTCGATAACATCCTCATCCAGTGACAGCAGAGCAGGTTCGGTTGATGACTGCTTGGGCAGTTCGATAGGGTTAGGACTAGTCGCTTCCCCGTCACCGAGTTCTTCAATATCAATAATATCCTCCATTGAAGATTCATGGTGCTTCGGGGGTTGGACGTTTTCATGACTGGCGGGTAGTGTCCGAGTACTGGTATCCTCTACTTCGAATCCAGGAGCACCGGGCAAGAGTTCCTTCGGCTGAGCTATTGAAGGTCCTCCGGACTCGCCGATATTTGGCCCAGCTGGGGTGTCCTGATCGTTTACCGGGACCGCTTGAGTTTCTGGAGCATTTGCAGAACCGGGCTTGGGCAAATCCTCCAAGTGAGCATCGTGGCTCTCCGCTTGTATTGAATCTTCGCCTTGCCACTCTGATCGATCCAACGCTTCGAGTTCATCCCAATTAAGGTTGAGGTCCCAATCTTGTTCCTCGGAAAGTAGAGCGCCTGGTATAGTATCCGAAGCGGGAACAAGAACGGCGTCTGTAACTGGCTGCATGATAGGTGGCGTTGCCGATTGCTTGGTGAGTGTACCTTGGGTCTCAACCTGAGATTTAGTCTGAGATGGTGCCGAGAGATGAGGTAGCTGAGGTAGCTGCATTCCACTGATCGCCTGTGGTGTTGTGTGATTCGAATTTATTATGGGTCTCACTAGAACCATATTATCCGCTGGGAGTGAACTTGTGCGTACGGCATTGTCTGGTTGAGTGTATGGTCGCATATGCGGAACCTCAACCCCACCCTGATCAGCATAACCTTGAGAAGCCGTACGAGGTGGCGCCGGTATTGTTTGAAAGTTGGCAGGTACAGCAGACATATGTTGCTGTTGCTGTTGTTGCGGAGGGATAGAATCTTGTGCTGATTGTGAGGTAGACCCACGACGTTGCTCCATCGGAATGCCTCGAACTTCCCCAAGCCTACGTCTGAAACTATAAAGCCCATTGTAAAGTATTTTACCTCGATCTTGAATAAGGGTGAGTAAGTAATACCAACATACCCTGACGAACAAAACTGGACTCACTAAGGGGATCTTGGTCCGCTGGCGTATTATATCTGCTTTGACGGTGCGGAGGGAACGCTATTTCGATTAATTTGATGTAATCTTGGCTATGCGATATGCCATTCCGTAAATACGCCAACGACAGCCGTTCAGTTGCGCTAGGGGTTACTCACAGCAAATATTCAAACTCCTTTTCACTGGCTCTCACCCAATTTGGCTCAGGGATCTGGCTCCGGACGGTGTCTACCGCTCGGACCGAGTCGAAGACAGCCTGTGTTCACGTCGGTTAGTAATGATATCGCTTGAAATATGAAAACAAGATACTGACCTCCAGCATGCTAACAATCTCCGGGCGAGCTTGCTGGTAGTAGGCACGGTCGTCAGTGACCCATACCGTTAGAGCAGAGACGGTCTTTCTCCAGTCTTGTATACGCTTAACCAGGCTGGCATGATCTCCAAGGACGGTGCGAGGCTTAAGAGTCAACTCTTCGATAGTCTTTCGAAAAGAGCGAAAGGTAGCCAGATTTGCCTGGTGGACACTATCCGATGTTCCACGACCAGAAGAGCTCGACATTAGAGGTACACCAGGCTACGGCTTCACCCTTGTTACTTAGAATGGATAGGTTGGTACCCGAGAAAAATGAGGTTCCAATCGTACGTTACTTGTGTCTCTCGTGGAAGCCAGGAGCAACTCGCAGTGTCTTTGAGGAGGCTTCGTCGTATGACATAAGGTCCCCTGATTGGCCCAATCACAAAACACGTCGTGTGCATGTGACCTGTGGCAAATAAATTGGCCGTCCTTCATTGCACCAACTTACTGGATTCGCAATACTAATGCAAGGGCGAACCAAGGAAATTCAAATTTTATTATTTTATTATGAGAACGTACATATATATATCCATTATACTTTGCGCTGATACTTATCATGATAACAATGATTGAATTTACGAATGAAATACAGAGCATAGCGGTACACTGTATGTAATAGTACAGGAAAGCCAATTGTTCGCAACGTGTGTGGGATGACTCAATGATCCCAGCTCAAGTCCAGCTTGCCCAAATCTGTGTGGTGTTAACCCGGCGACACGACCCCCCCCCTCCTTTTATCGATGTTCACGAGCGATTCGATTCAATCGCTCTGCGCATTTCTTCAAACCTCTAATGGACCCTTCTTCTCTCAAGTACTGAGACGTTAGGTTTTCAATTTGGTCCATCTTATGCCAGTCTTCAAGAGCCACCTGTTTCGCGAAATCTTCGTCTCCGTTCGGTCCAACTAAACGCGCTCCAGCGTTGAATCTGGTGTTCTCGTCATTAGCCTCCAGTGCCTATTAATCTTAAAGGCTCACCTATAATAAACTCCTGGCGTCCTGGAGAAGTACTCGTTTAGCTCACGATGAGCTTGCTCCGAGTTCAGAGCAATGGCTTTGAATGCATCGTACGCAGAATTGAATCTCCGGACATCTTGAAACCCGGTATTTCGGTCTACACCAGTTCCAATGCTCAAGAAGCAACCGATTGCGTGGTCAGGACCAAATACATCTCGCGCTTCATTGAGTAATTCTTTACTTGGATTATTGTATCCAAGCCCGCCGTCAATGTAGGACCGGAGCTGGCCGTATTCATCCTTGAGTTTGATAGGAGGAAAGTATGACTACGCGGGGCTAGTTAAGCAACCAGAATCTCCTGTTTGATAGGAATGTCGACTTACTGGTGCTGCAGAGGTTGCTCTGCCAGCCTCCCTAAAATATTTTAAAAAAGTTATTTTGGTGGCAGCCACAAGTAGAAGTGGGAGTGGAAAGTACCATATCTCACACGTATCAGCTGGCCGATGCTGCGTGGCATAGGTACGGATTCGGCGAGCTGCGTGGTTATTTACGTTATGCTTTCTTACGGCCACTACAAACCTGAATAATGGTTTACTATATGTACATACTATACTGATCGTAATATAACGTACGTTCGAGCACAGTTCTGATGATGATCAGCCATCTTGGTATTCGATGGGCTCAACCTGGCTACGACTTGCTTAATGGCTTCTTCAAGATTGTCGGGAGAAAACCTATGCTCCACGAATGCCAGACTCCCAGCTTGTGCCGCCGGATTCCTCTTGAAAATTTGCTTGGCGAGACGATGATAATACAGAATGCATTCGTCAACTGACATGCGAAGACGCTAAAAGGATGTTAGTGAATTGAAAATATTGTCGTAATTCGAACTTACTCCCAGCATGATCGCAATCAAGCTACCATTGATTCAGAAGAAAGTTTAACATTATAATCAACCGACTCACCCTCCAGTACTTGTTCCGGCAATCAAATCGAAATAATCACAAGGTAGGGCTCCCGGTTTAATACGGTCCATTATATCCTTCAATATCTTCAAGCTGCTAATACCTCGAACTCCACCGCCATCTTGGGAGGGTTCCAGTTATTAACACTTTACTATCAATCCTATATGCTACCTACCTAGTGATAACAATCGAAGTGGACGAAGCCTGTTTGCTTCTGGGCGGAATTGAGCCAACGCAAAATCATATCCTACCGGAAGCGAGGAAAGAGGAAGAATGGTGGGAGAAGAGGACACTGGAGCAGAATATGGAGGTAGAAGGGGGCTGAGCATAGAAGGACTGGGTTCCACAATTGTGTTGACATTCAGCAAACCTCGGCTCGGGTGCGAGGGTAGAGGCGGAGGTTCTGTGGCGGTTCGAAAGGGCACCCATAACGGATTTGGTACAGGAGGTGGAATAGACGTATTCTTGCGCCGACGCGAGGCCACAGGAGGCGGTGCAGGGGCCTGGGCCTGGGTTTCAGGGGGACACGGTCCTACAGTTGCGCCAGTCGAGCTGACAGTGAGATCTCTGTGATGAGCACTGTGTTTCGAAAACTCGGGAGTACTTCGTAAATGCCGGAGGAGGCGTGACTGCGTAATACCTGATGGTTGACTCGAGCTACCCTGGGCCTCGTTGAGACGCTCGAGTTTCTTCTTATTATTGTAGTAATCGAGAATCGCTTGCTGTTGGTCCAATTCCTTAGGAGATACGGCGATACCCATCGGACGACGAGTAGTGGTAGCCCCCAATCCACTTTCGGGCTCCCGTGACTGCCCCCTATCGTCCACGTAGATCCATGTGCCATTGGAGCTTATAGACATGGTAATTTAGTATGTTGGGCCGACTTATTTTCCAAGGCTAAGGTGTGGGCAAGTTCTTCCAGTCTCTCCGGTCACAGGGATGTCAAGGTCTGTGGAATCGAGATAGCCGTCAGAATGCTGTATACATAGACCACCGTGGCCCAGAGAGGTGGTAAACAAAAGTACCCTTCTAGGTGTAGGTAGTTTGATCTGTGGAGAATGTGATGGGTGTTATTGCTAAAGTCTGGAAGTACAGAATCCATTCCTTGGTTTTGTGGCACGGTAACTGATCGGGACATGTACAGCGCTTGCGCAATTGGCAGCCTGGAAGTAGAGCAACTTAGCGCCGTCCAACCATCGCATCTCACCAGCTCCATATTAAAGCCTAGCTATCCAATATATAATGGCCCGCGAGCATCCATATCCGAGTTTCAACACGGTGGACCCCAAAAGTGCGGATTTTCTGAACGTAAATAATCGCGCGTTATATGCGGAGTATTGGCAAAATCCGACCAGTTTTTCCATGAATCCGCATCCTCAACTCACCCCTGTGTGTCGTCAAGGTGCGGATTCTGCAATTTTGAGTGCGGATATCTGGCAAAATCTGGATGTCATACGGATTTTCCGTAATTTTGGAGTTCACCGTGCAATTGATACGTAGGTCGGGACAATATTTCGGTTAATTAATCTTTTCGTATTTTTGAGAAGTTCGGAATGACGTTAATGCCCTCAAGCTTGTTTCCCAGTGAACTCAGCCAAGCCAATGTAGAGGCACCCCGGAGGTCGATGTATTAGGGAATGATTGGTGTCGCATTGACCAGGTGACGTCGTCAACGAGGATGTGGGAGGGTGAGAAACCCTGAATCATACAGATCCATCATAAAGTCAAATAGTTCACTACTTATAAGTTGATGTAATTACCCACAAAGCCTGAACAGTTTGAGTGGCCTACCATATGCAAATAACGTTAACCAACCGTGTAAACTACAGTCAAAATCAAATACTCAAGGCACTTCCATTTTACAAGTAGCTATGGTATGTGACTATGGCAATTACATGTACATAAATCTGGGTGAATGAATATCTTCAAGAGGTTGGCAATTATGTGCATAAAAGGCTGATCGTAGCGAGGGTGATCTCACTATAGCTGTGACTTAATGTACACCGTTACGCGTGTTGGAACTGGAAAAATTGGGCACTCCTAGTAGAACATAGCTACATAGAGACTTGAACTATCAACAACCAAGCGTTTTAATATGCTTTTTACACAAATATAAGTGATAATCCTCAAATTTTCGACCCACAATTTCACCTTTGAGTTTTCAGTTGATCCCTAACTCAGTGACTGCCTCTCCATCAGTTTCGAGTGGATATGCCCGAACCCAGCCAAATTCCCCATTGTGCCACTTACCTTCTTAGTATCAAATAATCATAAATTTCCTGGTGCAGCTTTCTCGTCACCGTTGGACTGAAGGAACGTTACTCCAGCTACATTATGAGGCATATGGGACAAGTACTGAGCAAAGCGAGCAACTTGAGTACGCATATACGACCACGTGCATGCAGCCGCCACAGGTTTTTGAAATCACGCATTCTAATTCTAATTAAGTGGTCTGACCCTTCGTTCTGGTAGCAGCCACATTTATTGATGTTCTCGTAGTCCAGAAAATATCAAGTTTCGAAGGCGACTGTGATTATTTGCTTCCGACTATACTTGGTTTCCTAGCAGGAGTCCTTTGTACTACGTTCGCGGTCTTGTGATACCCTGCGTTGCCTTCGATATTATAGCCCGCCCATTGCCAAGTCCGCTTGCTCCCTAAGATCGCTGTCAGGTCCTGATGAGAACTCTCGTCGTCCATGTACGCGGCTCATACATGCACATGTTCGCGCAAATTTATTCTCACATTCCCGCTGTTCCCGGCCAGCATCGCGCCGTGTCTACTCGCTCTTGGCCTAAATTCTCTCAGCACGTGCGCGCCTTCCTCTGGCACCAGAATCAGCGCACCGCGCGGACAGGCCCACGTTTTATAACGCGGTGCAGCTTCTCTTCCCGCGTATTTTCCCATAAATAACCACTGTTGATCACTGTAACCAAACCCAGTTCCAGTCAAGAGCAACCAGAACAGTATACTATGCAGCTTTCGTTGATCGCCACTCTCCTCGGCTCGGTTGCTGTTCAGTCAGCGCTCGGTGCGCCTGCTATTACCGAGCGGGCTCAGCTCAAGGTTCTTGTGTAGGTTTTCTCCCGCCGGAGCTATTCTATTATACTAAATAGCGCTATAGTGGTAACGATGATGGCTGGGCTGAGGCCAATGTCCGTGCATTCTACCAGACTCTTGCTGCAGCTGGATATAATGTGCGTAGCCTATCATAAAATAGCATATTCTTATACCTAAACTTTACAACAGACTGTGGTCTCCGCCCCGGTCGAGAACCAATCCGGCACAGGTTCGTCGGACTCAGCCGCGAAGGTTCTCACGAAAGCTGGACAGTACAACTCTGTGCCTGTTGGCGCCCCAGCACAAGGTTTCAACTCTACTGATCGTGAGTGCAATGTTACGATTAGGACTTGACGTCGGGCCATATTGACATGCTCGTGCCCAGCCCGACTGAACTACGTGAACAGCTACCCCGTCACTGCGATCAAGTACGGAATTGCGGTGATTTAGAACAATAAAAGGAAATAACTATTCCTCACACAAATGTTGCATAGACTCTTTCTCCTAAGTTCTTCGGAGGTTCTCCAGACATCGTAGTCACTGGCCCCAACGTTGGAAGTAAGTGTAAATCTGGGACTTCTAGATGTTTCTCTGACACAGGTTACGCAGACAATCTTGGAATTGCGACTTTCTTCTCTGGAACTGTGTGAGTTTTGGTAGTTGAAGTGCACGGACGACCTTGGGTATTTACTCCAAACCCCGTACCGTGAAGCGGTGCAGCATGTGAGGCATCCAAGCAAGGTTTTCCGGCTATCGCCTTTAGCGGAGACAATAGCCCGGCAAGGTATGTACTGCGTATCCCCCCCTGGACCAGGATTGAGGATTCTGCCCACAAATTAGATCTTACACTACCCTGGTGCCAGGTGATTCTTCGTTCCTGTATGGGCAGATTGCGCAGAAACTCGTAGCAACCTTGACCGCCACATCCAAGCCATGGTTACCCTCCGGAGTCGTAAGTCCTCTGCATGTTTTGAAACCTAATAAATACTAAGTTGTCGTATTATAGGGACTTGTAAGTGTATTCGGGGATTCAAAGCGCCTACGGGTGTTGAGAATAGCAATTTATTTAGAACGTCAATTTCCCTGCCGTTTCTTCAACCTGCTCCAAGGTCAGTGACTTCCAATTCGTCCTGACCCGTCTCTACTGGAACCCTCTCCGCACGGTAAGCAATTGTCGTTCTTTCGATTACGAAAAATCGTCTAAAAATTTTGTGCGGAACAGGATGTTGTGACATGCAACAACGGAGGTCACCTCCCCGATGAGACTCCCACCAAGAACACAAGTGGTAAATGCTATGTTACGATTTCGGCTTTTGATGCCCAAAACAAGCGGGATGCGAGCGTCGAGGAGCAGGTAAGTTTCCAGACGACTCTTGTATAATAAGTCGGTCTAACTGGCAATGCCAATGTAGGCCGCGTTTTGGCTAAGCTCTCTTCGATCTTGGTCTGCAAGGCATAAAAAGCCTGCGCAACCGGCAGACGCTGATAAGAGACATAGTTACCGAAAAAAACTATTGCTTCGATTCCGAGCCAGAATCCACTGAAAACGCACACGCATGTACCTGTTCTCTCCAGGCACGATTCTATTATAATACATGACATTCGCATCTTCGCTATGACCTCACAACTAATACAGTTGGATTAATGAGTTGGAAATTTGTGTTGTCTGAGCCCACAGAAGCAAATTCATCGTCATTGCCGAGCCTGCCAAGACCAACAGCGCTTAGTGCCTGTTTTTTTCTCCATCGGCGTACAGAAGAGTTGATAAAGGTGATGGAGGTTGCCAGGTTCAACTTTCCCACCCCCCTCGCGTTCTGTTTTTAGCTTCAGCCCTATTTTCAGCTTATCCTTCCTAAATTAGACGTGGCTGACAACGCGGATACGGAATGCGCAGCTGCAATTTCACTATGTCCTGTGTTAGTTGGCTAAGATTCGTGCGCAGCAATGCATTATAAACCAACAGGTTACAAGTTTAAATCACTGCAACGATATCCCCCCCGCACTATCCATGTTGACTTAATAGTCCCCCAAATCGCGAACCAGAAGAGTATACAAAAATACGATTAAATTGGGAAACAAAAAGTGGGTAACATACGAGAGCAAAACGAATGTGTAGCATGTAGCTTACAAAAAAAATTAGGAAAACATCCATCCAATTGTCCATTTCAACCCAAATCCCAAACTGTATGATGCGATCGTCTACCAAAATCAAGCGTAACGCATGCACATCACACATCGAATGAATGCAACAAATGCGGCTCCGAGTGCACCACCTACAACTGCGACCATGCCAGGTATGGCGGCCCGCCACGCCGAGCTGACGGAGCCGGCACTGGTACTACCCAATCTTCCGCCTCCGTAGTGACCTCCTCCACGGCCATTCGAGGTGGAGAGCACCGCCTGGTCGACGGTTGCGGTGTTGTGGATTTTCTACAAACAGGTCAGTCTAAATTCATAGGCAATAAGCCAAGCTCAACGTACAGTGGCGGCAGTAGTGGCGAACGTCTGAGGACCCTCATTCGGGGGAGTCGAGTCTGCCAGAGTTTGGTCGTTTAGGAATACGAGAACGATAGAAGGAGCCTTGACGTTAATTGCGCAAGAACCAGCAGCAGTGTCACACTGGATTGTTTCGGTTTGAAGTTCACCCTTCATGCGCCCGTCCGAATTGAATTGGTCACCCATGGTTTGTCCTGTTGTGGATGTATCAGCAAAACTCCATGGATCTGTGGATATTAGATGAACTCACCAGCCCAAGTTACGTTGTACTTCTGGTTAACCGACGCAGCGGACAAGCGACTGGATACTACTCAGTAATCGCTTTGGACAACTTCTGAAACAAACGTACCGGACTTTGACGGAGTTGGGAATGGCAGCAGGTTGACCAGTTTGTCCTCCACCAATGGCAATATGAGCAACATAGTCGCTGGCACCACTGGGATCGGTGATATAGTTGAAAAGGACAACCTTGGATGGCTGGATTACGGTAGGTCATTGTTGTGCATGAGTCAAGACAGTAAATTAACGTACGCTACCGTTTTCATAGATGGCGTATCCAGGGGTATAATCACTGCCACCATTCATAAACAAGTCGACAATTTGGGAGTTTCCGCTGGGACCGAACGCCTCGGCGGTAACAAGGGTCGCGTAGAAGATTGCGCCGGTAGTCCATTGATGGAAAGTGGATTGGTTGGTTGGCGGAGGAGTGAAAGGCTACCAAAAGGACGTCAGTCAAGAAATGAGAAGCAAACTGAAGACTTCGTACATTATAGTAGACGTTTTGTCCACCAACATGGAGAAGAACCTGCGAAAAATTGGCGGACGCGAGTTGGAACGCGAGATCCGCAGCCCAGAGGGCTGCACCGAAACTGTCGCTGATACCCGGGAAGCCACCACAAGACGCCGTGTTGGTCTCGAGCATGACAATAGGCTTCCCGTACTGTTGTGCGATGGCACTAGACGACCGATATGGGTTAACCATGGATACAGGCGAGTAACCGGTGTTGGCGTGTCTCAAGAAATCGGGGTAGATTGCTTGTGGATCGAGGATATTTCCATTAATCTTGCAATTGTTGGTCGGATAGTGTTGGACCGCGAGGATTTTTAGGTCATTTTTGAAACGTTCAACAAACCCAGCTTGGAACAACTCAGTCTCATTCCACATGCAACACGACGAAGGCGCAAGCAGGATATCCTTGTTGGTGAATGCTGGAGCCGCATTAAGCTGGGTCACAGCCTGTTGGAACTCATTCATGTAAATGTCGAAGGTATAGGGACTTTGTGGGCGTTTTCCATGCTGGTCGTATCTGCGGTACAGTCAGTGACAGCTCGGTTCCGTGATTTACGTTGGGCGCTTACAGATCAGGTTCATTACCGAGTTGCAGGGCGAGCAGATCACTTCCAAGAATAGACTCGACGGTCTCGGCGACAAGTACGGAGTTGGTAAAGTTATTAGGATCAATCCAATTCAGACCAAAGTAATACTCGGTGGGGATCAAGGACGAAATATTCTTCATTGAATAGATGAGCTCGGGCGAGAAGTAGATCAAAGGGGTTTCGGTCTATTCGGGAAGTGAGCGCTAGGCGAGTCTCGCATGGTGCTGGCAACTCACCGGCGTGGAACCTGGTCGGCGGAACTTTTGGATAACATATCCTGTGTTGAACCCCTCTGGGAACATCACTGCGGCTTCCTGCGTATTGCCTCCCACTCGGATGGAGACCTTGCCCGCACGCGCCTTGAGGGCAGACATGTGGTTCAGGAATGGTACCTGCAAGTGACTAGAGTTTTTCCCCACTATTTTCTGTGTATTAGTAACAAGATCTGAATGCCACTTCATTGCACCTACGAATCTGATCTGCGACAGACAGCTCAATACTGAATCCCATGAAGCTGCCTTTCTGCTTGATCGACAGACCATCCATACCACCCGAGAGGAGCTGTACAGGAAAATCCTTCACGAGGTCTGTTGGAGGTGCGGGCGGGTTAAGCACGGTAGTATCATACGCCGCCGCCCCTGTGTAAGTTGCGTCGGCGGCAGCAGCAGTCGAAGTCGACGTCATAGTCGGGTTATAGACGGTCACACTCCGTTTTTCGGGCTGTAGGCCAGCCACCAAGGCCGGGAGAGCCAGAGGCAGCGAGGAAGGTGCGCATTGCAATGAGGAAAGGAATGTCGTCGTGGTACAGAAAAAGAACGCCAAGACAACAGGGTATAATTATGGCACCGCCACTTCAACATCACGTAACTTGGCATTCCCTTTCAATAGGCGCGCAACCGCGGCCCAGCCCTTTGTGAATATACATTCGATAAAAATAGCCAAAAGCTGTACCTTAATGACACGGCCAAACCCGTAGCAACTTCCACCTATCGGGCAAGGTTTTGTGAGTAACGCAACTGTCACCGAGTGATGCATCTGCGCCTCGAGGCGGTCTAATTATATACGCTACGTCACTTGAAGGTCACCAAAGTGAATTTGTCTACCTATGTGCATAGAATAGAAGGAACTTGACCTTGGTGTTACCCAAGAACGCCTACTAACAACACTGACTCCGAGCTTTGAATGGGAACATACCCCGAACTTGAGAATGAGTCTTTGAAACAATACTGACCTATTTAATTAAATATCCGGAGTGGGCATCTGATGCCCTACATTAAACCCTACACAAATATCGTAGGAATATGAGAAACAGTACTAGCCACCAAATTCATTTCGATTTTGATAATTCTAACGCTATATAACGGAACCTTGAATCGCGATAGCGCTCAAGTCTTGAAATGTGGAGCAAAGTCGGCTGCGGCAAATGTGGATCCGTTGAGCTGGATCAGGCGGTATTTCAACATCGATGTAGTGTAGTAGCGAATAGGCTCCTACAGGCGCAGCTTTCTGTATGCATCCTCCATGCGTATGATTACCTTTCAATACAATAAAACACGCTGAAAGGGCACCAAGAGTTGAACCCAAAGGGCTCAACTTTAATAACGCTTGGGGAATTTATAAATATCGCAAAGGCCACCTCTCTTGGACGCCATAGCGCCCATCCCTGTTATTCTCTCGGCGTCTCGATGCGCATCTACATCTCTTTGCTCACTTTCGTTGCCGCTGTAGTCGGCCAAGCCGACCCATCAGTCAACACACCGTACGTAATAACCAACGAGTTGAACGGGGGCCGGCTAAACTGCAGAATAATTCAGCGCCTCACTCGTGCAATGCGAGCCAGTATTGCTTACTTGGGCTGCCTCCAATACACCCGTATCTATTAAGTAGACGACATTGTATTTATGGAACATCCTTCCGTGGCTGAATTTCTGCTAGCATACTACGGGCTGGCAATGCTGCCGCGGCGCCTCTGCTAAACTTGGGGCAACAGACAAGCAACTCAATAACGTGGATTGTAAATATGACTTCTGGTATTTTGATCACTATTCAGATCAGTGATTCAAAGGGAAATTTTGCTTATTCTGGTGAGCCTTCGAGTTGGTTTCTTTCTTTTACGAGTAATCATACTAAGGTCGTGTATGTTAGCGCCCCTAACTGTTCAAAACGGCGCCGACTCGACCTGCATTCGCTAATTGCATTTAACATATTGGGGCGAATCTTTCAAATATGCGCGAGAGATTATATGCTATAAATAGGTCATAGGAACTCACTATGCAAATGGCCGTTGGTAAAAAATACCTTTTGTTTAACCCGTACCTAAACATATATATATATATATATGCGCATATGAAACGCGAGAACTGCACGTATATTGGACTGTGTTTGATCGATACATTTTAAGGGCCGTCTATTTCGGGAGGTCATTTCTGCGGTGTCGTCCAAGGCCCTTTTTTATGCCCTGTACATGTACGGGTTGCCAGCGAAGTTAGTATTGATTGTGACTTTGAAAATACAATATATACATGAGCAGGCGCAAAATGAGTCGCTTCAAAAACGCCAATTTCGAGCATTATGTATATAAATGCCTTCCTCCTTTAGGTACAATTTGTGAACCGAGACATGGGTGCCGGCATTAATTATCTATATATGTACTATATAATGCAAATCAGGCATCGTGTTGCATATCAACTTATAAGCTAAAGAGCAAGATCGCGGGGCTATTCTACAGTGAAATGATCATTTTTTACAGAGCAGTGGTAACTTTACGGATACTTTGGTAGTCTTCTCTCCAGCCCTCCATCTTAGCCGAAGCCATAGTATGACGTCTAAATAATATTGGCAGTTGAAAATATCCACCGCTTTCTCGCCGATTTTGCGATGCCAACTTGCAAGTTCTCTATGAAATGGAATAATTGTACCAGTTCAGTACACATTTTAAAATGAGTGTCCAGGCTTGACGTCTCCACCCGTGTGATAGCCCTCCGCAGTATGGTGATATTGGTACAATAGCGAATGAACTTCCGTTTATGGTAGTTACTGCAATTTTTCGTGTGTCTATCAATATAATCTAACGTAGACATTCGACTATGACATACGGTGCTCGAGGTTGGAGTTAGGTCTTGATAGTTCTATAAAGGATCTGAATTCTCGAACTTCTACTCATAGTTATCTCAACCTTACCTCTCATTCTCTAAATTCCATGCGCTCTCCTGCGTTTCTACTCACTTATGTGGCAGTTGTTCTTGCTCAGAGCAAGCCGTTCATCAATACGCCGTCTGTACCATCTCTTAGTTGCCTAGATCCAACCAAAGCTAATTAATCGGTCAATCAAGTGTCTCGCTCGTTCAATGTCAGCCAGTACAGATTACTTGGGAATCATATGGCCAGCCTGTTACCATTAGGTAACTATCCGAGTCAGACCATTTATGTATTGGGATTAACATCAATGATCCAGCGTTCTTCCCGTCAACGGAGGACAGGTCGGAGAAACTCCCCTGGCAGAATTCAGCCAACTTCAAGGCGCTTTTTACACATGGGTGGTAGGAGTTCATAAAGATACTTTTGTTGCCTTTCGACTTCAAGACTCAGGGGGTGACACCGCTTATTCTGGTATGATCCTGTCCAATAAAACTTTACAATGTTAATATCGCTAACCCTCGTTGAATCCTCAAGCTCCTGTTATTGTTCAAGGTAGTCCTGATTCGAGTTGTATACATCAATCAGCTGTTACAAGTTGAGGGATTGATACAAGACACGCTCAGATAAACTTGTAGTTAATGACCAAATAGGGTATCTGTATACATATATTAAGTATACGCACGTATAAATTACACTGAATCCATATAGGACAAATAAACGTATGAGCACTTTTATTGAAGATGTTAAGCTAGCCCTTTCTTGTAATTGGGGCTTGGCTATCGGTTGGAACAAACTTGTTAGCACTGCCTTTTACGTTATTGCGCGGCTGCGCCGACCACAAGACGGGCTGCGAGTTTACATTACGGAGTCTTGGCAATCCTGTATATTCGAGAGGATATCGAGTCATATAGTCGATCTGCATCTGTGTAGCCTGACTTGCACATATAAGTAAGCCCCTCTTCGTGTGTGGAACGATATAATGCGCCCCAGCCATAATGACTACGTGAGCGCGTCATTCGCACATATGCATATACATACACCTGAACTAATCAGTAGAACACTTGAGATATATTCTATCTAGAACTTCACCTACCAACACAACCCTCAGTAGTCATGAGGGAACAGTCGTATATGAGGTGAGCCATACGCATACTGCCTCATACATTCCTGTAGGTTCCAATTCGAGCGTGTATTCTCAGGTCTCGACGCCAGACATTTTGGGCCCGTCTCAAACAACAATTAAGAGAGGGGAGAGTGTGATAGCAACTATTCAGTGGAACCTCGTTAAAGGAAGTACGATCACGATAAATGGCAAGTCAAGTACGATAGATGAGGTTTTCCCGAGATCTGGAGCTTTATCTACGTGAGTCAATGGTAGAACTAGTATTGAAGACTTAAATTCTCATCGTGGTTACATCAGGTCTCGGATTTGGACTACGTCAAACGGGGAACAGTTCAAATGGAAGGACAGCGCAAAACTATATGTGAGTACACCCATGTGTATCACGCGAAAGAACTTAATGAATGAAAATTTTCAGTGTGTTTCAATGGAGAGTGGTCTAAATCTAGCACATATGATCGAACATATTTTTCGCTGTTTAGAGACAAAAAATCTACACTCGATATTTCAGCCAATGCTTCTCACCTCACAGATGACCTCATTGGTAAAATCTTTCTTCAATCTGAATTCGAGGTGTATTAACGCAGTAAATTCAGTAACTTGGGTGATTGCAGAGAAGAAGGCAAGAAATAGAAGACGTTCGCAGAGCGTCGGTGGTCGCGACACAAGTACTACTCAAGAAGATAACGAGAGATGAATCAATTGCAATAAAACTACACAGGCGATTACAATGTAATTACAATACACAAGATAGCCTCGAGCTTATCTATTCCCGCAAATATATTGAGGACGGCTAGGATTTGGGCCGACCTATTATTCTTCATATATGCGCATATTTGGTCCTCCCCAACTCTTCATGATGGCATGACCACTAGCAGTTGGCTGAGAAAATGCTATTTGACCACTATTTGGGTTAAGAGAGCAGCCCCAGATAGCTGTCTTGGCAGCCGCGTCTAGTAGAGCACGCGCAATTCCCTGCCGACGGTGCGAGGGGACTACAAATAAACGTGGAATTCCAAGAGTTGCAGGAACGGGGCTAGGGCTATAGAGTATATGAACTGCTTCAAATTAAGAAAAGAGGCTTCCCTGAACTCACTCGCAATAGACATTTCCTCCCGAATTGCCGATGTCTACACACACAAGATTGGACTTGGGGGCATTGGAAATTTCAAGCTCATTGTTGTCCACTATCCGCATTGCTTTTGCTATAGGGGTAGTAATAACGCAACCTACAATCCGTTCAGATTTGTGTCGTTTTGCTGAAGCTTCGTCCTTGGATTTCGAGCCAAGTGATTTAGGCCCTTTAGTTGGAACAACCATCACATAGGCTTTGGAGAGTTTGAGGCTAGGATCCGGCAGCGGAGGCGCCGATAAAACTTTGTTTATAGTAGACAGCAGAGTCGTAACCTGTATTGATTATATCGTCAATGGCCCATGATTTCAGCACGCCAGAGGGTACGCCATACCTTCTGCCCTAATTTGCCCTTGGTAGTATCGCATCGTATTCTCAAAATCCTTCCAACGACGCCTTCAGCGAGTGCACAGTGTTCTTCAACCAATTCTACATCAGATATCCCTGCACCAAGTGGCTTCTCCAAGGAACGTTCATCTCGCGACCATTCCATACCCCGAGCGATCCGTAGACAATAAACCCTATGCAATTCTTCATCTGCATGCGCACCTCGAGTGTACGAAAGATCACAGGATTTGCATGTTATGAGAATGGATTTAGATGGCAAAAAATGTAGTTGCGTAAGTGTAGGGGCATTGGTGTTTCCGTTAGTCGAGGACTGCTTAAAAGTCAGGCGTTTCTGAGAATCGCTGCTGAGTTTCAGTCTCTTGGTGGGTTGACTCGCACCAAAAAATGAGTGCAAATTATTCGCAGCTGTGCTCTTTCGTTTCAAAGATAATACCGATGCTTTACGACCTGTTGAAAATATGCGTCTGAGTTCTAGAAATAGTGCTGTGGCTGAGTCCTAACCTGTAGATAGCTCCAGGTCCGATCCTTCCACAGTCGAGGAATCTTCATAATTGGTAATACTTTGGGAGATACCCTTATGATCTGAACATGCCCCACTACGAGAGCTATAAGTTTTGGGAGTGCTAGCTTGTCTCGATGACATTTCCGAGGATAATTAAGAGGGTGCGTCGTAAGTCGCGAATGATCAGCCGAGTATTTTGATGGTTACCTTGTAACTCCGGTCATAGACAGAAAACACAACAAACACGAGCTATGATCACGTGGGCGCGACAAATCAAAATATCAACTGACGAGTTAAGTTCTCGATCTTATTCTTGCAATTGTTGACTCGGTGTGTCGCGATGCTCAATTTTCCTATTTAAAACATTCGCATTTGGCTACCGGTATGACCAAACATCAACCTTCAAGATCTTACACAAGAAACGTTGAATCCAATATTTACAGGCTAGTATCCCCGAATACAACCATTACTAGCCATGTATATGTATCTTGCTCTATGTTGCTTTGCCTTATGCTTAACTAGACTCGTGGCAACCTCTAACCTTGTGATCAACATTTGTAATTTACTAAAGCTGACGACAGCGATCGCCCACCACCTAACCTGCGGATGCACGCTTTTTGCGTAGTGCTGGGCCCATATTGCTAATAAATGCGCATTTATTAGCAATATGGGCCCAGCACTACGCAAAAAGCGTGCATCCGCAGGTTAGGTGGTGGGCGATCGCTGTCGTCAGCTTTATCATCCGGATCCGCAAATTTGAAATGAGAAATCTGACTTGTCCTCAATAATTAAAATTCTGCCGGCATTTTGGGCACCTTGATTATCATGATCAGATACAGTATACATTAAAACTGATGAGTAGAAAGAAAAGGCCGTCCTACCAGTTCCTTTAGGTGAACAGGAATCAGGAGCATCGAGCAAGCGTTAGCATACATTCATCATGCATTCCTGTTCTTCCGTATTTGGGGCGAGTGGGGTGAGATTAGGTATCCTCCGGGTGAAGTTGCCGGTATTTCTCCACTGCTACCCGATTCGTTCGTATTATGGCATTAGGCGCTGGTATGTTTCCACCTAACCCCTCTTGACTCATTCCTCAGGCGCCCTAACGTTACCTTCGGGTCACACACGCTCCCCATGTTGTGTATAAAGTAGCGCGCACCCAGGGGGCTGATATACATACTCGCCTCTCGAATTTCTTCGCTTATCAAACAGTAGAGATGGCTGGCAGCATGTCGTCAGCTTTGCCGACCAGCGCTCTTTCTCCTCCCACATTACTTAGACTCTACACGCTATGCGTTGTGGTATCTACGGCTTCACTCGCTATATGGGGACCCCAGCTTGTGTCCTCTGTCCTTGATCTCACTCGTCCAGGTACCACACCTGAACCGGAGCCCGAATCATCAGAGGAACAACCAGCTGAAGAGAAGCCAGCGGAAGATAAAGACAAAAAATGGAAACGCAAAACTCAAATTTGGCAAGTAGCATTTCCTAAACGAGCCCTATCGGAACAATAAAATTTTCACATTGTAGGCGGTATGGTTGGGAGGATGCTGAGCCTCCTGAAGCTCGTGAAAAAGACAAAGGCCTGGTATTTGTCGCTATCAAACGTTATGGTGGCAACAGTGGTATATTTGGTTTTATATCATTGTATATATACAGGCTTATGTTGTTTGGGTACCAGGCCGGGAAGACCATATATGGATCGAGATCAACAGCCAACCTCTGACCGAGCTGCTAAGGTGAATAGATACAACCAGAAATGTTAAGAAGAAATAACATGGCTATGTTTTATAGGTCTGAATTCAAACATCTAGAGGGGCTTCTCGACGATGATCCAGGAATGGACGCTCGCGAATTGTATATGTCTCGGGAACGGCTAGCTGAACTTGCGGCAACGGCGCCTCCAGAAGAAGAGACTCAACCTGAGGGCAACGCAGATGGAGATGAATCAAAGGACTCGGCGGATACTGAGCCTGCCAATAATGCCACGTCAAAAGAGGCTTCTGAAGGAGTAGCTGAATTAACAGGTCAAACGGAGTCGACAAAAAACAATAATGCCTCAGACGAACCAGCCCTAGCTGGCTTTGAGCTCTCGAAGGCGGACCGCGACCAGGGACTGCGTGATGTCAAGCTGATTTACGACTTTATTATGGACGAGTTTCAAAAGGTGGACGAAAAGCTCAACAAACTCGCAGTTGAAGGTATGATTTCTTGGAAATTACTTTGGGCATTTATTCGCCGGGGACAACGTCTTGAAACATCACATTCCACGACCGGGGAGAAACAAGGATTTATCATGACAAGCTGGGACTACGATACTGATCGTGATGGAAAGCCGTGAGTTTCAAATAGGTGATTGGGTCATGGGATAGTACTGATAGCCTTACTATAGTGTCTTTGTTATTAATGGGAGATGGTTGGAATGGACTGGATATCGGTATACAGAACAAGAGATTACACGAAGGATCCCAGAATTTGCGGTAAATTGCTTTTAAATAGCCATGCAGATCTTTGTAGTGGGTTAATTAGGCTTTTGATAGGGTCTGAAAAAAGCGGCGGACCTGCGAGTTCGGCATCTGTCCAAGGAGAGCTTCGAGGAACTAATCTGTACGTTGACTTTCATCGTCATTAATCGTATTCAATAATGTAATCTGTCCAGCTCGAGGAAGAACGTATGCCAAGGTACGCATATACTGTTATCGATGGCTCGGATCGATTATACTTAAACTTATCTTAGTATGCAGGAATTCACCACCTCAACTATACTTCAAACATTATCTTAGATGACAAAAAACTACGTGCAGAAGGTCGTTTGATGGTCGATGTAGCTTCGTACCGCCGGATGAACCCCAACTATGACCGATGGGAGTAGTACGTCGATGACTTCGTCATATATGAGATGGTCTAATTTATATACCATAGTGACGACCCCCGGCACTTTTCATCTCGACGGGCGCGAGATAATATGGCCTCCTCGCGCGTTACCCTAGCTGATGATGATGAGGATCTTATTATTCTCCCGCCGACTCTATACGGCTATTCCTTCATTGCCAAGGTGTGGGGTGAAATTCTGGTTGAACACCTGAGCCCAGTACCATTCCAGCCACAAATATTCGACCATCTGGTATTGCGCAACGATTACAAGAACATGATTCGTAGTCTTGTCGACGCGCACGCGGGCAAAGGAGAGTCTGCGTTGCTCACTGATGTGGTCACCGGTAAAGGAGGCGGACTGGTTATCGTTCTTCACGGGAAACCTGGTAAGTGATGATGGCGTCTCAAACAGCGCATTTAAGATATAGTTCAATGTGCTTGAAACAGGTATTGGGAAAACATTAACAGCGGAGGCTATATCCGAGCACTTGGAGGTGAGTGAAGGTTTCATAGCTCGGATAGTCCTGGAATCTCACGTGGAGCTGTTAGCGACCGCTTTATATTGTGTCTTCCGGTGAACTTGGTGTTAATGCGTCATACCTTGAAACATCCCTTAAAGATACCCTTGAGGTAAGTTTCTATTAGGTTACATATATACATCAGCTTAACATTCGACCGCCTTAAGGTTGCAACTATTTGGAAAGCCGTGACATTGATCGACGAGGTAAAGTCTAAATCTTATAAGGGTAGAGATTTTCTCGATTAATAGTACCTACACCACACGCAGGCCGATGTTTTCCTCGAAGCTCGATCTAGTCACGAACTTGAACGTAATGCTTTGGTTAGCGTATTCCTCCGTGTCCTTGAATACCACTCTGGCGGTAAGTTTAAGACGCTCGAGGCCAACCACCTTTACTCAGGAAGATATCAATGTAGTGCTTATTTTGACTACAAATCGTATCCGGGCTTTTGATGAGGCTTTCCTATCGTAAGTACAGTATAAATGCATCGTTTTCTCATCTTATAAGTCCACCAGGCGGTTCTCTATTGCTCTTCGTTATCCTGAGCTTGACCAGAATTCACGCAAAGTACTTTGGGCCAAGGTAAGTTCTATCTAACGGGACTAATATTTATTTTACTCATATATTTCTTGTAGTTCTTATCAATGGCTGGTGCTTCGGTCGAGGGCCACAAGTCTAAGGCCATCACCAATGGCGGAGGTATCGAAACACCCCATAATTTCTCTATCGTAGATATCGAAAAACTCTCGACGTGGAACTTGAACGGTCGCGTGATCAAACAGTCTGCGCGAACCGCTCAAGCTTTGGCAGTCTCCGCTGGCGAATCGCTAGGGATGTCGCATGTGAGTTCTTAGTCGGCTCGAGTGATTTGGAATAGGAGTCACTAATCCTCGAGTTAGGTGGAGACGGTACTCAAAGTTTCAGATCAATTTGCGGAAGATTGGAAGGAGCTTACGATTGTGGATACCAACCCAAGGTCTGGATCCTCATAAGCCGGAGCATATGCCCGATATTGGGCGTTTTCGTGTCTTCCTGTTACTTCCAGTATACATTGTTGTAATATATCACACTGGGAGTTGTCTTATTGAATTGTTCTAAGCTGAAGTTTGGTTAATGATATTGGTTGAATTTACGCGCGAAACGAAGACGCAGATCACAATACTCAAGCGTGTAATTTGTTGATCCCTAAATTCAGCTATTGTAATTTAAAAATCCGAATAATAAGTCAACGGAAGGCTATTTAATTTATTCGCCGCCTCCGACTATCACTGCAAGATAAAAATTTACCACCCCCTTACAGCCATGCGTCCACCTTTGAGATCTTTGTCACTATCATCAATATGTTAGCCAGCTATTGTGATCCAATACAAGAAAGGCATTGGAGGTAACTGTATGCGCCCCTTATCAGGGGCACGTTCTTCGAAAATATGAGAACATGCCAAGCAAATCCCTGACTGGTATCACACAATATGACCAAGTACTCACATAGTCAAGCCGACCATGGCCTCTCCAAGGTTCTCCGAGACCTCTGCCAAAACTTTCGGGTTGTTGTAGTGTGTAACGGCCTGAACAATTGCACGAGCACGTTTAGATGGGTCTCCGGACTATAGGGGTCGTTTGATTAGAATAGATGATCGTTGAGTGCTATTAGCCGAACTTACCAAGAAGATCCCAGATCCGACAAAGACTATATGCGACATTAGTCAAACTTTGCGGCCATGGGAATGCGGTACTTGCCTCCATCGCACCCAAGCTGCATCATCATCGCAGCGTCAGCAGGGGTAGCGACACCTCCGGCTGCGAAGCTAACAACCGGTAGACGCTTCAGGCGAGCAGTCTCCTTGAGAAGATGGAAGGGTGCCTGGATCCTGGTCACAAATGATTAAAGGTCCAGATCATCATCCAGAGACAATAAAAGTACATACTCCTTAGCGTAAGAATAGAGTTCTTCGTCAGTCATACCAGCAGCCTTGCGAATTTCGGCATTGACTGCGCGTGCGTGACGGACGGCCTCGACAACATTTCCGGTTCCGGCTTCGCCCTTGGTGCGGATCATTGCTGCACCCTCGGAGATGCGTCGGAGCGCCTCGCCTATAGAGTAAAATAATGAAAGCAATATGGGAATAACACGAGCAAAAGGCAAGAGAGATGAGTCAACCACACCGCGCATATATCAATGTGAAATTAACTAACCGAGCGATGTAGCTCCACAGACGAAGGGAATCCTGAACGAATGCTTGTTAATGTGGTGTTGTTCGTCAGCAGGGGTCAGGACCTCAGACTCGTCGATGTAGTCGATCCCGATCGCCTGAAGGATCTACGGAACCACGTGGAGCAGATGTAAGTCGCGCGGCCGGAACCCAGAACAAAAGAGTCACACGTACCTGAGCCTCGACAAAGTGGCCAATACGAACCTTGGCCATCACCGGAATAGTCACGGCGTCCATGATCTCTTTGATCATTTTGGGATCGCTCTATTATACGGTAAATCGCCATCTCTGTACATAAAATTTAACCAGTCAAATCCGTACCATACGTGCGACTCCCCCTTCCCTACGGATATCAGCTGGAACACGCTCCAAAGCCATTACAGCGCAAGCACCGGCCTCTTCAGCGATGCGTGCCTGCTCCGCATTGACGACATCCATAATCACACCTCCCTGGTCGAAATGAGCCTGAATCCTTGGAGTTTCAAAGTGTTAAATTTTACCTTGAGCATTTGAGCCAGACCAGACTTGACCTGGAAAGTGCCTACGCTGCTGCCCCCATCCGTGTTCTGAGCGGAGCGTGGTATAGGAGCACCGGTAGCGCCCCCTGTAGCCGCTGGGGCCGTTGTCGTGGGTGCAGCAGTCGCCCCTGAGGCTGGGATTCCATTGGTAGTAGGCAGAGATGGCGCAGGAGCAGACATGATAGTGAAGAGAGATCGAGTCAAAGTCGTAGTTGGGAATCGAATGCGCTCGAATTCAAATTTAAATTGGTTCGGCGCGATCTTCAGTCATCAGATCGAGTGTGGGAATTTGATAAAAAGTTGCATCCCGATTACAAAACAGATTACAATCAAACAAAGCGAATGTCCATGACACAAAATAGATATAGATAGATCCAAAAAACTCTAGCGAGATCACACGATACATGTAGATACTATCGCTCTACGCCAAATCCTGACCTCCCTGCGAATGGGCCTGTAGGTAATGGACTTCCCTCACCCCTTGCCGATCCAACATCGCCCGGGAAGCCAACAGCCGTGGGTGAACTTCCCTCAGAGAACCCGCCAGAGTCTCGCTGGATGGGCCCTCCTAGCGCTCCAACTGCCGCTTGATGTTGCCTCCCAAAGCCCATATCTGCGGCCGTATTTCCAAAGCTGGGACCCCGCCGTATTGCAGGGCTAACGGTCGGTCGATTCGGAATAGGGCTAGTAGTGGCAGCAGCTATACGTGAGACAATCGGCGCTCGTCCCTGGGTGATCGCTGGACTGGTCGGGCTATTTCCGGGGCTCCCTCGGGCCGTGCCTATACCAGCCATGTTGGCCGGGCGTTCGCCAAATACACGGCTGAACGCCGTCGGTCGCCGGTTTGCACCAAACGGATCCGAGTCGAGAGGTGGACTAGGTTGGGCCGCGCCGCCCTGGGCACTGTACCCGCGATCGGGCAATTGGTACTCTTCTTTGGGTTTCTCAGGAACAGGGCTAAATCCGCCTACAAAAGGAGCTGGGTGGTCGCCAGGCCGGTCAACTGAAGAGGGATATATTGATATAGAGGTATCGTCGACCGTGCTGACAGCATGCACCTCCTCTTCAGGATGGTCGGCATATGGGACTCTGGTGAGCATCCTGCCATTATCGTTACCATTCCGGAGTCCGTGAGGATAGGAAGGATATGTTCGCGAATTGCCGTTGCGATAAAGTTGAGACTGTCCATCGGCATCCGTGCTGGTTTGGTATCCTTGTCCCTCGGCACTGAAGTCTAAATTAAGTTCCAAGATCAAAAAGTTATATCAAGACGATTCAATGAGTCGAGGCTCACCTTCACGGAAAGCACCCTCGCGGGCCCTCGCAGCAGCAATATCGGCGGCAAGCATCTGTGCTGCGGCCCCCTGCGGCCCGTCCCTCATGGTGAACCGGTTTGTGTTCAAGTTGCTGACACTCTCCCCACTCCCAGTCTGTAGCCCACGTCCCCCAGCGCCAACTCCAGCGACGCCAGGGTTTGGCACAGGCGTATAGTGCGATTGCGGCTCGGGGAGGCCTCCAAAGCCACTTCCAGGGTTCGCATAGCCAGGGGTGGGAGCCGGCATCACGTACTCGGGCTTGCCTTGTCGGTGTTCATCCGATAATACATCTGGCAGAGCGCTCTCGGTCTTGATCGGCCTTGGTTTCTCGAACTGGTCCTCTGTTGGACTAAAAAGTCCAGCGAGACCGTACCGACTCGCGGGAGCCTTTTGAAGGGTTTGTCCGGCAGGTGTTGGTTTGCCAATGATAAATGTACTGTCTGGTCGGTTAACGCCTTCGTTTTCTTCCCATTTTCGTTGTCGGCGGCGAAGGTAGCAGAAGAAAATGGTGGTTAAGAGGAGGATAAACCCAATGGCACCCAAGACGGCACCGACGATAATGGTAACATTATTAGATGTCTGGTTTTCCGGGGTAGGAGCAGGAGTAGAAGTAGGTGTTGATGTGCTTGAAGGGGCTGCGGTTGAGGAGACACCTAAACCAATGGGTTCGTCTTAGGTTCAGCTCAGACTCATGTAGTATCAAAACTTGCCGATATTAATCGCTTGCTGAAGATCAAAATAGTCCGATTGAAAAACCTTTACGTATGCCCAAGCCGGAATTGTAGAATTGTACAAAGTCGAACGATTCCATCTGCCACGGATGCAAAGTGTCAGAACTCATGGTCCCCTAGACGACTAATCGTTGCTAGAACTTACACGCCATCTTGGATGGAGGCTGGATCTGGGCAAAATGCGCTCCATGTCTTCCAATTGACCCAATTACGAGTAACCCTGGAACTTAGCTGGTGCTGACATGCAGCGCATCCAGCAACGAGGTTGTACATGACTGTTGTACATATACACGGCGTGGCAGCTTGTACATTTTGTGGTCCAGTGTAAGATTCCCCTCCAGTAAGCGCGACAATTGGATCAACTGAAAACGGAAAACGAAGAAATGTATGAGAAAACTGCCGAGTACAAGGAAGACTACAACGTACTGGTCGTGCACATCTGTTGTAGGTCCATAGCGAGCGCGCATGGATCCGAACCCTGTGCATTTCGAAGACGGCGCCAGAGAGGATCGGCCGAGCATGTCGCAAGTGGGCGTTCAGAAGGCGGCTAGGTTTTCGGTCCCAATATTCATCAATCCAATGCAATTCAGCAGAATAAGTTATATCTATTTATTAGTTTGTGTGAGACCAAAAAACGGGCATAAACTCACAGTGATAGGAGCGGTGGCAGTAGGAGTAGAAGTTGCCGTAATTCCCAAAGCCTGGGTCTGGGTCTGAGCCAGCACACGAGCGGCCAGACCTAGGAGGATGAATAGCTTCATCCTTGTTCCACCGGCCAATAGCTATGGTATATGGTGGTGAATGTGAACAGAGGAACAGAATCAGGTGGCCGTCCGCAGCAGAATCGTGAGCCTGATGGTCGCTCTTTCGACGTGGATCAATCGGCAAGGGGCGGGAAAATAGCTAAGTCTGGCCGTTTGACAGACCAAGTTCAATCTCAATCCGAATAATGCAAATTTAGAGCAAAAAAAGATACAAGTAAAGACAGTGATGATAGCGAAGCAAGTCAAGGACAGCGCCAGCTCAAAGAGTCAGCACAAATCAACAGGCTATTCAGAACATTCCTCTGTCGTCTTCCCTTCCGCAGGCGGACATTTCCACGTGCAGCTTACTCAGCCATCACATGGGTACATCCTATCCCAGCGCTTGGCAAAACTCACTCACAATTGGCCAGCCTTACCGATAATTATGTTCTCGACATTAATCCGTCGGACTGCTGTATCTGCCTCTTCATCTTCATCTGCCGGTCCGGCCACCAAAATCACAGAAGTTAAATATCCTTACTTTGTGACCCGTCAGTCTACCAGTGGACGCCTGCCTGTATATAATGAATTTCGTGCTGGGACCAAAGCAACTACACTCATTCGAAATGTCGATGGGAACGCTGGGGTGCGTTGGCGCTGCTTATATACATCCTTGATTGCATTTCTCATCTATCTGAAAACTTTTGTAAAATACATAGGCGCTCCGAGACGATTTATTAAATTCACTCTTTCCGCTGATCAAACGAAAGCCAAATATTGTAGTCCGACATGGGAAGCATGTGGAAATTCAAGGTTCATGGCGCAACGTTGTCGCCGACTGGCTTGTCACTCGGGGGTTTTAGGTACACAGGCTTGGTTTGGGGACGTGTGCTGGCCAGCCCACACGACAACCTTGATTTCATGTGCTTGAAATTCTCAACAATGGATTGCTATCACAACCTAAACCGCCTTGTAGAGGTTATCAATCACCTAATTTTCAAATTGAACAAGAAACACGGCTTTTTATCCTGAGTGGCCCAAACAATCGGATGGATCGCATGTATCTCGTCAGTTGGTTGGGTTCGAATTGGGGCTAGGATTGATTGGCTGTTTTGCCTGTTACAGTTTCATGTATGTATACGTACTCGACCGTGCGTTCACAGGGTCAAGTGGGACAATAGGTCGTCAGGGGCATATCCACCTGCTATTAAGCTCCTCTCCAAATTTACAACGCCAAGAAGCTTGTGCATGTCAGATGGATGGACCAGGTACGATATCTTACCCATCTATACCTATCTTTACAACTAGCCTATCGAAATCGACCAAGAATTGAGGTTCGTTAACGCTCTACTTTGAAATCCAATGTGTCTGACCCCAAACTGAGACAGGAAAACGTATATATGCAACTCACACAAGGTTTCATATAACTCTGCTCTGAGTTGGTCTAATCATAAGCTACCGACGTACCAGAGATGCATAACCATGAGGTGACGAGACCCCCAAAGCCGATCATCGAACTTGTTCAAGTTCCAGAGATGTGAGCATCCAATCTGTCTCTAGATTGCTACGCACTGGCAGTTTGGTATGGGATGTTTGCAGACTCTATCAGAAATATGAATTCGTCTCGGGATAAACAACTTGCTTATATTCAGAGCACTGTCGTCATCAGAGTGCTACCGAAATCTCAGGAGTGTTGATATGCTGGAGATGGGGGATAATTTTGAGAAGTATGACGGTGAGCTAGTGACGAAGTCTTCTTGTATCAACCGGTACCAAGCTCAGGAAGTTATGTCGTGACCATGCGCGGGCCATCGTGGTGTAACAATATGCTTAAATTTAGCATGTCGGTGAAAAATATCTTTTTTCAGTATGATATGAGCTGAAAACTATAACATCAATAATATGCCTTTGTCAGAACGAATTAGATTAAGAGAAATCTGATGCCTAAAATCAGTAGATATTGACCTTCATTTTAGCGCAATTTTTACTAAAACTTGCATACCTGTTTTCAGTATGTTAGCCTCGCGCAGTGATATGAGCCCAGATTGGAACGACTCTCATCAGGATAGCTAAGTTTTACATAATGCAGACCCAACTTCGTTGAAGGTGAATGGAAAAAATAGACATTATGCATTGAATACTTGGTCCTTTTCGGCCCGAGGGGAGCATGACCATCAAGGTATTTCAAAGATTAATTAGACTTTCAAGTTGGGATAGGGAAGTGATCATTTTACGTATACTCTACGGGGTCCCGAAAATCTCGGGAGCGCTCCGAGACTCGCTATTGTCGGCGAGCACTCCGGAGCGTCTACTATGACGCTCAGAAGTGCTCGTGGAGTGCTCTCGAGTGCTCGCCGAGCAATCCGGATCCGTCGGATCCTAACGAGGAGGTTCCCAAAACCGGAGCACTCTAGAGCGCTCCAGAGTTTTTAGGGACCCCGTAGAGTACGAGAAGACTGCATTCCCCTAGCCTACCCTCTCCCTGTGTCTATGTCAAAGTCTTGGCTCTATGTACAATGGGCTTGCCGCAACCCTCTGAATAGGTTCATTCCATCCTGCATTCATACATCGATATCCGCTGCTGAACCTTCTCCAGTGGCTCGAGGCTCCGCCTGTCACGATCACGTGGCCAACCCTGCGCACGGAAGCTGAAATGATCAACCTGGCCGGGCATTCAAAATATTGAATTTTCTCTTGAGCTTGTTAAACGTGTACGAAGATCTTTCGCATTGCCTTGATCTCGCAAAACTCAATCATGGTGGAATGTAACGACATGTGGGAGTGGAGTGAGGGACTTATTCTGGTGCCACTAACCTTATAGGGCTTACCCTCGAGGCTTTGTCGGCACGTTTCATCGACTGTTTCCTATTTACCGGTCCTGATTATATAAGTATGGAGCGTACTGATCCCTAAGCTGATGTGTTGTTAAACGGATCACTTACTGGATTATATTACGTACACATAACCTTTGTCAACCCAGCCCTATAGAATTCGTCCACGGCTCCAAAGATGATAGCCTGTTTTATCGGGTAATAATCGTAATATCGCCAGTGTACAAATATTACGTGGTACTATCTAAAGGACAACGATGACCGCAGGCAATAGCCATACTTATTCCGGTGGTGTGGTACTCGAATCTCTATCGATAGCGTACTGATTGACATGTATGCGTTTGGGTATAAGAAGTACAATAACTATTTAGTATATACGATCTATAATCATACTTGAGCAGACGGCTTTTGATCCAAAGAGTCATTTGTTGGGGTTTGGTTCAAGTTTAATAAGTTATTCCCATAGTTCTTGATGAGAAGCCCGGGATGGAACACGTTGAAAGTCTTGTGTAGTGTTGGAGTCAAAGCCTGCGGTTGAAGCTCAAAAAGTATGACATACCACCATTGCTACCACAATAGCACCACCATCAAACCAATTGAACCATTTTTCCGTTGAAATAACACGCCCATTCCTATAAGAGCGGGCCATGAGCATTATTCTACCATTGCTAACGCTTGATTGCTCACCATCCGTCAGTTAGTTCGATAGTTCGATAGATACTGCGAACTAAAATAAACACACTGGCGATAGCAAGGCCCACAAGCATCAACCCGACCCTTTCCGGGATTTGTCGTTTCTTCTCGTGTTTTTCGGGAAGCATCCGGGTTGGGCGACCGAATGTGTACCGAACAACAAATTCGATAGAAAGCAAGTCGAACAATGCTACTGCAGCTAAACACTAACAGTCGGCCATTGTATTGAAATGAGGTTGACCCTAATAATCACCTAATTGAATAACAATCCCGGAAAGCATAATGTTGCCGCCCCTGTTCGCACCATCCAAGGTGATTGCAGATGACGCAACGCCGCCACCAACTGCCTGCAATACAAGCGCACCCACATCTGCGGTCAAGAATATGATTGGATCTGTGATTGATGACCGGGGACAATCAGGGCATCTAGTAACGACATTGATGCAAAAAAGACGTACAAAGTCGCGGAGACATCCGACTATAGTGCTGACCGAGCTCGCCGACGATTCTAGGCAAGATTAGGAACATGGCAGCTGTCATAAATGAAGGTGCCATAATTGTTGTGCATATTCTGGCAAAAACACATGGTAAGCTAGAATTCTGGGCTAAAAAGCTGTAATAAGAGATACTGACTGAATCAAGAATGGGTTTCTATTATACGGGTTCTTGTGTCCCCAAAAGCGACCGCCCCAGCCGATGATTTCGGCTAGACCGCATAAAGCTAGGGTTGGGAGCATGTACCAGACTTTAAGTCGGAATGCCTGTATAATGTGGAATACTAAAACCTATCGATTGCTACTCAAACTTGCAGACCAACGGGGGATACTCACCTGTAGTCAAAGAGAATAGCACTATGAATAAAATACATATCCAACCGGTGGGTGTATAATTAAACGGATTCCCGTCGCCTTGTTCGGGTCTGGTGGCAGCTGAAGTATGGAACAAATTTAAAACTAATTGGATTATTTCCAAGTGAGCTTGGCACATTAACTTACCAAGAATAGCGTCCGTTGGATTGGTGGCATTATGTGAAGTGCGTGTGCAGGAGGAGATAACGAGAAACCACTGTACCCATGACCCATTATATATCTTCGCTCCGTGTTCAAGTTCACTATAGCACCCGCACAGAAATGACATAGTGGTCATGGCGAGACCGCAAGGAATTGTCGCCGAACTAAATGACGCACTGTATGCCGAACAAACCACGGCTCAGGCTCGGAGTATAAATGATAGTATGCATAAATAATTCATAGTGGAGTCAACCAACAGACGATTTCTGACCGAGTTCACCTCGGAGAGCCATAATGCTAAAGTCGTATCAAGTGTTCGCCGAGTTCCATTCGGGTATTAGATACCTACACCACAGGCACTTGAAGTCGATGATCAATGTTGATGGTGGGATGGCGGTACAGATCGCACCACGACCATCGTGTCTCACGTAATCAAATTTACCAGAAGTGATTATAAACTGGTTGGTCGTTTGGTATAGAATGCAAAGCAAAACAAGGCGCGGTCCGTGTGGGTTGTTAGAGAGAGAGAGAGAGAGAGAGCTACAAAAGGGAGCGATAGAATATCTAAAAACGGAAATCCCATGGAATTCCAGTCCACGGGACTCAGAAGGATATATAAAACCGGGATGGATATGGTGGAAACAACGACAGAACAAGTTGCAATTTACGAATGAACGGCGAATGAAGATAACAAACGAATCCAGACCTCTATTGTTGTTGTCTCAAGTTCGATAGTCCTGGAGGTGGGTGTGCCCCTCCGCCAGGTCGAGCAGAGTAGTGGTCTAGGAATCCGAACGTAACGCTCCCAGTCGGAGACACGGGTACACGCGGCTCTTCCTCTTCGGGAGCGGGTCCCACCGTCGTCCTTCGTTTGCACCTGCACCTGTGAAATTAACGAACATACCGCCGGTCATCCGGGTTGTAGTATGGATCATATTGAGTTTGCGCCGAACCACCATAATTATCGTAACTTGCACCCCCACCTGACTGGTATCCATTGTGGCCATACTGGTGATCGCCGTACTGGCCATGCGTCTGCGGCCCATGGGAGTCATCGTATGCCTGCAGCGGCACTTGAGAGGCTGTAGCGTAGGCCGCGCCAGCCCGTATGGAGCACTCGAGTTGCTGCCGTTCGAGTACCTGTCCTCGGCACGTCCTAGGTATGTGTGACCAGCCGGATACCCTTGTTTGTCTATATCTTCGCCGTGTACATCGAACGCACTATTGTTGTACTGCTGGAGAGGAACAAAAGCGCTCGACGCCTGGGACGAACGGTGATCCACGAACGGCTTTCGCCTTGAGCACGTCGACCAGTCGCCGAAATACTAAGTCCTCGGCTGACAGCAGCCATACCAGGGGCAAAGTCATTGTTGCTCTTTTCAGCAATAGCCGCCGTGGGTTGAGCCTCAATTTTTCCGGTTCCAACGGTCAGCATCTTGCCCACGCTCGGCAGCCCATGAACGACCACAAACATCAGCACAGGACCAGGTTGAAGAAGGTTGGGGTTGGGATAAACTTGGGAGACGTGCAGGGTAATGTTGCCTGTGTCCGAGACGGTGAAGGTATTATTCAGCTGGACGTATCGCTGGCCCATGTTCATCGCGTGGGTCGTAAATCCGGGGCGCACAAGCACGACTTTAGTGGCTTTGGCAGCGTCGTTGGCGTTTCCGGCATAAGACTCTGGGCCCAACTCGATATCGAAGGAATCACCGCCATATCCGAGCTTGGTAGGCAAGTTGTGTGGAACAGGGCGAGAGCTAATATTGGCGAAATAAGGCGGGTAGAAGATTTCGGCCCTGTACTCGGTGGGGAAGGCCGTAGTAAGGTTGACATCAACATTCGGGTTGCTTCCTGCCACCAACACGGACGCATCGGGGAGCAGAATGGCAGACGAGTGGTAAAGACGAGGAATTTTGGATTCTGAGAGACCTTTGTCTGACCAACGCTTTCCAGAGGGCTTAGTCGGGTCGTAGATTACAGGCTTGAATACGGGAGCGGATGCCAGACTCATGCCCCAAGGCATGTCGCCGTAGAGAGCGGTTTGACCAGTAGCTTGAGCGTAACCAGCAGTACCATTGGCGGCACCGTTGATAACCAACATAGTTCCGTCCGGGAGCAAGATGAACTGACCCATGGTACGAGGATCAGGAAGGTCGTCATCCTTGACATAAGTAGGAGCGGAGTTATCGGTAGGTTCTGGAATAATCGAATGGCAATCGGTAGAAGCGGGATAGTCCCATGTGTTGATATTGGGATAAGAATAATTGCCCCAAGCATCTTCTGGCATGTCTGAGCCTCCGCAGAAAAGGATGTCAGGAGTCCAATTGTTTTCGGGAGTGAGGGGCTTCATGGCGACGGCCCCCGAAGCAGGATACACGCGGATAACTCGGCCGGGCATGTCGGGAAGTTTGGTCTCGATGTTTTGGTCATGGTCCCACATAACTGGGTGGTGTTAGTATGATACTACACAACGGGCCTGCTTGGACTCACTGGTAGAGTAGTTGGCCTGCGCAAAAATCTTGCCTGAAGGCATTAGAAACGCGTGGGCGTATGATTCAGACCACTGGTGTCGATCATGAATTGCATGACTCTGGTGGACTATATCGACTTGGCCAATACTCATAAGTAGGCTCTGCAGCACCACCCTCGTACGCAGGATCAATGTTCGGAGTATTACGATTGATGTATCCTCCATTGACGAAACCACCAATGAGAATAATGCTTCCATCCGCCAAAGGCTCAGCGGTCGAGTACCAGCGCTTTCTCTGCATGGCAAGAACGTTGGCATTGTCGAACCAAGCACAGTTGCCAGTTGTGCAGGGGTCCAGGATACGAATCGCCTTGGTGCCGTCGTAGTCCTTGTAGGTCTCGTCGTAAACACCAGAGCCCCACTCGGAACACTACCGACGTTTCCGCCAGGTCCGATAGCTCCGTTGCCACCAAAGGTCGCGAAAGAGCCATTGGGAAAGTGCATTCCTGACGCACAAAAGACATTGGAATTCATGTCCATTGGTGTTGCCTTGTTCGTGGCAATGTCCCTTTACAACAACCGCAATGAATATACATTGGGGGGAGATGATTATCACGCGACTTACCACTCAGCACCCCAGGCTGGATGGCCGTTTATTATTTGAGCGTTTCCTTCCACTTTATCCTATTTGTAATTGCATGTTGAGAGCAAGCAACCAGGTGTGAGGACTGAAAAACGCACCATCATGTATACTTTTTCCTCATTTCCGAGTAACATCTGAGGGGATAAGCGGTGAGCACGCATATTAAAACACGGTTACAACAACGGACCATCATTGCAGAAACCAGAGTGTCGCCGACTTGGACAATGGAGCCCGCTTCCTGCGCGAATGTCGGAGCGGCATTGAATAGTGCATTGTAGATTATAGCAGACGTTGCGAGAGAGTGTGTTAGAGATCGAGGCTGTCGCATGGTGCGAAAAAGCTGGATCTCAGCAGTTGGACGGTCGCGGTAGAGAAGAGGAGAAAGAAATAGCTCCCGAACCGGCTGTCACTGTTTCCAATAATATACGGCGTTGCCATATGTATATCGAATTTGTATTATTTTGCGGCAGAATTCCTACCGCCCTTCACGAAGTCGACCCCGGATCGCGTAATGTGAAGTTTCTTCATCCTAGTTTATTACTTGCAACGCATACAGCTACTAATCCCCACTCTTAGTTACAATTTCCGCCTGAATAATACAACCGGAAAAATGTGACAACAACAACAGTCACAACATGGTGTCACAGGCTGGCGTATCACATGACTTGACAAGTGGGCTCGTGCTACTCTCTCAGGGCTGTGGAAGACACCACAGCCTCAGCGTAAACAACTGAGTCCAGCCAGACGTTCTCCCTCCTCCCGACCCTACGATCATTGCACCCATTTACGGAGTCAGACAATGGATTTCTGCTGTGAGTAGTGTGAATCCTAATATCAAGATAAGAAGGAAAATTAGATCATTTCGACTCAACGCGCCACTGACAGGTATCGTCTGTAAGTCGCCGTTATCCCCACCTGGTCAGGAAATATAACACCTATTTGGCCGAAACACAGTTGGGTGCCCAACAACGGTCAAACCCGACGGCAGTGATAATGGACAAACTCGCTTGTGTCCCCGCTGCAACAATGGCAAGTATGACCCATTAAAATGGTTTTAATTGGAGATTTAAGCGTCACCGCCTATACAGTCGCGGTGATAGGTGCGAAGAAGCGTACCTGGCTTGAGATCTGCTTTGTTCCCTTGTTCCCATGAGCTCATCTCACATTTGGAATTGCTCGATATGCGGATGGCATGGTGGGTCTATCGCTATATATTCGACGACAGATATACACATAACTTTATCTTGCGTTAGTGGACCAATCCGGCGGGTATGCTCCACCTCTCCCCGGCCCACCGCCGAACGCCTACAACCCTCACTACCAACCCAATTATGGTCCACCCCCTGGTATGACCCGATCTGATGTTATACGTGGCTATTGATCATTAATAACTCATTACTACAATTTAGGTCAACAGCAATGGGCACAGTCACATCCCAATTCATTTCAAGGTCAGCCTGGGCAGTATCAGCAACCTGGCTACGGCCCGCAACCCGGATATGGCCCACAACCTGGATATGGCTACAATCCTGGGAAATAATGCTGTCATCGCGTGGGACATTTTCATTTTGCTTTGGGTACTTTGTAATATTGTTTGATTCATTTGATACGACTGTAATATACAACTAATGATACACGCATACATCCGAAATGACTGGGCACAGAGCCAAAAAAGTATCGAATGATGCCTAAATATATCGGTGTGATAAAAATACAACCACTCTGGCGAGATGGTCACACTATCGAGTGTGCGTAGACCCTGTTTGTTGTCAAGATAACAAGCGTGGATCAGTAAGTTTGAAAACAGCGCTTGGCGGAAATTGCAAGTCTGGGATACGGCAAAAACAAAAGAGTCTCCAGCCGAGATCTGCTAACAATAGCGCCAGCAGATCACATATGCAATACATGCATGATAAAAGCCATGAATTGGATAATACAGCTTACCGTAAGAGCATCTCTCGCATTTCCAGTCTTTCAGCCCTGCGCCTGTCAGCCCCCCGAACAATGTTGCCCACCACTTCGTCAACTGGGATGATGACTGAAGCGCCGATCTTTACTGGACTGGCCGCAGTCGGAACCATCATTGAACGACGATGTAGCCTTCTATCTTCGGCGGACTTGGCCGGCGATATATCTTCTAGCACAGGGTCAACTGTCCTTCGTATAATGAGTCCAATTCCCCTGAGCGGGTGAGCCGGGCACGAACGGCCTAAGACTAGGATTGAGAGTTGGAGTGAGTGCAACAAGAGTCAAAAACGCCTCGTTGGTAAATCGTGACAAAGGACTGGGTGGCGCTCTCCTTCTGGTGTGGATGGATATGGCCGCCGTACATCGGCATGCGAGCAAACATATACTTCAATCGAAGATGTCCATACTCGGGTGATCGCAGCACGGAACGTGAGTCTGGATTACGGAAAAATGTTAACATCAAGTATCTTGGCAAACTCCAAGAAAGGCGGGGCGATATGCTACCCAGTGCGTAGATACGTGAGACACAGTGATATCACTCACACTTCTCCCGTTGCTACCGCTTCACGAAATTGTAGGCCATCCATCCTGTGAGCCCAAAGATAAAAGTCCGGTTGACAATCAAGTTCGTATAGAGAAATCAACAAATGAGTAGGTATTCTCCCCGCTCCCCTGCGATAGTGAAATTAACTCACCCGGCGGTAACCCAGGCACAATCCCGCTTTAGCCGGTGGGCAGCCAAAACTGCAGTCCGTTCCATCCATTCTGGAGACGAAGGGTCCCGATAAGAAGAAAAAGTCAGTTTCACTAGCCAAGCCAGGCACCAATCAAACACCCATGAGCTGACCGCCAAATAATACACCAACACTATTCGCGTGTTGTGGCATCACGATTTGGATGGTGCATGCAAGTGTGTCCTCCATGTGTATCATGCGGGGAAGGCCGAATCCACTGGTAGGGCTAGCCTCGGATCTAACTCCCCAGTGGCGAGATGATCGCCCAGGGCGCGGCTCAGTTTGCGTGGTCGGAAAACATCGGATGGAGATAGTGTCAACGCGTTTGGTGATGGTATTGCGTTGTGTAGTACCCCTGACTCATGGACGAGATTAGAGGCCGGAGCCACTCCGCCGGAGCTCTTACCCAATCGAAAGATAAAAATCGGGTTAGTTTAATCCCTTGGATGACCTTTTGATCAATACGTACTTGAGTAGGGACTATGGGCATGGATTCAGGCCTCAACTCGACCCATGTAGGTCTTCTTCCTCTCTTTCGCTTCTCTAAATGTGCTCAAGGTACGCGCGTGGTGCGGCTGGTGCATCCGGCCCGTACACCTCAACTCAGCTCGCACGATATCCCCATCATCGATGTGGACATGCGGGTCCTGTGCTTCCAAAGCATCGGCAAGCAACTCCAGTTCCAGGCTGCGTAGCTCCCGCGCTTGTCGATTATCTTGTTCCGCTCTGGGTGAGGCCCTACCCGATCCGGGAGCCGACGACTGGGACGACCCAGACTCGGAGGCCCATTGTCGCTTCGCATGCGCCGGAATCATGTCAACCACAGCCTTACGAAGACCTGTAAAGGTCTTCAGGTGGACGGGAAGTACGCATAACTCTACGTCTTCCAGCGAATAGATACCGCTTTTTCTCAATTAGTGTACGTGGGACGATTGATGCGATCACGGCTTTCTTGCGCGGTTGATTAGATTTCGATGCAGAGTTACCGAGTCGAGAGGAGAGGTCCTGGTGCGAAGATGGTGCAGGGGCAAGAGCCACAAACGTCAGTATGCTAAGTCAATAGCGAAGTAAGTTCAATCCATCAGGCTTTCGACTAAAGAGGCGCGCACCGTGACAGCAGTAAATCAATTCGCCAGAGTCCATGTCTTCAAGGAGTACTCGTACTCCGGCCTCTATGGAATAATATCAGGAATGCTTGACACTATCGAGCACCGTCAAGACTGACCGAGCGAAGATCCCCAAGCTCGGTTAATGCAGGCATCAATGTGGATAAGGTCGCCTGACTTGATTTCCCTGACAAGAACGACTCGATCAAGCTGATAGTGCGCAATTTAAATCAGTGTGCCTTCGTGCCGCAACACCAGCCGCGACGTCGATGATTTTGAGCATTTCGCCAGCGTAAAGGCGACCATGTTCGTCTAGACAGACACGCCAAATTAAATGATCAAGGGTGATTCAGTAGGCCAAATAACATTACCAGTGATGTCAGGTGTTACACGACAGACATATGTACACTACTCGCTGACACTGGTTTTTGGCGGAGGGGGGTATCCCTTGGTCGGCGGTTCGGCGCGTTGCTCATTGCGGAGAAGCGGGAGCCAATTGTCCGAAAAGTCGACGTATTCCAGCCTTGCCAGTACGCATGTAGCGTCAATGCAGACGAGCAGTGCCTTGTTCTGCCACACCAGGTCGTTGGTAACAGAGGCTACCATGACTGCCAGTAGAATTCGTGGAGAATGTGTAGCCGGTTGGATCTCTTCGAGTCGAACCAATGAAAGCCCACAACAGTTTTGTGCGAGTGGCTATACAAGAGAGCAACGAAACGAAATGCCAACAAGTATGGCCGTTTTTTTGCGAGATGTAGGTAATAATCACCGGAACACTCCAGCGAGAATAGCGTGATTATACTACGATACAAGTACGGCGGGCTATCTTCCCAGCCACGTCCAGACCGATGTCGCCTACCATGACTGCCAGAGTAGAATTCGTGGAGAATGTGTAGCCGGTTGGATCTCTTCGAGTCGAACCAATGAAAGCCCACAACAGTTTTGTGACGAGTGGCTATACAAGAGAGCACAGACCGTAACGAAATGCCAACAAGTAGTGGCCGTTTTTGCGAGTATCCTGTAGGTGTAATCACCGGAACACTCCAGCAGGAGAATAGCGTGATGTTATACTACGATACAAGTACGGGAGCGGGTTCTATCTTCCCAGCCACGTCCAGACCGATGTCGCCTGAGCAGGTTGGTCGGATCTTCACGGAATGATCAAGCCACAGTTGATGCGTATGTGTTCCGGAGATCAGGCGAATGACAGTCCAAGATACTGACCCAGGAGGTCCCGAAGTAAAACGAAAGCACAGAAATCCTGTATATTGGAGTCGGAATTACGAATGCGGGCATCCAGCCCCGGACACATTGTTTGTTGCCGCCGACTTGACAAACTACGGTAACGGATTTAAAAATGGAAACTCGCAAGCGCCGTACGTCTGATGGCTGATGATGGCATACATCGCCAGGAATATTTCGATTTGAGAGCGCATGGCACATATGTTGCCGTGTGGCTAAGGGCAATCTCCATTTATTTCTGGAAGTGCGATAGTCGGTCGCAGCGTATGAAATGCCTAATTTCACTATTCCACGATCAGCGGTTTAGCCGCGAATGCGCGCATTGGTTTCTTCATCTATTTGTTTATGCTCGATGCACCACCATATTGGCTCTGTGGTCTAATAGTAACTCGACCGATGGGCTCTGTATTCGATACCGGAAGAATAGAATTAGAAGTTGACACGAGACCGTCAAATGAAGATTCAGTGTTATCTGGAAATGTGTATGTCAACCGGGAACAAGACGGACTCGTCTCTTGAAATGTTACCAAGATTCCACTTTAGACCAGTTGTTGTCAGTATAGTGTAATTCCAACCGGAAGTAGACCGCAAGTTGGACCCACGAATCGAAGGTCAAGTTCCATCTCGTGATGTCCCTAAATGCGTACGGGTGTAATTAGATATCCTTTCTGACGTCGATGAGACGGAATACTAACTCGGTCCAAGACCCATCCCACACTCTCATTGCTGATTGCAAAAATACGATGGACATTTCGAAGTTTGTGTAGCAACGACATGGTGTGCACAGTATGGTCCAGGCGCCCAGAGAGTCCACCAAGAAGAGCTACATCAAGCTATCTCCCATATGTTTATCGTTATTGGACACGGGCAAAAAACACATACCTTTGCATCTTGACTTTTCTCAACATTAGCTATCCAGGATACATTTCATTAGGTCTGTCGAGTCCTGATCCTCGATCTGCTCAATTGGAACGCCCTTGCGCCTGATTCAGTATATACCCGAGCCCAAGCCCGTAGCTTGTATTTGACCTACTTGCTGGGCATACCAAGATCTGACTTCGGGCCTAATAGAGTCCATATCTCCCTTAATGCAGTGAGGCAAATAACTTCATGCGCGTCAATAATACTTTAAGCGTGCTAGCACCGTGAGTTACTTACCGAAGACGCTCCTCTGGGCTGAAAGCATCATACACACGGTTTGACCCTCCATCGGCAAATATTCTCCATCGGCCTGAGATATTACAGAACTTATCGGAAAATGCTTAATTGGTAGAGCTCACATTTTAGCCAGAGTCTCGCAAATGTGACTGGAGCCAATGCCTGGTTGAGTACTACCAAAGCCAACGGATTCCTGGATTCGGCCTGGATCTAGGAAACTAACGTTCCATATACTATTCGGGAAGGACGACGGCATATTAATTTCCCAAGACTATTGCTCGCCGCAAATATAAAACTAATTTATCGATTAAGTTGCTGTCAGAGTTATAGTCCGGGATTGAGGTTGTTTAAATGCATCGTGAGAATTTGACATCAGAGACGTCACGCGTTGTAATTTGAGTCACGTGATCATAACAAGCTGATAAACAACAGCTGCCGAGCCACATATTGCAGCAAAACACGTCGTCAATACGGAAAGGGAATTGATCGAAGGTCATGATGCCGATCATGGCAATCGTCTAGACCCTGTTATACTCGCCGAGTAATTCAATCAATCCTCCGAGCACTTGACTGGCTTCCGTGCTAACCTTGACATTTACGGGGATGCACTTGCAACATGATACTTGGGTACTCTATACTTACTTACTCTGAAGACGACTTGCTGCCATATCCTGTAATGATTGCTTTGAAATCCGATAAACTCAATTTCGTTCCGACTAAGAATATTTGCCACTTGCTTTGCATCTGACTTCTATCTCTCCATCCACCCAAGGAAGCATCTGGTCTGGTGGACGATGCTTGTGATAGAGGTGAGGCAGCAGTCAACCACGTTGTACTGTCTATTTAGCTTACGGTAAAGCTTATATCCACTTAACCTCCTTTGCTAGGTCGGCTTCAGCCTAATACCCCCAATTATAGCAAGTTCGTCACCACTTCTGCGGATTCACGCCGACCTTTGTCGCGGTATTTAGTAGGAATCCAGCATTTGCACACGCGAATGCTACGCTCGTGTCAATCGTTCAGGGTACAAATCGGAGCTGGCGCCGGGGAATAATGAAAAAACCTCCAGCGATGACTTCCTCAACCTTCTTGCATGCCAAAACTCAAGTGTGTCAGCTCATGGTGTTACCGATTTCGTGGTTAGTCCTGGATTTCCTTTTGGGAGTAGCACCTGAGATTGTTGACAGTCGAATAAATCCTAAGCCATCTGCCACAACTGTTTGCCACCCGCGCCTTACTGTTCCTGGACTGATGCATTATGACATAAGTGGTACCGGGCCTGAGACAAATCGGCGCATGGAATGCATTGATGAAAAACAACCCGACCCTATCGACTTGTCAGTTTGTCGATTTCAAGACGCTAGCGATCGTATTCCGTTCGAAGGCATTGTACTTCACTCTATAAAAGCACCTCCTAGCAACACCTAGGCCTCGTCGGCACCATCTCCCACTACGCCCTTTGACGACCCTCACGAACAGTCTAGTGTTGCTTCTGCAGCACTATTAGGTCATACCCAGGTCGATAGTCACTACACCTTTCTCTCACGAACGAAATACGAATCATATCTAGCATTGATGTCTTCTCCCACATCCCCTACATCTCCCATATCCCCTCTTACGCCTGTTTCTCCGGGTTCCCCTCCCCCGATGCAGGAATTGTCTAGAACGTCGATTACCATTACACGTCCACTAGCTAGTGTACCTGAAGATAAACGCGTAGCCAATGTCAAGAGGCAGTCATGGATGACTCACAAGTCGCGTTGGTCTGTTGCTTCGTTTTCATCCATCACGTCCTCGACCCCTCTCTCCTGGGGCCGCCCAAGAGGTTTGTCAACTACCGATCCCGAAAAGGCCGCGCAAATATGCCAGCAGAGCATCGACAAAGCCATCCAGGATGACATAGCGGCTACAGAGCCTGAAGAACGCAACTACCACCGGCAATCCCCATACTGGCTTTTCACAATGATTTGGTGAGTTTGTTTCGGGAGAACCCAGCTTTTGAAATCCTTAATGATCTTCAAATCACCCTGCAGGGCCCACCAGATTTGGTGGATCATCACTGCATTATGCAACATCCCCGTCTACTTGCGACTGGCCGCTCTTCCATCTGGTCCGGAGCGTTTGAGCCTCGTCGCGGATGCTTCGCTTATTAATCTCACCATTGTGGTACTCGTTCGAAATGAACTGCTTCTTGCTGGTCTTTACTGGTCTTTCAACTACGTTCCATTCCGGAGGTTCTACTTCCATCGCATGATTCATTCCATAGGAGGTTTGCACGTTGGGTGTGCGTTTGCAACCTTCCTGTAAGTCGGTTTGCGTTTGACTATGCGGCTCATTTTGAACTTGTTGTCTTGTCAGGTGGATCATCTTCTACGTCGTAGAGTTGGGCAAGAACACCCCTTTCAATACACCCCTGAATATCGCCATGTTTATTACGGCGCTCATACTCCCCTTGGGAATCGCCGTTATCATAACGTTTGCCTTACGTCCCTTGCGTGAACGCTATCACAACATCTGGGAGTATACACATCGCTTCGTCGGATGGTTTATCGTTGCCGATCTTGTCGCTCATCTGACACTCAAGGCTCTCGCACTTCCCAACCCACGCGATCTTTTCCATACTGCCCTACCCTATCTCACGATTGCCTGCGTGATCTCGATCTTCTACGTTTGGTTCACCGTTCGGCGTGCGAAGGTTACGATCAATGCAAATCATAGCGTGGCAATTGTCAAGTTCCAGGGTCTCCCCACTCTCGACGATGGGACGTTTGCGCGGATCAGTCGGAACGGTTTAGAGTGGCATGCTTTCTCGGTTGCCACGACCGACTTTGAGAAGCGCGAGTTCTCCCTCATTGTGGGTCGTGCTGGGGATTGGACTACCAAATTGATTCACGACTCGGTCGCGCGTGAAGGCCCAGAGCGCCTCTATATTCGAGGAGTCAATCCACCAGGTTTCATGCATATGCATCACGCCTATAAGAAAGGTATGCGCATGTTTTCTACTCCGTGTTAGCGTTTATTCACTCCTGCGCAGTGGTCACCATTTGTACTGGTGCAGGTATCGCCCCCGCGCTTCCTCACATCGCTCAAAAAACTAGCGACATCTTCTTGGTGTGGATAGCCAAGGTACGCTTATCAGAATCCACTTGTAGGTCAGGGCTGACGAATGCCGGCCCGAACAGAATCACGAGAAAACATACGGAAAGGATGTTTGGGACACTGTCACGTCCAATTTGCCGTCGGACCAGATGCTTTTGCATGATACTGGTGCTTCAGGGAGACCTGACATCGCATCACTTATTGAGCGAGTCGCCAAACAGCACGAAGCAGAGGCGGTCTTCGTTGTGGTAAGTAACGCTTTGAAGTATTCAGCCAATTTCTCTTATTGATCCTGTCTGTAGAGCAATGACCCGTACACTATTCTTTGCGCCAACATCTGCTGGCGTCTTGGCCTTCGCTGCTATGGTGCAACCCGAGACTCATAACCGCGCCTCACAGTATCATTATGATTATTCATGCTCGTTATTATGCCCACCCAACCACACGTAGATCCACGTCCTTGTACAACGTCAACGCTTCCCCCCCCCCCCTTCTCCTCAAACTTCGCTCTTCTTTTTACTGCGTATTGTGCAGCTCGAACATTTATTCACATTCCGTACCACTTCTTGCGCCCGATTCGTTTCTTGGTCACCCTGGCGTCTACGTCCACAACTTTGCGCGTTTTCTATTTTACATGTAAATGATGAATGTTGTGCTTTTGCGTGTAGAACGTATCTGTATTGTTATGAATATTTCCATCGGTTCTCACCTGCATACATGCCAAAGGACGTAATTGGCTCGAAGACAACGATCTAAAACGATAATATGGCAGTATCTTTTCGCTTCAGCCGAGTCCATACTTCGACTTGTACGGGTATTGTTTGGGACCAGCCAAGTTCTATAGATCTACGGGAGACGGAAATTTGAGGCACCAGACAGGTAGGACATGAGGTACCTGGGCCCCGTGAATACAGTCTAGAAGCTTTACAAAATGAACGCATATACAGTATATGTTAATAATAATTAAGAATAGTATTAGTGCTAGTATAAATGCTTTGATGTAATTGAGTTTTCCCATTAATGGGGACCTTTAGACAGTTGCAGCCAACAAAACAAGCCTCGAGCATGTTTCTTTTGAATTATATTGATTTATTGGGTTATGTAGCTGCCAGGCAATGACTTGGACACGTCAAATAAATACAAGACACCGCTTACACCGTCTAATGATACTTGTCTAAATGTCACCACCGGCTGTCAATCCACTGCCTTTGACCATGGCTTCCAAAACGGTCTCGGTCATTATCCGGCGGTCTTCAGCTGCACGACATTCGATGGTACTCAACGCAAGCTCATCGACAGCCTGTCTGAGTGCAATCCCCAACGGAAGATATTCGTTCGCGAGCCGCGCACGTTGTTCCTCCAGCATGGCAAGCTGGTGTAGAAATGTAAGCGGTCAGCAAAAATCACATTAGGATAAGGAGATAGGGGGGGGGCACTGGAAAATAGTATAGGCTACCTGGGCGAGAAATGTCTGTGAAATGATAATGAAAAAAGAAATAATTGCGCGCCGTGTGTGATGAAAAGTAATTGAGCCTACCCGCCCCGATGTAGGCGATCACTGTAGATCATGTCACGAAATATGAACAAAGTAGATAGATCTACGTCTATTTACGTTTCACGGACACGAGGCCGGCGCGCGCGCGTTAGTACGATGACCCTTTGGGGGGGGGGACGTTCGACCGGTCGGTGTGGGACAGGAATACAGCGAAGCATCAGATAAGCATGTGGAAGGTTCATTCCTGGTCCAACAGACGTCCAAACAGGCAAGCGAAAAAGAGCGCGATAAATGGAGTAATCCTGGCAGACCTCTCAGGATCGGAATGAAGCTTTTTAATCAAGAATCTCGATGCGCGGCCCACATCAATCAAATGAACGTCAAGCTCAAATACTCTCTTCAGACACCTGAGCCATACCAAAATAGAGGACATCCGGATAAACCACGGTGTTCACGATGAAAAGCCATCACCAGAGTCCAGAATACCAGCAAAAGATGCGATGTGTTTTTTTCGCACAACCCCACAATACTGTATGAAGGTGCTGAATCACGAAAGATCGAAATGTAGGATGGAAAGAGAGAGAGAGAGAGACAGACAGACAGACAGACAGAGGGTCTGGAGGCGCAGCTAGTGAAAACATCATGCTTACCTCTTTCTCAAGTTCGGGGAATAATGAATTACGCGTGGTTGCGCGTGGGGTTGGTACTCGAACTTGCCGAGTGGAATTTGTTACAAACGGATGAACTTTACGTTCAGGTTCGCCGGGAGCCCTGGTCTTGTCGTTCCAATCGTTCCTGTCCCTGCCCCGCTCAAGAGTATCCGCGCCCCGATCCCGCTCAGCGCCACCCTCTCTTCCAAGCTCTAGGCCGACACCTTTAGGTTTTTCTGGCAAGCCGCGCGTCGCTCGTGGACCACGAGGGGGAGACCGTGGGCGGGGCGGAGAACGGGGGCGTGGCGGGAGTGAGAGCGGGTGCGCTTGAGGTCCTTGGTAAGGCTGGGCCGCATGAGAGGAGGCTGTCCCCGAGGGCCCTGGTAAAGGTACAACTTGTCCGACTAGCGGAGATGCATGTAGGGAGGCTGAGGTTTGAGCCACATTCGGATGGGCAGGTGACGCGGCTTGACTTCCTTCTACCGATGGCCAGGTGCTGGGGTGTTTGAATACGAGCGGTTGATATCTCGTTCTTCGGGTGCATCCAAATCCATTGCATCGGACTCTCTCTTCACGCCAGTCATAGGTGTGTCTGCCGTATTTGGTTCATCATCCGCTGTGTCTTCGTCCTTCCGTTTACCCTGGCGCTCATCGAGCTTGCTCTGTACAGCGGCTAGATAACTCTGAAAGGCAAGTTGCGGGCGCTCCCACCCAGGTCCACCATTCATTCCCGAAACGTTCGCAGGTGGCCCAGCATTCAACCCTACCATATTTCTCGGGCCACGAGGAGGCTCCCGGTCTCCCCTAGGACCGGTGGGTGGAGCTCCGCCGCGCACAGGAGGCATGGCTCGGGTGATAGCGGCAGGCACAGGTTGTGGATTGACCCGGTGCGCACGCGTGGGCCTGTGGGTATCAAGGGTGCGGTTACATTGACAGTGGGTAAAGCCGTGTCAGGATTAGGGGCTGGTGTCGAGCTTTTGGGATCGCGGTCTGTCCAAGGTCCCGATCTCGGTGTCGGTGTGATTGACGATACGGAGAACGAGAGCGAGATCGGGATGCCCTCGATGATGAACGCGATCGCGAGCGAGTGCGGGATCGACCGCGGACTGGCGAGCGATCCCGCGACCGTGTGGGTGATCTCACGGAACGGGCAGAGCGAGATTGGGACCGAGACTGGGACGGAGGGAGATAATGATTGCGCTTCTCTTGTGAGCTTGATCGAGTGGCAGCGGCGACCGTATTTCTGGGTGACCTTGACCGAGATTTCGAGGGACTCCTGGACCGTGGTCGGGGTGAACGAGAACGAGTGCGGCCTGCAATTCAATTAATAGATAGCGTCAGATTTGCAGCGTGTTCAAATCCCAGAAATTGCAAACAATCTGCCCGTGGTTTGCCACCCGGTAGAATAGGAAAGAGGTCGCCTAGCCAGAGGTACTTACCTCGACGCGGATCATACCCCCGTTTGCTGTCCCTTCCTTCATAGTCACTCATTTCTTCATCCTCATCTGCTACGAATGAATCCCAGTTACCCTTGCGATCCGGTCGCCTCCTAGCTCTTCCTCTTGACCTCCCGGATCTTCTCCCAGGAGATCGTTCTTCACCTTCTTCCAGAGGCTCATTTGGATCGTTTGTAGTCCGTCCTCTCATAGGAGAGATAGGAGCAACTGGACCCAGACGCTGCAGCAATGAAGGCTGAGGTGACCTCATTCCGCCCCTAGGGACCAACATTGGACTATCTCCTCGATACCGTAGCGGGGGGCTCCTTGAACGGGGCGAACGAGGGGGCGAACGAGTGCGTGACCGAGAGCGAGTAAAGGAACGGGAGCGAGGACCTTCATGGCGGAATCGACAGCGGTTGCCCTTGTCGCATCCTGTTGGCCGGGAATAATATTTGCAGGGAACCGAGCTTTTTGGTGGCTGTGGAGAACGGGAACGAGAGCGCTCCCAAGCACGGCGGGGGAGTCGTGAGTGGGGATGGGATGGGGTGGTGGCGGTGTCCGGCGACGAGGAAAGTCATAGTTGTAGTCGTAAGACCTCGAGCGAGAACGAGAGCGTGGTCGGTAGATAGGGCGGCCTCTGTCTCTGTCCCATACACCGGGGCTACGCGGACGTGGCGGTTCCCAGCTACTAGGGCCTGGGCGCTGTGCGGTCGGCGGACTCACGTGCCGGGATCCGCGTCTGGGAGGAGATGGAGGCGTATTCGGTCTCTTGGGTAGCGAGTCCATCTTGCTTGTTTTGAACCTGGTCGAGGTCGTTAGTTGCAGAGAGAAGAGCCACGTGCACGTGATTCGTGGTCCGTGTCGTTTGTAATCCCCCTAACCCCTGCAATTGTGCTCTGTCAATCATTTTTATTTATTTTAAATTTCTCTTAATAAAGTTTACCAGCTACTGTAGCCACAAAACACAGCTAGAAATTCGAGCAGCATCGCATTATTCATAAAATCCAACCAGTACTTAGTTATGCTCGCTACAAAATGCACATACTCGTGCTCAACAAGTCTCTAACTACACATCGAGCTTTATATAGTCGTATACGTACAAAAATAGCCGAAAAATTGTCGAGGACCAGGAATATCCACAGTATCGAAAGCATAAACCAAGTTAAAACATAAAAAAAAACCCCCGCACAACAGAACAAGAAAGCGCAACAGCATTTATGAAATCTCTCTCAATCGTTTTGCGACGCCGAGTGCGATTCCGGAGCCTGCATCTCCACCGCCTACCTCTTTGTCTTCATTATCATCATTATTATCATCGTCCTCTTCGTCCCGATTGGTTCGAATCTTGGTCGCTTGTGCCACTTTTTCGTAAGCATGGACGAATTGTTCAATGCTTTGGGCCAGATCTTCAAACTTGTTGGAACCTGCCGGGCCTGGTAGTTCTTCGTACACGCCATCCTTGACGGACTCGTCGTTAACAACCAAAAGTCCCAAGAGAACGGCGAGGTACCCGGCGAGAAACGTTGCATGAAAATCAGCCTATGTTCTATGTTTCAGTAATTACCCTAGGATCACAATTTCTGTCTTACCTGGAGGGCACTTTCGTTTTGCAGTTGCCCATACATTCCAACATACAGATTCAATAGGGGCTTCCGGTTTTTGCATTGACACTCGGTCGAACATTTTCGATTCAACGGACATGAACTGTATATCCCTGCAAATCGTTAAATTGCCAAGTCCGTATACATGCTACTTATGCTACTCACTAAGGCTTCGAACTTGCTTAACCCCCACAGAGCCCTCTTTCACCAGATTAAGCAATAGTGCCAATCCGAGACAGGCATGTTCAAACTGCGTAGATTGAGTGCTCGGATCACCCCCCTTTGCTACAAAATGAGTGATAATGTGAAAGTTCAGCGGGTTCCGGCTACCAAGGCCGCCATTGACTGGTCCCAGGTTCGGCGTCTTGGGAAGACTGGTGGGGTAGATCGCTCGTAAGCAAGACCAGGGTTTTCAGACATCCGAGAGCGCACTGTCCGGAAAGCGTAGAGACTGTCGATCGGATGAGTTAGTATGATGTGCAGGGGCAGATATGGAAAATCCCGTACCTCCACTCTCCAGATCTTCTGGATCGCTTGTCATTAAGATTTGGCAAACCCTACAGAGCGTTGCCACACGGTTCGAAAACTCTTCTACTTCTTTCCCAAGCAAACCATTCTTCGTCTTCGTCACTCGGCTCGTATTGGTCGATCGCGAATTGACAACTCCTTAGCAAGTTGCTCATGAATTGTAATAAGTGCAGCGAGCCCACGCCAGAGGGTGGCAATACATTTAGGCCGGTAGAATATCCAAGTAGTCGGGTGTCGAATACATCCATATATGCCGAGGTGCTGGCAATGATATCCAACAGCAAGGAGCGGGTAGTGGGTCTGGGCACAAGCAGAGACATTCCATGTGAGATGAGAAGTCGTGTAGTTACCTAGAATAAACGTTAGCCGCGGTATTCGCAGTCATAACGGTGAATCAGAAGCTACGAACCACTTGTCCGGTTGGGGTGAGTTTGATGTTCTGGCACAAACCCAGCAATGCACAAAGCTATACGAGCAACCTATTAGGGAATACATATCCAAAAGAAAAAGCTCAAACTCTAACCTGCTTCCGCTCGACCTTCCCGACTCCGGCTCGCTTGGCTACATCCGCGTACATAGCCCAGCTGCTGTCGGATGCTGCGGCCTCCAATCCATCAAAGTCCCGAGCCCGATTAAGTATAAAACAGAATGTAGAAGGAAGTTTCGAATCTTGCAGCGCGCCTGCGACGTCCTGAAGCTCTCGCGCAACAAGGCAAATGAAAATAGCAGCGATCGCATCAAATACCTATCCCACCCATCACGCACAAAGGATTCGAAAAGTGGGGGTGGGTTGGTCGGTTAGCACTTGTCAAGGAAACAAAGCTAATTCAGCCTACTCGGTCACCGGCCTCGAGCACTGACTGGTGAATTGCTCTCCACGCACGCCCTAGCACGTCTGATGCTCTTGCACGAAGCACAAATCCTTTTTCATGCATCCTGGTGACAAATTCTACCGCACTGAGGCATTTGAGTGAGAGGAGGGGGCGATCAGCACCAAACAACGGCGATTCGACCGGTCAGGCTTACCTAGCCCGTCGCACTTTGACCCCACTCTCATTCTCCAATCCCTCGGGACATATTCAATGTCATCTCCAAACCGCCTGGACTCGCCCTTGACTCTCATCTCAGTAATGCTACGCAGATCCGTTTCCCCGTTAAAAGTAATATTCTTAGTGGACGTATCCTGCTGAAGTTCTTCTTGAGACTCAGACTGGAGAAGGTCGTTATAGGATTGGGTGGAAGTGAGTCGAGGTATGGACAAGGTAGATGAGTTTAGGTCAGGATCAAGATCCTCGATCGGTGCCAGGAACGACCGAACTTGCGAGTACGTTCGGCGTGGAGCAGACATCCCAAGCGTTGCAGAGGCAGTGCTCATCGAGCCCTCGATTGATTTCTTGGTCTGAGAGGGCGTATCATGTTTATTCGACTGAGACTGCGATCCCAAATTTGGAGTTGAGGCAGAGTCTCTCTGGCTATCTTCCTTGTCGCGTGGGGGCGTGGCGGTTCGACTACCACTCCCCAGAACAGTGTTGCTGCTAACGGATCGCGAGAATTCACCTCGGGGTTTCATACGTCGTGAAATAGAGGCACTTTGTGGTGTGCGTGCAGACGAGGGCGTAGATTCAAGTGTGGGCTGCTGCAATCGAGACAGACATGGGTGAATGTGGGACACGCGGGAGATATGAGCTTACGGAACGAGCAACTTTTGGAGGCAATCCGCGCTTCTCATCGTCAGATGCAGTAGACTCATTAGAGCTCTGGTCAGAGTCGATACGAGGAGGCTTCTTGCGTTTTGTTGATCGAGATGTTACAGGCATGGTAATAGAGTGGGCTTGGAATACCCAGAAATTTAATCGGATAACAAGTCAGAAGTAAGGCGTGCGATATATTAAAGCAATACGATCGTCAGCTCTACGTGTGTTGAAATGTGTATTGTCAAACTAGAACCAGGTCATCGAGTCCAAAAACAAGACATTCGATATCAATTCGGGGCTGACAACACGAATAAGCGCCGAGATCACAACCGCGCTTTTCTGTCAACCACTTGGTTAATGTCATTCGAGACTGATGTCGACCATACCATATCCTTTAGCATCCCTTTCCCAAATATCCCAAACACCGTCTCAAGGCGATGGAATTTCATCTGAAATCGAGGTGGGTCTACGGGCATATGGCTGCAAGCTCATCCAACAGGCTGGATTGTTGCTAAAACAGTGAGTTGGAATACATTCATAGCAGTCATTCACGATCTGATAAAACTCTTAGGAACCAAGTGGCGATGTCTACCGCACAAATACTTTTTCAGCGATTCTGGTATGTTACATCACTCAAACAATTTAGTGTTTCGGTATGTCATCATATCGTTTTGTTCGAACCACCTAGCACTTTTACTCATGGTGTTAGGCTAGGATATAGGAATGGGAGCTTTATACTTGGCATCTAAACTTGAAGAATGCCCGATCCGGATGCGAGACCTCATCAACGTTTACGACCTGCTTCTTGCTCGAGCAAAACATAGCTTACGGGAAGATGACCAGGTAGGACCTGAATACTTCATGATTTAATTTCTAACAACTGTTCAGCCATTTCACTACACGCCGATGGGCTATTTCGATAACGCATTCTATGACGCCAAGGACGCACTAGTTGTGGCCGAAATGCAATTGCTGAAACGGCTAGGTTTCGATGTCCGTGCTCGGCTGCCTTATGGCACAATGGTCAACTATGCTCAAGTATTGAACCTAACGGATGCAAAAGGAAAGAACGGACAAGGCGTCCCCCAATTGGCATGGAGTTATTTGAACGATGCGTATGTACCTTGGGTCTAAATGCTAGTGTGATCTCACAACTGACGCAGCAGGTCGTAGCCTTCAAACACCCGTATATGCCCTTTATCCAGTTCCAACTATTGCTTGTGCCGCTCTCCATCTAGCCGTACGCCACGCAGGTATTCCACTACCCGGAGATCGTATGGACAAGTCTGCACATGGCCCCATCGCGAACGATGACACGGACACTAACGCAGTCATTGATGAAACACTTTCGAGGGAACAAGAATTACGACGAAAACTCGAACTTAGAAACCGAGAGACTCGGGAGAATGACGAACCGGTGTGGTACACGTTATTTGATGTAGAGAGAGAGGACTTGGAGGCAGTGGCAGGCTGGGTTATGCGGTTATATCAACCCCAAAAATCAACTTACGAGAAAACCATCGTCGAACTAGTTGTAGGAGGGAAGAAATCTGTTCGGGCGTGGGTAGACGGACATGCCGAGAATATTTAGATTTGTATAGTATTGTTTGCTCGATTGTAGTGTATTGAGCTGAGATTCAAAATACCTATTACTTAGGTATGGGGGTGCATTCCATATGAGTTTGTGATGGGTCGAAAGGCAATTGACAAAAATATCCCATATTCTTCAGTTACGTGTGAGTGTTGGTTATAAGAGAAAGTCCACCGGACTCGCCTGCATTGTAAGAAACAAGTCTTTTGCTGCCATGGACACCTAACAAAATGTTGATCATTGTTATTGACGAGATGTGAATTTATTTCAAAAAATACCTCGATACAATCCTCGCCTCCTCCTGGTCTCTTTCTGCATAATTGCGCACTACGGGAGTTACGATCACCATCAAAAGCGTATGTAGCACTAGCCGCAGTCTACTACATATCAGTTTAAAATAAACAACATCATACAAGGGAAAAAGCTCGCCTGTACGAAAGCTTTCACTGTCTCCTGAGGAGTAGGCATTTTGAAGCAAAGTCGGTAGGGTCGCCTACGTCAGAATTGTCTGCAGAGTTTTGGCGCCAAATACACTCGTCGATCATCGAGTCACGTGACGAGTTTCCTTGTTTCCACTTTAGGCTTAAGTTTGACCTTCCTCCGCACTCGTGTACTCTGAAACAGCAGCCCATACTTTTTAGCTAGATTGACGCCAAACAAAAAATAAAATAAAATGAGGCTTACGCTCCTAGGTACCACTTGATCTCCTAAAGTATGTATGCGCCTCTCGGAATAATGGTACAAGCCACCTTGTTGCGCTCTTGGCGGGACATCTAACAAGCCCTGCGAACTGTGAAACATATAAGAGGACTGCTCAAATCTGGTTTACAGTACATCAACTTCCTTCAAACACTCTCACTCTCAAATACTCTTAGTTAAATCGCTATCCATTCATGGCTTTACCCCTGGTTCGACTCAATGCATGCGTTAGAACACCTGCGTTTATAAACGTTAATAATTCCACTCAAACTGTCCCGGACTGCGTTTATCGTGGCACTTCTGAAGGATACTCAGCTGCCACACAGGATAAAGTCTCTCACACCACCGGGCTCCAAGCAATTGAGCGATTGCGCAAGCGACTTGATGCTATTGACGAGCACACTCGGGAGATCCGCAGTGCTCGACACATCTTGTTGAGGAGAGAGCAACTACTGGTCCAAGAGCGTGACGAGCTTGTGGAATGTCTTAATTCCATTGAAGTAGCATTTTTAACAAAGATCCCTGCTTACCCCAATAGTAGTCTGCGACCGGTCGTCCCTCATGATGATGTGACCAGTTCAATCCGGTGCAAGTTCAAACTCCCAAATAACAAACGTCGGGCCATCTCAGGTGAGCAATTGAGCTCTTCATTCCAATTTTCTGATGATCAACATCCATAAAAGACTCGTCGGATCGACCTACAGTCCGCAAAAGCCCTTTCCACTCGGACGACCGAGGTGGGTAGAAGCACGACCTCCTCTTGCATTGATTACTGAATCAAGTGTGTTAAATATAGTGAACAATATGGGTGTCTCAAACTTCGCTCCACTTGCTTCACTTGAAACCGAACCTACTCTAATCATGGAATGTCCTTCTCACTTACTCGAACCGTCAAAATCACTTCCTAGACCGCCACCCTCACCCGTGTCCTTTGCGAAAACCTCAGGCTCTTCATCATGGTCCCCAAGGATGACTCGAGGAGTCACCAGGTTTTCGCCTGGAAGTAGTACTCCGCGCATTGGTCGTAGCCGTAGCTCTAGCCCTTTGACCCAGATGTTTCCACCCCCCGTCCGCCCTAGCCCTAAAACTCCCGTTCCTACCACGGGATACAATCCCGTTATTCGAGATTTAACTCCCATAGATTTTAAAACTTCAAGCCTGTTGCACATACCAACTCCGCGGAGACCCGCCATTCGCTGGTACCCGAGTCCAACCTTCAGCCGGAGTCGACACATCAAGATGATAACCCGGACTACCCCTCAACTCGACTCTCTGGACCGCAGAAAGGGTCTATACCAATCTATTTAATGCTCAATAGCTCTTCCTCTGGTTGGAGTCTGACACACATGGGCCCAGAACGCACACCTTCTCCTCTAATGAGTACTCCTAGTTTCTGCCAGACCGAAGAACTCGATTTACAGACAAAATGCGAGGAGCTTAAAAAACTAGCAGAATCGAAGGATCAGGACACCAGGGAAATATACGAGAAGGCGTCTTGTAATTTGGATGGGCCCGCATCCAGAACGAGGGCTCGTGTGAGTGGGGCTGGGGCTGGGGCTTGCATGAACAAGGGAAAGATGCGCGCATGATTGACTTTTTGGCTGATTTGGCATAGTATGATAATTCCATAACGGATGTATTGGTTTTGAGGCCATGAATCGATTTATGCGAATGATTGCATGATCATATATATGGACAAATATATATGTTAATTAGGATATCTCGAATGTATCGTACTGGTTGCACGTGAAAACTTGTGAAGAGCTACACTCTCATAGCCCAAACAAAATCATAATGGGTTTCAAGTTGCCACTTCGAGCCATCCTTCAGATCTTCAGCTAGCTCTGAAATAATCTGGTCTATCTCATCTTCAGCCATCCCACCAATGTCAATCAGATTAGGACGAAATCCATTGTATAACTCCACTGTTTGGCGCTGCATAATTCTGCCGGCTTCTTGACCTATCTCGTCTGTAATCAAAAATCTGGTATTAGAATATTGGATACTGTGTTGTTTCGAGGCATACCGTTTGCCCAAATGCCTATGGGAACGGCCACCTGCTTCTCTTGTACACTGGTCCACATCGAAGGGTTATTCCGGATGGCCGGAGCTATTTGACTTGCTATAGACCAGTATGCGGGCCTCCCATCCCTGTCTAACAAAGGTTTGTTTTGGTCCTTTTTATGAACATGTCCACCGCGTGCTACCGCATGATCGGCTTTGTCAAGTGAAGGAGGGCGGTGTCCTTTGCGTGATACTGGTGGTGACAACTCGACCAGCTGAATAACACCCCCTGTTCGAGCCTTGAATGAGTAACTATATGGATAACACGGCTTGAATTTTACCTGGACGTAGCACTCGGTGGATCTCCTTGTAAACACTAGTTCTTTCAGCTATCTATAAAGGTTCAACGTATTAAAACGTGCGAATATCGTGGGACGATGGTGACTTACACTTGGGGCAATTCTCATTTGGACAACGTCAAAGGAGGCGTCTCCAAAAGGAAATTGTTTGGCTCCAGCAAGTCATTAGCCAGGCGAAAGCACAGCGCAGCCGATCATACTCACTGACGTCTCCCACAACAAATGATACATTTCCAGGTACATCCCGGTAACTATACAACCAGTTCAATGTCCTTTGGACCAAAACGGGCAAAACAATGTAACTCACGAGAGTCCTGGTTTACTCAGGTCAATTCCAACAACGCGTGCTTGAGGGAACTCGCGGGCAATCTGAAGGGCATCTCAGTATACTTTAACACTTGAAACGCGTCCTGATGATAAACACCTCCACTACCCAAATTCCAGTTCCGGTTGCAACATCCAAGATATCTTTCGGACCTTCTCCTGAGTTCAACTGTGGCAAAGGTGCGGTATAATTTGATCCTAATGTCCCTTCGTTAACCACCACCACTGCAACAGCCCTATTCCAAACCGGTAATGAATTATACTCACCAACCATTAACTTGAGGGCCTGAAACTGGTCATTCAGGCGATCAGACTCTCTTTCGTCATTACTAATAGTAAAGCAAAAGAGAATATTGGCGCGTTGTATCAGCCATCATAATATAGGCCCTTGTAGCAAGAAACTCACGGAAGTCCGTAGTTGCTCCCAGACCGATGAAATTGACGTCCGTGGCGAATATGCACGTCTGGAACATCAACAGTAAGATTCATTTCAAGAAAATGAAGCCAACAACAAGCAGATGCAGGCGGCGTCCTCTCGGAGATGGATGGCTGGATATACGACCCAATGGCATCTTTATATACGGAAAACGCCCATGGGCATGTCATTTATCGAAAAAGCTTTGAGCAAACGTAATAAATGCCCAATTCATATTAGTTTGCAGCACGAATAAGTCGGTTTCAGCATGTCAACTTCCTGAGCTAGCCTTATGGAATTGAATTGAGAGAATAAGCTGAGTTTGAAGTACACAGGCGTGACAATCTTTTGTTTCAACAGTACAACCCCTAATTATTAGTTGGGACCTCCTTTCTGGAAACATGGGCAGGGAGCCTGACATAGACCTGACATGTGCTATTCGGATCTTATGGAGAACATGCACATGACTGGGATCCTGTAAAGTGATACGCGCATATAATTCGTGTAAGTATCCTTGTCACGGCAAGCAAGTGCTGTTGCTGCTGCTACGGGAAAATTCGATTTTGCTCATGAGTGATCAACATTTCAAAACGTTAGAAAAAAGTGGCACTCTCGAAAGAGAACACCGTCCCTTAAGAGATACTATGCCTCGCAGACCGATCCATCGATAGTGGAGACATGAGGACCTCATGATGATAAGGATGTGTAAGTGGCCTAATTGTTCCTTTTGACAATAGTTTTGAGGAGCGTCGCATCTACAGGAATGTAGGGATTCATTGAGGCGTCACGCCTCATGAGCCCCCAGTTTGCTTTCGAGTGTATAAGCCCTTTATCCGATCTCAGTTGTCCAATAAAGATAAAGTGATAGTAGAGCCTGGTAATTACAAGCAGATCAACAGGGGCTATTCGAGCGTAATAAAAGACATGGGGCTTGGATCCGATTGTAGAACCCAATTACAAACTGGTTATCAAGTCTTGACTGCCCAAACGAAATGGAATGGAGCTTGGAGTTGCCACCTCGAGCCATCTTCGAGTTCGTTACCTAGCTTTGTAATCATACTGTCTACCTCGCCTTCCGTGAGTCCAGCGTCATCGATCAAGTTTGGACGGAACCCTTTGATTAGCTCAACGGCACAGTGTTGCATGAGTCGACCCGCCTCCCGACTGACCTCATCTGTACCCGAAAATTGTAATTAATAGATTGAACTTGAACCATACATATATGCGTACCTTGTGTCCATACGCCAATGGGAACAACCACCAACGTCTCATGGATGCTCATCCACATCGAAGGAGCACGGCGAAGATCACTTGCAATCCTGTTCCCCATAGACCAGTCATCTTTATCATTGCCATTCCTCCTCTGACGGGCTGTCTCTCCCTTGGATTCGCTCTTGTGACCACAGCGGATTATTGCTTGGTCAGTCTCATCCATTGCAGGAGGGGTACGCCCTACGCGTGATGTGTGAGGAGACGGCTCTACCAATTGAATAAAACCTCCTATTTAGGGTTAATACACCAATCACGGGGTCGCTGAGGAAAATATCCTACCAGGTCGTAGCACCCGGTGAATCTCCTTGTATATAGAGGTTCGTTCGTGTATCTATGCGTATGTGGTCGCATCAGTGTTTTGAAGCTTGATCATTTTTGGAGGGTCTTACACTTGGGACAATTCTCATCTGAACGACGTCAAAAGATTGGTCTTCGAATGGTAATCTTTTTGCTGGGTTGACTTTAGGATAACCTGCCACGAAAAAAGAGCAGTGTTTTACTCACTAATATCTGCTATTACAAAAGATGCATTTTGAGGAATATTACCACTGGTAGACGAAAATTAATACTGGAGTCTCCTACGCAAGTAGACACTCACAGTGCTCCTGGATTACTCATATCTATTCCAACAACTTGTGCTTTGGGAAACTCGCGAGCCATCTGGATTGCCAGGAGTTAGGTGGGGCTTAGACCGGTAGTCATCAGTCTATTTCATTACCTCTATGGCCCAGATTCCACTTCCACTTGCAACGTCTAGCATATCTAATGGTCCTTCGCCCGCATTCAGCTGCCGCATGGGCGCAGTATAGTTCGCACCTATGGTTGCAGCTATTAGTACTCCGAGGTTTGTCCAATCTGAATGTCGTTAGGTGGTAAGTACCAAGCATCATTTTTAGTGCTTCATTCTGGTAGTTGAGGCGAGTATGTTCCCCCTCGTCGTTGCTAAAAGGATGAGGGGCGAAGGATGTAAGAGACTTCTCGAATATCGATCAATCGACTCACGGAAGCCCATAGTTACTCTTGGTCTTATGAAACTGGCGCCCATGGCGAATAACGACATCTGGTGAACTAGTGGCGAGTTCCATAGCGTCACTAAGAATATGGTTGAATGGAATTGGAAAACGAGATCGTGAAACAAAAAACTTCTGGGAGATACCCCGGAGGCTATATACCTTTTCTTACCCTTGGGATTTAAAATCCACTTGGAGCTGACGATGGCGTTCGTAAGTCTGGTATTGTATCAGTGTTCCAGTACCCATATGGACTTGTTAGAACAACCTAGATTATGCACCGGCATGACAAAGTCTTGGGAGTGATGGAGCTGATATATTGGCCCTTGCTTGCCGTTATGATCCGACGCAGCGTAAGAAATTTATAACAATTATGCGGTTCTTGAGACCGAAATAGGAAATGAGTTCAAACTGGGACGCAAGTATATATTCTGCTTGAGATCCGAGAGTACGGCTACATGGGCAAGATGGAATGTTCATTAAGAGCCGTAATTGAACGAATTTTGGATGAGCTTCTTCGCTTGCTTGTTACCTGGTGCAGGGGCAGATGTGGGCGTGGTGACGTTTGCTGGGACAGTGATAGGCGATGCATCAGCCGGAGGGGATACGAGAGGAGCAAATGCGGGAGGTGCAGGTTTCGTGGCCGGGTCAATAACGGTAACTGCGCCGCCCTTAACCGCTCCTGGATTCTTGTCTTGCCATTCTTTGATCCACTTGGTAAAGTAAGCGATAGCGAGTTGTTGAACATCGTAAACTGTTTTGTCCGAAGCACCAAATCGTGTGAGAAGGTCAGAGCAGTGGAATCCGTCCGAAACAGCAATGGGCTGCAAGTCCGTGGACTTGCGAGGATAGAAGTCAGAGCTCATGGTCGCCTCACGCCAGGGATCACCTGATGGATAAGTGATATTATTAGTGAATACCCTAATTATGGAAATAGTACTCACGCTTCCCGTTGGCGAAGAATAACCGAGGAATATTAACATTCCAGCCTTTATACTTCGTGTTAATGTTCAAAGTATTCGGGAATCGTGCCTTGGGGAATGATTTGGGGTAGAAGTAAGTGCATTGACGCTGATCATCAAAATCAATTAGCTTGAGAATATCAAAAAGGATGTAAATGAAGTCACACCATATCGTAGGGTGGTACAACTAAGCGCGTAACGACCGATGGCCAACCAAGGGGGGCTCCTGCTTGTGCAAACCCTGAAAAACACGGAATTGTCAGCTTTTCGAGTATGCTCGCACCAACGCATAAAACGAACCAAATTCATTGCATCTAATAGTTCAATTAGCCTGGTTATCACTGATCTTGAATAGGCACTTACAGTAACCAGTTCCAAGAGCGCCACGAATTATCGATGGATGTGTCAGTGTAGTATGTCGAATTGGGGTTGTAGGAGCCTAGACAGTCTTCTTGCGAACTGCTCCCGCAAGCTAAATTACACAATGAGCATCCAAATTCCGAATCTATTCACCAAACTTATTTACCTTCCGAAATATAAGTCTTCATATAGTTGCCATATGCAGTGAGTGCATGATCAAGTCCCCAACCGCTCGGACCGGCGGACACGCCATTCTTGACCTCAAGCGCATCGCAGAACTCGTAGAAACTCTGGTCGCTCTGTCCAGGCTGAAGGCTTTGCCTGTTTGTTTATATATTAGCTCCGCATTATTTGTTATTGTGCGAACTCTACTTACCAGTACCAGAGCGGATTACGCACTTGAAATTGTCCATCCATTTAGTACTAGCCTATGAGAAAAGGTAGCTCGAGTACTTACAAGCACCAGCAACATCGTCCACATGACTCAAGTTACCCATACCCAATGTCTCTTTGAGCGCCTGAATTTCACTACGTTTACCAAAGGTAAAAGTAGCGTCTACATAATTGACAACCTATACAGTATCCCAATCAATGGCATTCTATTTCCCATCGCCGATCTAGACTTACTTTTTGGACATCCGCAGAACAGTTCTTTGGCATGTACTGGCGTACGGGTTCGAAATATCCCCAGTACCAGTTGATGGCTTGGACCACACCAGATGACGAGTATCCTGCCCAGAAGACGCCTGGTTTACTTTTAAACCTAGTTCAATATGGATTCACATAAGCCAAGTGAAATTCCTTACGCAGCCATTGCCCAACTGACGACTGCCCCTGGGTAACTGCCACCAATCAACACCCAAGCGGCCTTGGTTGTCGGGACCTGGTCACCTCCAGGCATTGGCAGGTGAACATTGTTACCGAAATATTCGAGGTCTAGAGATATATTACACGAAAATTAGGACAGACCATTTGTTATTCAACAACTGACGCACCTTCAATGGCTTGCTCGACACTGAGGTACTTCAACGTGGATTCCTCTAGGTTTGGGTAGGGGTTGGATTCTCCGAAGCAGCGGTGTTCCAGGAACACTGGCACAGTGAATATGTCAGAACACGCCGGACGGTTCGTGTGACCCAAGTAAAGATAAGCTTACCGACGGCACCATTGGTCACTTGGGCGATCTGACCGGGAAGAGTACGGTTGGTGAGGTAGCCAGAGTAACCCTCCATGTTGGATTCTCCTGGTACGTTGAGAATCTAAAAATGTGTGTTAGTCAGTAAGTTTGACTGGGCTTAATTTTGCATTTCGGACGTACGATTGGGCCACCCGGTTGATAGAACTGATAGAAATTAATGAGTTGCGCTTAGAGAATAAATAGAATTTGGAGTACCTCATACGTAAAGTAGTATCTAGAAAATGGGTGTTTAACACTACCACAGATACCAAAAATCCATGGAAAATTTACCTTTGCTTGAATGTTCCGAGTGAGGGGTTCTTGTGGTCGATCAACTGATCGAAATAATAGATCGTGTCGTACGGAGGGAGAAGCTCAGTAGTCCCGTTGCTGTTCGCACTAACGGATTTATTTTAGTGTCAGAGAAAGAAGAAAAAGAGGAGTAAGTTTTGTGTTCTCACTTACCGAACGGGAGGTGTTGATGGAGCCTGTGCCAAAGGTACAGATGGCCTCGGGGGCACGATATGTCCACCAAGGACACCGCTACCAACAGCGAGCGCAATAGCTACAATACGGAGGAAGCCACCCATGGCAAAGAACCGACTTGCGAGAGCTCACACGAGGGGCCACTCTCAGATGCGACCTAATATACTAAGCGGCATTGTCGCCTAGGACCCCTTGAAATGAGTGGGACAAATCTTCCTCTCTCTCAGGGATACGGCGAAGAACGGCATGCAGCGAGGGAAGTCCATAAGGAGAGCTCGCTTCCATGTGGATGCGTCGGGATTGACCTTATGATGCGGATGCTTCTTACAGCGTGGGTTGATGAGAAGAACCTTGTGAGTGGTCAGAATACCAAAGAGAACCAGCTGTTTTCAGTCACAAGGCCGAGCAGGCGTATATATATAGCGCTTGAAGGGGGCGAATCTTGTGTAATTACGGGATATGGTTTAATATGAACCCATCAACGGATGTGATGTCGGCGTTTAACGAGTTTAGTTCAAACGGTGCCAGCGCCAACCTAAGGTACAAGGAAATTCACCGCACATATACACGCGTTGAGACTCGCTGCGTTTAAAATATCAGTCCACACTAGTGTTCAAAACAAATTTTAAAAAAAGTTACTGTGATTGTTTGAAGGAGAGGACCCCTGGATACTCTGGTGGGAACCGTCGTTCTTATCGCGGGCCCGGATAGTGCTGGTGCTTTATTTGAGCTACCCATGAAATCAGAGCCACCAGCTCAGCGGTAGTAAGGAGAAGTACTCTCTTATCAGTGGTTCAGTTAGCTCTCAACTTGCCTCGGTCGTTGATGGTTCAAGAATTTTATCTTGTTACTCATTCCCCAGAGTATTAACGACCTGAGCCTAGTAAAATGGCACAATCATATATAGGTGCTGAGAGCGGCTCATCTCGACCTTAACGCCCGTGTGGTTGTTAACATTGAAGCATGCCTGCGATTCAACAGGCTTCGAATTATTCAGCGAGACGCAAAACAAGGTGTGGCTGTACTCTTGGCGCTTGACGACGACCGTTTACACCGCTTCGGAGGCCGCATCCACATCGCCTCAGTCGCAGCTCCATCTCAAACCAGCACAGATCTCTCGTGGATCACGCCGGTGCACTCGACGTCCACAGTCTCACGATATCTGTATTTTCCACGAGTACCACCTCGACTGTTTTCCCCTTTTGACCATTGCGGTTTCTGAGCAGTCTAGCACGCCGCAGATAGTCCCGTGCGATGGCGTTGTTTCGGAGAAAACAAAACAACCATGATGAAAACAATGACGGAGAAGGAAAGAAAGGCAAAGCTGGCTCCAAGGAGCCTGCCAGTGAGTCCGATCTTATTTTGCTAAATTATCTGTTGCGTGGTGTCATGGCGGCGACCATATCACGGAGTTCTCGCAAATACGATCATTGCTACGTATGTTGGATTGGTCGCAGTCCAGGCAAATGTTCAGACAATCGCACGGTGTGAAACCGTGTTGGCCTCACGAGATCATATGTAGTTGATCAGTGAGCAACTGTTGCTCCCGCCCGCTAACTTGGATTTATCGCATAGAGCAACATACTGACTAATTTACTTTGCTAATAGATACTGCCTTCAAGCAACAGCGCTTGAAGGCCTGGCAGCCAATTCTTACCCCCAAGACCGTTCTCCCTGTTCTCTTCATTGTCGGCCTGTGTTTCGCGCCCATTGGAGGCCTCCTCATCTGGGGCAGTGGCAATGTAAGTCCGTACCTGCGCATCCACACGATACTCCGAACTGAATAATCGTGGCAGGTAAGCCAAATTACAATCGAATATACTGGCTGCGAGTCAGCTGGCCAAAGCTTTACCAATCTACCCAAATTCTCATACAAGATGCGGTCTTCCGCCTCGGATGCTGTAGCTTCGACACCTCAATGGCGTAGTACAAAAGTGAATTCAACTTTAACATCCTCGGGTAACCAGTGTACCATTGCTTTCGACATTCCTGCAGACTTGGAACCTCCCGTATTCTTGTACTATCGCCTCACCAGTTTCTACCAAAATCATCGTCGCTATGTGAAGAGCATGGACGCCGACCAGCTCAAGGGCAACGCCGTTAGCGCGGACACTCTGAATAACGGAGATTGCAAGCCATTGGCTGTCCTCGATGGCAAGATCGTTTACCCCTGTGGCCTTATTGCAAATTCAATGTTTAACGGTAAGTCGTACATCATGTTCTTGGGGACACACTTACCAACTACCTGGCCAGACACTATCGGAAACGCCACTTTATTGGGAACCAATAATAATAACCTTTATGCATTTAGTTCGAAGAATATCGCTTGGCCTGGCGAGGCTCGCAAATATGCGACTAGGCCGGGATATGCAAATTTATCGGAAATTATACCTCCGCCTAACTGGCGCCATAGGTATCCTAACGGATACACTGATACCGATGTTCCCGATTTGAAGGCAAATGAGCACTTCCAAAACTGGATGCGCACTGCAGGTCTTCCCACATTCACCAAGTTATATGGACGCAACGATAATGAGACGATGCGACAAGGGCGATATGAAATCGTAATTGATGATAGTAAGCATCATCCTCGTGCGGGTTTCTCACCATAGCGGCCCGCTAACCGCTTGCGACTGCCGTGTAGACTTCCCTGTGTCACAGTTTGGCGGTACGAAGGCCATTGTTATCTCGACAGTATCTTGGATTGGTGGAAAGAACCCGTTTTTGGGATGGGCTTATATCGCGGTTGCGGCATTGTTTGTTCTGCTGGGAATTGCGGGTACCGCAAGGCATTTGCTCCGCCCGAGGTGAGTCCACGTGCGATATGCGGGGTTTATCGCAGAGATTGACGCCATTTCTTTCTTAGAAAACTCGGCGATATGAATATGCTGTCTTGGAACCAGGCTCGATGAACGAATGCTGGCTGTAGGTGATGATAAAGCGTATAGATCTTGAGGATGTGGGTGTAACCGGGTGTGGGGTAATGCTTCGTGTGGTAATGTTCTGAATTGCTTCATTCTGTTTACCGAGTTTGTGATTCTGTATAATGATATGTTTTTCAAGCGATATCACGGAGGCCGAAGGAACTACTGAATCATATAGAGGGATTTGAATACCGGTTAACTACAGGCTCTATCTCGCTGATCGAGTTCGCCCCGGTTGGCCCGGGCCGGGATGTCGCTGACGTTAGTACCCAGCATTCTAAATTTGGAGCCGCAGGCCAATACTTCGTTCGGATTGTGCATGACAGTCTGCCGATGGAATTGGGAATGAATTCAATGGCTGGTACATAACCCCCGCAATTTCTGTAAACTCCACACAATCCCCACTCAGTTTCGTCAACCCCCCATTATTTTTCCGTTCCCTTTCGACACTTGCGACGACCCGCGCGACGTTTGGAGGTGCTTTTTTGACACCATGTCCACATCCTTTTGGAAGGACCCCAGGGCGGGCACCAAGACAATTATTGATGGTGTGAGAGAAAACAAAAATGCGTAAGCGAAATGGTACTCGTTGGATGACCTCTATTAAATCCTACGTGCTCGATAGTTACATTATGGCGGCTTGGGCTGCGATGGGTGGAATGTACTTTGGTTGGGATGTAAGTGAATTTCAATCATCAATAGATCTCGGAAACTAAGCGTCCCCGCAGTCGGGGTTAATCGGAGGAATTCTATCTGAAAAGGCATTTGAAGTAGCCTTTGGGCTTGACAAAGTGGAGAGTACAGCCCTTGCAGCACTGAAGGGAAATATTGTTAGCGTTTTGCAAGCCGGTAAGCTCAAAGTTCTCCAAGGGCTCTGTTTCAAAATCCGAATTTGCCTTTCGGGTCTTTTAATTATTCGTCAAGCTGACCATTCGACCCCCATAATCACCAGGATGTTTCTTCGGAGCTGCCTCATCCCTGTATCTTCCAGATCATATGGGTAGGAGGAACTCCCTGCTGTTCGCTACTTGTATTTTCTTTATTGGCTCCATCATTCAGGTAAGTATATATGCGCTCTTACACGATCGCACTGCTAAAAAGGATACCTGGTAGTCAACGACTCTCTTAAACGGACAGTCTCAGCAGCGAGGTTTGGACCAACTTTACGTAGGTAGGTTTCAGGATCTATAGTCGGGCTGGCGAGGTCAGGGCTAACGAAAACTGAAGGCAGAGCAATAGGCGGATTTGGAGTAGGCCTAGCATCCTCGGTTATTCCAAGTGCGTCATATTTCTCACAAGAGCCCTTGATTCTCGCTAACGCATGTTCTCGCCCCCCAATGAAGCTTATATAAGCGAATGTGCTCCAAGAGAGATTCGTGGTCGGCTAACCGGAATGTATCAATTGATGAATGTTACTGGGTAAACTTCTTCAACCCATGCGAATTAACTGAGATACTGATAATGTGGTACCTGCTAGTGTCATGCTCAGTTTCTGGACGAATTACGGACTACAAACCAATGCCAAGTCGGAGCTTGACCACTGGACTTGGCGGTGGGTTGTCTTGTCTCCGTACTACACCAATACTGATATCGATCATCTATCCCAGTGCTGCATTTATCATTCAGATGGCGCCAGGAGCTGTCATGACAGTCGGAATGTTGACCCAGCCTGAATCCCCGCGTTATTTGGTTCAACGTGGAAGGATAGAAGAGGCCGCACATTCACTTGGACGACTACGCGGACGACCAGCTGACGATCCTGCTGTTCGTGGTGTACTTTCGGAAATCATTGCCGATTTAGAAGGCAGGGCTCATCTCAACTTGTGGCAACAATGCAAAGCCAGCTTCAAGGACGCAACAACCTTTTACCGTGTATTCATCTGTAGGTTATCTACGCAAGACCTCTTATTGATTCTAATGAATTTTACTACTAGCTATCATCCTCATGTTTTTCCAACAATGGACAGGCACCAACGCCATCAATATCTATTCGCCTCAAATCTTCGCATCGTTGGGCATTACCGGTACTAGCTCAGGCCTCTTCGCAACGGGGATTTACGGAGTTGTGAAGGTCTTTTGTACCAGTCTTGCATTGATGTTTGCTCTGGAACAAGCTGGCCGTAAGATGTCCTTGATCGGTGGCGGCTTAATTCAAGCTGTCTCAATGGTGAGTGTAATTGATCATACATTCGACCAAGCCTTAATTAAATCCCGTTTCCATAGTATTATATTGGCATTTACCAAGCTGTACATACTTCGGGCACAGTCGTTCCTGCTTCTTATGCTGCCATTACGTTTGTATAGTAAGTCCCATTTTTTTTCTACTTCGTGGCAGATCGACTGATGCTTTTATTAGCGTGTTCGTCCTTGGATACAGTTTCGGGTGGGGTAGCGTCCCGTGGGCTGTCATGGCTGAATGCGCGCCCAACCATCTCCGATCTCTTGCTATGGCGTTGGGTCTCATGACAAACTGGCTTTTCAACTTCGTTATCTCCAAAATTACTCCCACTCTACTGGCCACGGTGAGTCTATTTCTCCATTTTAATATACCAATTATTGATAAAGGAGTGTTTAATAGATTGGTTTTGGCACATTCCTATTGTTTGGAAGCTTCTCCATTGTCATGGTCTTATGGACAGTGAGTGATTCAAGCCATGAAGAACATCAAAGACTTACGCTCATCGCCGTAGATTTTCTTCCTTCCGGAGACAAAGGGCATCGCCTTGGAACATATCCACGAAGTCTTTGAGGAGCCTATTGTCAAGCGTTCATTGGCCGACATGCGTCCCAGTCGTGCTCGTGCTCGTCGCGCGGAGGTTCTTCAAGGAACCGCCGAGACAGATGCTTATGGGCAGATGGAAGATGGCAGTGTAGGCGACTCCCAAAAGGCAAAGGTCGAACAGATAGAAAACCGGATATAGAGCTCACCCCCTAGACTTAAAGGGTTTTGGACAAATTTAACGAACAGCACATGTCACGCAATGTAAAACACTGTAATAGTCGGATGTATTAATTATAGCAGCTTATATGCGGCACGTTTGACGAGATTGTATCACTTACGCTCTCGAGCCGACAGTTATAGCTCATATACAATCAAGATTTATTTATTTTCTTTTAATGACTAAACAAAGAGTATTCATTACGACAATTTGTTCCGGTGAGAGCTATATTTTACACAACAGAAACACTGCTATATGCACATATGTAGAACCTTTCGCCCCAAAAATGAGCCCGTCTATATATTAGATGGTCAGGTGCCAGATAGCCCACTGGTGTGATTGTTGTCATATTATCCTCTTAGTCAAGGTCCTTGTGACCAATTAAGCCAAAGAAGCTACTATTTACAGGTTGAGCAATGCAGTTTACCATTATATGTCGAGGGGTTTCTCGCGTCTCAACCCTGGTGTGCCGTGGCTAGAGCTAAAACAGACTGTTATCCGTAACCCTCGACAGGTATAAATATGTATGTTTTACACGAGATTCAATTCCTATACTCGCTCAATTGAAGCTGAAGCAGCTCGCACTCTGAAATTAGGCGCCAATTCTAAGCTTAAGGCTGTACATGTACATATTAAAGTACACGGGAGTCCTTAACTAATATGCTTAATCATGAGTATGAAGCTTTGTCTACCATAACCGGAGATTTAATCAAATTCGTATAGCTATGGCTGATATTACAACCCACCCTTTCGTCGTGAGACTGAATTTCTCATATTGGTATATGTATTGTACCATAGCATTGGAAATATTAGTGCCACAGCCTTTTGGTACAGTAGGTTCACGTCCCCGAGGCCCAAATTTGGGTCATTCATGGGAATGTGGTTCATGGTAGTGCACGTGCTCCTGTGAGCTCGAGCTTGGAAGTGTTAAGAACCACATTATTCAACACATAATAGGTAGCCATACTGCCTCTACTCGGACCCTCATATTGGTATTGGATAGAGGACCCAGACCACGTAATGTAGTCACTAGGCGCCTGACGCAATGCAGGTGCATGAGGCACACCAATTCAGTGCTCCCATGCGACGATCGTGTCAAAAGCACATGCACAACCCAAGTCGACCTTTACTGTGCCAAGCACGATATTAGACTAGAAGCCTATGATAACGTTGTTGGTTATTCAACCAAACAATTGTAGTTGCACGTGTTGAACTGGAGGGGAACAGATACAATCGTACTTTCCCTCTTGCACTCATAATTCCCGTCATGAGTCACGAATCGCAAGTCATGGCTACGTTGAGTGCTTTTCATTATATAATGTAGACTAACCACCGGTTTGGTTCGTAACTAATATCAGAGGATCCCAGATATACGTATACCCTTTCCAGAAGCTCACCTACAAATACTGTCTTGAATGGCCCACAAGGGACCGCAGAATATGTCGTACGTACTCACATATGCGAAATAATGCTTTGAGGATTATGACAATTTTCAGATTTCGACTCCTTTTAGGCTGGGAGGTACCCAAACGACAATTACACACGAAGGACGTGTGATAGCTACTATACAGTGGAATTTCTTCAAGAAAGATACTGTCACGATGGATGATAGAACATCTACTGTCAAAGAAGTATTTCCCAAGATGAAGTTGTTGTCCACGTGAGTTGAAAATTCATGTATATTGCAATACAAAATTCTCAACCAGCTAATTAGTTGCTGTCCGCAGATCGCGCACGTATACTACTTTAAGTGGGGAGAGGTTTAAATGGAAGGGTACCAATAAGCTCCGTGTATGTTATCATGATTGCTCAAAGCACTGAACCTCATAGACTTTCGTATCGTATTTAAATTTATAGTGCATCTCTGTTGAAACTCACAGCACTCTTGCAATATATGAACGAACGATCTTCTCTCGGGTCAGGAAGAAACCACACGTCCTGAATATTTTACCTAACGCTGACTATCTTACGGAAGTTCTTATCGGTAAATAAATCACTTTGTTACATTGTATCATACAGACTAATCTGACAAAACCAATTACTACATTAGTTACATGGGTAATAGCCGAAAAGAAGGCTAGGAGCCGAAGGCGTACTGGGGGCATTGCTATTGTGGGAGGTGGAACAAGATTAAATAAAACTGATGGCGCAGGCTAAGACAAGTAGCCTTACTTTAAGTTAGGTGCCATGACTTTTACGATTATTTCCGCTGGGACAATGCTCTCTCCAAATTCGGTCTTATTCTATGTTTCCCTACAATACCCTTCTAATGTTGATAGATCTTGTTTTGGAACTTCATGTGGTAACCAGCCATCGTGAGATACCTCGGAAGTTGGATCAACTCATTTGGGTAATACGCTAAGAGCGCCCCCGTTTAACTCGTTGCCGGATGTGGTATCTTGAAGGTCCGTATGTTGGTCAAAGAATCAGATAGAAATGATTCGACTCGATTGTTTAGGAACTACAATACGAGTTTGATCATCGCAGTCGCCTCAAGTTTGCTTTTCAGCTTAGGTCAAGTCAATCTGGGTTTCCCGTTACTTCGCATCAATGATCTCAATATCACATTATGCCTCCCTGACTCCCGCCAAAACATCGGCGTCAAATGGTTGTGGTTTAGTACAGTTGTAGTAAATCAATTTTATCATTGGTACCCTAATACAAGACTATATCTACTTACATTTTCCACAGAAATACCGAATCCGATGGACGCTGAGTACAAGGTCTCATAAAATCTGTGTAAATCTATGTGTCTCGACAGACTTGTCAGCTCCGGCATAAAAAGAAAGGAGCTATTTGAATCTGTTCTACAACGCTAAGATCATAGAATAGCCTATGGTATAGCATAGCCAATAATAGCATGATACACCGAGGGGGAGTGGGTGGCAAAGCTGCGGCAGAGGGGATACAAAAGAATCGGTTCACGTTACACTTGCCATCTAGCTTGAATTCGGGCACATGTATAGTAATACCGCGGTAAATACTACAGCTACATAATCTTAGTACTACATTCTATAATGCATAATCGTTGCATATAAACCTGTGTGTCTATACGTACCAGCCAGCGAGATGGCCATATTAAAAAGCCGCATACACGCTTGCAACTGATTTAGACTGCTTACAGTTGGGGCAGCTCACTCTGGTTCATATCGATTATGGTCTCGTTTAGCGCATATAGCCAGGCTTTCATAAAGTTTTATAGAACCCAACCTGGAATAGAGCTGGTCCTTGGCCAGCGTCAACCTTTCTACCACGAGAATGGGAATAAGCGCAGCGGCAACGCTAGCCTGACTCTGGGGCTCACAAATGCCGTTGGGCTTGATTATATCATCAGTACTATGGGTATATAAAAGTATGTTTTCCATATGTTACATTGTTAAGATCTACCAGAACTTAGTCATGTTTAGCTTCGCGTTTTTGCTAGAGGCGGTTGTTTGGGTAACTCGTATGGTGGGAGTGCTTGATTGTCCTAAATTTCGCGAGCAGTTTATCACGCTCCTATCCACATGGATCAAAATTCAAACAGACTTACCTGAGGGTGATGATAATCCATGGACGGTGCAGGTGACATGGCTGCGGTATTATGCCTAAGTTTCAAGTATCAGCGTTGGCAGAGTTGCTCAGGTCCGCAAAATCTACCCCAGTGATTGCAATGTATTGTATGCCCTTTGGCTTTGTATTCCCTCGAGTGGAGTCAAGTCTGCATATTGTGGCAAGGCGGCGGCATCTTTGCGTTTGCGTCGTTTACGAATGATGTTCATCGAGTAGTAGAAAACTAAGAGACATCCGAGTCCCACTGCACATTTATACGTAACGGAGCATTGCAATTGAATTAAGAGTTAGCTAATAAGCACAAATCAAAGACGAACCAAATACACTGATGAAGGCTATCTTGACGCCGTTGGGCTTTTTATGTAGATCATCGGTGCTTTTGATATCAATAAGAAATCTCAGACCAGATATGAACGCATAATTAAGTTGTACCTTTGAGCATACGATACCAGGATGAAGCTGAGGAGAAAGACTAGAAAGGAGAATGTGTACATCCAACGGATTCTGTGAGAGGGAGGTGGTTTCCTGGGCGATAGGAAAGGAGAATTAAGCCGTCGGGCGAGCAGAAGTAACTTTCGGTGAACGCTTATGCGATGCGCCAAGCGAAAGCATATGCACAAGCCCCTGAGCGGTTCAATATCTAAACAGTGATATCAGCAGCTCGCTGACATTTGGTAACCCGAATGTTCCTATGGAACACTGATTAATGGGGATGTTTCCAGTAAGTTTTATTTACTCACAAGTGTTTTTAGCGCACAGCCACAGACTTACAGCTTAATCACGTGAAGCTTACCATGATCGGCGATTCTAAGCTTAGTCATCCCAGGAAATTCTTGCTCTCCTAAACTATGGTTCAGACCACTGCTACACCAAAGGTTAGCACTCGATTGAGCGGCTGGAAGTTATTTATTGCTAAATGTTGTATTAGACTAAGTCTAAATCCCGATACTTGAAAGCCAAGAAAGAACGACGCAAGAAACGTTTAAAAGCAGCTACAGCGGCCGGGAATGCACTGAGTCGACTGCATGCACATGGAGACTCTGGGTCTGAGTCCTTGGATGATGAGGCGGATAACCCTCTCGAAACTTCACTTGCTGAGGATGTTCCGGAGGACCGGTTGTTACCCCAGCTGCCCTTGGAGCCTCCAAAGAAGAAACGCAAGGAGAGTCGCAATGAACGAGAGCCATCACCTTTGGATCATAACGGAGATGATTCAATGGATATTGAGCCTTCCCAACCGTTGTCTCGCCCTACCCCTCCAGTAGAATTACCTGCCTTACCATCCTTTCCTCTTCCGTCTCAACCTGCGCCTCCTTCAAAAGCAGTACTCGCACTACAAGGCCTTGACCAAGCAATCCTCGAGGCGGAAATAATCGACCCTACCATAACAACACGGATTCCTGCTCCCAATGAGCCTGATTTGTTAGGATTGGGAATCAGCCGTAGAATGAGAGAACGCCTGGTCGAGCTTGGCATTGATAGTTTGTTTGCCGGTGAGTGATTTAATGCGGGGATTGCGCGCATCTAGAAAACTTTGGCAGTTCAGACTGTGCTTCTCCCATTCTTGCTTAGCAGAAAGGATTTGCATTGCCCTTATGATCCTCCACAGGATGCCTGTGTATCTGCACCTACGGGCAGTGGGAAAACGCTTGCCTATGTCGTGCCTATCACCGAGGTACGTGCTGGTGTGGGTGGATTATCAGTTCACATCAAGATTATTGTGTTAGATCCTATCAACTCGGATCGTAACTCGTTTACGGGCTTTGGTGGTACTTCCGACTAGGGAGCTTGCCATGCAAGTGCGTGAGACGTTTGATATCGTATCTAAGGGGCGGGGACTCAAGGTGGGTAGAAGTTGTTTGTCTCAACCATTGTGCTTATAGCTCTGGCGCATTCTAGATTGCCATTGCGACTGGCCAACATTCGTTTGCACATGAACAGTCGCAGCTTGTTCTCGTCTCACCACCTTCGGCAATTCATCCCAGTCCACAGTATCATAGCAAAGTGGATATACTTATCTGCACACCTGGAAGACTGACCGATCATTTACACGGCACTCCTGGATTTACGCTTGAGCATTTGCGATTCCTGGTCAGTCGGTAAGATAAAAACTAATTCAGCGCTCTCTAACAGTTCACTTTTAGGTCATAGACGAAGCGGATAGGCTTATCACTCAGTCATTTCAAGACTGGCTTTCTCATGTATTAGAGGCTACCCAACCCCCAAGGTCAAATTTTCCGACGACAGGTGTGTATTTGACCAAACTTTTTGTTCCAGTGGACTCAATGGAGTTTAACTAGAACTCGATGAGCCATATTATTCATCATGCCAAAAATTATTGTTTTCGGCTACCCTAACACATGATCCCAGTAAAATAGTTCCTCTGGGACTACGTGATCCCCGATACTTTGTAATTGGAGATCAAACCAGAGTAGTTACCGAGGAAGAAACATTTGCTTTCCCAACCACATTATCGGTTCGTTTGTCCCATACGGCATCAGTATTGTGCATTCGGCTTACACAGCAGTTCGTTAGGAACATATGTGTGTTTGTTCTCCGGGGGATAAACCACTTTTCCTATTCCATCTTGTGCATACACATGGTGTCCGGAATGCGCTGATCTTCACAAAATCTGCCGAATCAACCACACGACTAGTCCAGTTGTTTGAATTCTTCGAAAGCGCTAGGAATCAAGGAGCCTCGGGAGAAACTAAGCATGTGACAATACAGGCATATTCCAGCGATCTGAGCGGCCAGGATAGGAAGAATGTTATCGAGCGCTTCAAGGAGGGCAAAATCGACCTGTGAGTTTGCGTTCTAGTTTTTACCGGTCTATGCTTATACTTGGTTTAGTTTAGTGTGTTCAGACCTGGTGGCAAGAGGGGTGGATATAAGTCACGTTGCGCATGTAGTGAGCTATGATGTTCCGGTAGACATGCGAAAGTATGTGCACAGAGTCGGACGGACTGCTCGTGCAGGGAGACGGGGAGATGCATGGTCTTTAGTGGAAGATCAAGAAGTGCGTTCTCCAATCTTCCATCTTGATTACATTATACTCACGCCCCGTAGGCGAGGTACTTCAAGCAGATGCTGAAAAAGGCGGGCCATCTGGACGCGGTCAAGAAACTGAGAGTAAAGGAGGGAGAAATCGCTCCGTTACATACTTACTACGAGGTAAGCATGCATACTGTTCATGCCCCAAATCAAGTGCTGAAATAATGTCAGACTGCACTTCAAAACTTGAAAGAGCTGTATGCTCGGACTTTGTCTCAGGCATCATAATAGTTCACTGTGTGTCAAGGATTTCATGTAACGGACGTGATTGGATTGTTTTTGTTGTACTTTTGAGACTTTGCCAAATTACTGATCCCTGAACGACCACGTGACCGCGTGAGCTGCTTCTCGATCACAACCATACACAATGGAAATCAGTCCGGCGAAAAGCCTGGGTATTGTCAGCGACAGTGAAGGCGAGGAGGACCGCATAGGAACCACCGCTGATGATCTATTTGAACGCGAAGTCAATGCGGCCAGATTCTCCGATCCACGTGATTGGCACCACAACCAGCCGGCAGCGATCGCCACGAATTTATCCAGTGAGCTCCACCTCCATCGACCTACACAAAGATTGAGCTAAACATTGCAGGCCACATATCCGAGCCCCCTAGCGTGCCTGAACAAATTCCTATTATGCAGATTGAAAGCTCTGGGATCGGCGACTTTGACTCGTCCGCCACTAAACCTCGTCCAAGACCTCGTCCCCGTATGCGGCCGGTACCACCTCCTGATCAGCCAGATTCATCTTCTATCGGTGCCTTCTCGACCATTCCTCCCAACGTATCATCGGCCCCTGAAACACTAGCTTCATTCGACAATTCAACTGTTCAAGCTGTTCCTGTAGCCCGTCCTCCATCTCTCCCGCCATCGTCTCTTCCAGGAGCAGATACCGCATCTTCCTCCATTCCGATCCCTGCATTTCCTACTTCAGTACCTCTCCTCGAGTCCCTTCGGACCCCCATACATCTTGGTGCTCCTAAGGCCAGCTCTACTGATGTGCCACCCCCAACTGAAACCACATCAGCTAACCCCAAGCGACCTCGACCGAAAATGAGGCCCCCGCCCCCACCCGAGCCAGATATCGGGACTACAGGAGTTGTGGTTACGGCCTCTAGCGCTACAGCTACAGCTACCTCCAGTGCGGACCCACATGCCACTGCGAGTACCGGTGCGACTTCGGTTTCCAGCACTAGCAAAAGCGATCCATCTCGGAGTTCCGCTCTTGAAGAAGCTGAAGAGTACACGGGTCGCGGAGCTCGCCGGATAGCACAAACATCTAAACCTACCCCCGAGCTTCCTCCTTTCTTGGATCACGATATCGACGTTGGAGGACCTGAAGATAATCAAGTCAGCGATGTTATTATGCTCATTAGCAGCGAGGATGAATATAGTGGTGAGTACATGACGCAATTCGCACGTTACGCACAACCTTATGTATGCCTTAGGTTCGAAAACGAAGTCTAAAGTAAAGGCAAAGCCTAAAATGAAGCCCAAGCCAAAGAAGAAAGATGTACCAAAGATCGACCCGACGCCTGCTAAGCCTGACAACACCGACGAACAAGTCCCTGCGCCAGTAAAATCGACTTTGAAACGCAAAAGTGCCAAACTTCAGAGTAGTGACGATGAGTTTGGGAAATGGGACAGCACAATTCCAGGGGGGTCAGCTCCATCAGGGAAACACAAGAAGCCTGGTATTCCAGACTCGGATGCTCAATCTGCAGTCCCCAATCCCACCGGACTACCCAAGTCTGACCCGACGGGCGGACCAGGCTATAGACGGGCAACATCATCACCGTTATCCAGTCCTGGACATAGTCCCGAGCTCAAGCGCAAAAGCCCGCTCAATGTTGCAGCTGAAGAATCAGTCGCACAAAGCCCAACCAAGAAACCCCGCAAATCCGGCTTTGTTGGGGTTGTTCTCACAGGCCCATCAAACGGAAATGGGAAACCCCCCAAGCGGGCTAGGAAAAAGACGGCCAAAGCTGCTGCTGCAGAGGATGGCGAAGGTGGAGATACTCAAGCCTATATTCCTCCTACACTGGGCTCTGTGGAAAACATCTCGACGAGCATTCTCCCTTCAGAATCCAATAATACAAATGATATTCCATCACACTCAAGTGGATCCCCGACGGTAGCCCAGGAACCAGAAACCCCACCCATGGATATTGACACTACGTCCAATACAAAGAAAGAGTCCAAGAAACGAGCACCCAAGGGAAAGAAAGGCGCGATGAACGAAGGGTCTGTCGTTGAAAGTTCAGCACAAGATGGTCCAGCACCGAAGGAGGCAAAAGGAAAAAGAAAGGGGAAAGGGAAAGAACCGGTATCTACGGTATGTCCATCTAGTATTCAGGAGCTCCGTGCTAACAGCTCATTCTAGATGGCTAAAAACGACACTGGAGTCGATTCCTCAAATCCAGATGCCGATACCGTGCCAGGAACCTCGTCTAATCTGGGTCCCGATATTGGCCCACAACCGGTTTCATCTAACTCCTCGGCTGCCCCAGCTCCTACCCCAGCCGCCAAGCCCAAGCCTCGGCCCCGTCATAGTACGACACCCGCTCCGTTACCTGTTGCAATGGGCGCATCTGGTTCCCTGTTACGATCCGCAAGTGGCAAATCAACTGAACGTGAGTTAATTTACATACCTACTATGTATCAGGTATCAGGGCACTAACTTGTGCCCATAGGCCCCTTTCCGAAACGCTTCGACTTGCTCTTGGAGGGACGGGTAGCCCCGCCCCTCGAATGGGACTCTCTCGACGAGGGTCTAGTAAGATAGCACCATTGTTGGCATTTAGAGGTGCTCCGCCACCACCCCCTCCACCTATGCCTAAGAAGCCCACCAAGAAAAAGAAGGGTGTCAGCGAAGACGAGGACAGCGAGAAGGTCCCGAGTGGGAAGGCCTAACCGAGAAGCAAAAGGAGAAGAAAAGGAGAGAAAAGGAGATGGCTGGGTGGTATAGCGATGGCTAATAGGTTCGTGGAGGTGAGTCTTCGATGAATAATTGCTATCTTTAATTTATTGCTTTTTTCGATGTAATGTCACCACATGTAATTTATCTATATCGTTGTGCGCATATCAATGCCTTGATGCTGGCTCTTTGGGCTCGCTAGTTCCCCAAATAGTTGCTGCTGCTTCATCCACGGTTGCTTCTCCCCACACAGATGCGGGATCGTTCGGATCTGCATTCCACTCTGCGTTCACGGTGACAGGCATGGTCCAACCATCTGGAATGGGATCACGCATGGAATTAGTGACCTCCCAGTGATGATCCTCATCGCCTTCGTATTCCTCCTCGCCCCCATACTCATACCCCTCTTCATCATATTCCTCGTCCCCGTATCCCGTATCCTGGTCTTCGTTGCGTAAAGGCTCCAATTGAAAGTCTTTCCATACGACAACTCGATCCCACTTAGGATCAGTATATGCATTCGCATTTCGGGGTGGCGCTATAGACCATTGCCCAACAGTATCTCCTTCAGTGGTTTCTCCCTGTTCCATCAGAGCGTTCTCGAGTGCACCCATGGAACCCCCGGACGGCATAGCAAGTTCGGACCAAAGTTCCGAAAACGTAAGCTCTCCCTCCCCCCGCATATTCATCAAATACACAAGCGCACTCCTAATCTCGCTATTGGGCATGGGATGTCCAGCACGAGAGTCAGAAGGAAAAGTACGTTCAGCAATGAGTTGATGCGCAGACTGCGAGTCGTCGAGGGAAAGTCGGTCCAATGTCGGTATGTGAACATCGCGCCGAATGAAGAGGGCGGTTTGCGATGCGTAACCCAAATCACGATTGTACGGGTCTCGCTCCGTCGGAACACCCACTCCGCCAAGCGTATAATCGTATCCGTGCTTCTCTGCCGCCTGGCGACACCACGTATCGAATTCGTCAACTGTCCATTCGCGCTTATGGTCGTCATGTCGGAACACGCGCGTGGTTTGCCCTGTGGGATCCAGGAAGCCTTTGCGTGGGACTCCGGGCGGATGAAAGCGGGCATTAAAAGTGTAGTTGGGTGTCGTAAGGAGTAGGAGCCGGGGTAGGTATGTTCCCAGCAGTACGTCCGAGAACGCAGGAAGCACGTCTTCTGGGACATGTTCGATCCTATTCACTCAAGCTCAGAATATGTCAAATTTGCATGAAGAAACTTGTACTGACACCTCGGTTGAAACGATGGCATCGAATTCATAAAAGGTGGGATTGATGTCCTGCAGGCGCCCTAGCCACACCGCCACCTCTAACTGTGCCCAGCGAATGTACCATCCATCTTCGCCTGAACCCCATGGTGCAAGATAGTGTGGCTTACGTTCATCGATTGCGGCATGTGCAGCCTCTTGGATAACATCAGGGTCGATGTCAAGAGCAGACACACGAGTCAAGTCCAGGTCCCGCCCAGGCTCTAATGAGCTATCGTTCGGACACCCGAGGCAGATTTACAGAGTACTCCCAGTAAGCTACCTTCACCACATCCGATATCCAAGACCTGTGAGAGGGTTATGGGTCTGTATGTGAGATGAGCTCGATACTGACCGAGCGTGCACGATGCTGACGAAGCGTTTCGAGAATCCAGCGCTGTCTCTCGTGAGACAAGGGGGGCATGAACCTCACTACGAGATCCTCAGGGGCCTGTGGGCTAGGGGTACCTGACAGATCCATGTCGAAGTCGGGACGGGAAAGAAATCAGACATCGATCTTCCATTTTGGTTATATACAATACAAAAATGTAACGAAAATAAACTGAGTACAAGACTCGACCACAGAAACGCCATCAGGAGAATTACGCCCGTTCCTTTGAAAGGTACAAGGTAAGGTTGCCGAACGAGCGATATCATAGCACACAGTCCCGAGGGATTGCAGCCAGGTCATCTCGTTGCTGAAGTCTCATCACGCAGCGTTTTTGATTGTGGAAGAATCAAGACACAAATTTTGCTTCCGAGCCGGTTTTATGCAGCATAGTGCACAGCCACATCACGAGCCGGCGGCAGGAAAGGGGATTTAGATAATGAAATTTACAAGTACAAAAATCCACCAAGATCATAATAATACGAAGCGGGCGGGTCACAAACACGTAGGCAAGTCTAGTGTCACTGCAACGATGGATTCAAACATGGCAAAATAATCGAGCGAGTGATTAAGAGAAGGTAGGAGGGTATACTGTATCAACATTGGGAGCGGCGTGGCGCAAAGCCCGATGAGGACGAGAGCAAATCTATTCTGATGAAGTTCGGCGAACATGTCGGTATCAACTCGGGTGCCACCGGCTATCTTCTTGACGAGGGAGCCAGAGAGCACATTCTGAGCGCCTCTGCAAGCTCTGGTTTCCACGTCACACGTCGGAGAGCCTCGGGAAAGTCTACCCATTCTCGTCGGCGCTCGGCGGCCTCATCCCATTGGTCGGCCAGGCCTGCGACATCCAATTCGAAAAAGTGGTAATGTGCAGTTGGGCCTGGAATGCTTGTTACAGCTCGTGTGATCTTGCCTTGGACGCCAGCTAATGAAAACAAACGCGGGGACAATGTGAGAAGGAGAGCAACGCGGATGCGCGCAAGAGCGAGTGACCTTCTTCAAATGCCTCTCGACAAGCGGCAGCCTCCAATGTCGGATCAGTCGTTTCCCATCCGCCCTTGGGCACTGAACTCTGTGTCAGTATTTCACGAGAAAAATAAAATCATAGTAAATGCTCTACTTACAAACCCATTGGTGGGGCCTTTTTCGGCTGGTGATTAGCAGCACTTTGCCAGCAGCTCGTGCAATAGGAATCGCGCAGCACACAGTGCGAGGTCGTGCGACATCGGCTCGTCCCATTGTGTCTTGTTTTCTCGGTCAGCGACGCCAACGTTGGAGCAAAATACACACCAGTGGCTCAAGAAAAAGTATAAACGACTGGTGGTGGTACGTAAGCGGAGAGCAGGTGGAAGCTGTCAATTGGACCTGTGGTCTGTTCAATACAAGGGATCAGCCAAGCCTAGGATCGGGATCGAAATACGGATGGCGGGAGGGCGAAAGATTTGATTTATTATACTAGATGGGCGATGTTGTGAAAGGCATGACCGAGTGAGGTGGGGTGGGGGACCTGAGATTATTTTCTTCAACCCCCTCCAGGGAGACAAACTCGCACGTGCGTGCCACCGTTCATACGTAAGCACATTTTTGGCTAATCCTAATACATATCTGGTCGACGCATACAGCGCGCCTATGCACACAGCTGGCAATCCACATCACCTACCCAACACACCCATAAGAGACCCGGAGAACGTCATTAACAACCAGCTCATTTGCACGTGATGATTGATGCCCCTGCCAGCCAACATCGGCCAACAAAGTTTGCTAAAAACAAACACAGACTATGTCTTCAAACCCCCGTGCTGCCCGGGAGCCCATGGGAGTATGTTTGTATTTTTGAGAAAAGTTTTATATACGTAGTTGATATCTCTATAATCGAAACATTACTCCGGAGTTGACTGCATTTACTATACGTGGAGCAGTACCGCATATAGCTCGTTTGGTGACTTGCCCAGTCGATTCCCACCCCTTGCACAGAATGTTTTACCCTTGTATGAGCTCATCGAACTGTTTATTCTACTCACCGGCCCGGCCGGCTTCCTCCCTACCCATAGCCCTATGATATACACGCGAAATATACCGTGACCGTGGTAATTTCTACAAGGGCAACGTCAGCCAAGGAGGATCATGTTGAGGCGTTTAATCATGAGGGTTTCTAGGATAAATTCTACCGGTTCCTGATGCGAATTTTCGGAGAAAAGACAAAAGGTTGGAACATGACTACCTTACACGAGCAGTTTTTCAACCCTTGTTCTAATCGAGTTTGATTTGGACTTGCCGCGGAGAAGCGAGCCAAAGAAGGACAAGCCCTCTTACCTGAGCAGAGATAGCTTCCACTGGGTGCATTTACGACTTGACGTCAAGTAGACTGTGGAGTACTTGTAGGACAGCAGCTTGGGTTAACGTTGTGTATGGCTAGTCAAGCCTTTGGGCACCTAGGCTTAAGCGCAAATCGAGCGGGTAGGAGAGTATAGTAAAGCTCCAGGACCTGAAGGTAGAATATGCACAGTTTCTAATTCCACACAGCATTTCGATTATAGGATCAGAATGTTTGTGATTAAAATAATTGGCACAATAGAGTGCACGATTAAGTTTAATGTATGAACGTGGCTATATGCATCAATTTCTGTCCCGAGATATACGAACTCACCGACTAAACTTCTAGAAGCTATGTACCAGTCTTATTTTGGTTCACTGACGATAAGGATGTGAGCTATTGTCCTAAGTTTGATTTTTTCTTTCATAATGGATTGTTTGCTCGCCTACTGGATATGAGAATAAGAGGACGTCGTGCCGAGTCAAGGTTTGCCACGTCGTTCGTTTAGACGTGTCCGTTTGAGTTCTACCCTATCCCGTAGTAAACGGTGATAAACGAACAACAAATTGATTGCGCCCGCTGAGCAATAACATCTTGAGGGTATTTTTAATTTGCAAAGTATCCCAAGTACCTTCCAATCCTTTCCGCACTCCCTTGCGGGTACCTCTTATACAGAAGTTTGGGCGCAGACTTCGTATGGATCCGTGACTTTGTGACATAGCGCCAAACGCCTGTATCCGAGCTTTTTTGCGCCGGGGTTTCCTCTCGACCTTATCGGACTTGATTAGCTTTTTAAAGGTGACCACAATTAATTATAGGGGCGTGCGATTTACCAGTGGCAATACTCCAGCACAATATTTACAAGAAAGGCACCCGATGCTCCAATAACATACCCTCCGATTTTAGTAGTACCAGATGACTCATGACACTCTCGAGCAAAAATCACAATTCAATGTAGTGAGCTATACTTCTCCGGCACTGAACGCGTATTGTTTGGGGGGTGAACAGGTGTTTGGCAAAAGACAACATACGCCACTGTTCAGTCCTTCGGAGGTTGAGACTCCTGGTTGAGGGGCATCGAGTTCTCTCGATATTGAGCTATAATTCATTCGTCAATACATATACTGTATTACTTACAAGCAGAACTTTTTCCTGTATGATGCGTACGGGACCCGAACTGCTAGATAATGGTCAAATAATGATAAAATTCAAATACGGGCAAGCCAGAGTCCTGTAGAAATAATATGTCGTTGGGGACCTATATCCCTGGCGCTCTTATAGTATTTTGAGACACTCGATAATGCATTCTGATCAGTAGTTTAGTGGGCGAATAAAATACTTTCAATCCAGAATAAAGTCCCTGACATCTCTAGAAGAGGTCAGCCCTATATTATTGACACATCCTATAGCTACAGACAGGGACATCATATCAGGTTATCATTAACACTTGCAAACTGGCTGCACCGTCCCCTATCGGTGCTACTGCACACTACACTAATAAAGCATGTCTTCCTGTTTGAAACTGAAGGCTTTGAGCATCAAAAGGAATGGGAGGAAGCCGTGTCAAATTTATTTTCAAAACAGACTTTTTGCACTCATATATAGATATCCATCCCCCGTTGTGTTAGCCTCCTGAGTAAAAAAGAGCCAAAAAAGGGGTAGACGTGGATCGAACACGCGGCCTATCGATGGTACATAATGCTTTGCAAGCGAACTGCAATCGATTGCTCAACCACTGAGCTTCTACCCCTTGAAAATCAAATAGATTTATACAATATCATTAGTGCAAAGCGCTTTTTGTTGTGAAGTCCATGTTCTGCGCTCATAAAAAAATACTTATATTCCCTTAGATATGTTGTATATAGAGTCCCAGTAAGTGAGCCCCTGCATCTCCTTTCATATGTCATACTTGGGCTAGGTCGGAGTGCTTGAAGTCGGCCGCTCGACGGCCTCCTGCCTCCGGAGCTGGGTTAACTTGGAGATTGATGATGCTCTCGTATATTTCTCCTTTTTGCCAGAACCTTACCATGGCGCATATAGGCTCACTACTGAAGGCGCTACTTAGCTAGTGCGGTCCAACTATTTTAGTCTGCTATGGTGAATCCTGAAAGTACGGAAAATCTACACCCAAAAACATCGAATCCGCAACTCGACGGCATACAGAGATAAACCGGGAGCGCCGATTCATGGAAGTCGGATTTTGCCAGCACTCCACATATAAAGTGCGGCTTTTAGAGTGATATTCAGAGACATTGGAGTTATTCATCTATTAGTTGGAGAGAAGTTTTGGCACAAAATCCAACATAAATGATATATGTCTGACTGTTATCGACTCTCACCCTTTTTGCTGAAGCGTGATCAGTTTTTGCACTTTCTACCCAAGAGTGTCGGTACATCACGTGACTATCATTGTTTGGTAAGATTATCTATACCTACCAACGTTCCGCGCTTAGTTCCTCCACTCACCTACCATGTCCGAAACCGAGACCCAGACGACAACGCCAGCCAAGCCAGCATATCACATGCGCCCGGCTCGCAAACAAGTAAAGCCAGGAGATGTCGAGAAAAAAGAAACGCCCCAGACAGGAAAAGAATACAGTACGTGATCGTATGTCACTTGTTGTGACTAAACTGACCCCACTCTAGACATTTGGTACAACAAATGGGCTGGTGGTGACCGGGAAGATAGCTATTCAAAGTAAGCAACTTTGCTATGGACACGAGCAGTTCATTTAACCTATTTATAGTAAAGTCAAATCCCAGACACGATGCAACATTAAGCGTGACGCGGGCTATACCCGAGCCAACTCGACCGGCATGAAGTACTGCTGCCTCTTTTTTGCGCGAGGATGTTGTCCGTATGGGTAAGCTGCCTCATCTATGGCCTGAATCCTACTGACTTTGCCACAGTTATGAATGCGAATATATCCATGACCTTCCACCCCCCGCCACATCAATGCCCGACTCTTCAAAAGACTGTTTCGCCCGAGACAAATTTGCAGACTATCGAGACGATATGGGTGGTGTTGGATCCTTTTCACGACAAAATCGAACACTATATATTGGCCGAATTAAAGAGACTGGGCCTGGACCGGAAACGGAGGAAATTGTTCGAAGGCATTTCAAGATGTGGGGAGAAATCGTATTCCGTGAGTTGAATAGGTTTATTTGGTTGGATGAAGTCTAAAGGTGTCCAGTCAGGGTACTCCAGCATCGGAGTGTTGCCTTTGTAACATATGCAGACGAAGCAAACGCTCAATTTGCAAAGGAGGCAATGGCATGTCAAAGTATGGACAACGACGAGATTCTTAATGTCCGGTAAGTTGTTTCACGCTTCCATAGTTTATCAATCTAACACTTCAACAGCTGGGCAACAGAAGATCCCAACCCTCAATCCAAACTTGCCGAAAAACGCCGTTTGGAAGATATCGGGAGTGCTGCCATTGCAAACAAACTTGATCCACGAATGGTGGACGCGGTGCGTCATATTCGTGCTTTGGAAGACGAAGAGGCCGTCCCAGAGCCTGCTCGCCCCCAGAAAAGCGACAAAAGTTGATCGAACCAGAAGCGGAGCCAGAGCCGGAGCCGGAACCAGAGCCTTCTGGTATTTTGAGCGCCCAGACACTAGAGGGAATCAGATATCTAGCAGAGGTGAGGAGGCAGCAGGAGAAGTCACTCCAGACGAAATCAATTACTGCGCGCCCCGCTCAGACAGGACTGGGGGGATTGGGGGGATATGCCAGTGATGAGGAAGATGACTAAAAGTTGAGCTTCTCCATATCAGTCTATAATTGTATCTTTTATCGTTGCAGGAATTATATACTATTGGGCTTGTACTTTCAGCCGAACTGTCCATACCCTTCCAATCGTGTGTCCTTTTCCTCGCCGGTTGTTGTCGGTACCATCTGTCCATTATTTCTCGAGGACAAGCCGGTTTTTAGATCGCAGTACCAAAAAAACTCTATCAAACCAACTGCTCAAAATCGTTCACGCTTACACGTATTTAATGCTTAGACCTCATAAGATGTTACTAGGCGAAAATACAGAGACCGACTCTTGTGTAACTCTGTACCTGGGTGCTCGAGATGAGTGTTGTACTTCTGCCCGAAATGAGGTGGATTACAGTTTATGAAAGCATTGCTTCAGCATTGCCTCCACCCGGCCACGCTCCTGTCGTCGGAGATGCATGGCCACAACTCCGAGCGGACTCCTCGCCCAGTTAGGGCAGCTGTCTGCCCGGATACGTCCTCAATTATAAGCATAGTCTCCCAAATGGGATCGGTTGCTCGTACTTCCTACTTGAGCTTTGTTGAAGTACAGCAATTCGGTCCTCCATGAAAAGGACAGCTTTCGGGGAGGCCGGTAATTCATAGTAAGGCACGGTCTACACTGCCACTCCATGATTCAAAGAAAAGGTCTATTTAAATAGGTTTCATGTCCAGAGTTGGCAAAATCCACCTCCAATCCCCCTCTTTACACTTTTGCCTCGAATGATCTTCACTGTGCTTGCCGCTGGATGGTGGTTTGCCTCGACCCTAGCTGCTCCTGCTACTTTCAACTCCCCTTCCTTGGCTCGGCGAAGCGATGATGAATTGGGCTCCTTGGTCCTTGCTGTGAAAGCCCAAGACGATATTAACGACCCGGACGACTTGACGGTAGCTTCGACCGTTATTAACACAGGAAAAACAACACTTAAACTGCTCAACGACCCTAATGGTACGTACACTACGCCCGTGAGAAATGAAGGCTCGAAGTTCACAAGGGCGACAGGACCTCTAAGCACGTGGAAAACACATACGTTTGAGTTTTACGAGGTCCCTACTAGTGGCTCGAGGAAGAGAGCTACGGGATCCACTGCTGGCGTTCATTCTGTTCGTGTCAAGGTATGCGAATTGGTGTTACGGGTGCCTGTACCGGAGTTGATGTGTTGAATAGTACAACCCTGATGTGGCGGCGTCACTATCGAATCCTAACGCATACACCATTCTCAAACCAGGCGAAAAAAAATCGTTGTCCATGATTGTATGCTCTTTCACGTCAATCAGAGTTCATCGACTAACACCATTTAGTATCAGGAATGTATAATTTCCAGACGACTGGTTCCTACGAGGTCCGCGTCACCGCAAATGCCGAGTGGTTTCGCGTCATAAAGGACGATGGATCAGTCGGATATGTGCAAGCCAAGATTTATGACGGACCTGAAGCCGCTAATTGGACTGCCTCGCACATTTCCGAATCAGGCACATTCGCTTCCATGCGCGGTTTGGCTAGCGCAGGAATCCCAAGTCACCCGTTTGCCCGCCGTTGGGAAGCGGACAACGGGCTGACCAAGCGCGTCTATACAATAACTGTAGCGCTACGCAACAGAAGGACATCTTGGAAAGTGCCGTGGCAGCCAACGGCTACATTGCCCAATCATCCCAATTCTTGGCCAACTCGTATTACCTCGGCAACTCGCGATATCGCACATGGTTTGGACCTTACGAAAAGAGGAGATGGGACACAGTTGCGCGTCACTTTACCTTGTTGCATGGTCAGCCCCAAAGGTTCAAATACGATTGCTCGTGCGCCGAGGAGGATACGTTTGCGTACGTGTATCCCGACCAATTTGGCACAGTCTACCTCTGCGGAGCGTTTTGGAAAGCTTCGGTGTTGGGTAAAGACTCACGAGCCGGAACGATCATTCATGAGGCGACCCACTTACCCGGCTTGGCGGCACAGATGACCATGCATACGGTCACGAAGAAGCACAAAAATTGGCCATCAACTTTCCAAACCAAGCGATAATGAATGCAGAGTGAGTTGTATTCGGCGGCCACATGATCAAACATTGACTCCCCAGTTTAGCTCACATGAATATTTTGCCGAGAACGACCCAGAAATCCTCTAGACCTAGAACACTAGCTCGACAGTGAGCATGGACTATTGCATCTCATGAATTCACACCATATATCTTATTGGTCTGACAATGGACACGTGCACGCACTTATTGAAGACAATAACGATCAATATTCTGTATATGTAAGATAAAAGTAGATAAACGACGCCAGAGTAGACAACAGCCTATGCATAATCGAGAGGACCAGAGAAATCCATCCGTGTACAACCACAAACCACAAACAAACACAAAAAGGTGACTCGATGTAGGGCAATATAAATACAACCAACAGAAGGGGAAGAAAAGAAAGAATGTGGACCTGTTGAATCATGCATGGCATCTCGTGTATGCATAAGCAGTCACCCGTTACCAGTAATTGAAATCATATACAAAAGCATCTATGCATAGGGAGTGGGCAATCCTCCAGCAAGGACGCGCTGGCTCTCGCGCTCAGCGTCTTGTTGCTGTTTGACTAACATCTCCTGGTGACGACGAAGGTCCTGATTGGCACGGGAGTCAACAGCAGAGCCGCGCCCTGGGTTGCCACCCGGTGCAGCAGCCGAAGCAGGATAGTTTGCCGGTGGGGGAGCAGGAACATGTTGAATGTGGTGCATAGGTGGCAATGTTGCCTGGGAGGCTGGAGGGGTTGTTCTTCTGGCTTTTTGCGTGAGTTGTAACTGACTCGCTTGGATTTGTTTGATCCATTTTGATCCTCAGGTTTGCGTTTCGATCCAGTCGAAGAACCACCAGGGGAGAGTGGGGTATTGGTAGTACCAGGCATGTACGCGGGGGGCGAGTGCAACGCCGGTTTGCGATCGACAGGCGGAGGGTGGTATCCGTCAGATGGGGGTTCCACCAAACACTCGATGCCACGACGGCGCACTCTTCACATCCCACTTCTGGCTGCCAGGAGATCTTGCAGCGCAACCCATTGTCTGGTGCTGGCGTTAGTCTTTGATGCATTTCTTCATCCCAAGTCACTCACTGGAACAATACACGCAAGAGGGACGACGCGCAGTAGCTGGCTTGAGATCTGCGTCAGGGTTCTTGGGTCGGGATCCACGGCCGGGCGAAACTCCCCGGGCAGGAACACCATTTCCGGGGCTTGGTGACGCTTCGTATACTGGAGGTCCACGAGACGAGGCCGGTGCAGGTGGTGCACGGGAATGTTGGTGTTTGTCAACAGGCGACATGGCACTTCCGTATCTCGAAGACGGAGCCGGGGCGTGGCCGGCAGACTTGCGACCAACCTTCCAGATTTGCACGACGAGCACGCAATCAGACATATCCCTCAGCTGGGTAAATTTGAGCGTATTAAGTCCTTCTCTGATTTCGCTCGTAATGTCAATAGTTTGATTAAGTTTTCCCTAAACAAGGATCAAGGTCAGTGTCGATATAAAGAGAAGATTCGGCCGGACCTACGTTAGGGGGAGGTGCCATGTGGTGTGAAGTCGGGGGCTCATCGCCAGATGTGATGGAATACACGCCGGCCTTGGGAAGCCAGTCGGTTGCCACCCCGAGAGTTACGCGTTCTTGAGAACCCGAGTCTGGTGGATTCTTCCGATAACAATTGAGATGGAAGCGAAGGTCATCTTCTACGGTGCTATGCATCAAAATTGTTAATTCAAATCAGGCAAGCGAGCGAAGACGAATGATTTGCTCACCGGTTGGGAGATCTCAAGTGTGCCCATTGAGTAGCACAGACGGATTTAGCTCGGTCAGCATCGAAGCGGAAGACGAGGACATCCGCGGGAGAGCGGCCTCCCTCTACTGCACAGAGATTTTCGCCAGCCTGGACCTCGGTTTCGTCATCGTCCTCTGGGGGACGGCGATAATCATCACTGGTGCGACGTCGATGACGGTCCTGCCACGTGACATCAATCAATTGTAGATAGGAGTTTGGTCATCAAGACTTACCTCTGTTGCATCAGCCATGGACATGTCGACCGAAGGGGAAGGATGGAGAGGTGCACGGGCGTCCCGGTTATAAGAGTTTCGAGCACCCGGACTAATTGCACGATCCTGAGGGGATACGTAATCTGGTGCACGCCCACGATAACCCTATCAAGAATTGAGAAGATCAAATGTAAATAGACGTGAATAGAGCGATCAAATTGGGGGAGAATTGTTCGTGATGGAAGCGCTGGACTGACCTCGTCGGAATGGCGAGGACGAGCACGGTTGAGGGCATAGTCGAGGCCTGCGGTGGTTGGGGGCTGTGTGCGCTGGCCGCTGGCGATTGCCTGTTCTATTGCTCTGAGGTGCTGTTGCTGGTGGTGGACATACTCTGTAGGGGGTGGGGAGCGGGAGCGCGAAGAGTGCGGTGATTGGACGTTGCGGCCGTAGTCGTTCATGTAGACGTCGTGGGGGAGAGTGTGGCCTGCGGACGGACGTGGTTGTCTTCCAGGTCGCTTCTTGACGGTCGAGCTTCGCATCGACGGAGGGCGCTTCCGGCCATGCACGCGGAAGCTAATTGTCACAGTCACGTCAACATCCATCAATCCTTGGGCTCAGGGTCTTACTATATCTGGCATGCATTGCAAATCGTTCGTCCATCTTCGTCCTTCCGCCACAGAGATGTCTTGTCTAGGCACCGTGTCAGCCGTATTCACAAGCACATTCACCCTCGCGTACCTGTGTCGCAGTTGATACACCGCTCATTCCCTATTCAAATCCCACGTTCAATCCCCCGAACTATGCTCCACTATCTCAACTTACCTGTATGAGGCGAGCGTCGTCGTGGGGCTTCTCCATCTTCCATTTCAACGTCTGCGCCCAGTGTCAAACACATTTGCATCTAATTGAAGCCACGTGCACTTACTTGCTAACCTGTCCTGGAGTACTTGCGAGGATGTCGATGACACCGGCCGCGCATCCTCTTCTTCCTCGTCTGCATATCCATCCCAGGACTTGTCTCCGCTTCCATCCGGTCGAGCCGCAGCGGATGAGTTTCTCCGAGCGGGTGGCGTGTTGGAGCCGGTGTGATTGTATCGCGCGTTATATCCCGTCGATGAGGTATATGAGTCACGTCGAGGAATATCAGGTTTTCGTGCATTAGAAGCTTGTTGTCCGTTCTCGGAACCCGTCGCAGGTGCGGGGCCAGGTAATATATAGGTGGGAGCACCCGCTGACGCAGGCGGCGCATACCCTTTGACCGCTTTCCCAAGCTCCAACAGCATTGGGGGAGGTGCCCCATTTCCAGAGGATGCTGCTGCAGCGGCAATATCCGGTCCCATGGGAACTACGTAGTGCAGTCCACCCCTATTCGAGAAACCTCCATAGTGAGACTTTTGTGGGTATTCGCATTTCGCCTGGCGGTGCTTCATACACATGTCACATTGTGGCAGGGATCCATCGCACTTGATTTTACGTTCTGCGCAGCACACAATCAAATTACATGCCACGAATGGCAGTATTAGTCACTCACTCCGGCAGAATAGGCAGGCTGTGTTCGCGGGTATATTTGTCTGAAAGGGCTTCGATTGATTAATCCGGACGAGGCGAGCTGCATCGTCAAACCGTGAGTCAATGCTGCGAAGTAGGAGCCGATCGACAATACCTTTGAGGTCCTCTTCCTCGATCGCTGCTGAATTATCATTAACAGTATCAATCATCTTGATATAGTTCTTGACCGCGCCTTCCATTTGAGGAGGACACACAAAATGTCGCTCTTGGGCCACTCGTGCGGTAATCTCCCACAGACCTGCTGCACGTGTCTTGGCCATCTCCTCGCTTGCGACCTACAAACGGGTGATTTTGTCGTTAGATCGTGAAAAGAACATGCCAAACATCATGTGTGATTTCCACCGGAAAACTCCGAGTGGAGACGGCCGAACCGCGGGAGACGGGTCAAAGATAGGGAGACCAACCTCGAGTAGTTCAATAATTCGCTGGCGAGCAATCGCTCGGGTATAGAGTCGGGGTTGCTCAGACGCTCGCAGAGGTCATGGAGCAGGCCAGCGTCGCTGACGTCGAGATTATCACCGGCCTTTGTAATAGCCGCTGTTGCCGCATCGAGAGAGGCGCTATCGGTCGCGTGCTTGGAAGTCGGAGGCGCTGGCAAAGTTCTGGGGATTGGTTGAGCTCTGTTCGAGTTGAAAGCAGGAGAGTCGGCTATTGGGTATTGTGGGGCCCTCGCGTCGGGTGAGCGTTGGCTGGGTGGATGAGGGAGCTGGGTGTGCTTTGGAGGGGGAGAGGCACTTGCCATTGCCGGAGTTTGTTTGAATGGTGGACGGGAGAGAAAGGGGAGAAAGGAGAGAAAGCAAAGAGGATAGCGGGCGTCGCCGTGGATCAACTGCGGGAAGTAGTCGAACCTCAATTTGTGAGTGGCTGACTAGAATTCCGAAAGCCAGGCGATCCGGAGCCCGCGACTCCGCACAATCAAGCGTATCCCATTTGATCGTGTTCACATATGCACGTGTCAAATCAATTTCAGCGGTCTCCGGGGTGCGCGAACCCACTCGTATCGCGCTGGATACGGTAATTCCGCGGGGTCCAACTCAGGAAACATATCATCCTACCCTTCTCCATACGTTTTACCTGACTGGCCCTACTTCTCTCTTAGCCTTGTGACTCAGTTCCGTATGATATTCCTCGACTAGATTCCACATGATAGGTGACCCACCCCTGTATGTAACCTTCTTGACGTGTGAATTCATCCGGCCCAGTTTTCGTTCTGCTTATTTTTATTTTATTACAACGATCGTGTTTCCGACCGACCAATCCCGTAGATTTGTTGATCGCTGATAGCCCGGTGATGACCCACGCGAACAAGCGATGACACGCTGCTCGAATCTGCATCGCATGCCTTCGCAACCTCTTAAAAAGTCCGAAGATATCTCAACTTGGGGCGTTGTCCGAGCATCCCCCATAACTAAATACATATCATTTGTCGCTCATCATTCCTCCGCCTGCCTATCTCACTCCCATAGAGGCGCAAATTAGAACCACTTTGACTGGGCTTGCGCTAAAACTTTGTTTCCTTGCCGGCCCACGCCTACAGCCACATCAAAAGGACCTATATCACCGCTCCCTAGATACGATACCACCAACTTCTCGGCTTCCATCTTCTAATAAATCACGCAAGTATACAATAGTTTCCGCGTGATTCGGTTGGTTATTCCTTGGATGGATTTGGAATTAGTGTTCTTGGATCCGCTCTGATGACTGTTTTGCTGGCAAGATACACCGACACCCTGGCTAGGTAAGCAGTCCTTGAAATCGCCTAAACCGGACATGGGTCCTTGCCTAGACTCGTTCCTGACCAGCGATAGCACTGTTGATAGCCAAGTTCCCCATGCATCCCACAGAAATTCTTGGAATTGCTACCCATGTGTACCTCGTTTGATCGGCAGCTTACACAGGCTCGCTCGCCAACAATATCCTGTAAGCTGCCGAAAATATAGCGTCAGGTAACTCGGGGCCCGCGGATAGTCGCATATGGGATGGGAACCAGGTGTTGGTTCTGTGCACATGTAATAAGTGTTATTTCTGATTTGCCCTCTCTGGTTCTTAGGGGCAAAGATTTGAAGATTGCGACCATGGCCTGCTGGCGCGTGGGCTGGTGTGGCTGAGAATTCACTCAACCGTCGGCCGTAAGTCCACAAATTGTCATGGCCGTTTTCTCCGATAGATACGTAGTTCTGTACTACATTTATGGTATTTAGCTTTTCCCATTAACGTCTCGATGTGCTTGCGGTAAAAGAAGACGTCACATCTTCAGAATCGTGACTGAATTGAATTGAGATCAAGAGTTCAGTTAGATCGAGTCTTATCAAGCAATAGTCGGAGAATGCCACGAGGTGGAGCAGGATCTGGTCATATGCCCGGGTAATCCGCCCTTCAGCTGGGAAATGGGCCCATCTATGATTGCTGTTGGCGATAAACTCGTACAGGGATAGGAGGCCTTGATCCATAAGTGTCCATGGTTATGGGTTGATCGATCCGGACTGAATAAAGCGTGTAGATCTCGTGTTTAAAAGGCACTTGTATGCGGCACGTAATTGGGTATTTATCGTGATCAACTACTAGCGTATCATCTAACCCTCGACCACGGAGTGCCTGGTGGCTAAAAAGCGATTGGAAATGAACCGGCTGGTTATAAATTTAGTGCAAGAAAGTGCGAATCGACCAACGGCGTTCCAACAGCGTTTTGATATTCTTTTCATCGCTGCCGAAGTGTCCTCGCGGCTTGTTGCGGTTGCATTTTGCTTCAGTAAAGGCTTGGTCATTGGCCGATAACGCACCGTGGTACGGGTGAGAAGGCAGAGATTCCGGAACCAAGGGACAATTTATAGATCTGGAGAATGTGGAGTACACTCAGATAAATGCGCACATGTATTAGCCGGATGTGACATCTTGAAATTTAGGCAACTGAGAACCGGAATAGGTTAGTGATGGTGTATAGATATACGTATGGCAAAAGATTTGAGACCTACGGATATGCGGTTGACGTGGTCTGGAATTAGTACGAAGAAATCTGCAGCCAGCTGGTCGAAGGGTAACAGAAGCAAAGAATTCACCAACTTGAAGTGATGTTATCAAAGGCGCGAGAAACCACAGGTATAATCTTGCCTTACCTTATTAGGCACGTAAAGTATGACCATTGCGGCAGAATGCATTGCCCGATCGCCGAGGTGCTGTGGCGATCCCGTCCATCCAGTTCGCTCTCAGCTAATCTGTCTCATAGTTGAAGTTAGCCTCCCTGTCCCATAGTCTCATGCTTTAGTTCCCGGGATTCCCTCTACTAGATAAGGGATCTTCCCGCCGAATAATTTCGATAAGTTTCGCTTAGCCTGTAGTTACTTGCGATGGATAGGATTACACCACTATCAATTCACCGCATGCTTCCCTGACGCAAATAATTGCCCTGGTTGATTTGGCTTGGGCCCGTACAGATGTGTAACGTGCTGCATTCCGTTCGAGTGCACGCATTATCTGAAGTAATTGCTTCGCGCATACCAATGGCAGAGGCTGTTGACCAAGAATCGACCGAAGTGCTGGGCATATGATTTCGTTGGACAATCTAAGGAGAACACATGAAACGCGTATGGTCACACTGTGCAATAGAAGCATCGTAAGCTCGGGTCTCAATGGCTTATGATCGTCAACGTAAACATACCACTTCTTTGTGTCCAACCAGAGCTTCGCTAATTAGCCAAAACTTAGCCAGCTCGGCATAACCCGGGGCCATTTCACACTTTTATTAAGTTCATTTATAAACATATTCGTTGCAGTATGATTTGAATCTAGAAATAATACGAAAATACATAAGTTATCGAAGAAACAGTGCTGTAACACTACTGAGACAAAATACCACATTAGCCTAAACATACATTCAAACCACGAAATTAACCACCACAATGAGACTGATCAGACTTTTTTGTGCATGGCAAACCTTGACGCACTTCAGTTATACTTAATGATTATTCCATATACTGGCTATGTGACTGGACTCTCGTGCGAATGTGTTGCCGAGGGCTCGCAAGGCTTTCGCCGTCGACGGTCAGAACCGAAGGAACCCGAGTTTAAGTGGCGCAAGAAATCTTTTTAGATCGACATATTGGACAGAGCTTAATAAATTCTCCGATCAGTACTTTAGGAACCCAGCTCTGCCAATTCATTGAAGTAAGAATAATTAGTTGAGGAAGCAATCCACTTGAGACTCACGTAATTTTGTTTGACGAGGGCTGTTGTCTTGTCCCGCCCAGCATGGTTAGCGAGAGAGTGGCACTTGATCAAAACATCGTAAATGGTTTCTCTAGTGACCACAGGTTGGCCATCATGAGTGACCACCTCGACGTTATCTGAGTCGCCACCGTCTTGGTTCCCAATAGGAAGGATAGTCATCAAACCGGGTGTTTCTGCCTGTTCTCTCATACGGAGGCGAGGAATAGTCTTCAAAATAAAATGCTTCCTGAATTTTTAATAAGCTTTAGTCCCAGATCTACAGATCAACGGGCGGATATATACCTGCACCAAAATCTAAATTGTGGCGTCCCTATTCCTGGAAGATTGTTTTTTTCGCACTTCAAATTGAATATAATATCTTCATATAGCTGCTGGGTGATCAGCGCCTTCGAAATTTTCTTCGAGCTTAGCGCAGAAAGATAGCGGTCGACTGCCTTTGTAAATTCGTGACGTGATGGGAGATCGGGGGAGTCGATTCCAAAGCCAGTGTCTTCGATAGCTATACTTTTGACGGAGTCTAGGCTGTTGGATGATCTGGAATGATCTCCAGGTATATGGAAGGTATCGCCCTCCGGGACAATGTCCTGGAGCACGGAAGAGGCAAATGAATGATCTACAGATAGGTGCCGATCTATCAAAGGACGACGTGAATGATCGTTACCAATAGCTGGAGAAACATGGTCAGAATGGCAGTAGACCTTGGCGTCTGTGGATTGAGACAGTTTGGGTGAACTGGATTGACATGAATTTGCATGCACTGACTGAAACGAACAACGGTAAGGCAATCTTCACACATGTAACTCATAATTTGAATCTTACATGACTAGGTACACCTTGAGGAACGAGTGGTTCATTACCACGGACAATCGGGGTATATGCGCAATCGGATCCGTCCGTAGATGTCAATAAGGAGGAATTCCGGAGTGTGCCAGGCTTTGGAATTAGGGGTATCAGCTCAAGGAACCATGCATCACCCCGATCATTGCTCACCTGAGAGCCAGCGGGGTACGTGACCGGAGCTGTCACAAAGTTTGATGAAGAGCCACGGGCTGGAAACGTGTTTTTTTCGAGCTTCCGGTTGGTTGAACGGGGCCGAGCATGATCGCATGAACGTGGCTGGGGTAATTAGGAAGGTCTTGTGCTGTTTTGGAGGACTGCATAGTATACAGTGTGTTGTTGGCTGAAGGAGAGTTGCATAGGGATAAGTGGCTGGACATTTCATGCGTTAAGAACTTGTGCTTAAGCACTTCCAATTTGGCGGATAGGCTCATCTCAGCCACCGAGTGACATTTGCCTTGTGGCCCTCTGGATCGGGTTCTAAGGGCTGGGGGTAACCTTCTTAACACCTCGTATTCGGGGCTATCCTCGCGTTGGCGTTTCCAGGGTATTTCTGAACACGATAGGCCACTAGAAGAGGAGTTGGAGTCAAAGAAGATATGGATATCGCTGATATGATGGATGTAGTGGACTCCCGTCTCTTGAGAGAAGGCTCGCTGACCGCGACGTGATCTATGCGGACCCTTGATTCGTTTCTGTTCTGTATAAACTCGCAATGATATGTTCGTCGTCGGAACATAGTTCTACTGAGTCGCATCTCTGTTGCATAGTGTGACGATACATGGCTTGCCACGGAGCTATTTCAGGGAGTACAAATTAACTGGATAATATATTTGATCGGTGACGTGCAGAAGGTTCCAAATTTATATACTTACCTAACCCTGCAGCTCACCGTTCAGCCCACTCAACAGGGGTTCTCTAAATCACCAGGGGAGGTGGAGCTTGCTTGCACTTTAGTATATGACTATGAGCAACAAGAGCTTGCCACTCACTCCGACAATTTATTTACCAGAGTAATGAAAGTACGCGGTCGAGACACGTAGACGTATAGTAAATTTGACAACCAAACGACAAGATCAAGTGGTATAGGTGATGTAGAGCCTCCTATAGGATTTCGTCGTATCTATATAGCTCAAGGTCCTTTCGGCACGATGGACGAGGCATTTAAAGGTAAATTCTTGAAAGACCGTAAATGACTTAAGGGAGCTGGTAGGAACTGGTTTGAATGCAACGGGAGTATGCTTAGTTTACCGACGTAGCGAGGTGCGGGAGCCCGGAACTGAAATTCTTTGCATAATACATGCATAGTTAGGATTATAGTTTGGTCCATCTCCAATGGGCGTAACTCAAAGCTTAAGCGATAGCCTACAGCATTAGCCGCCACTGGAAAGAGCGATGAGAGTGCTGTATTGTAGAAGGCTTGAAGGGGGTTCAATAGCAACACGAGCTCCGGTGACAACTCAGTCAGGAATGGTAATGCTATTTCACAAACGAGAAAGGAGTATCGTTTCAAGATATCTAGAAAAGCAATCCATGAGATGTGTGGTATAAAATTGGCTGTAGTTGATGGTTGCATAAGTTCAAGTCCATAGAGCAATATAATTAATCTATTTGGGTGTGTTGTTGAGTGATTGGACACACATGGCCTACAAGTATCAACACTGCTGTTTCACTGTTGTGCGCGTACCACAATAGCCAGAGCGGCCAATCATCCCTTGCTAGCGGCTGTTGGCTTAACTTATTCTGAGAACTAGCGACGTTTCGCTCGGTAAGAGCGCGATCTGTGGCGCTTACTGGCTCATCCAAACAAAACTCAACTATCCAACACAATAATTTATCGAATAAGGCAAGCAGAAGAGCACCAACGCCTCTAAACCTCGCTCGCGATCAGGGGACACTTCCGGTCATTCCACGTCGCTGGGACGCCCATGGATCGCATGAACTCGCAAAGCATACCCAGGATGGAACCTCCAACATCCGGGTTATTCCCGAACTCTCGCCTGGGCGATTGCTGAGTTGCACAGATGTCGACAATTCCTCGGATCCAAGAAGGCTTTGTGAAGACATACATGATACTGCGTTGTCAGGCATACGCATAGGAATGCACGGCCTAGTGAAGCTAGCCAGCTTGGAATAGATCCTGAGCTTACTGGCCTGGACGCATTAGAGGATGCTCGGCCTGGAGAAAGGCCAGCTTATCCATTCACTACGTTAATTCGGTGCGTCATTTGTGGGACGTATCACTGATATGCGAAGCTTTGTTCTGAGGTATAACTGGCAGTTATGCAATCAAAGGCTCCCCCAACGGCCGCTTGCTATTAGAGGATATCTATGCGCAATTCAGGTGAAACTTTTCTACACATGATACTATAAGGGTATTCATACCTCATAATGCAGACCCGATATCCATACTTTGAAAAAGCACCATCTGGATGGAAAGTAAGTTGTTCATTATTTGACTTAATAATAATTTAGTACTCAGGCACTCTCCTTGCTTTCTGTCTCAGAACTCGGTTCGGCATACATTGTCGCTCATGACCTGTTTTGAGAAGGTGCCGCGCCTATTAACAGAGCCAGGGAAAGGCTCCTATTGGATAGTCAACGATTCAATGCCCCATGCAAAGCCATCCCGCGTGCGTGTCCGGAAACGTAAGGCACGCCCGAATGATGATAATATTTTTCCCGGGACTCCTAGAACCGTACCCGACACGTTCCAGTCGGAGTTTCCAGATACTGAGAGTTCAGGTGACTCAGAAAATCGTCGGGGCTCAATCGTTTATGGTCACACTGGAAGTCCAGGATGTCGCCTCCCTTCTTACGTTGAAGGGAACATGTATGATCGGCTCTCTAACTATAGCCATGATATGGGGTAAGTGCTTGTATTTCTATCCATGCTATTTCTAATTTTGGTTGTAGTGAGGTTTCGCGTCCCTGTTACTACGATGGAGGCAAATCTTGTGGCGAGACGGATCATTCGCACGCAGCCCATGAAAGCGGGCAATTGGAACCCGAACACTGTCACGTATATCACCCAGGCAATCATCAACCATCCTATGGGCCACAGCAAACTGAGGAACATAACGAGCCCCCCACTGTTGCAAAAGAAACAGCGTTGTCCAGGCCTGTTGATTATCGATCAGTATTGATATCAGAGCTCGAAAGGCTGCGAGATGTAATTGGCACAAGAGATGACATTGACAACGAATGGTGTCGGTCGATGGTGGACCGTCTCAAGGACACCGGACTACTTTAGGACACAAATCTACGGGTGATCAGGGGTGTATTATTTAGGCCAAATATTATATGGGTATGATAAGGAACTCCCGTCAAAATAAAGCCGGATGGCTAAGCTGACTTGGAACGTATTTCTAATCGTCACTGCTTTTTCCCAAAGAAATTGGCAAGTTTCTGCTGTCCGGGCTTGGAAGCATCGTTGGACTTTCCTTTCTTGAGTTTTGTATTCGGTAGCGATTCAGAATGGCGTTTGGGTTGGTTGTTGAGAGGTTTGGCCACTGGCTTTGTACCTGGGTTGAAACTACTTTGCCGGATACATCCACGTCAATATCATCTCCATAATCTGTCTCCGACTGAGCATCGGTATCATTATCCTTTTCGCTGTCGTTCGGATCGGCATCCTCATAAGATGAATAATCCTCGGTTACTAAATCAAACTTGCTAAGTCACTCGCATATATGTATGTCGTGAGCACCTACCCATGTATCCTTTCGCATTTTTGACGCGCCTCGTTCTCATTACACGTTTCTTACCTTTGGGAATACGTTTGCGAGAGATTCGGTCCTTTCGGTCGACTCCTTTTGATGCTTCAGCCTTGGCTGCTTTAGCTGAAGCGGCTGCTTCGCGCGCCGATGGAACATGCTCTGGCGTTGCCTCGCGAGTTGAACGCCCGTTGACGACGTTATCTGGGGAGTGGTCAGCATAGCTGGTTGCGCAACCCCGAGAGATATTTACCATCATCAATATCCATCATAGTCTGTAGACCAGCTGTATCCGGTTTTTTGGAAAGTTCCATATCATCATCATCTTCATCTGTGGTACGACTCTTCTTTCGCTTGATCGCTGGTCGCGAGTGACCCTGAGCTGGCTCACTATCGTCTTCATCTGAATCCAAATCCGCTTCGATCGTGCACCGGATTTGTGCAAAGGTGCAGCTATAGTCCTAGATGGCTCTGTCGTACTACCTCTGCTGCTAGCTGCACTAGGAGGTTTGGGCACCTCCTTCGGGCGCACTGCTTGAGGGGAGATCTTGCGATCAACTGGGTCTTCCTCCGCCCTGTCCTTTCCAATTGTTGATTTGGTTGCCAGAGTCTTTTTCTCCTTCGATTAAGTGTGACTCAATCGAATTTATTCGTCGGATATAGTGAATACACTTACTGTTGCCTCTGATGTCTCCTTGGGTTTATTTCCCGTGGTCGGCTTCTTGGTGCCAAAACTAAGCAGATTTTGCCGGGCACCGTTTTTGGTTGGAGGCGGCACGTCGCTGCTCGAAGCCTTGAGTTTAGTAACCGCTTCACCCTTTATCGTATTGGAGATAGGCGTATCCTTCTTGGCCTCGATACCAACTCGCTTGGGCTTACTGCTACCCAGTTGGGGCCACTTGAATTTGGTAAGCACAAGGGTTGTGCGAAGCTAGATCGACTCACTGGCGCTTCTTCACTTAGCAGCATACCCATCTGAGACGCATGGGCGCGGCCTTTTTGTTTGTCAAGTTGCCGGACTCTATCTGTTGCTGAGGTCAGGAGGCTATGGTCCTAAACAGAACAGTTAGACGGTTTGGATATCTTTCAGGCGCTACCAACCTTTAATGGCACTGGCGAAACGCTGTATATGTGCTGCGACGGCGGCTGGGCAAATTTGATTTTTGTGGCTACTGAAGATATTAAATTACTATAGTTGGACAAAGTAAATAATGTTTACCATCGATCTCTTCTTCGTTTGCGAGCAGGATTAGGTGACGAGGTACTTGTTCTGCAGGTCCTTCGTTAGTTTCGAAAGCTGCGGTACCCGTGAGGATATAAGTTGCAAAAACGGGCTCCTTGTTTTGTTTTGCTACTTTGTAGAAGAGTTCCAGTTCCCTATGGCCATGGTAAATTGCTAAGTGTCAAATGCTTTGGTGTTACTCACCTTTTGGCTTCGGCTACATGAATGGAAAGCTGCCGACTTAGGAGTCTGAATGTAACCTGAACATTTTGAGTTAATAGAAGCGAGATACGAAGTAGAAACTCACAATATTATTGGATATCTTTACTTCCTTGGTTAGGAAATCGGTCGCGGCTTTACTAGCCATAAGGACTGCCGAGTTATGTAAGTCAAGTCGATTTTCTCAAGGTTATTTGGCGTGAGAGAGTGAATATAGCTGCGATTCCTCCGGGTAACGTAGAACCAACCGCGAATCTTAGAAGTCCAGTGATGGTTGGGAGGGCTATCGCGGCCAGGCGTGATAGTCACGTGACCTGACCACTTGCTCTGTCACCTCTGTGCCACGCCGATGTCGAACCACAAAAGGAAAATCCAGGATACCGACGATGCCACATTGCTCCCGCCTTTAAAGCAGTCCAAAGTCGAAGATAAAGAAAATAACAAAACTAGGGTAACCCAGTACACGTTATCTCTCGAAACGTCACCTGCAGAGCCCTCTCCAGCCATTGGACAACCGCAGCAACTTACTTGTTTCTCCTACACTCCAAACCGAGAGCTCCGTTTTGATAGTTCCGCTCTTAAATACTACGTGCCTGCTCCTATAAATGCCGACCTAGGTTACCGTTATGAACATTGGACTAAGCGTCCAGAAGAACGAGGCCGGATCGACAGTTTATTGCGAGCCATAGGACAAGATCACATTGTTGGAGAGCGTAAGAAGGGGGCTTTTATATGTTGGAGAGGAGTCATGACAAAGTAAGAGTGCCTTAAGTGAGTGTCCTATCTCACCCGGCGTGAAGGCTCTTGACTGCACCCTTTGAAAACCGAGATTCAGTGAACTTGAACCTCATGTTTGTTGACAGCTGCATTTATGCAGAAGAGCATACGACCGATACCGCCCTCGCTGAAAAGTAGGCGCTTTTTCATCTTATAGATGTCCTACTTAATTGCATGATTGGTACAGGGAGAATATGGCCCCTCGACAACGCCGCATGACGTACTATGGTTATTCCTTCGAGTCATTCAGCACATGGGAGGAACCACTGCAACGAAAGGAGCAACATCTAGAAAGAGATAGAACCAGATGTTGGAGCGGTGACGTTGATACCAATGTACAGTTTTGCAGCGTTGTGAAAACAAAGATAGGCGCAGAACGAATGATTCTGGGTGGAGAGGTAGATTGTTGTAAAGGTACGTACCAGCAAGAGATCGTCTTCGCCCAATTTCAATCAAATTTCAGATCGGTATACTGGACAACCAAACACGTATGTTGAATTAAAGACAAGTATGGTAATTCGTAATGCTCAAGACGAAGAGCGTTTTGAGCGCAAACTACTCAAGTTTTGGGCCCAATCCTTTCTGTTGGGTGTACCAGTGGGTATACATCACTTGGTGTTAATTTTCAGTTAAAACTGAGCGCATCGACCTTTTGTGGCCTGACAAAGTATAGGAAATTGTAGTAGGGTTTCGAAGTCATCAAGGCCGTATAACAACTCTTCAAACTTTTGAAACCCTAGCACTACCACGTATGGTGCGAGGAAAACCGGCGCTTGGGATCCCAAACCGTGCCTCTTATTTGCTGAAAAAGTACTACAATTTATCAGATCAACTCTGACGGAGCACAATCGAAACAAAAGCAAGGATGCCACTGATATCTCATCTAGTCCGACCAGCGCTAGGAGGCCTGAAGAGGTGGAGAACATGGATGTATGGAGGTTGGAGATTAGGCCTGGTACACGTATGGTAACGCTGTACAAACTTGAGCCAACCGAAGTTGAAGAAGTAGTCAATGATGAAGATCGAGTGGGATTCTTGCCAACTTGGTTCTGGAATGCAGTTACTGATAAGGTGTAGTAGATAGTGTGGTTAATCAATGTCTGCGTATATGATATAGGTGACATGTAATTTAAGTTGATTCTGGGCACACTGTCATGTTTCCTTCTGCTTGCCCTTGTCTTCGACATTACTTTCTCTCTCCTCTTCGCCGTCAATTTGTGCTTCGTTAAAGTTGCGTATAAGTTCCTGCTCCTCCCGATCATCTTCATCTTGCTTTTCTTTCCGATAAGCACTAAAGTCCCAGTCGGGCTCTTCGTCTGAATCTTGTTCGAACCATTCCGGATTGTATTGAAACTAAACGGTGTTGGGATGAGCACTGATGCCTCGGGCGTGTCATTTAACTTACCAGATCTCTTCCAGACATGCCAACATTTTTGCCTGCGGCAGCTTGTGCATCTTTCGTCTTTCGTAGAGCATCCTCTTCTGCCGCCTTCTTGTTCAGCCGAGTTTTTTTCCACACGGCAAACGTTTCTGGGGTGACTGGTGTAAGATTACTCCCAAGTTTGTGTCTCTGTCGGTGATGTCAGCTATAGACAAGGGTATACAGGTACTAATTGTGTACCTCGACCTCTAAGAATTCCTCCAGCGATATTGTGTTTGCTTTCGCAGCCTCTTCTGCGGCCTTCCTTTCGGATTTTAATACGAACCCTGGGGGTAACGCATGTCGATACATGCATTTTTCACCCCCATTAGGACATTCCCAAAACCATCCAAATCTATTAATTTGGTTTTATTAGTATCTAAATGCGTTACTTTTATGGTTCGACCTACTTCCCAGACTCGATTGCATCGATGAAATGCTTGCATACAATCTGCACATTACTGGGTCACTTTGTCTGTTCAATAAATATGCATAATCCCCTACATCTGTTGTTGTCCTTGGATTCCCATGTTTGGAAAGAATGACGTTTTGCAGTTTCTCCTGGTCCCATTTATCCATGGTATCTTAGTAAATTATGGCGTCAGGACTGGTCAGCTACCTGACGTTTAAAGGCAACTAACCATTGGCCTTATCGTCTCGTGAATCAGAATAAATATCCTTCTTCTCTTGCTTTCGCTCAACATCTCTGTCATGAGAGAATTTGCACTTGTTCCCCTTGTCACAGTTCCCGGCCTTGAAATAGACACATAGTACAGTCTTGGGGTCTTGATATATGACTATAAGTACGTCATTCAAGATCAAGGCAAGCGACGACATACCAACACCAAAAGGTACTTTCTGTGCTACTTGAACTGGTTTAAAGAGTTCCCCCTCTTCTTTCTTTCGCTTTTCCGCATCAGCTTTCTCTTTGGCGCGGAGTGCCTTTTCCCTCTCCTTCTCTAACTATAAATCAGGTCAATAATGGTACCCTGAACGTCAGTAGGGTCAACGAGCCTCTTGTTTGTTCTTTCCTGCACGAGACTGCTCATTTTGAATTCGAGCAATATCTTTCTGAACTTTTGCTGATTTATTTTTCTGGAGACCATATCCATCAGGTTAGAGTATATCATATGAGGGGGAGGACTGACATTCTTCAGTCCGAAAGTTTTGTCATCCTTGACTTTGGAAGAGGAGGGCTTTTGCTGCTGTTTAGGGGGCATTAGTGAGTAACAAAGAATCGAGCTAGAAGTTTGGTGCGAATCAGCAAGATAGGTCAATAGTCCGTCGGGGGTAGTGGTGGCTTTAAATTAGACGCCAGACCCGCGGATCATGATCTCTGTTTCATCTAATCTGATAAATAATCAAGGTCGTCAGATCGGGTTTTGTCAGCGTCATTTGGGAAACATCTCACCACCACTCCTTGGTAGGGTTTGCGACGAGCCCAATCGTTCGAGAGTCTGCGGTCGCATTAAGCCTTGCCTAGTCCAACTCGTTATCTGAGCGGCTGGTGCTGTGGCCCACATTCCACGATGGCCACCAAGTGGCCGTGGGTCATTCCAAGAGTGACGCGTTCACCCAGGATATCGGTGCAACCAACATCCGGTATTTGTGCCACTCGTTCAATTCTTCATAACTCAAGTTATCCCTTATTGCACGTTCAAACTAGAGCTCTTGGGCTCGCACGAGCTTTACGGGGCTTCTCGTCTACGCATACGACCAGCTATCTCCGGCCTACCGCATCACTCTCATACCCTCGGTGGATCAACAATCGCCAGGGCCTTCGGAATAACAACAAGGAAGATTCCGAAGAGGTCACTGCAGAGGAATCTGAGAAACAGGATGAACACCAAGACGATTCGACGTCTCGATGAGCTCTTCAAACGACGATAGCCACCAGACTCCACCGGCATCCTCTTCTTCAGGCACATCTGGCTCTGATGATGGCTCGGACAACTCTTCTGGATCTTCACCACCCGGCTCGCACTCATCCTCATCGTCAGACCCACCTTCTCCGACTTCTGCCCTCACAAAACAGACTGTCCCCGAAGTGTACCCACAGGTTTTGGCTTTACCGATTACCCGCCGCCCGCTATTTCCCGGATTTTACAAAGCCGTCGTTGTTCGAAACCCGGCCGTAGTCTCAGCCATCAAGGAAATGATGAAACGAGGACAACCATACTTGGGAGCTTTCTTGTTAAAGGATGAGAATGCGGACAGTGACATCATTACGGATATCGATTCGGTTCACCAGGTTGGAGTTTTTGCTCAGATCACGAGTGTATTCCCCGCAAGTAAAGGAGACACTGCTGGAAAAGACGAAGGTCAAGAGGAAAGTCTCACGGCTGTTCTTTACCCACATCGACGAATTAGGATAACGGATCTCATAACACCGGCCGCTGAATCGGTATCTACTGCCACTATTGAAGAGGTTCCTCCTGAAACGACTGAATTAGCTGAACCAGAAGCACAGAAACTCTCTGGTAAGTCGCAACTATCTTCCTCGCAAGGACACCACGCTAGAACTCGTATCTCCAGGTACCGTTCAAACTTCGTTCCTTCACAATTATGCGGTATCCCTAGCCAACGTCGAGAACCTTGCTGTACAACCGTATAGCAAATCGAACCAGTACATCCGAGCCGTCATGTCGGAGATTGTCTCTGTCTTCAAGGATATCGCTCAACTCAATCCTCTATTCCGTGACCAGATCACCAACTTTACGATCAGCCAGAGTGCAAACAACGTATTTGATGAGCCCGACAAATTGGCCGATTTTGCTGCAGCAGTATCTACAGGCGAAGTCAATGAACTTCAGGATGTTCTCGAGAGCTTGATTGTAGAGGAGCGCCTCCAGAAGGCACTTTTGGTCTTGAAAAAGGAACTCATCAATGCCCAGCTTCAGAGCAAGATCTCTCGTGACGTCGAAAGCAAGATACAAAAACGGCAGCGAGAGTACTACCTGATGGAACAATTAAAGGGTATCAAAAAGGAGTTGGGAATGGAGTCCGACGGCAAGGACAAACTGATCGAGAAATTCCGTGAACGTGCCAATTCGCTCAAGATGCCGGAAGGTGTTCGAAAGGTATTCGAGGAAGAGTTGAACAAGCTCCAGCATTTGGAACCTGCTGCATCCGAAGCAAATGTAACTCGAAATTATCTGGACTGGTTGACTCAGGTTTGTATGATAACTTCTGGGTATATGCACATGACTGATACATAAATCAGATCCCATGGGGCCAACACTCCAAGGAAAATATTCGATAGCACACGCAACCAAGGTACTTGATGAAGACATTATGGATTGAAGGATGTCAAAGATCGTATCTTGGAATTCCTTGCAGTAGGAAACTTCGTGGGACGGTGGAAGGCAAAATCATCTGCTTTGTTGGCCCTCCTGGTGTCGGCAAGACATCCATTGGGAAGAGCATTGCCCGGCTCTCAATCGCCAGTTCTTCCGTTTCTCGGTTGGAGGCTTGACGGACGTTGCTGAAATCAAAGGACACCGGAGAACCTACGTTGGGTGAGAGCGATGCGGGTTTTATCAGGATCAAGACTGATCATTATTAGAGCACTCCCGAGCAAGATTATCCAGGCTCTAAAGCGGGTTGGACTGAAAACCCCCTCATCTTGATCGATGAAGTTGACAAGATTGGTCGCGGTCACAACGGCGACCCTGCAAGTGCACTGCTCGAATGCTCGACCCGGAGCAAAATTCGGCATTTTTGGATCATTAGTAAGTGGTGATTCTGAGACGATTGTAATTGATTCTAATGTCATCTTAGCATGGACGTCCCTGTCGACTTGTCCCGCATCCTCTTTGTTTGTACTGGTGAGTGCTTTACACCGCTCCAGAATCCGCGCCTGAATTTGAATCTAGCCAACAACCTGGACACGATTCCTGCTCCATTACTCGACCGTATGGAGGTTCTCGAAGTCAGCGGATATGTCTCGGAGGAAAAGACTCAAATCGCAGAGCGATACCTGGCCCCAAGCCAAGGAAGCATCTGGTCTCAAGGAAGCTAACGTTACTCTTGACCCTTCGGCTATCGACCACCTGATCAAGTACTACTGCCGCGAAAGTGGTGTTCGTAACCTAAAGAAGCACATCGACAAGGTACGCGTGCGTGTACCTGAGCTACCAGCCACTGTTGACCTCAAGTCCGATAGATTTATCGAAAGGCCGCATTCAAGATCGTTACCGACCTTGGAGAAGAGGTTTTCCCTGAAGAGACAACCACATCCGATAAGCCCAAAGACGGACAACCCGAAAAGACTGTCGAATCAACCGAGCCTGCGCCAAATGCCCCAACCGCCAAGACGGAGAGCGGCCAAACAACGGTGACGACCGAAGAGCGCAAACCGCTCAAGGTTCCCGACTCGGTCTCGATCATGATCAACCGGACAACTTGAAGGACTATGTCGGACCACAGATTTATCAAAAGGACAGGTTTTACACGCATGCGCCTCCTGCGGGTGTCAGCACCGGATTGGGATATCTTGGGAACGGTTCAGGGGCTGTCATGCCCGTCGAAGCTACCGTAAGTCCCCACACAATTTGTATATTTCCTGTACTAATAATGTGCAGACAATGCCAGGCAAAGGCGGTCTCCAACTTACTGGTAAACTCGGCGAGGTGATCCGCGAGAGCGCGCAATTGGCGCTGAGCTGGGTCAAATCCCACGCACATGAACTAGGAATCACCAATACCCCGGAAGAGCAAACTTTGCATGACCGGGATGTGCACTTGCATATGCCAGAGGGGAGTATCGGAAAGGAAGGACCAAGCGCAGGGACAGCGATTGCGACTGCGTTTGTTTCGCTACTTACCAAGACAAAGGTCAACCCTGATATTGGTGAGTATTCCTCAATGGGTCTCTATCAAATCATCAACTCAGCTCTTGCAAACAGCCATGACCGGAGAACTCTCTCTTGTGGGCCAAGTACTCCCTGTTGGCGGACTCAAAGAGAAGATTCTTGCAGCTCATAGGGCAGGAATAAAGACTATCCTCGCACCGAGCGCCAACCGCCCAGACATTGAAGAAAATGTCCCCGAGAGCGTCAAGACGGGTATCCGGTTTGTGTTTGTGGATGACATTCGACAAGTATTACACGAGGTGTTCAAGGGAGAACCAATTGCCGAGCGGTGGAAGGAGACGCTTCCGCAATTGACCGAACCAGTGACGTCCGAGGGTGCTCAAAAGTCTTTGTCGTCTTAGATTTGTTTTGTTCGTTATATGCGTTGAAGTAAAGTTTGCATTTAGGCTATCATTTGCATTATAACAATCCCCCCCCCCCATGTTCAATACAATTAATCTTAAAATTACAATGACGAGAACCATATGATATGAACAACACGAGCGGTACAAACGACCGTTTCACTTTCTTCCTTTAGCTTTGACACAAAGTTCGCTCTTTTCCAACTCGACGTGCTCGGAGGTATCCTGCTCAACACCCAAGTCTTCCAACAGCTCGGCAGCCTCTGAGCTCGACAACGTATCCGCTCGAAGATCCCACATCCTTCAACCAACGCATTGAGCCTCTATTCGCCACCGCAAAACCACCGACATAACTCACATCTTGAACACTCGTTTCCTTTTCACCCACTCGGCTCTCCACCGCACCCAATCAGCGTCCAACCGCGCCAAGTCGGATTCCGATATCGGTGCTTGGCCCATACGAAGCGGCTCGAGCGCGCGCGTCAACCGTTCAATCTATTCCACAGGACTAGGGAGTTATACCACACACTTCTGTCCTCTCCTGAAAAAAATATGTACAAACGCACCTGGCTCTGCGTTTCCTCGATGTTTTTCCCAAATCATCGTCCGTCGGACTCGACTTGACCTTGCTCAACTCTTTCCACCACCGCAAGGACTCATTACCACATGTATGCGCCCAAAAGGAAAAGAGGGGGAGGTGAATGGTCTTCCATGCTCACCTGCGTTTAACCGTTTTAGATCCACCGTACGGTCCTTGACCAGCTCTTTCGTCTTTTCGAGCTCGGCGGACAACGAGTCGATTTCGGCTGGTGCGAGTTCCGAGGTTGATGATTGGGGCGCGACAAATACGTTGCTTTTCCTAGACACGGTGTTTGATAAAGAAAAAAAAAAGGATAGTTGGTCAAAGCGATAGGAGAGTAGTATGTGTAGACGAACCATATGTCTTTTGAGTGACCAGCTCTCGTTCGGCAAGCGAGAGCAGAATCTTTTGCGTTGCAGCTTTCGAAACTGCGTTTTTGAGATTGGCGGATATGTCCGCTGCATATATCCGGATCAGACCATAGACGAGGAAAGATAAGGGGACAAATAGACAAACACGATCCGTACGGTCTGTTGGTCTGCCATCAACAATGTTAGCTCCTCACTATCGAGGTTTACCCAGGAATTAGGAAAAGAGGGGACAACCTTTTTGAGATACTTTAGTACTGCGTCTTCAGCGTCTTTTCCCTTGAGCTGAGCGACCTTTTCCTTGTCCAAGACCATGTTTGCAAATCCACAGTCTCGAGAAAGTGAAGGGGCGTGGCGCAACGCGTGCCAGGGTCGAGGCGCGTGGGCAAGGATGTGTTATTCGAACGCGTACGAGGGGCGTGTCTAGAGTGTATGCGCAAAGAAGAAAAATACGGTGGTGAGCCGCCGGGACGATCAACCACAAGACGCCACCCCTGATCCTCGGACTTGAGCGCTTAGAGACGCGAGTTGATATCCGGTGGCGAAGCTGGAGTGGCTAAGGCCGTCGTGTCCGGGATTGGATCGTCGCGAGTGACAGCACAGAATCGTTCATAATTCATGAAATGCGTAACAACTCGAGCGAGTACAAACAGACAAGCGGGCAGACAAGCAGATGTGCATGAGCGGTGCTGGGTGTAAAACGGAAATGAGGGTGGGCGCGGTGTTGGAGAACGGGAAATATGGACAGGGAACGGGAAGAGGCGAGAATATGGACAGGGAAGAGAACAAGAGAAGAAACAAATGAAAGACGAGGCAGAGAGGACAATAGGCACAGTGAAAGAGAATAAATCCAAAACGAACAAGGCGAAAGAAAAAAAAGTCAAGTGAAAGATCAAGCGAGGCCAAGCGGGATAAATAGCCGAGGGCTGCGATAAAAAGAAAAGATTGGGCGAGGAGACGCCGGGACAACAGGGGTAGTAATACAACCGGGGAGGGGATAATAAGCTGAGGAGCCATCCGGTGAGGGAGCCGATTTGACTTGATAGTGTTACAGCAATACAGAGCACGAGACGAGAGTGGAGTACAGACAGCAGTCGGGACGGTGGTGGTGCATCTGAACAAGTCAGTATGGAAAGAGCGAGAGATGGAAGGACTCACATGTACAAGAAATCAGTGGGTTACACCTCGAGAGCGGTCAATGGTACTATCGTCGTCAAATAAGCGACGGCCCTGGAGCGGAATGATGGAGCCAGTGCGGGGTGGGAGAGCGGCGGGAGAGGGAGAGACGTTGATATAGTCGCCGAGATTGAAGGGAGCGGTGGGTTGGGGAGAAACCGGGGGGGTAGAGTGGGTCTGCTGGGATGGCTCGGGAGTAGGGAGCTGTACGGGGTCGGAAGCAGAGGGGAAGAGGACGCGAGCGGGGGCTGGGGGACCGAGGAGAGCACTGTGGGATGGCTGTGCACGACGAGTGGGAGCGGGGCGAGCAGGGCTGGGGGACGTGGCGAGGAAGAGCATAAGTTCTGCAGCCTGGGCGTCGTCGGGCTGGGGGGTGCGGGAGGCCGAGTCTGGACGCGGGACGGATGAAGCGCTCGAGGTGCGGGAAAGGGTGGTGGCTGGGGTGGTTGCTCCTGCTCGCATGATAGCGGTAAGAGTGGTAGCAGCGTTGATGTCCTCGCGCTCGGTGGAGAGAGCGTGCGGGTGTCTGCGACGGGGAGCATTGCGCACGGTCCTCCCGGGGATGGCGAGTCGCTCACGTGCGTTTGGCTGGGAAGAGGCCACTCCGCGAGCAGAGCCCATTCCGTTCGCTCCGTTGGCGTGTGGTCGCGAGCGCCGGGGGGCCGGTCCGGGGTCCAGCACCGCCTGGTACAGACTCATCCCTGCACTGCGCCAGATGCGGTTGTTCCCATTGGTGTTGGTGTCCTGCGCAGGCGGAGGAGGCATGTTGCTTGTGTGGTTCAGCTTGTTGCGCGACGGAGAGACCCCTGCCTCAGTCGTCGGTCGACTCGCGAGCTGGTGCTCCAGCGATGTCAGCGGCACATGTGCAACGTTGTGTGTCGCCTTGTACGATGCATACGACAGTCTGGCTCGCAGCACACGAGCAAGCTACAGGCAAATGTGAGCCCCAAGTCATATGCCCCCCCGAGTCTTAAGAACTGACCTTGCTGAACTCGGTGCGGGCGAGAAATGTATCAATCGCCTTTTGGCGCTGAGCTTGCTCTTCGGCGTCGAGCATCTCGGTCTGTTGTGGTGACGGCGTCGTGTTCGGCGACCCGGTCTGCGCCATGGTCAAAATGCGCAATTGATGCGCGCGTGTGGGAGTGAGTCTTGTCTGGCCCTCTTGCACTCCGGGTGATACCCGCTCTCAGGGGTCCCCCTACGCGTGCGCTCAGAGACCCCAGTCACCCCGATATCCGAGTCACATGCACCCCCTTCATAACACCTCAATCCTATTGCATTCATACAATTCACTTTACCGGGCTCATACGCGCACTCTTACCCGACACTCTCCATCAACAACAAATCCGTCCACGTCGACGGCCCGATCTCCGGCCACGCTCACCCACCCAACGCGTGACCCAACGATCGCCGCAAACATTGCCATCTTCCCGAACCTCCCCTTCCCCCTTCAATCACCAATCACGTTACCCCCCCTCTCTCCAACGCGCTCGACGGAATGTTACCCCTCGGAATTGCAATCAAGCGCCAAATTTCACCATTCGCAGCGCCTATTTGCCCGCCCATCCCATTTCATTTCATTCCCTTGTTCCTCTGTACCCCATACAAGTCCAATCCGACCCCACCCAAATCTAGCCCCTTTCCATTCCCCCCTCCCTCCCCTCATCCAACACGTGTCGCCTCGACGCGTTTGGATCTCACGGTTGTTCAACTCGAATTCTACCCCTACCCGCGCTGACGTGATTCACCGGGAAATACCACCGTGTTGTTCCACGGCTTGATCTGGGGGTCCCCCATCAAGACTTTTTCAGTTTCCTCCACTGCGGTTTGTATGCGCACTCGCGCGCTCTCCAGTACGATCCCCCGTACCGACGTCATTCATAATCAACCGGCCTTGACGTATACTATATCAGACCCGAACTAGATTCCTCGCATCGGCGGCGATCTGTAGGTCTAGCCGCGGCCCTCGGACTTGATTAAATTAAACCAGTCCATTCATGGGAGTAGGCGTTGCGCCCGATATTCGACGAGTGTGTGTGTGTGTCGACAGGCCGTGGGTGATGAGGTGGTTGGTTGTAAACGTCACCGCCGTTGATTCGTCCTCGGAACAAGGTTCCGTATCGCTCAAGGTTATGATGCTGAGCTCGAAGCGCACCGGTATGGGCCGGTCTCCGGCGTTGTATCTCAAACTCCGGGTACCAAGGTCCGATTGTTTTTAAAATTCGCGCATACATGCGTGTCGATCTCCCTCCCCTAGACTATGACCTAGTGTGATTAATCAGATCTTCCCAAAATTACATGTAAAGTTGTTGTGACCTCATAATGCGAGATGCGCAACATTCATTTCTGATCGCAAGTTGCTGTCAATTCAAAGGCGCTTGCCGATGGTGGCCAAGGTATGAATTCACAGCGTGACCAGGAGCCTAGGCGTTGTTATATAGCACAAATCTCTACCCACCCTCGAATTCGATCGATCTTGGTATCGCGTGACGGAGCCTTCCGAGATCATCGTTACAAGCAAAAAACGATTCATTACAGCAGAGGGGGTTTAGCTTTTTACATCCTAGGCCTAATTTAATGTGTCCCTCTCGCCTATGCTTCCGGCTACGACTCATGCGCGGGCCTTGCCCTTTCCGGCAGCGAGCGCCTTGCTCAAGTCGGCAAGTGCATCTCTGCGCTTGTAGCGTGCGTCCTAGGACGGTTAAACGATCAGCTATGTGGCGTTTTCCAATCAACCCAAGCCATCATACCTCGATAACATCTACGCAATTAGATTTCCCGTCAGCACACTAAAATCCCGGAATAAATGCACCAGTATAAAACAACTCACCTACGCCCGCATCTCCGCTAAACTGTGCACTCCACTGAACAAACGTGCTCCCGCGATGTTCACCCGAAGTAATCGGGAACAACCGAATCTGACTCAACACAGACGAATACCCCCGCGGGGGTTCCGTCTCGATCACAGAGTACGTGATAAAATGATCAATCGCTAAACACCCCCACCCATCCCACCCCAGTCAATTCAAATCGTCCTAGAGCTGAGACAAGAAGTGAAATACTCACAAGAATGTTCCTCGAGCTTGATAGTCTCGACCGTACCGTCTTTAAACTTCCACTTGGCAGCATCGACCTCGTCTTGGACTTTAACGTCCTCGGCGGAATCGATGATGCTCCAGAACTGGGGGATCGACTTGAGCTTGATCAAGTGCCAGACTTCGTCCAGATGGAACGGAATCACCGCCGACTCGGTGAGGATGTCACAGTTGGGATGCCTGGCATGGTTGATTATTTGGCGGTTGTTGCGTGGTCGTACGGTACTGGGTTCAGAGATGGATTCGTGATCGTACCAAGGTCAAGAGGGCAAGAAGGTCTCTCCACGCGTAACTTGCGTCATTATGATCAGAGATGATATAAATCGCGGTCATGTGACGGGCGAGGGATTTGGGATCTCAGGTAATCGATGTGTGGTTTATCGGGCTGAATTGAGCTCAGGGTATGCGTGCGGGTTGCTTTTTTTTCTTTACGTTTCGAAGGCGATACGTCCGCACACATGCCCGAGGCCGTGAAGAGGGCTGTACATAAGGTGAGAGGGGGCGGTATTGGTTCGTACGTCGACATCGATTTGTCCATATGCTTGTGCGCTGGTTATCAATCGCTGTTGCGCTCTTGGTGAGTACGTGTCCTATACCGTATATGTATCTTATTGGCATCCTCAGGCATGGTACGTTTGGAGCCTTAAACATGCGATCGGGGCACAACTTTTGCCTAAGAGGCTCCCTCCGCTTTTCAGTGCGGGTGGAAAATGTAAGCTGATTCAGGAAAAGGAGAGTGGCCAGTTCAAGTTTTGCGAAGATGGACTTGTTCTTGCCCCAGGTAAGATAAAAAAAATTATTTCCCAGATGTCAGCGATTGAAACGTGGGAATAATATAGGCGTTCTGTATTTAGCTGTGATCCCAATCGGCACGAATGGAATACTATAATGGTATGTCGGTCGGTCGATATTTACAGGACTCGTAGTTGAACGTAGTCCCCAGGGCCCAATGCTCGATCCCAGTCGTCGTGGCAGTTTATGGGCGCTTCACTACACTTCCACCGCGACCGAAAAGCCCTACCCGCTCAAACTAACCAACTTTCCCATCAATGCCGACTTTCACCCGCTCGGCATGGAACTTACACCCCGCGATTCGGCCGGGACGTCTCGGTTGCTGGTCATAAACCACAGGCGTCAAAACACAACCATCGAGGTCTTCCGCATACACTTGGAATCGCATTCAGTATCGCTGGCATATGAAACAACGCTCACTCATGCGTCGTTTGTCGCGCCGAACGCTATTGCTGCTATATCCCCGACCCAATTCTTCTTGTCACACGACCATTATTTTACGAGACGCATGGCATGGCCTTGGAACAAAATCTTACCGCCGCTCGAGACCTTCTTGGCCCTCCCATTGAGCAGAGTGGACCTCGTCTCATTTGAGACACGCTCAGGGACACCAAAGGGGTACGTAACGTCCAAACCGTCGCGCGCAACATTGCCTTTGCAAACGGCGTTGCGGTATCAGACGACGGCTCAACTCTAGCCATCGCATCGACCACACGCGCACAGGTCCAGCTGTACTCCAAAGATGAAACGAGCATTCGGTTCGTCACCTCTGTACGCGTCCCGTTTAGCGTGGACAACATTGCGTTTGCGGGCGACGAGCTGCTGACAGCTGGACACCCCTATCTTCCAGAATTCATGGCGCTCGTAAAACGGAAATCGAACCGCGCGCCAAGCTATGTGTCTGCCATTGCTCCGAGTCTGCAGGCTGGACTTGGAAAGTCTTGGCTGACTCGTGTATCGGCCGGGGCTAATGTCACGACTCGATTTATGAGTGACGGATCGTTTTTGGGTACGAGCTCTGGGGCGTTTGCGGATTTAGAGATGCAGACGATGTTTGTTGTTGCTCTGTACGGATCTGGTGTCGCTAAATGTGGCCGCTTGTCGTAAATAACGAACTGTTACTGATAGAATGTCTCTTTGAAATGAAGCATTCTGTAGTATATCTTGGGTTGCCTGTGAATCATGTGAGGAAATCCCTAATGTAGATATATGCGCTCATATAATACATGGATTCTCAAATACGAGCTCCTGAGCTGGACCGATTCGCAATGACCGCTAGCTGGGTTACCTCAGAGCGCTTGATTTTTAAAAAATTCTTCTTGCTCTGTGTTGGCGAATATCGATAACCGATATTGAGGCAGCGGCTAGGGGCGCACACCAAAACTAGCGCCGCTGATCAACATGTACAGTAACTCACACGTCCATCTTGGCCTACCCACATGCTCGTATACGGGTCGTCAATAATTGCTATAGTGCTGGTTAGCTGGTCACTTTATTCTACAAGCACACCTACATCTCACACCACCCTTGAAAGGCATATTCCTTGTGGAATCTCAAACACACAATACAAGCACAGTTTGTTCCTAAAAACCTACCTCCATTTTTCAATGCTGGTGGAAGTTGCGAACTGATCCGAGAGAAGGAAGTAGACAATCGGTTCAAGTTTTGCGAAGATGGGGTGATCCTAGCACCAGGTGTGCCGCGATCCTGACATCTGCTAATCAGTCATTGATATACTGTTACCACAAGGTATTGCCATCTTCAGCTGTGATCTGGGCCGCTACGAATGGAATACTGCAATGGTAGGTTGGATCGATATGGTGATGGTATCACGGACCGACTAGATTGGTAGGGCCCAATGAATGAAACCAGTCGCGGTGGCGGCTTATGGGCGCTTCATTACACATCGGCAACGACTGAAAAGCCATATCCCCTCGAACTAACTAGCTTCCCCGGCGATGCTGATATGGGATTCCACCCGCTTGGCATTGATACGCCCAGTGATTCATCCGGGACGCCATCTCGGCTGCTGGTCATAAATCATGGACGCCACAAACCAACCGTTGAAGTCTTTCACGTAAAGCTCGAGTGCGGCCTCGTAGCTCTCACATACGAAACGACGTTAACGCATCCTTCCTTCGTCGCGCCTAATGCTATAGCCGCTGTATCTTTCGATTCATTCTTCCTATCTCACGATCACTATTTTACGAATCGCATGCGATGGCCTCTAAACACCATATTGCCATGGCTGGAGACCTTCTTGTTGCTTCCTTTGGGTAAAGTGGATTTAATCTCGTTCGAAGCGCTTCCGGGCGCGGGTGTACGTAAGGTTCAAACGGTGGCGCGCAATATTGTATGCGCAAATGGCGTTGCGGTGTCGGCTGATGGCTCTACGTTGGCTGTCGCATCGACTGCTCGTGCCGAAGTACTGATCTATTCAAAGGACACAACGACCGTCAAATTCATTACTTCAATACGTGTTCCGTTCGGAGTGGACAATCTAGCGTTTGCTGGTGACCAGCTGCTGGCTGCAGGTCACCCTTATGCCCCAGAGCTTATGGCGCTTATGAAAAATAAATCGAGTCGCGCGCCAAGCTATGTGTCTGCAATCTCCCCCCAATCAGCCAATCAGACACAGTCTTGGCTGACTCGGATACTAGTTGGTGCCAACCTCACGACCGTATTCATGAGTGACGGTTCATTTTTGAGCGCGAGCTCCGGGGCATCTGTCGACTTGGAAATGAGAATAATGTTTGTTGTTGCCTTGTATGGGTCGGGTGTTGCCAAATGTAACTATACACTGTAAATCGAAGCTTCTATACGTGTGTGACCAATGAGTTCCGTGGGTGATCAGCGTGGCTATGCCCTGAAATTTGTCCCTGAGAAGCACGTGTCCCTCTCCCGAGCTCGGCAACCAGAAGCAGCGTCTATATTGTGTCTCAACCTCGTCTGTTGTCTCAGGCTCGTTTTGCTCTTGAACTCCTTCCCTTGATTGCTCGAACTTACTGTCTTTACACACCCCTACGCTCTGTACTACTCACTCTTTCTGATACCTCGAGTGCTGAACACCCATCTGTTTTATCTGCGTTGTAGCATCAAATCGACTCATTAACCATGTTTACTAAGCCTTTCGCCCTTATTTTTGCTGCCTCCACTGCTTTGTCGGTTTATGGACTCAACGTCGGCACTCCTGCGGAGCTCACTCAGGTTGGTAACCATGACACTATGTACAAATAGCACAGCTCTGATCCTATTCGTTAAGTGCGGTACTGTCGAGGTTAAATGGTCCGGAAAAAATGCACCTTTTATCTTTTCGGTTCTTCCTAGCTGTGAATCTAACTCTGATGACCCATTGTAAGTTAAATAAAAGCAAGGATCAAGATGAAACTAAACTTGTCATATAGGATGGAGGTTACTGGCATCAATACCACTTCCTACAAATGGACCGTTAATGTGCCATCGTCTACCGGTGCAATCGCCTTTGCCATTACTGATAATAAAGGAAATGAAGCATACACCGACGAGGCAAGTGCATGGATAGCACCTTAAAGCACTAAATTCAATGCTAACTTGACATAATTATAGGTGAACATCAAGAACAGTGATAACGCCGCTTGTCTCTCGGCAACCTCTACTGGCGTTGTTTCAATTACTGGTGCGTCTTCCGCTACCAACCGTGCTACGACCAATACTTCACCTTTCCCAGACACACAGTAAGATTTTTAATTTCAACAATATTACATTCGTGTTCTAACATTAGCTTTGCTTTCAGTTCGACAACTCCTACTACTCTGCCAGCGGATTCGACTTCGGTTCCTCCTGCACCTATCAACCCTGGAGCCAGCCTTAACACTGGTGCTAGTACTGGGTCTGAAGGCAGCTCAGCTTCATCGGAGAGTACTCAACCCAACGGCGCTACAATTTCTACTGTACCGGCATTTGCTGGCGTGATCGGATTCGCATCTGCTTTGCTTGTATTCCAAGCCGCGCTTCCTTAAACCTCTCCTCTTGGCTTTTCCGCGGCTTGGCAAGTGGTTACTTTGTCTGGGCGTTGGGCCGTTACTCCCTTCTTTATGTATGGCACTTTTGCCCGGTAGCTTTCTCAGAAGATTTAACTAGCCCAACTGTGTTGTGGCCATGATTCATAGACTGGATTCTATGTATTATTTTTGATACCCATTTACTCTTTTCTTTTGGGTTCCTGTTTCACTAGCTGTGAAATTAGTAGTGCGCAATGAAATTATTTGTCTCCCATACCAAATGTGAGGCTTAGTTGAGTACAGTTTAGTCTAATGTATGCAGTGACCCTCAATCTACTATGAAATTCATATAAAAATACTTCAAGTATTCGAATAGTCCATTCCGCGTACGCATATCAATCCCAGCACAAGATCTCATACCGATCCCTAAAATACCACTCAGACCCATTCCATGTAATGGCAGCGTGGCCCATAGATCGAGAAGTATAGCCAGGAATTCTTTGGCCCCGCCACCAAACCGCACAGTGGAATAATTGTTGATCAGCCAGTTGACCGCCCAGTACAGGACGGCACCCAGCCGGAATGGCACCATTGGAAGTGCGCACCCAATGCATGTTTCGTGTATCCAGCAGGACCTGAACTACCCCGCTGTGTGTGTGTTCGCTGCCAGATGCGCCGTAGTAAACTGAAACAGGCGACTCGTGCCATAGTGTAACTTTTCCCGGAATGGTCGAGCCACCCCGACAAACTGAGGAGCACAGAAAAACGGGCTCCTTTCCTTTATCGCGAAAAATAATTTGGGATAGACTAAAATCGGGGAAACTATGATCCAGGTCATCGCTATTGGCTACATAGCGATCTCCTCTCTCAGATATATCACCCGTGTGATGACCCCTATCATCTGTCTGTGCGCTTGGACGGCAAATATGATTGAAGGCGCGTGCATGAGCTTGATCGCGTCGAACAATACCACACTCGACACCATTTCCACAATCAGGTCGTGAAAGTATGTCAACTAGCCATCGATGTCAGTGCCGTCAAACGATGCTAGAGGTATATCACGCACAAGGAAGGCCTCCCTCGGGCCGTTTGACTAGCCACCACTCAAATATGTTGGCTTCCACCAGTTCGGATGCACAATTGATGCACACCATGTCATCTTGATTCACGGTACTTGATTGGGAAGGAGCGAAAGGATGACCATGCCAACGAGCTCGTTGTAGATTCGATCGATGGAAGGATAGGAATTCGTGCAGAAGTTGTTGTAGGTTCCAGTTGCGCTGTCGAACATATGATGCAAAGAGTCCACGCTCATAGTGACTCGCCCCAAATGCGTGAGTGAGGCGTAGGCCCCATCCTTCTGGAAAGGTTACGTCTATGGTGATATCGTTCAGGAAATGTTGTTTTGTAGTCGAGCAGACTCACCTCTTAATCGGGTTAGCTGAAATGCTTCATCGCCAGCTCGGGCCTCCTGGCACCTTCGCCCAAGTTCGGAGCAGCTCACTTGGCTACAGACCACACCTGCCATTTTGCTATATGCGCAAGTTACACTCAGGAATATAAAGAAACTCACAACTTGAGTTTGGGATATCGTTTCGAATAGGTAGGAATCGGGTGCACTTAGCGCAGATTGTGTGTCCGAGTGATATCGTGTGTTGTTCAGCCCTTGTAATTGGCGGAGGACATGGTCGAGGGCAGACATATCCAGAACCATTATTCGGATTACAAAAAGGACAATTTCCACCCCACCTTGAATACGGACATGTTAAAATTCTGAGATAGGTAAATCAGGTAATGCCCACATTTGCGTTCTACCAGCACCTTCCGAAAATACATCTCCAGATAGTGGGGGCGCCATATTGGGTTCATGCGAACCAGTTTCTGTGGGAGGTACACGGACACGCAATACAACCCGTTCTGGGCTTGGACTACGGCTCTCTTGCCGTTGGCGGCTGATTGCATCTCGACCTGGTCTGTACCTCTCACGCATATTGGCCACCTCTTCAGATGTCCTTGCAGTGACCAAACCCGAGTTTGGAGCAATTGACTGGAATGCTTCCACAATGGCAGCTGTATGGTGGCTATCTCGGGTACCGCGAACTCGCTCTCTACACTGGTGGCATGTGGAAGACCTAATAATGACATGAGACCCCTGTGATAGACTAAGTCATCATTTCTTACTGCTCTAGCCACTCCTTTGCACATGAACCACAAGCAAGATGTAGACAATCCAACAAAGCGACTGGATCTACGTAAAGCTCCATACAAATTCCTGATGGAGATTAGGAAATTATTAATACGGAACGATAGAGATCACATACCACAAGTAACTAATGGACGGAGTAATTCCTCCGCGTTAGAACCATTAGCGGCCAGTCTGGAAGGATTTCTAAAATCTGCCATCTGGTCTAAGTGCTCACAGCGACAAGGCTAAGCTTCGATAGAAAAAAGTTCAACAGGAGCGGCCACAAGGTGCTGTATGATCGTCAGTTTGGTGAGTAGAGATGGTGGTTAGTTAACAACGAGGCAACATGAGGTCTATAATGTACATGAGAGGGTCACGGGTTCTCAACTATGGTATAACATAATCCCTAAGAATGGCTATAACATAAGACCACATGTTAACACATGCCAGCTGCAGCACAGTTTGTATCAATCTGAAGGTGAGCCTTAAATTTTATGAAGTAAGAGATATACCCTTGGCCAATGCCCAAAAGCGCGTGTCACGTGGATATCGTGACTAGACTGGGAAACTGTGTTTTAGTATAGTAGCAAGCAGCATGTATGCGCAGGCAAACTTGTTGAATCCCATAAAATGGTCAATAACACGAAAATAGAAGTTATGAGTACTTTGATAATCACACCATTAAGTGCCATTTCTTAAGCAAGAAGCACGCATACATTAAGTTGGAAAAAGTATGTTTTGTACGTTTTTATTCATGTTTCATGGGTATTTGGTACAACTACTTTATTGGCTCAAGAAGTAACTACGGTATGTATGTCATGCTCAATTCCAACACAAGATCTCATAGTTGTCCTTAAAATACCACTCTTGCCCATCCCAAGTAATTGTAGCGTATTCTGCATCCGTAGAGGTGTAGCCTGGGATCCTTTGACCACGCCACCACACGGCGCAATGAAATAGAAGCCGAGATCTGCCAGCATCGGTTCTCCGACCACCGACCACTGGACGACAGTCTTCTGGAACTATCCCGCGTGAGGTCTGGACCCAGCGCATGCTTTTTGTGTCCATTAATAGTTGTACTTGTCCAGATTGTAAATACTCCCTTCCCCTCTCCCCGTAATAAACCTGCACACCAAGGTAGGGGCCCCAGATGGTAAGCTTGCCAGGTATTATATCGATTCCTGATCTAGTAGGGCGAACCGAGGAGCACATGAAGGACGGTTCTTTCCCTTTATCCCGGAACATAATGGCTGATGGGCTGAATGCAGGAAAATTCGCGTATAAGTTAGTGCTTTCAGTCACATAACGATTTCCGTTCTCTGGGAGATCATCATGTTCCGTTAATTGGTTGGCTACCGTATTCCGACAAATGTGATTGTAGCTTCTAGCATGTTGTTCATTGTGGCGAGCGGTACGACATTCTATACCGTACCAACAGTCTTCTCGGGTCATTATGTCCTCTAAAATATGTTTGACTAATCGAATACCGGAAGCTCTCTGATCTTGCTTACCCGAGAGTTCAACCGTGGCCGTTGTGGATTGGCGTTTGGACAACCACCATTCAAACACACTTGCTTCCACAAGGTCCAGTGCGCAGGAGGTGCATACTGTATCATCGGCGTTAACATGGGAGGGATTGGCCCCGCCGTTTGTATTGCCATGCCAAGATGCCTTTGGTAAGCTTGAACCTCGAAAAGCAAGGATTTCACGGAACAAATCCTGAAGGCTAAAATCCGTGTTAGTAGCCCACGCTCTAAAGATATCACGTTCGAACTCGTTGTCGCCGAAAGCATGCGTCAGAGGGAAATCATAATGTAGAGGGAAATAGACATCTAAGATTCAATATGATCAAGATGCAACTCGGTGTAAGACCTTTAAAGTGTATACCTCTTAGGACTCCCAAATCCAGCTGTGATTGATACCTCATGAGACCTGGCAGACAAGTTTTCCCAAATTTTGAACAGGTTGTTCGGGTACAAACCGCACCTATTTCAAACAAATGAGGTCAGATTAAGCAGATTTCCTTGGATATTCGAGCGTGCAGCGTGTGTATAAAAGGTCGTCTCGGACAGGCAAGAACCGGATGCACAGCCCGCATATTGTGTGCCCTAACGGGATTGTTCGTGTCCCCACATCGTCATCTGATTGGATACATGACTGAGGACAGACAAATCCATTACCAAACTCATTGGTCGGACCGCAAAAGGGACAGCTATTAGAGCGTCTTGGTTTGAATTATGATTAGGTGGTAAGCACGGGCATGATGAACTATCCTCTCACAGCTGAATTTCCCCGGAATATGCCTGGGACGACTCGTAGGATTCCTCGCCTTCATATTCAGTATCCGGAAGTTCGCTAGGACTTCCATCTGAGTTCACTTCGTCTCCTCCACCGATATTAAATTGTTGACCTGGCTTATATTGGCTGCGTAACACAGACGTAATTTCAGGAGTTCGTTCTTGACACAAGCCAGAGTTTGGGGCGACCGATTGGTACGCCTCGACCACCGCCAGAGTATGGTGACTATCGTGTACCCCTCGAACGGGCCCACGACATTGGTGACAAAGTTCGGAACTTGAATCCATTTTAGCAAACACTATGGCTGGTAATTCCCTTGTACCGCGACTCTACCTTTTGAGCCATTGCTTCGCGCACGAGCCACAGGCAAGGTGTAGACAGTCAAGAAGAGCAACAGGGTCGACGTATAGTTGTAGACATATTCCTGAAGGGGGTTAACAATGATAACGTTACGCCCATTTGTGTTACATACCACAAGTTACCAATTGGCGAAACAACTCTTCGCTCCTGGAGTCCGAGACACCCCCTTGGTTTTTAGACTCTGCCATGCAAAACTAGAAATACGGCTAAAAAAACGAAGGAGGACTAGTGGCACTATGGTGCAGGCTTAGCCCAAGTCTCGGATATATATGCTGGCTGCTGGTTGCTGATTGCTGATTGCCGCTGCTGGTTGGGCCAAATCGATGGTTTAATCATGCGCGCTTGAATTCGAGTCAGCCAGAGCCTGAGGGTGGCAGTGGGCCAACATCGAGTGCATCAACTAGGAATATGAATTGATTAGCGCAGTCTATTCTACTTTGCTCTATCGCTCCACGTCTTCTTTGGTTACTTAATGATCTCTACGATACATTCGGTTTATCATGGTGTCTCCACCTTCTCCCCCTGGCTCATTCGCTCTCCGGAGTCGGGATTATATTACATTCGTATACAGACCCCCAGTAGCGCACCCAGCGAACTGAGCCAAAGATGTGGTTAGTGGTGGCTAATTGACGTCTATCATGAGCTGAATCTATTAGGTCAACGTTAAAATAAGTCGTACGTATAGGTTTGAAGCTGAGTGTAATTTTAATCATAATGTATGCGCTAACTAATCTCTTAGGTCGTATATATCTAGTAGTAGTTGTGAATGGCTTAAATGCATGCTGTGATAACAAGGTTGGACCGCTGGGCTAATAGAGACGTGTGTCCTGTACATTACGCAAAATCGTTGTGTGAGGTTATTATTTATTTCCAGCACAAGAGTTCGTAGTTGTCCTTAAAATACCACTCCTGCCCGCCCCAAGTGATTGCAGCGTACCCAGAATCTTTGCAAACATAGCCTGGAACCCTTTGGCCATACCACCATACAGCGCAATGATGTAGTTCCAGGGTTCGGCCAGCAGAAACTCTGCGACCTCCAACTACTGGACGACAGCCCTCTGGGACCACCCCACACGAGGCTGGTACCCAATGCATGCCCTTGGTGTCTATCAGGAGCTGTACTGATCCGTCTTGCAGATGCTCCTGACCCTCCTCCCCGTAATAAACATATACCCCATAGCCAAACCCCCAAACAGTGGCTTTGCCAGGGATTATATCTGCCAGCGGTTCGGTACCGCGGACTGAGGAGCACATGAAAGACAGCTCTTTTCCCTTGTCCCGAAATATAATTGCTGATGGGCTGAATGCGGGGAAAGTGGTATTCAAATCACCACTATAGGCAACATAGCGGTTTCCGTTCTCGGGGGAATCATGGCTTTCTGTTTGTTGGTCGATTGAAGTCTTTCGACAAATATGATTATAGTTCATTGCGTGTCGGTAGTTGTGGCGAGCAGTGCGACACTCTACACCATACCAACAATCCTCACGAGTGGTAACATCCTCTGGAAGTGGTAGATTAATCGGAGAAGTAATATCTATGCGCCTTTTTGGCTTACCTGGAAGTTCGATAGCCCCAGATTGGCGTTTGCATATCCACCATTCAAACAGGCTTGCTTCTACAAGGTCCAATACACACGAAGTGCACACCTTATCATCAACGCTAACATAAGGCGAGCCAATCGCTTCGTTTGCATTGCCATGCCAAGATGCTTTTGGTAAGCTTGAGCCCCGAAAAGCAAGGATTTCACGGAATAAATCCTGAAGGCTAAAATCCGTGTTAGTAGCCCATGTCCTAAAGATATCGCGTTCGAACTCGTTATCGCCAAAAGCGTGTGTCAAAGGTAACTCGTAGTCGCCACGAAAATCTGCGTCTAAGGATTGAAGAATGCTAATATCTAGCCCGACACAACATTGGTAAAATACACACCTCTCAGAACCCCTAGTTCCAACTCCACCCTAACCTCCGCGGCTGTAAGACTCGGTAGGCAAGATTTTCCAAATTCTGAACAAGTTGTTCGAGTACAAACTGCGCCTGCGTTAAATGGACTCAATAAAATTTGGTGAGCTAGCTTAGAGAGAGTTTGGGCGTACAGTGCAAGTGAAGGAGGTCACTCCGTGTCGGCAAAAACCGATGACATTCGCTACATATTGTGTGCCCCACCGGCACGGTTCGTGATCCTACATCGTCGGCTGGTCGGGCACATGGTACTGGGCACATAAATTCGCCACCAGAACCGCCGGCCCGATCACAGAAGGGGCAGCTATCATTATGTCTTGATTTGACTTGTGGTTAGGTGGCGAGTATATCTGTAGCAAATAGGTTCCTTACAGCCGGAGTTCCCTATAATATGACTCTTCTTCAGGCGATTCATTGTCTTCATTCTCAGACTCGGAAGAGTCGCTTCGGCTCTCATCTGAGCTCTCTTCACTTTCCTCGCCGATGGTTAATTTTTGGCCTGGTTTATATTGCTCACGTAAAGCAGCAATGACTTCGGGAGTTCGTTCCTGACACAAGCTAGAGTTTGGAGCGACCGAGTGATACGCTTCAACCACTGCAAGAGCATAGTGGCTATCGTGCACCCCCCGAACTGGGCCGCGACATTCATGACATGATTTGGAGCTTGGAGCGAGGTCATTGAACATTGTCACATTGTCAATTGCTTGCAGCTAACCTTTTCAGCCATTCCTTCGCACAAGCTCCACAAGCAAGGTGCAGACAGTTCAGGAGAGCAACCGGGTCGACGTACAATTGTAAACATATTCCTAGAAGTAAGAGTCAGAGGCTTCTACGTGTATGCCTTTAATCACGCACCGCATGTTACTAATGACCTGAATAGTTCCTCGCTCTTGTGGTCAGAGACGTCCTCCTTGCTTTCGCGATCAGTGCATTCTACCATAGGGGGTTAAAATATGGCCGGAAAGAAAAAGAGTATTGGTGGTGGTATAAAAGAGCACTGATATACTTGGTTTGCTTGAGCCTTGGGTTATATATCTTGGTCGGGGATCAAGGCCGCAGGATGGGGTCTTATTGGCAATGGCACCAAGGGCTGTGTTTAGAGCCAACTTAGCCCACGAGGACGGCAGTGCAGCGGACACATCCCCTCGAATAAATATGAACTAATTGATATCGGTTGCTGTACGCACATCGAACTCAGCCAGCCTAACAGGAAGGACAGCCACCAGGCCAGCACCCTCCACAAGAAATGACACCAACGCCGAACGATTTCATCACAAGCCCTATAATACTTGCAACCCCTTCTCCAAGCACGAAACCACTCGCGAGGATAACAATACCTACATCACTTGCGGCTTCTCCATTAGAGCGGAGACGTGCAACTCGGCGTCGGTATAGCAACTCAGCAATGCCTCCAATTAGACGGGCAATCGTAAAGCTTGGCGTATTGAGAAAACCTGAATGCCGAATGAGAAGGCTGTACAATATTAGAAATGAGAAAGTGAATTCCTACCAATAGCAAAAGCCACACCACTGGGTATCCATTTCGCCCACCATTTCCCCCGAGTCAAAGCCTGTGCCTTGAAGCTGGCAATCAATGCCGTTATTACAGCGGCATTGATAATGAAGGGCTTGATATGATCCGGAAGCCCGCCACCAGACCCAATCAGCCTAGCGAAAGAGAGCCAAACATATGCGGTAGGCGCAGGAAATTGTGGACCAGGTATCGTATACGCTCGGGTATAGAGGTTGTATGCGATTGCACTGACGAAAATCGATAGCACTGATCCAATCATCTGGCCATAGAATTGCGCTCGAGGAGAGGCATGCAGCAGATGCCCAGTCTTTAAGTCTTGCATAAGATCACCTGCCCTATAAAAGGTAGAAACATTAATATATGTTTACTTAAGGCGAGTTTGCCTTACTGTTGGGCGCCAGCCTCTGCGACGCCTCCAGCAATTATGTTGGCGACAACATTCCCAGGCTGGAGGAAAGCAAAGAAGACTTGGCTATAACAATGTGAGCAAACTGAGGGTTCTGAGTGATATAGGTATTTACCTGATCTTGCCTAAAGCCGACACGGGGTTGAGATCTGTCTCCCCCAATGCTCTCGCCCTACACATGTGCATTTAGGGAGGTCAATTATATAAATGGGTCGAAAAACGAACCCAAGATGGCTAAGAACGGCGCCCATAATAAATCCGAGTACAGTCGCCCATGGTTTTATGCCTTCATATCCGAACACGAACCAAACGAGCACGGTTCCTACCACCACCGACGCGAGCAATCCGCTCCAAACCCATTTGTTTGGTACGAGTCTCGACGCAGGCTCGTCTTCCGGGATTTCTTCAGAAACAACAACCGCTCCCTAGTAATTCAAAATGAGAACTATATCGAGTAAGGCAAAAATAGACTTCTACCTTGGATAGTAGGGTAAGATATGCCGATCTCAAGAGCCGGTAGATAGTAGGAGTAATGGAAACAAATGAATCCGCGCATATTATGGCCTATAGTAGCTGAATTAATATCAATATGTATGAGAGAAGCCAAGCTCTTACTAGAGCGACCCATAATATCCAGCCTCTCGCACCTACAATCATATCCCCCGTCGGCCCTGGAGCCCATCCTTTGAATTTAGAAAGAGGGGAAAGTATACCCCAGCCGAAAACCATCCCCTATTGCAAAATTCAGAATACAAAACAATTAAATGCTGAGAATCCAACTTACTAGGCTCATGCTCAGGGTGGTTGGAAACCCCATGATGATACCCTGCCCCACATACGAGAAACTTGGAGAGAAGTACCAAAGCCATTCACGAGCAAGGTATACTCCAAATAATGGAATATTGAAAACAACGGGAAAGAAATACGCCGACAGCTAAGGGCAGAATGCTGACTCAACAAACGTTATGAGGGGGCCAAAACCCTAGGCTTACGGTCAATAGAGCCGAGGCAGCAAAACTCGAGCCCAATATTTTCCAGCTCTGAGCGATGTCGTAATTCTCTAACTGGTTCTGTTCTCCGTCATCCACAGAATCTTGGTCAGATACATCAGGCTCTTCAGCAGGGAGAGCCTCGTATCCTCGGCGCCTTGTCACGCGAGATCCAGATTGCGATATATATGTCCGCTCCTCGTCTTGTGTCCCTTCCTGCGTTTCATGCAATACGGAAATAAGCTGTGCTGTCGCAGTTCCCGATGGGAAAACCAGCTCTTCTTTAATAATCTAGTTCAATATATTTTATAAAACTCGGATGTCGACGTTTGTCATTCCTCTTACCATCTGCCGTCTCAACGGAGGTGCCAAGAACACTCTACAAAATCTACCGTCAGAAGAATAACCCATGAAAGCTCGAATACATACCCGAAAAGCGCAACTGCACAACCCCAAAGAATCCCGTCGAACAGTCCAACTTTAACCGGATGTGCGTTATCATGTTTGTAATCGAGTAGACCGAGAGCGGGGATTACTCCCACGAATCCTGCCGCCAAACTTAACCATGGCAGAGTCAGTTGAGAGTCAAGGTGTGGGTTGAGTCTGTTAGTTGCGCACTTACGGCATAGTCCCAGTAGCAACTGCGGTGGTTTGAAGTACTACAAGTTCTTGGCGAGTCATCGGTCGCGAGTAGAACAGTGAAAACAGGTAGCCCAAGAGGGCGGACTGCATAGACATCCTAACCCCAAGTTAAGTCTTGGGTTTCCAAAACGTTTAAGTACATTACTCACATGCTAATCCACCCAGTCTGTAGTCCAAAATACATGTTCGTAAAGCAAAGAACACATCCTATCAACAGGCCAGTACATATTGACCGCGGCTATTAAGTCAACTCAGTTATGGTTAATTGCGGGTATAAATAGGTTGGTATACCGTGAGTTCTGGGCTGTTTTCACTACGTGGGAATCTCCAAGATACGATCCTTCTTCCATCATCTTGCATGAGCACAAACATTATCGTACAGCCCATAAGCAACTCACTGTCGTAAACTATCCATCCCCCAGTGCTACACCCTCAAGATATAAGCTAGTTTTTTCTCCTTCGAGCACTAGATTCCCTGCCAGCAAAGGGAGCCAAGAGAGGGCTGATTCTAGCTCAAGTCGAATATATACTGTGGAGGTATGACATTTCATCACTCAGCCGTCGTGGCCGATCGTGTTACCTTACTCAGCAAATGAGTGTGGCGCTGAGTCACTCGGGTGCCCAAATCGGTGTTAACTAAACACTCGAACATTCGTATTGGGCGGCTCAGAGATCTTTTATTCCACCAGCACTAGTACAGACAACAGACAACAGATCTCTTACAAGTAACCGAGCAAAAACACACGATACTATACAACAAATTCAGTCTCAAGTGATGAACAAGATGGTCGTATCCTGCAATCCCATAATTAGCATAAGTCAACAATAGAAATGAATATACGAACCATTGGATGGGAGCTAGAAAGCTGAGGCTTCTGACTGTACTTGCTTTTCAAAACATCTCGGATATTGTTCAATAGCTCTTGATATGTCTGCTGAGGCTTTTGCCTCAAGACTTCCATAAACGCATAACCTACAGTCGGCATCGATCAGCAACTATTCATTCACCCAGGACAGTTTTCAAACTTACTCATAGCACCAGTAGCTTCGCCACCCTCGACTGTATCCGCCGAGGTCTGAGAGTCTTTACATCCAGACCAGGAGATAACGTCCGCCGGACTTGTACGTGTTTGCCTTGCGTACTCGTCGGCCTTCTTTTGACCACCCGTGGCAGTCTTGAGTAAACTTCCAATGCCTTTGATTACTCCGCCCATATCACTGCGGGCGTACGACATCCCAACGTCTAGGAGCAACATGGTTATGAGTAAAGGGCCAATATTGGGTGGATACACACGCACTCAAGAGACCCTGGCCCGCATCTGCAAGGAGATTCGGTTCCTTAATTTTGCCCTCAGTCGAGTAGATGTATGGAAGGTCGAGAGCAGACCCAGAGTGGCAGGACTGAAAGATGACTCAGTTTTCTGTGGGACAAACACTATGATAGGCTTACGTCGAAAATGCGGTCAGACGGCAGCCTGCTGGGAGTGGTTTGACCATAATAGCGTGCATATCCTATCGTAGCAATGGTCTTAGCATTCGGAGCCTTTAAATGATTCTCGAAAGACTTACGTCGTCGACAATGTGCCCTGCATGTTCAAAGTCCATAGGGTAAATAACTGAAGAAAAAAGTCAAACCATGGTCCCGGCTGAACATTACGAGCCACCGCACCTTCATCATATCCGTCGGCCTCATCTCCATCCAGATCCTTGGTCTGGCCACCGTGTCCAGAGTAATGGAAAAATAGTGAATCATTAGGGTGAGCGTCTTTGACGAGCCATTGCATGGCCCTGAGCTGCTCGAACGGTCAGTTTGATTTGACCTGGCCTCATAAAGAACAAAAACATACAATATTTTCTCTCGTAGGCATTTGATTAGGATTCGTCGCGTCGTCTGTCAGTTTGACGATGTCTTCTTGTTTGTAGCCAAACTGACCTGTTCGTATGGATTAGTACACTTTCAAAGCATGGGTGTAACTATACATACGAACTAAGAACTCGCACAAATTGTTTGAATCATTGATACACCCTCGAAGTTCACCTTCTTGTCCAAAGTAGTTGATACCAATCTTGACAAGAGTCAGCTAGGCCAGTGCAAAAAATGACTCGGAAATACATACGGAGAGAACTTTTTTCTTTCCGGTACACATCGAATCTGGGCGAGACGTGTTAATATGCGGTCTCCGAGGAAAGCTAGAAGGAAAAGCGTACATTCAAAGGACATTTGCGGACCGTTATTTTGCGAGGGACCGTACATCTGCTGTCCGGTCGGGGGCATGTCTTTTGCACAATCATGAGTATCTGATTTACTTTGGACGGAGTAAGAGCTACTTACGAGCGTTCCCCGTAGAAGGAGCGCCACCTGGATGACCAGGTCCACCGGTTCCATATCCGGTTTCTCCTCCAGGAGGACTGGTGGGACACGAAAAAAAAAATCAGACAAATACACTGGGAAACAAGCAAGGAGACTTACCCGTGGTACCAAGCACCGGGACCGGCACCAGGCGATCCACCCCCACCATTGGCATTACTGTTCATGGCACCTTGGCCTCCCTGAGTGTTCCAGTTAATGGGAGCGCCCCCGGGGTAGCTCGGATTGTTCTGTTGCCATCCCTGCCCATTGTTCCCCTGGTTTTGATGGTATGATTGACCAGGGTATCCGTTGCCTGGGCCGCTGGAAGAGCGGTGGGGCATGGGCGGTGGACCAGAAGGCGGCGCATACGTGTGGTCGGGGCGGTTACCTGGCACTGGAGGTGGACCCGAAGGAGGTGCATAGCTTGGATTATAGCTCGGGTTGTATCCTGGCGCGTTGGAAGGACCCCCGGGCTGCGGAAATCTGTTTTTACGAGGTAAATGGTTAGTATTGCAACAGGACTCGGCAGCCGAGTGAGTTTACCCGAATTGACCTGGAGGGGGTCCACTTGGCGGCCCATACGAAGGGCTGTAGGACGGATTGTATCCTCTGTGCTGAGGTGGGCCAGGCGGGGGTGCATATTGGTGTCTAACGACATGGTCACGTAAATAATGATGTCGCTGGTTCTACGAGGTAATTTTAATCGCATGGATACTTACGGCGAGGGAAATCTTAAAGATACGTCACAATTATAGTTAGCGATGTGGCTGGTGCATTTGTCAAAATGAAACCTACCCAAACTGGCCAGGAGGGGGGCCAGAAGGTGGCGGGTACTGATTGTTCCACGACATTGTATGCGTTTATCGAGGTAGGTGTGTAAGACAAGTGTACACGTAGAGTGAGCTGACTCTCGCGGGAAGCTCTTCAAGTATCGGCTGTGATCGAGAGCAGAGCATGTTATTATAGGAACAATCGATGGCTGTGTCCCCATGCCGAAAGAGTGAACGTAAACCCTTAGCGCCCGGGGCCGTGTCCCAATCACAAGTATCAGTTCATCTGTGCCTGCGGCGTGTACCAGGAGCAAATCAGGGCGGCATAGCGCAAAGACCGACGACCGAATGGGTATTTAATTGCTGTGCATACCCGAGCATCGCATGAGCGCTCCGGTTGCGGTAACTCTGTCCGAAGTCGTCGATTTCCATCGTGGTCGAAAACAAGAACGTATATTGAACAGTCGCCAATCAACCCACCAATCAGGGAACAGCTTTTTGGCGCTATATTCACACAAAACACGCTGCACTTGCAACTGAATTAAAAAGGGGTTTATCATTGTTATTCTATGAATCAATCGTGGTGAAGCCTTTAACCTGTCATTTACAAGTTGGTTGTTTAGACTCCAGAATCGTTGCTATCACCAATACAAACATACCTTGGCGTCCTTCAATAGGTCAATATATTTCTCAGCCAATTCTTTGCACGACTGGTAATGATTCACACCCTCGAATTTATGACACTTCTGAAGCTCCTCCCGAACGAGTCTAGCTTCCATCGTTTTCACCCACGAGTCTCGGATAGCTTTGTCCCGAGACTCGAGAGTATCTAGGCATGATATTTAGAAAATTTAAAGGGCCTCAGAAATGCGAGACACCCACTTTTGTATGTTTCGACAGCGTCGGACATGATGGATGGGAAGGATGGGTGAAATTGGAAATGTCATCTTGGCGCTTAGGGTCCCCAAGTCTCGATTGCCAGTTTAACACAGCCACCATCTCATTAGCTCTCACCACCACCACCACCACCCGGTTTTCTCTAGATTACATCTTGGCTGAGAGGGAATACACATAAAAGAAGACTCGCGCCCCGCAAATACATTCCGCCAATCACTCAAGGTCTCTATTTTACTCTTTTTCACGATCCTGTGCGAGGCTTCGATCGCGTGGCTATGAGTATTATGAAGTCTGGACAACCAGCTCTCGTACTGGTATGCCTTCTCACCCCAATCTTTGATTTTTGAAAAATTGACGCTGAAATATTTAATAGAGAAGGAGCTCGAGGATACGTGCCGCACGCCAAAAATCCAACTCCATGGGAACCACAACAAACGCAGCCACGACGGCCGAATCAGTCTCCACACCCGGGATCCATCGCCGGCCCCTCCCCAACTCGAGGAATCACTTGAATCACTAACTTCAGCGTCTCAACAGCGCAGCCAGGGGAAGCTTAGAACAGGCCTTACCCTAGAAGAAAGCTTCGCATCGCAAATGACACTTGACGAGTTACCTTCGACGGCTCAAAAGGTGTCTATCCGGAGGCAACACAACTTGACCACTTACAAACGCCAACGTACCATGCGAACACGCTCGGCCTCGATCGTCAGCGGAAGACAGTTCGCATCGCCTGCTACAATACCTAGTTCTGCGCTCAGTCAGACAGCCCCACTCAGTCAGCCAGTGCCTGACTCCACGCCTAGTACCCAAATTATCCCTACTTCCGTGCTTGGCGAAACGGATCGCGAGTACTCCGAACTTTTCCCTAGCCTCGATCGGATCGAGCATCGTTCCACCCCCCTTGGTCCATCTGACCTCGATCCTGCTCCAAGCCAGGCCGTCCCCCTCAGTCAATCCAGCTCGTTCAAGGATACTCAGTCTAGTACACACTCATGCTCACCAATACCCGCGCATTTACTCCACCGAAAGAAACGTCGACGCCGTTTACCACCTTTAAAGAACCGTCTTGCGAAGATAGCTAGGGCTCGCCTTCCTCGGCAGCCATCTCCTGAAACCCTCCTCTCCCAGCCCCCTGTGGTTCCTCCGATGGGCCAAGAGGAAGAGTACGGCGAGGAGGAAATCATGCGTGACGAAGAGGAAGTAGAAGAGATTAAGCCTCCCCCAGTTAATGTAACGCAGCGAAGGCTTGCTGCACCCGAGAACTTTACCATACCGGATCTGAAAGACCTTATCGGCTACAAGGCTCAGGCCCAACCTCCGCGAACACCTGCACCACGCTTCATACTCCCTCAAAACACTGTCCGCCCCGGACGGTCAACTCAGGGTGTAAAGTCTCCATACAAACGAAAGCCAGCGAGCACCCCTCGGCTGAAGTTTGTTGCACTCGAAGCGCATCATGGGCAAGCGACTACAAGAATAGGGAATACAGCTACGAAGCTACTTCCCACTCCACAGACCTCCCCAGTGCGCAAGGCTTTCGTATTTCCGCAAAGGGGCGAAACAGAAGACCCGGTCCAGAACTTCTCGAGCAGGTGAGTTCAGTGTAATGACATTTCGGAACATGTACTTGAATCATATCGTTTTGCAGGCAGCCTGAGTCTTCTCCATGTCGCGTGCTAGTCAAGGCGACTCCTGAAATCGAAGAGCCTCCACCAAAGCTCCCGAGTATTGTGGATGTTGTGTCTGCCCGACTTACACCCGAGCCTGAAGTCGAAGCGAAACCTACCCGCTCCTTGGCACCTATGTCCGAACTCTACGACAATTTGATGAAACTCGCCAGGTCGGCAGAACAGATGGGCAGGCCTATTCTCCCAGAGTCCTCGAGCTTGAAGCGAAAGATACAAAGTACCTCGATCCCAGAACTAACGTTTAAAGTAACCCAGTCGACGAAAATTGCGAGATTGCAATAGCCTACTGTTTCAGTAATTTTATGCATTTTTGTGTATCGTTATGCTATGTATCACACTCTTTTTAAACCGATGAACCAATTACATTTGCTTCAATACATCACATCTACCATTCAATCGATTAACTACTTCATGAAATGCGAATCTATGCTTGCACTGCAGATTGGGCTCCAGCTCCTCGAGCTGCTCTTTGATTGCTTGCTCCTCGGCATCCTTCAAACTCGCTTTGAGCGCCATTAGCTCAGCCAACGCCGTCTCCAGTGTTTCGCCCTCCTGTGGTTTCCCCTCCTTGATAGCCCTAACTCGTTCTCCCTGTGTCTTGACCTTGACTTCTAGATCTACGATTAGCGGTGTTTTGGGGACAGGGGGCGCGTTGGCTTTGGCGGCTTTTGCAGCCTTCGCAGCCGCAGCTTGTTTCTTCTTCGACAACGGGGGCTGGTTCTCTGCGACGGCAGCGTCCACCGCTTTCTGTGTTCCTCCAAACTTATTCCTCCACTCGTCTGCTTTTTCGGCCTTAATTGGGCTAAACAGGAGTTCGGGGGTGCCAAGTTTGTGGTTGGGGAGAATATCAGTGGATAGAACGCTCGGAATAACCCGCGGAGGCGCATTTAATTGCCGAAGGATACCGTCCGAAGTCGAAGGCATGAAGGGGTGGATGAGAGCAGAGAGTGCGTAGATGAGGTTAAGAGCTCTTGAGAGAACTTGTGCGCAACGTTTAGGCTCTTTCTCGAGAAGGACCTTGGTGAGATTGCATCGTTGGAGATAAGCGTTGCCGCGCGCAGAGATGGTCATGACGAGGTTCAAACTGTGCCGTAGCTTGACTCGGTCCATGGATTCTATGTATTCGCTAAGCAGTTCGTTGACTTCTGATACAAAGGTTGGGTCCGCTTCGTCTTCGTTGAGTGGTAGTGGTCCTGGAGCATCGCCTGACTCTGGGATAATTCCCTTAAACTGGTCGGTCAGGAACTTGATTACTCGGTTGACAAAGTTTCCGAGGCTGCCAGATAGCAATGAGTCAATGATCAGATACTGTGTAGACTGAAGTATTTTAACTCACTTCTTCAAGAGAACATTGTTGTTTCCAGCGATCTAGTAGTAGAGTGAGGATAAAATAACGCAAGTGAATAAATGCGCTCACAAAATCAGCCCAGGAGAACATGGAATCCGAAGTCTCTGGTCTGGATGCAAGAAGATAGTATCTCCAAACGGCAGGAGGAATACCGGTCTCTTTGGCCCCTGGGCCGAATACACCGACACCTCGAGATTTAGAGAATTTGCCAGATTCGTAATTCAAGTATTCTAGGTACCAAAATATCAGACGCAGTGTATATCGAATGTAAATATCTTACCCGTTGTGGAAAGATGGTGCAGTTTAGTCCATGGTCGACCGTCTGCGAGAAGAATACCCGGCCATAGTACAGTGTGGAAATAGACGTTGTCTTTGCCCATAAACTGAAACAATCGGACATTCTCCTGGTTAAACCACCACTTTTTCCACTCCTTGGTATATGCTGCAGTTATACTCGGGTATCCGAAGGGGGCATCAAACTGGTTCTGTTGTCAGCTTTATCCAACCTGATGCTAATTTGAACCTACCCAAACATATAGCACCTTTCCTTCCATCAATGCACTGTTCACATCATTTGTCTTGGGTACAGGTACACCCCAAGTCAAATCTCGTGTGATAGGACTGGGACGCAATCCTCCCTTGACACGAGAATCTATAATCTCGCCCTCGCTATTAATAACCGAATTTGGACTCCATTTGCCGATTTTCCAAGAGTGCTTGATCCATTCCTCGAGACGCGGTTGTACGAGATCGAGGCGAACGTACATATGGGCCGTGTCACGGGTAGTGATTTTGTGAGAGCGATTAACAAGGCATCGCGGATTGATGAGCTCAACAGGGTCAAGCGTTTTAGCGCATCCATCGCATTGATCGCCTCGGGCATCCTGTTTAATTTAGATCAGGTACAAATAGTCTGTGCAGATATAACTTACATCGTATCCACAGTGAGGACAAGTGCCTTCGACGAATCGATCCGCTAGGAACCTGATTGCCTGGTTGGTCACACGACTAGAACCAGTATCACGCGAACTCACTTGGCGCAGCCTTCGCAATATGTCTGGGCCTTGGTTTGCATTTGCAACATCCCATTATTAGAGAGGTTTATATATGCTTCTTGACATACTCTACAAAATCAACGATAGCTCAGGCTGAATTCGGAGACTGAACTTACTCAGTTTGTTCAGGAATAGACGTACGGCCAAAATGGTCAAAGCTATTGGGGCGAGATAACAACGTTAACCTAATCATCGCCTCGTTGCCATGCAAATGCTACTAGCCTTAATTCAAACCAGTCATAGGTCTCTCTATGTAGCGCACTGTATTTGTCGCAGAGCTCCCTGGGCGTAATCTTCTCCTTTAACGCCTGAGTCTCTGTAGCAGTACCATATTCGTCTGTCCCACAAATATAGAGGGTTTTTCTATTCCTAGCTCCTGCGGCACCACGTCAAGTTCTAGGCATCATGCTTCTAATATGCTACTAACGGTTGTATCTGATCATTTAGAAAACGCCCGCTTAGTTGGTCCTCGAGTATCTTTTAAATCAACGCACCTCGCGAACACATCGGCGCTGAGTGTGCTCCCAATGATATTACCTGGCCGTTTAGGGTGAGGCTTTGTCCATAACTCCATTCTCAAGTCTACATACCAAGGTGAGGGACGTTATTACAGTAAGGCAGAGCGGAGGTAATCAATATATTCTCGCTCCCTTCTTCTGGAAGTCTACGTAACATTGAATGCGGTACTCAGCATACGCAAATTATGCCGCCGCTTCTAGGAATAGACTTACACGATCTCGCCGGGTTTCACCAGCTTCATCAGAATTGATGGATCATCGCGGATCTTCCTTTCGGTGGCCATGTTAGTTGGACTCCTAGAAGACATTCAAGTGGTCCGGGGTTCGGTCACAGTCGTGGTCGTGGGTGAGAACGAATTTAGCCTTACTTGGGCTCGTGCGAATTGTTGATCTCTGACTAGGATGAAAATCAGCATTGCCACCGATCAATTGCACCGTTACCGTAACAAATGTCCACCCTCAAATTCCTTATATATAATCGCCTAAAATGCTCTGGATCTATTATAAACAAGTATGCCTTCACCAGAGAGATGAGGCTACAATGACTGGCTGCGTTTCTGATAAATTTAATTCGTGATTTAATCATTAGATCTGACTATCAATACAGTTGGGATATGTGCTTCAGAGTTTGGGTTTGGGAGTCGTATCAATCGTCTCTAAATCTTTGAATATTGCCTTCATCTCACGCAGGCTTTCGACGATTTTTGCCTTGAAGTCTGCGGTGGAAGTGGTGGGGCACGAGTGTTTGGATTCGATTCCAAATTTAATGATTTTGGGGCCAGCAAGGTCTGAATGGAGGGTAAATATCAATGGTTTGACGTCCATAACTATCGAACGTACAGTTAATGCCATATCCGTCGGGCCAGACGGTACCGAAACTAAAATATGAACCTAAGCACACAAATGCCAGCGCGATTACCGATATTACCTACCCAGTTCCAAGGAAGCGATCTCCAGCACTGAGCCCGCTAGTACTAAGCTTCCACTCGGCACTCTTGGCAAACAGCTCATCCTCAAATAATGGACTGCTCTCTCCTGGCTGAAGCATCTGCTTCAAACCAAAGAGGTGACGGTCGCAACCTTTTCCTGTTGATGCATCGCGCGTGTATGTATTATGCGAATTTATTGCACGTTGCAATGTGGCGAGTTTCGCATCCACCTTATAATTAAACAAATAAAAAAACCAGAATGAACCCAAATATGTTTACGTACCGATGCGCCCGAGTCTACCATTGTTTTGACAAAATCTCGGGTGTCGGTGCTGTATGTGCGGATAACGTCTGTCCTACCATGTTTAAACAGCCTAGTGGATGCAGTCTCATATGTGGCGGTAAAGGAGCCGTGTTGCTTGTACCATGCAAGTTGTAACGCAAGCTGAATGTATGCGTCTGGAGAAACTCTGCCTGAAAAGACTCAGTTGTCATATGCGAAAAAAAATGCTCAAAACATCCGCACTTACCTGTCTTTTCATCCAGTCGGCAGCATACTCAGAGTACCAGAGTTGGCCAGCATCTGAATCCTCTACGATCGCCTTGGCGCGTCCTTCGGCTTGTTTGATTTCCCGCTCGATGATCGAATCGACCTCCCAATCCAAATGTTTCCATCCTTGGCCCTCGCCGGGGCCCACGTACTCTAGACCACCAAGTTTTTGAGGCGCCTCACTAAAGGCCGTGATATCGATCGGCTCGGCCACAACATAATCCACAATAATGCTGGGTATTAACGCGTCGCAGGGTGAGTGTTCTCCGTTCATGCCAGCCCTTCCGTTAGACTCGACAGAGACAGTCAAGGATTTGTCAAACCACCGGTTGAGTCCATTGAGCCCTGAAGATGTATTACGGACATGAGCGTCGATCACTGGTTGCTTAAACTCATCAGGCTCCTGGGCGCTGTTGGCAGTGGGCGGAAGCGTATATGGATCCAGGCTGATGGTGAACATTGCAGTTTCGATGGCATCGAACGAGCTGCGGTTTTGGTCGGACGAAGTCAATAGATACTCCCTATTCTACGACCAGAATGAGTGATCGAAGCGTTTAGGTAGGCGGGCAACAGCTAGACTAACTTTTGCCCATTGTGTCCTATCATCCGAGGTGAGGATACCAACGCGTTTGGCTCGTTGGCCCTCGGCCTCCCGTTTCTGCACATCCTTTACGACCTCCCAATCTGTGCTCGAGTTCTTTAACGCCGACATTACGACCTGCTCCATCATACGCCTGGATCGTGTAACACCAATCGTTGAGCATAACGTGTATATGACGACCATTCTTCTCCGCTGGCTTGGCGGTGAGCATGTCACATTCGGGCTTCGGGATACGAGTCAGGTTGAAGAGCCTGCGAGCAGGACGATTAAACCAAAGGCCTGAATAAGTACGTGTCCATATAGATGGACGAAGGGCGGTAGATATAAAATGTAAGTACGAACCGAGTGTACTGGTACATGCACAACGGACCTGTTCGTGATGAATCTGGGTGGATATCTTGACTTTGGATCATTCATATCATTAAACTTGTTAAATTGTGGACAATAGTCACTCACGCCTCTAGCCTTTCCTTGAAATTCATAAACCGAGCGGCTAACCATGCCGCACGTCGGATCTGCCAATCACTGACCTCGCCACCCGTAGGTAGTTTGACACCCCCGGTCAATGATGAAGTCCCGTCGTGGGATTTGATGTGGTCCGGGATAGTAGTGTCATGGTGGAAGAGGAGCCACCAGTTAGAATTGATCAAGAGAGGTGCGCGCCATTCGTGGTAGGCCTTCTTCATCCAAAGATTGTCATCGAGCCAGTTGTTCTCCGATGCGTTATCGAGGTCTAGTCGTGCAAGATGGTAAGGATATCGACACCACACCACACCACACCGAGCCAAGTTCGCTTACCGATCAACCTCGCCTGAGCAAGTTTGCCAATTCCGTGCTCAAACTCTTCGGCCATCCTTGCTCGTTTCTGCATCTCCAGCTCAACGTTATGCCCACTCTCCGCAATTAGTGGTTCAAGGCTCTTCAAGTACCTATCAAGCGTGGGGCGTAGTCTAGGTACTGGTAACTTTTGAAGCCCTCGTTGGTTTGCAAAGGTGGGCGTACGTTCAGAACGAAGTGGGGCATAGAGGGCAAACATTCTGCTGTGACGAGGTACAAACGAAGGGGTATAAGCGATGGCTCGTCGTAGAGTGAACATTTCAAGCTGGGGGTTGAGCAGCCTGGAAGCCCCAGACCGGTAGCGGTCACCTGAGGTCCAATTTCAGATGCTTCAGAACACTTGTGGCAATCGAGCGTGAATTTTGGTCGATCAGGGCCGGGGAACCGGCTCGCTGTCCGGTGTATAACTTGAGCGGTAAATCAATCAAAATATAGCTAGATTTATGCTACAATGAGGTCTACAGTAATGTAACGACTACAATCACATTATAATACAATCCTTATCCTTCTTCGTCTTCTTGCCCGCGTCTGCCAACTGTTCAGCGGTAAGATGCTGGTCCGAGATTCTCATGTTCGCCATTTGTCCAGCAGGAGGTTGTTGATGCTGGGGTGAGTAAACAGGTTGTCTCCCACTGTGTTGCTCGCGTCTTCGACGTTCCTCAGCAGCTATCCGCCGACGCTCTTGCTCTTCTTCCTCAGCTTGCAGTTGCTGGGCAATCTCGAAACTAGTAAAACGCAGAGTTAGCTTGCATTCAGGGAGTGGTAGAGATGAGACATACTCAGACGCCTCGTTGGCAAGTGCTTCCACCTGCGCCTGCTCTCGCAAGATCTGATCTGCTGTATGACCGGCATAATCGCCGCCGGCTGTGTTCGCAGGTCTAAACCTCGAATCAACAAACACGGACCCTGCACCATCGATGTCACAAAGACTCTACTCAAACTTAGTCCACTCTTTATCCTTCATTGAAATTAGGCAGGCCCTCACCTCCCAAGCAATAGCACCCTCATTCGCAAAATTGGCATCCGTCACCAGTGTCCACAACGACTCGTGACCATTCTCATCCACCCGCTTGTATAAGACCCCGAGATGCGAGTTTCTGAACAAGCACACCAACTCGCGGGCGTGCATCGCACTGAATAGCGATTCGAGGCCATGGTAAGTGAGTTGCGTCGGGTTGGCTTCCAAAAAGTCTCGGACGAGGAAGGCTGTGACCAAATCAGAATTCGGTCGCGATCTAATCAGCATAACATACCTTCTTCAATCATTCGCCTGTGCTCATCGTTGGCTGGTGCGTCCACATCAGTTTTGGCTGACTCTCCAGTCCCAGCAGCAGCCCCGCCAACACTCTCCACCATCCTCCCTCCCATCAATGAGTCGCAACTAACAATCAGGTTGACGGCAGCGTCGTAGTCTCTTACTTTATCCAATGCAGCATACGACGGGGATTGTGGATCAACAAGCCACCCATGAACAAGCCGCACGCGTGAGAGATTGAATAAAGTTGGAGCGTGGGTGGTCGATGAAGGAGAAATCGAGAACGCCGACAGGTTCGTGAAGACAGGATTGAGATCCATTCCGCCTGTGTCGCGTGTACGAAATTATATAACCATGAAAACAAGGTCCGATGGTGACAGCGGCTATTAGAGTCAAATAATTGGCCTACTGGCCGTAAACACTCACGTTGGGTATGCGGGAGTGTAGTAAGTGCTTTGTCAGGTCGTCAGACGTGGGGTCCAGCAGCGGAGAAGCAAGTATGTGGTCTGCAATAAGACCAGCCAAGTACTCATAGCTAAATAAACGCGTTAGTTTAATCTTGACGCCATTAGCCCATTTAATAAACACACCTAACGCTCTTCGTTCTGGTGGTTGTATGGTGATATCTCCTCTTAGAATTAGTATATTACCTTGGGATCATTAGCTGTATTTCTAGTACCACGTAGGTAGCTCACATAGTGCGATCAGACCGCATGGCCCATTCTCATTCTGCGTAATAATTTTGATCATAGCTCGTGTCTCGTCGTCGGGTGGCCATTGGAGCTCTTTGAGTTGCCAAACATCAACTTCGGATCGGCGAGCAGCCTCTGCGTGCTGTGCTTGCCGCTGCTGCTGCGGTGGTGAGGCTGGTTCACTTGGGGTAACTTGTACTGGTGTATTTGGAGCTCTTTCAGGTTGTGTGTATTGAGGCTCGGCCTTCTTTCGGTCTGGGGTTCAACGGCGGTCATGGCGTTGTCAAGGTCGAGTTGAGTACGTTAATGTTAAGGCCAGGCTGCTTCGAAATGAGGCGCAGCTTCACTTCCCAGTTCAGGGCTGTGCCAAGGTCATGTACAGCACCGTGCCGTTATTTGTTATGGCTAAGGACAAGCGCTGAGCTTCGTAGATGTTTTAGTAAAAGGTTTGTCTTATTTGTTGGGTCCGCAAAAACCTTGAAAGACGAGAGTAATATCAATTTCTAGTATAGAGAAGAAGCATGATCATTACCAATATATTTACAGAAGTGTGATCAACCACGCCAATTGCCGAGCACAATTAGCCCACAACCCGGGCGCAACAGAAGCAAAGTTCGTTCTGTACATCTTGTGCGATTGGTACTTAAGCTTGGTCCATCCACTCTCACTGGTAAATCCCCAATATGATGTCAGGGTTACGCATATAGCTTGTCATTTTGCCCTGCCATGTGAAAGATCAGGCATGCCAAGCAATGGTCACTTGCATCGTTATCTCAAAAGTTGATATATGCTAACAGTCTTTATATTCATGGTAGAGGACCAAGGCGCAAAATCATTGAGACGTCCGTGATGATAACAGTTGCTACAGTACAATGGTTGAGAAAAGATGGAAATTAATTAACAATTTTTTGTCTAGTGCCGCAGTTCGCGGTCGGCTCTGACCTAAGTACTAGTCAATAATACTATTCGCCGGTAGAATAACAAGCACTCACAGCCTCCTCGCTACTAGTGCTCATCGAAGCGCGACGGGCCTGTTCAGCCTGGCTCCCTTATCGGACAAATGGCCTTGGACGTCTTCGTGGTCCGTAGCGGCAGCCTCGGCAAGGGCGTCGACGGCCTTCTTCGCTCCGCGTGCAAGAGCACCCAGTGGGCCTTGAACAGAGTCTTTGATGTATGGAGCATTTGTGTGGTCCCGGATGGTATCCGACCATGTATCAGGTGTTGTTTCTTCATGTACTCGAGCGTAGAGGATGCCATCTCTTGAGGAGTGCCAGTGGCCTGGTCAGCCTGATTTGGTATGCTAGTCAGCCGGGAGTGTCCTAAGTGTTAGGAGAGAGCATACCTTTATGACAGCTTCAGAATCAGAGGCCAGAGCCTCGTTCCATCCTGGGGCATGAGTGTGCGGCGAGTGTTGCTCCCCACGCAAGTTCTTATGCTTCTCTCGCTCGAGAACCTGATGTCATTGATTAGTTTATATCAGGTGAGTGTTTGTAGTGAGAGCTAACTTCTGGGTCGTTAGTGCGTTGACTACCGCTCCGAATAAAAGGTTAGACATCTTGCATTGGGTTTGCATACATGAATCGAATACTCACGAAGTATACCTGGATACAAGAAGTATGAGTACACTGAAAAGCCTACGCGAGGTGAAATGAAACACACCTGGGGGCAGGAACAGCGACCCGGCGGGCAGCGTTCACGGAGGGACGAATGGCGCGAGTAAACATGGCTAATAATTGTCAGGTGGTGGTGAGTTGAATGTGCTGAAGTCTGGCGCAAGCAATGGCCTGTCTTTTATACCATTGCTCAAGTGTGACGTCGCCCCGAATTAGTCAGGTAAACTAACAGATTCTCTCACCCGAATCGGGAGTTCCCTCGACGTCATTGTCGTTGTGTGGAGAAATCCAGGGATTCGTCTAGTTTATTGCGTAAGCGCCAGACATCATGTGACCGGCCTCTTCCGTTGACGCTTCTAGCAAAGGAGTGAGACATTGATCACTCCACGATATCTTTGACCCAACGACAGCCCTTTGCAATTTGTGTTGCAAAGGAATAAAATATCTCAAATAAACTAGAACTATATACTACTTCTTGTTCTTTGATATTGGTATACTATGGACCCCCAAGAGGTTGACGGCTGGATCGCGCAGCTTGGGCAATGCAAGCAACTCAGTGAACCCGATGTGAAGCGTCTCTGTGAAAAGGTAAGCATAAATATTATTTTCAGCCCAATTGCGACGCGCTGGGAGGCGGGATATGTGTGGGGTCATTGCGGGGCCTAGGGTTCCGATCGCGTCGTGACGAGTTGCTAATTGATAACCACTCGTGCTAAATATGCTTCGGTTTTTTATTATATTTTTGTCGTCAACACGCGTCTGACTCGATATATGGCAACTTAGACACGAGAAATATTAATGGAGGAGAGTAATGTGCAGCCAGTGCGGTGTCCAGTCACAGTGTGTGGTGATATCCACGGCCAATTCGTGCGTATATACGATGCTTTTTCGGCGTCCCCCCTAACACCCTCGCATAAATTCAGCACGACCTTTCAGAGCTTTTCCGGATTGGTGGCAACTCTCCCGACACCAACTACTTATTCATGGGGGACTATGTTGACCGAGGGTACTATTCGGTAGAGACAGTAACTCTTCTTGTGACCCTCAAGCTACGATACCGTGATCGCGTGACTATTCTACGAGGAAACCACGAGTCCCGTCAGATTACACAGGTGTATGGTTTCTATGACGAGTGCTTGCGCAAGTACGGCAATGCCAACGTCTGGAAATACTTCACCGACCTATTCGATTTCTTGCCCCTCACCGCCCTTATTGATAACCAAGTACGCGTCTAGTCACAGCCACAGCTTCCAACAATAACTTATCCATTTACAGATTTTCTGTCTTCACGGCGGCCTTTCGCCTTCCATTGATACCCTTGACCACGTGCGAGGAATCGATCGCGTACAAGAGGTGCCACATGAGGGGCCCATGTGTGATCTCCTTTGGTCTGATCCCGATGACCGCTGTGGTTGGGGTATATCTCCCCGTGGAGCTGGATATACTTTCGGTCAAGATATCAGTGAGGCTTTCAACCACAACAATGGCTTGACCTTGGTGGCAAGGGCCCACCAACTTGTCATGGAGGGTTCGTCCATTCATGATCTGATCCAAAGAAAGTAAATCTGACGTCAAGCATAACGCGCAGGCTACAACTGGAGTCAGGACCGAAATGTAGTTACCATCTTCAGTGCGCCTAACTATTGCTATCGCTGCGGAAATCAAGCGGCAATCATGGAAATCGACGAGAAATTATCGTACACATTGTATGTGATCTAGTTATCCGGCGCCTCGCAGGATTGCATGATTTGGATTATTAACATTGTTACTGTAGCCTTCAATTCGACCCTGCACCTCGTGCCGGAGAACCTTTGGTGTCGAGACGAGTTCCAGACTATTTCCTGGTGAGTATTCGATATTCGCCTTGCCTCTTGTCCACTTATACACACACTGACAATCAATCTGCTGTTCTAGTAATAAATTCTGTACCTACATATCATGTGCAATTCTTATATTTTCCCCTGTTTGGGCTTTGGACTTCTTTAAACAAGTATATCCGCTGACTTCTGGCAAGACATGACATGGAAAATAAAGTATGCTCATCTATCAGCCATTTAATACGGTGGCCAGTGCGCTGTACAACGCTTAATAGAAATGGAAGGGCGTTGTACGTATGCTTATAGTGGTTGATCGTTGAACTAAACACAGGGATGGGGCCTATATCATATGGTGATGCATGTGGTCAGTGAAAAGGATGTATGGAAAGTCAAGGTCAATGTGGGAATTGGGGATATTACTCAACGAAAGGATAAAAGTGAGTATCTTGATTGGTCTGAACTCCACCCTGTGCTCCTATGTCACCCCCAGCCCCCACCTCGAGCACTGTGTCCCTCATATCACACCCACAAAAACCTGATTTCTCAGCCGCGCTCGAGCAGCTTTTATCCAAGTACGGATTCACAGGTGCTCCTACACGGGCACAAGTTATCGACGTCCCTTCAGATCTACCAACTAAACGTAAAACAAGGCGCTGGTCCACTTTCTTCTCGCGTCATAAACCATCTGCTAGTGGTAGTGAACACTATTTGAACTCGACTTCGAACCCTGGCCAAGAGCCAACAACAACCGCGGACGTCGGAGGGCTGATGGGCAGGTATGGTGCTTCCGTACATGTTTCAAACACCCTTTGAGGAAGGTGAGCATCCTTGCTTAAACTACTGCAACACGGTGCTTAGCATTGAGGTTGAAGACTTGTTCGAGTTAAGCAGAGTTGTATTTGTTTGAATTTTTGATACAAGCGCGCATGTGCATTCATGTATTTCATTATCGATGATAGTATCAGTCAATGCAATTCTGTCTGATCCACATCTGTTTGGCATCGAAACTTGTCCACGACAGTTATGGAGCTTCCGCTTGACAAACTTGAACTTCGTCGAGCCTCGAGAGCTCAAGAAATTCATTCACGGAAGTCAACTGCAGTCCAATGGGCAAAATGGTACGACATGGAAGGATACTTAGGAAGGCTGGAGTATCTTGAGTCATTGGATCACGCAAACGATGGACGACTTGTTACGTGGTAAGTTATACAACTATGTTTTAAAAAATAAGATCCATCAAACCAAGTAATCCAGGGTGTTAGTTCCAGCTAATGAGCCCGAGACATTGGAGATTTTGAGTACGTGCCAGACGTAAGTTTTCATTTTTCGGTATCACAAGCTGCCGGGTCTGATATCGTACGTGATAAAGGTACAAACGAGACATTTTGGTCATCCCTGCAGGTGAAACTAGGTCTGTACAAGATGTGGGATACGCTATTGCCTCTGTCTTTACTCCTATCCAACACCGAGGAAAGGGATACGCTGCACGAATGATGAGTCTCTTGCATTTTGCACTCGCACGGCCAGAGGGTGTCCCTTCTTTTCCCAAGGAATGGGGAAATCCTCCAGGTCTAGTACAAGAACCTGGACTGGTATCAGTACTTTATAGCGGTGTAGGAACCTACTACTCGCGCTGTGCGCCTGGAGATGGGTCTGGTTGGACAATCGTCGGAACTCGAACCATAGAGTGGGCCGTCCCTTCTAGGACGATTGAGCTCGACTCTGGTGTTGAGCTACTTTCTATGGAAGAAGCCGTATCGACTTTTGTAGCAAACGCTGTTGATTTTAAGCAGCATCTAGAATCTCGGGACCCGTCACCGGTCTTGCGATTTGCCTTTAAACCCACTGCTGGATGGTGTCGATACCAAATGATCCGGGACCAGGAATCGCCTGTTTACGTTACATCTCCGCCCCAATCCTGGGGTGCACGTATACGACATGGACCAGAAACACACTATATCGTGTGGACATATCGACCAAGTAAAGACCCAAATCCCAAGCTAATAGTGATCAACATCCATGCAACGTCGAAAACCTTTCCTGCTTTAATAAGGGCTGCGATTTGGGTCGCCAAGAAGGAGCAGCATCAGCTGGTCGAGGCATGGAACTTGGGGGCTGATTTGTCGAGCGCTATCGAAGAGACTAGAGGAAGGGTTTATGAAAGGACAGGACAATTGCCTGCTTTAAAGTGGTACGGGCAGGAACAGGAAATCGACTGGGTAGATAATAACAAGTGAGTAAAAGGCTTACGCTTATCGCGGCGTAGGGATGGGGCTCGAAACTCTGTTAATCGTATTCGAATTGTGTCCAGATTACATTGGTGCTAACCAACACTACGGGATATGTGGTCGTAGGTAAGTCATACACTACCGACAGTTCCAGTATTATTGATTACCAAAAAAATCGCATCTCGACAATAAGTTTGTTCATATATATGCTGTGTCATTCTTACTAGGTGTCTACGCAAAGTATTGTGATTCACATTTTACTGGGCCCGAGATCGTGATGTACAGGGAAACCGGGGATATCGGGTTCACAAATGAAACATTTTAGGCATCTAACATCTAACACCAATGAATCCTGTAATTCAAGGAAGATAAGGTTTGTAATATTACCGAATGTATGGAGGAAACATACTTGTTATTCCCAACCCAAACGATCTCCCCTGGTTCACCATACCATTTCATAGCTGGTAGATGCTCTGTCCTTTCGTACGTACGCCCACCCAATTCTTCAGCAACAACACCCAGAGCCTCGTCTAAGTTCCAAGCCTCAATAGCCACATGCTTTTCCCTGAGACATGCTGATTTGGCAGCCGCGAGCAGGCCTGGGAATGTCTCAGGCGTTGCTCGGGAGTACAGGATGATGAGCCTGGGCTTTGGTAATGCTTCATATTGCCATACGACAAAGTGTATTTCTCCTTTGGTTTTTGTCTTTGCCCCCCAAATCGACGGAGGGGAAGAGATGTAGAGAGGATGCTCATCATCACGGTGCATTTGGAAGTGGCACCAACTCGCTGTGGGTTGGAATCCAAAATGTATGCGCTCTGAAGGACCTCGACTCTCCAAGTCTTTCTTGAAATGATATAGATCGCCAGCCACTAATGCTATCGCTTCGTCCTGAGACAAGAGTTCCACACCATTAGGGACAGCCTCGTCATCATCTATCCCAATGATCCACTCTGTTGTCATTGGGCTAGTAATTGTCCACCCTACTCCCTCTCCCGGAGCACATCGTTCGTAGAACTTTCCAACGTCGCTATAAAGAACCGACACTTGTCCAGGCTGCCCAACTCGCACCGGCGGAACCGATCCCCAGGTAGATGGGAAAGGAGGAATCCCACCAAGTTCGGCAATGGTAAAATGGAGGAGACTCATCATGCGACTAGCGTAGCCCTTGCCTCTATGCCTAGCAGGTGTAAAAACGGAGGCTACGCCATAGCCTACTTTGGGGGTGGCAGTTATTTGGCCTTTGGGAAGAACAAAAATGTCCCTCTTGTACCTAAATTTCCGAAAATGCATCAGCGTGGCTGTGATTCAATATTATACATCACTTACGTTTCGCAAGCACAAAAAAGTCAAGCGTTTCTGGATCGTCTTTTGGGACAAGTACCCTAAGACATAGCTCATTACTGATTTAAGTACCGAGTACCACTCTGAATTATCTTACCAACTGATCAACTTGCCCTCATTAGCATGATATTGAGCAAGGCTTTCTTCATCTCGCTTTAAATATTGTTCAAGAGTCAGCCATTTAGCCCATTCGACAGAAGACCGAGTTCCGGCTTCGACTACTTGTGCCTTTGATGCTGGTTTGATAGTAAGTTTATCTATGGAAAAGGTCATTGGTGTAGCAGGTATCGACAAGAGAATTAGTATTTCGATGACCCGACCATTTCCCGAGCATCGCACGTGATGCTTGAGTCCAAATACATCTTTTCGGCATACAATAATCGTACACATGTGAATTCTTAGTCTACTTGGCCGTGCCATTATTTTCGATGCCTAAAACTTGCCATAGGACTGACTCCTGCCCAAACGGACGCCTCGATCCAAGCAAACTCTGGGGCGCCTCGTATTTATTCTTAGGAGCTCGGACCTCTTCAACTACACGCAAGTATACTCTCCCTACCCGTTCTAGAGCATCCTGATGGATTCGCGTTGCTATGCGAGGGTTAGGTGCTCTGAGTAAGCCCAGTCGAGGCGAGGAGATCGGATCGAGTATAGAGAGAAAGGCATCGAAGGATGTCAGGACAGCAGTGAGCTCTAACCCAGATGCACCAGGTAGCCGAGAGAGAGGCTCCTTCAAGAATTTTATATCAGGAAATGATTATACCTGCAACTGTTACTTACTTCTGGGCTCTTGGAATCAATGTGTTTGTATAGCTCTTGTAGTCCAGATTCATTGAGCATGTCTTCGAACTGTATAGCGTTCGGCAACCGTCAGGTGAATACCGTCTCATAATGTTAGTTTCCTCACATGCTCCTCAGTCAACGTAGCCTGATATTCATCGATCAATTGATCAAGCTCGGATGCTCTGGCAGCCGTAAAGGAGAACCCTTGAAGAACTCCCTTCACCAGGGATCAGTTGGGCCACAGTTGAATAGAACGTTTGACTAACTTGAAGATATGTTAAGCAGTTGATCATAAATATCGCAGTTTCCCATTTCTCTCCCTTCTCTCCCTTCTCTCGTAGGGCAGCCATTCGCCGGCACATCTCGAGCATTGGGTCTACCATTGCTGCCAAGGTGGTATCGAAATTCTGCATTTCGCCATTCAAAGAGATTCCTCCCTGGTGTTCGTCACGCAATAAAGAAGAATCATATACAGCCATGATCTCTTTGAGAACTTGAGCAGCATCTCGAAGCGAGATCGGAGCAGCAAGATCATCTTCAGCAGGCTAATAACTGGATCAATCTAAGTACTATGAGACTGATGAATGTGGTAAACTTACATGCAAGAATCTTAGGAGGCTTCTTCCATGTGCTGCCAGAGTATCAAAGAAGACAGTATATGCAATCTCTGTTAACCTGTAAGAATATTCAGATCCAACAACGTATAAATAAAGAACTTTTCTCACTCGGAGAGCGCCCTAGACAAGATGGCTTCTTCTCCCACTGTCCGTCGCATGATAATCATGTAGAATTCAAGCAAATTGGCGATCTTATAGGAAGTAATGCTACCTTCCTGAGATCGTATAGTTTGTTGTACTCGAACCTAAGTCGATTAATGTAACGTTGCCAACTTCGAACCCACATACTCACCTTCAGGGGAGTACACAGTTTCTCCAAATCCTCATCCATTAAAACCCTGATCCAAGATTCCTCCTCTCCGCTCTTTGGTTCTCGTACGCTACCGACCATTCTTCTTTCGGCTTTGATACCGAAAAGTCCGTCAAGAAATTCACGTTCTCCAGCCATTGCCTAATACACGAGTAAGGCTTAGTCCAAGGTTGGGAAACCTAAACTTGCCTGGTGGACCCAAGCTAGCATATCCCCGACATATCGGGTCGGGTCATGGGCATGTAGTTCAATAGGGCGCGGTAATCCAGCGGGCCCTCCGCGCGTGAGGGCTGCTAAAAATGCGTTCAATAACGTTGCTTGGCGAACGGATGCCAGGACATCCAACGACTCTCTAGCAAGCATCTTAGTATACTTTTACAGCATTAGGCATTTGTCTTACTGCAAAAGGGCTGGTCTTTTTCGTAGCCGACGAACAGCTTCCGCCATTAGGGGTTCAACTTCTACGTGGGCATCCCGACCAAGTTGTCTAAATTCAAACAAGCACCATCGGTGAAGCTTTCGGAACCCTTCCTCGAGCTGTTCCGAAGTGGAAGACATGATATCTAATCTATATACATCTTAAATACTTTCGGCCCACGATCAATTAAGAACTCACCCGGCTTTAGTTTCTCCTCCCTCTCCGGTCATTAATACTCGACAATCCTCTCGAATACGCTCGAGTTTGTCCATGGCGTCAAACATCTGTTTACCTACGGGAATATCGCGAGACGTTATTGCTTCCAATTCTGCGGCACTAAGAGTAAAGCGATCCAAAAATAAAGCAATTATTTCCTGGCGAGTGTTAGTAGTTTGTTGTTGGGCACGCAGGCCTTCTGCCCGTTCTAACAGATATTTGCATGATTGATTGGTCGTTCGTAAGCGAGTTTCCATGGCCTCGCATTGTAAGTTCATAACTTGGACGTGGTCTCGCAGTACATCCAATTTCTACAGGGTTCGGTGACCTTTTGCCTTTTGACCAATAGGGACATATACTGCCGCGTACCTTATCCACTTCCCCAAACGCCTCTAAGAATTCCCTTCCTCCGTCTGCCAGCCTTCCTTCAACATCGCGTTGTAGGTTTTGTCGTGCCCGTGCGGCAGTAGTCCCTGGCCCGAGGCCTACAACAGGAGTTGACTGAGCCCGCGTCGGCCATTTCACAGCCCAAGGATCGTTCTCATTTTCTGTATCACTATCAGAATCTGCGCCAGCTGTAGCTTTAGAACTATCTTGTTTATTTGAATAGTGCGCTTCGTTCTCCGGGGGATAGTACTCGACTAGCGCCTCGAAAGCTTCACGTGTGGACGGGTCATCGAAATTGGCTCCGAGGACTTTGTAGATACGTAGCGAGAGTGGATTGCGAGTCGCAGGTGAAGCAGCACTGGATGTTCTTCGGTTTCCTGGACTTAATGATGATGTATTCAGCTTAGGAGTTACGGAAGAGATGGGACTTGACATGAGAACAGTGGTGGTGTACAATTGTAAGAGTGCACCAATTGTTTGTCCATGTTATGTCATAACAGCTATATCTAGATATGGTAATCAAACAACCAATACAAGTTCGTACTTCAATACTAATTTACACAGCTATGGCAAGCAGCTCATTTACGAATTCGAAAATACGACTAGATCCATCGGCCTGGTTTACTCTCGCACATCCAGAGAAAGTGCGTCAGGCTGAGAAACCATCGAGTTTGCCGGTCACGGACTTTGGGAATATGTATAGATGTGAATTGCTAGAACAAAGTGCATGCCGGTAATACGAGAGAAACCAAAATCTTAATGTCATAGGCTGAACAAATCCTACTGAAGATACACTTTTGGTTTATGTCGCAATTCCAAACCTCTTCTTTATTTGGGCCACAACTTCTGGATCGCCAGTGTTCTGAGCTGCGCATGAGTTTCATATATGCGGCTCGCCAACCAAAACAAACAGACCTTTGTGATATCGTCACTAATCTTCACACAAGGCTGCCCTTCAACCGAAGCAATCTTGATAACCATGTTTAATGGTTTACTCCTCTGTCCGTTGTCCATTCGCTTATAATCATTAGTGAGAAATGTTCCAATCCCATATGCACCTATACACAAGCTTTAGTACCTTCACGTATTTTCAGGGGGGCCGTACCAATGAACCCAGCCTCCTCAATTGCTTTCTGAATTTTGATGGAAAGCTCCACATCCAAGCCATCTGAGAATACGATGACCTTCTTTCGATAATCAATGCCCATTTCTTCATAAGCGCTCCGGGCCTTGACAATAAACTCGAAGGGATCACCACTATCTTGTCGTAATCCCCTCCAACGCTCCGCCCGTGCTCTATCAGTAGTAAAATTCTGGTTGAATTAAGTTAGAAGGTGTATCATAAGTCCATTTATAGGAGATACCAGATTGAATGCGTCTGTCGAGAACGTATCGGTGAGAGCAATGTGAAGCGCGTTGGACTTGCTCGTAGGATATGTTGCCTCCCATAGGTCCATCGCCAAACCATTCGCGTTTTCATATCCATGAATTGCGGCAATCTGAGTAATATCCCGCGTCAAAAATGGTTATCAGAAATACGTCCAACCTACACCCATTATCCACTCGCTTTAGACAATAATACATATGATAAGCTCACTGTTCCAGTCTTTTGGATAAACGATTAAGAAACGCACTGTGCTATTGTCCCCATAGGCGATAAACCGTATTTAATAGCAAAATGCGGCTGCAGATGGATTATTGCATTTTGGTTCGAACAAAGTCTAACTAACTACTCACATTGCTTGTACTCGAGAGTCTCCCACGAGCTTCCTGTCCACTAAATTCTTTGTTGCCTCGAATGAGGCCCTGAAGTACAAGATCTTGACCATGATACGAACGCCGTCTCCTGGTACCGAAATCGCTGAAGCTGATGCCAGCCTTAATGAGCTGCTTTGCTTTCTGATAAGCAAGCTCTACATAGAAATGAATGAGACGGACTCTCTTGAGCGGCTCAGAACCAGATGACATACCTTCTTGTCCCTCGTATGTCCAACCTCTGTCGACAGTCAAGAAGTACGCCTCACTCAGGATTGACATAACCGGGACTTCGTAAGGTATCGTTTCCACCCAAAGCCCGCTAATCTCCATAGTAATGTGACCCTCCTCTACTTCCGCACCTGGCTCACTCGTAACATGAAGGTCCATCTTTACTTGCTCATTTGGTCGGAAGCGGTATGAACGAAGGTAGCTGATATATTCTTCCGTGAAGTATGGGCAATTGTCCTTTAACCATTCAGCCTCTTTAACCGTAAGCTGTAGCTCGGACAGACCTGTTTCAGATGGTAAACTATGCTGCGATACAATAAAATAGATTTGAAACTGACGAGCAATGGATTGCTTTGCCAACTCGAAACATTCGCGAGAAAAGAGCATTTCTTTGGCTCTGTTGGTAAATCTGTAAGTGACGTCGGCTTTTGGGAAGTGATGAAGAATAGCTTGTTGCATGGTAAGCTAGCACATTAGTGGCGATGAGTGTGGTTTCACGGGATGCGATTCGGGAGTCCTAATACCTTGTATAGGTCTGTATCTAATAGAGACCTGGGGCGAAAGTCCGTTGTATTCTCTGGGTCTGCCATATTACAAGTCCAGGTAGTACTTGGGGTGGAAGTGAGATGAGTAGAACCCGTAAATAAATACCAGTTCCGAATAGCTAGGTGCCCGCAGTCTGGTGGTTTCTCTGGAATGGGCAGGTTTACTGAAGTGGAGTTCAGGATATAATCGAGATCTACTGAATTGCCAATCGATAAGGATATATAAAGACTGCTACCCAGCTGGCTTGCGATTGGATGTTATCGTTTCAGAATCTAAGGCCGCACACCTAATTAGACTGTGAAATAATGTATAATAGAGAAAATATCATAAAAATTCCAGCCTTAAGGATATCAATTATACCCAAACGATTCGTACGCAAAGCACGTAAATGATCATAAGTGACATATCAACCAATCCAATATACCATCCAGCCCGATGAGGATGTTATCGCCGCGCGAGTTTGTCTCTCAATTGCGAAAAGTCGCCACTGTTTAGCCAACACGCGTTCCAATCCACAAGAGCCCCCGCATTTTCTCTGCAAATAGCCGTTAACTCACTCCTAAGATGTAGTATGTATACTTACTCTACGCGGTTGTCATATGATCTTCGCTTAAATTCATCAGGTGGTACCCATCCTTCAACTTCTTCATGTATCAATGTCTCATAAACAGAGGAAACAATCGACGCAAGCGTTGTTTGACGAGATATTAACCCCCTTCGACTTCCTGGAGATGGAGATGGAGATGGAGACCCTGGTGGTGAGCCATCAATATCGCAGCTTGGGCAACGAATCAGCTGTGGTGCAAAAGCTGGATTTGGCAAGCCTTCAGGAAGCGAGTCGATTATGTGCCGGATAATGCATAAGCAACAGAACGAATGGCCGCAGTGGGTGTTTGTGAGAGCGTGTGGGTCAACCCTATGGCAAAGATGTGAGCATATAAGATTCATTGATCTTCGAGCATGCTTACATGAGTTCTGAACAGCTAAAAGAGATAAATGGAAAGCGGCGCGTCAGCTTATTGAATATTCCAGATAGCAAGAAAGTAATTTAAGAAGAGTGATCAAATAACACCAAACACAGACTCGAACGCACTCGAGGAACCCCGACCCACAGTTCACACCGCATTCTCTCTAGGAGATCGTTTAATACGTCTGCAGCCATTACCCGGGATACGTCCGACGAAGCATGTCGCTTGACCTTTTTCGCTGCTGGAAGCGTTGGATCAGAATGTATATCGTTGCTGATATGACGACTTCGCCCGCGACCACGGGTAAGTTCGTCATCGCTGGCATTGTAATTATGGAGTGGGGAAAACAATCGTGCACCAAGCGGCGTATTTCGAGGGCTTCCAATACTTCGGAAGACGCGTGTAGCTTCAGGGGATGGTGAGCCCCATTGCTGAGCCAATGTTTCGAGTCCAAGTTCCAGTGCAGTTTTGCTTTTCCTTGGAGGGCTGGGTGTGCGTGGATTGACCAAGCCAAGCGCTGAAATACTGGGAGATCCAATTCGGGAGCCTGAATAGTTGATAGGCAAGGCTGGGGGAGGCAGCGCACTAAAAGTCAGAGGAGCGTGCATTCCTCCACCGAAAGGGCGAGGACTATGCAACGGTGAGAGTGTCGTTCCTAAGCCTGCCCCAGAGCTTGCAAAGTTCATAAACTCCCTGAGCTCGAAGGACTCGGTCGCCCGGGAAAACACCATGGATGACAGAGCATCTTGTGCACTGGCCTGGATAGGATCTATGATGAGTTTGTCTCGATTGGCAATAGCTTCGTCTACGGCCGCTGGATTTTCAAGCACTATGAACGTGCGGACTCCGGAACTATCAAAAAAATATCCAGCGTCGCGCCTGGTGCAATTTTCTGAATTTTCCGCCGTTAGAGAGGAGCTTTGGAACGCACCCGTTAAGACGGTCGCAGAGAGCTTCTAACGCGTCTCTGAGCTGGTCTTCCTGAAAGCTTGATGGCAAATTGTGAAGATAAAGATGTGTCTGGCGATTGTGTGTTCAGTGAGAACGTACCTAGTTGGAGGGCCGTATATTTCTAAAATCCGTTCTTCTGGGACATCTTTGAGTGGAGGGAGTGGAGGGTGGCCGACTTGGACCTTTGGGGGTTGTTTTGGAGGAGAAGTAAAGAGATCGGTACCATTCATGGCTGTAGAAGAAATATAGCTAGATCATACAAGAGACTACAAATATGTGATAGTGTAAGGGCGCGTAAGAAAGTCGTCAGGTCAAGTATTACAAGATCAAGATCAGAAAACTAGGACGAGTCCAAAGACAGCTGGGGCCATGCGCCTGGATCAGAACACGCACCGTACCCTGAGTCACATGAGACTTTCCCACAGTACTTATGACGCAGTCAGAGTCTTTTGCGCTGCCTCCGAAGGTGAAATGACGTTTTTGATTATCTACTCCCAGAACGCGAACGATTATTCCAGCCATAAAGATCAACGGAAGATCGTAGGCAACTCCCAGCTCCAAAGCGCCACCCATACGTCAGGCAGCAAGCAGACGTCAACTTTGTGACATCATGTACAGAGGACCATGGACCTATATAAACGGAGGACTTTAGCTAGCCTCCTCTCATTGATCAACTCTCGAACATCTTACTAGTTACCCAGAATCTTACTTATACATAATGGAAACTGCCGCTCGCGTCCCTGAAGCTCGTAAGTATCATATTACCTTTGTGTCTCCCCTTGACTAAAGCCCATGGGTAGACCACAAGCAACAAGCACCTGTGGAACCTGTGGCAGCTACTGGCCCTGCATCCACCGTCAACACAAACACTACCGCAACCGGCCAGAACCAAGAATCTCCCGGGTATATTCAGACGGCGCGTGAGACTCTTGCATCCATCGCTGGTACCGTACAGAACGCAGTGGGCATTGGTGAGATACCACCTCTATACTTGTATCGTGTTCGTCAATTGACACTTGAGATAGAAACCCCTTCATCCACGCTACACAACATTGCCAATAATGCTAAAATCGATGCCTCCATGCCTTCTTCGGAATCGTCTGGCGCTAAGCCTGGTGAGCATGTGGGCGGAGTCGGTGCCTTGCCAGGCGACAACAAGGAGGAGGGCATCGCCCGTCTTCCTGCAGAGCGCATGAGTGTACCCAGCCGTGAACACGAGGGAACCTTCCCTGGCGAGAAGAGTGGTGGCGTTGGTGCCTTGCCTGGATCCCTCAACGAGAGCGGTGTTGCTCTCTTGCCTGACGAGCGTGGTAAGTTGATATGTTTTACGAGCTCAAAATGTGTACTGACAAGCATTCTAATTAGGCACCCAAGTCAAGGAAGACGTCCAGTCTTCTACACGTGCCGCGGCTCACCCCACTTCTGAGAAGCCTGACAAGCAGGACCTCAAGACTGCTGCTGCTCACCCTGTCGAGACGGCTAAGCAAGCACGCCGTGGTTCCACTTCTTCGACTTCATCTTCAGAGGGCGAGCAAGACCCCAACGCCCCTAAGCGCAAGACCACTCTCAAGAACAAGGTCGCCGGGGGCGTGAAGGCTGCCGTAGGCAAGATCAAGAAGGATGAGGAAATGTATGCTGAAGGTCAAGCCCAGCGTGGTCACTAGACTCTGAAATGCTGCAAACTTAATGAGATAACGACCCTTTTGTATTCATATATCATGTATGATCTAGTTTCCTATGTCCAAATTTAATTTTTACCAGAGGCTATCTGATTCACGGGAGCATAAGACACAACGCACGTATAATTATGTGTTTCAACTGCCACGACCAATCTTTATATGTGAAAATCCCAACCAGCTGCCGAAAATACTCCAGCGCTATATTCGTTAGGATTTATTAGATCCCAAAGCGATGACTTGCACTCGTTTATGGCATATCTAAACTTCAAATGCTCGTCCGAGATTAAACTTTGCTGCCCGGCAAACCTAGCTTCAATGTGTGGACCCAAAGTGGCGGTGAAACATATTTAGATTAACTTCTTTGGTTGAAAAAAGCGTGAAAATGCCTGATAGTAACAACGAAAAGTGACTGATGTAGATTTGTGCCCAATTCGAATAACCGCATACATAGCATGTTGACTCTAATGGGACGTAAGATTATTTCACGTAGACTCATTAGACACTACCCGTAGCGAAACGAATTTTGTTGTTCAAGATGGCAATAGTGATATATATAAGCACATGTACGAAAATGAGAGTATGCGAGCCAGACTTTACTTCGCATGGCATAGGTGTTTGCACGTGTTTGTCTTTTTTAGCCGTTCTTTGTACCAAGCATACCTGCCAAGTACTATCCTCCCGTCATACGTGTACTACAACTCACCGCCCCACCTCATCCGATCTCAAAATGTCCAGAGAAAGAGAAATCACTAAGGAAATTTCCACAATGCTCACACAAATCATACTATCCATTGTTCCCTCGACTCGACCTTTGTTGATAAGACCCTGAGCTCTGAACCATAAAAGCCTCCCACCGGGTTGTAGTTTCCCCTCTCTGAGATCTAGACGGGGCATGATATAATACAAGAAACACGGGGTTGGATTCTCTAGTTTCTCGCTACTACGATTCTTTACGTTCTTTTTCTTCATTTATTGCTCGCTATTTGAGATGGCGAGCGTTTGGGCTGGATACCGGTGCTCTTTGCTTGGTAAGTGATTTGTATTTGGTTTGGGAGGATGGTATTAACATGGTGCAGGTTTTGTTTTGTTCGCTACGACTTTTACTCTTATCATCTCGGCTCAGAATATTGAAACTGGAAGGTTGGTTGATGGTGGAAGTGAGTTTATCCCACAAAATTAGTCTCCAAAGCATCAACAGACGTGGTTGGCAGAGAAATCAAACGTTTACACACTCATTGTATCGATATTCAGCACTCTATTTCTGGCCCTTGTGTAAGTGAAATCAGTGGATTATCTGACTGGGTACTCAAGTGCATACAGCCTCTGGTTCGATCTTGTCAAACGACTGTCTATTTTATGCCAAGTACAATGGGAACTTATATGGGGAGCCATCATAATCCTATTTAACATTAGTAAGTGGATATTTTACTTTTTCTGCACAGATACTAAGCGTGTCACAGTCGGATTCGCATCCATCTCCTCAAACAAGCCTGCTCCAAACACCTGTCACGGCGGACCCAAATCAGCATGGGACATATGTGCCGCCTCACAAGGGATGCTCGCGTTGTTAGCCCTGACAACAATAGCTCGTACGTCAAACTTCCTTTTTCTTAAATTGACATCGGATTGACACATTGTAGTCATTGGACATACGGGTATGATGGTCGTTATGACCATCAAACTCAGTCGGCGGACTGAAGAATCTGTGTGGAGGGTTATGGCCTGGGAGTTAGACGACAAGTTGCGACCCAGACCCGAGCGGGTGATAACAACAACAAATGTGACCATGTCGGGAGTCGAAGCTGGGGTGATCCAAGAGCGGCCAGTGTCCAAGGTGCTGCCACCGGTGCCGATGGGTATGGTGGAGGATCCACCCCGTGCGAGGAATCCGCTTACGTTTAGCACGGTGTCAAGTCTATTGAACCCTGCTCCACGAGACCTTCCTGGCTCCGCACGACAAGAGGGCCGCTTTCAATTGCACGATGGGCCTGCTCCGGTACCTGTTGAACGTCCACCGGTGCAAAGAGCGTTTGAGCGTATCAGCGGGTACATTCATGATGATCCCCACAATGCTCCCAGCGGATTCGGCGGGTTCTCGATGTATTATGCTCCCACGCCCGTGTACGATCGGTTTGCGAGGGGGATGAGCGAGGCGTTTCCGAGTAGTGGTGTTGGAACGCCTGTAACGCCCGCGTTGAAACCACCGTCACCATTGCAGCCGAGGAAGATACAAAAGAAGGACGGGAGATGGATGTTGGCTGATGAAAGCGATGCGTTGGAGCGGCCATTGGTGGGAGAAGATAGACCGACACTGCCTGCGCGGTTTCAGTCGAGGATGCATGAGATTCAACCACCGGCTGCTGCGCAGGTTACGCCTGTGCGCCGACCTTCACGCACGCCACCGCGCATTATGCCTGGTACACTCCCAAACCCCAATTCATACCGGCCAATCTTGGAAGACATTTAAATGGACATTTTGAACTTGAGTTGTAGTTGTAGTTGTATGCGATCTAATATCTTAATTAATACAAATAGGGGTGATGAGCCATGATATCTTAGGTCAGCATATATAGGGCAAGGGCCCTGCCCTCAACAAACGCTCGGACGAATTGAGCTTAGATTCGCTTCTGCCTTGTTTCCCTCTCCGTATCCGTATCCCGTATCTTTACGACTCACGACGACGGTTTTTTTCTTTTTACGACTTACGCCTAACCATCATCTCATCTGACTGATCTCGTCTCTACAACGCTACATAATAATTTTTTCTTCCTTTAAGCTACTCGAGGAGTGATGTCGAACGCGAACCAAATGCCAGATCTCTCGCAGCTGCGCTTGCACGATGCGTCGCCCGCCGGCCGGTTCGAGCAACACGCGAACACGTTTGATGGGGGCCGTGGAGCAAGCGGAGGATTCCACTATGGGAGCACGTCGCCAACCCAGAACTTGGCGCCTGGGCTAGCACAGAACGCGACGATCGCCACTTCGCCGCTCAAACAAGGCAAACCCAGTCGAGCCGGGCTCCCATCGGTAGGTGTCTATCTTTAAAATAGATTTTTTTTTTGCTTATTTTTGGGTATGTGGCAGGCGTGGTTGGAGCAGAGCGTTGCACACGATGACCGCTCGTTTTCGCCGCCGCAGACGAGTGATTTGAGCTCGGGAGGAACATCGCCGCCACATAATACGCTGCAGCCACCCCAGTCAATGCCCATGTCTGCGTCGATGGGGGGTATCGCCAGCCCGATTGATGACGAGATCATCCCCACGGCCATTGTTATCAAGAATATCCCTTTTACCGTCAAGCGCGAGACTCTCTTGGACATCATTGTAAGTTGATTATTATTACTGTTATGCTCGGACCACCCTAACACTGCACAGGCCTCGCTCTCGATCCCGACACCGTACGCGTTCAACTATCACCTGGACACCCAGGGTCAGTTCCGAGGGCTTGCGTTTGCCAATTTCCGTTTGCCCCAAGATGCAGACGCCGTAGTTGCCGCGCTCAATGGATTTGATGTCCAGGGACGCAAATTACGCGTCGAATACAAAAAGGTGCTCCAGGCTGGTGAAAAGGAGCGCATTGAACGCGAAAAGGCTATTCGCCGTATGCGATCTATGCAGATGGAGAAGGAGCGCACCCAGCTCTTGAACCCTCCCTCTGCTTCTGCTAACGAATGGGACGACTATGGCACCCAGCAAGGTCCTGGCTCGAACGCATACTTGTCCCCTAGTCGCTCTTATTCGAGCGGACAAGCTCAACTTGCCCACCAGCTTCCGCCTATGCACTCGCCGCCTCCACCTCCGCCTCAGCATGTGCCGACCCCGACTCCGTCTCAGCAATCGACCAAGTCGGCGTCGAACGAGCTGGATATGAACGATCCTTCGACTTTGGAGATTTACTCGCGTATTTTGGTCTTCAAGGAAGATCATATGCGCGACGAACTCGCGTTCTCAAGGACTTTGACCCCCAAGCAACGTCGCGTAGTCCACTTGGTCGCCCAGAAACTCGGGGTGTATCACTACAGTGTTGGCGAGGGTGAGAACCGATATGCGGTTGTAACGAGGATCGAGCGTGAGGTTCGCGTGAGTTGGCTCCTCGCCTGCATGGTCTGAATACTGATACTGATCTGCGATGTGCACAGTCTCCTATCCAACGCCACGCTTCGCAAACTCTGTCGCGTGCCGCAACTTCGTACCTGGCTCCTTCGCCCGCTGCCCCGTCCCTGCGCGTGAAAAAATCGATGCCAGACATGAAGTCACTGCACACTCCACCCACAAGCCGGTTGCAACCACGCGCGTCGAATGGGAACATCCGGGAAGGGTTCGCCACTATCTCCGCGGCCTCTCCTCGACGCCCCTCGGTTCAAACGGCGTTTGGAGGTGTGTTTGGATCTGCACTCCCCTCTGCTGGGGACCGGTCGTATGGCGGTGTCGGGGTGGGTATTCCCCCTGTTCCGTCGTTGGACAGCCCGGGTGGCGCACCATCGGGAGTTGTGCGTCAGCCTCGTGGACCTGGAGTGGGCGGATTCACGCGTCGTGCAACGGGAGAAAGGCTGGAGGCTAGGACCCATGAACCGTTGGAGATGTAAGCTGGAGACTGTTTTTTTGGAGCGCTGTAAAGAGCAGCTGGCGATGGGGCCAGAGTTGTAAATGCAAATGGTGTAGAGAGAGCTCTGAGTTTGCGCGCGTGGCCCTCGTAATCAGCTGGCAGTGTGCCATGCGGTATTTGTGTTTCCTGTTTTTGTTTGAGACTGGATCTGGTACAGATATGTTTTTTGTTGCCTATTTCGTTTGACATAGTTTTTGCATACAACACATATACTATAAGCAGAAATTTGTGTGTGTAAGGGGGTCGGAGATGGGTTAGCGAGGACCGGGGTGAAGCAAGCGAATTTGACAAGGGCTGGACCCAGAGGACCCTAAATTAACCGTGATTGGATGGCTGGCGTGTAGAGCGTCAATTGCGGACGTCGACTGCCTGTGTCTATGTCTTTGGATGTCGGGTGCGTCGCGTGTTTGAATCGGACGACCACCTGGGCTGTATACCATATACTGGTTTCTATTCTGAGCTGGATTTGATTAATATTACTCTTTTTTTTGTGTGTTTCTCTCTCTCCGCAAACCCATTATATTCGATTTGTTCGCGTTGTGCTTGGGGCTGATCCATCATATAGGGCAATGAACGATGGAGATGGGATACCGGGAGATGGGCCTGTGGGTATTCGTCCGTCGATGGGACGGCAGCTGAGCGGAGGAGTCGGACTGCTTTCCCAGCCAAAGAGCAAGCCTGGGCCATCGCCGCTGTCCGCCGCCTCGCTCGCTCCAGACACCACCAGCCGCACTGCCACCAGCACGAGCACGACCCCCAACGCGACGAGCACGGCCCAGATGGCGACGACGCCCACTGCCACGACAACTCCACCCCTCTATCTCCTCGGCCACTCCATCTTTCCCAAGGCCGTCGGCAGCGACGTCATCTCTCTCGGCTCCGATACCTTCGAATTCTCGTAAGTACCAAGGGCGCTGCTTGTTTGTGTTTGTTACTCATTGCTGCCAGAACCCAACCATTCGCTCTTGTTCTCGTCTGGACCGGAGATCGTGGAGGAGCTGCTCGATGTCCCGTCCCCTGCACCGCATATTGCCCGCTCTTCCCCGCCCCCGCCATCCGAGCCTCAGCCGGTCGCAAGCCTCGAGGTGCGGCACGAGAGAGAGCCCATCGTCTCACCACGCACCCCGCCCAATCTGCGCCTCGAGATCCCGCCCCAGGACGCACCCGGTCTAGCTCGGTATGTGTATTCATGATGTCATTTCATGTTCCGCACCCAACACTATTCCCCCAGTGACACCACCCGAGCTCCCTTTGCCCCCGACCCGGAGAACGAGGGCATATGTACCGAGGTTGGCTCCCTAGGCCAAGAGATCCAGCTCGAAGCGGCGATCATTTGAATGCGCTTGAGCGGATATATTTGTATACACAAAGCAAGGCTTCTTTTCACCGGTGCGTTCCTGTCTCATCCTATCCGTGCTGATTTTTATTATTATTCATTGTAGCATATTCATGTCCCGGGCGCTTCCCACTTATCTCAAAGAAGTCACCCCTACCGAGGCAGTTGAATACGTCTTGCCCCTTCTCGGTGGTTTGGCCATCGACGAGGAGGAACGAGTCAAGGAGGCGTTTGTCGGCGAGCTTTTGGTCATCATCTGGTGGTTTTTCACGGTATGTGCGGCAAGTCTAATTTGCCCCTGACCTGGACTAATTCGGGAAATAGACCTGTAGGGTAACGGACCAGGAGCCTGAACCCGCGCCTGAAAACGCGGAACCCGACCCCGATGTGATTCCGCTCGTGTCTGTTCAGTCCTTCTCCGCAGTGCTGGCTTCATTGCTTTTGTCGAGTAACTCCGAGGTATCGGCCACCGCGCGCGGGACGGTCATTGAGCTCTTGGGTCGCACCCGATGGGTCGTTGCTGGCAAGGACCTCGATCAAGAGCAAACTACCCAGTTTTGCGAAACCATGCGTCCGGTCGGTCCATGGTCCCGCGGCAGGCTAGGGATCGAGGAAGCGAGGATGATCCAGCTGGAGATGATATATGGTGTGATTATCGATCTTGGGCGGTTGGATCTGAATGCCGAGGTCGTCGAGGACCAAGCAGCTCAAGATGCATTATACACCTTGGAAAACAATGAGCACGAAGACTTGTCCACACTCGTTCCACCTACCGATGATGACTCATGCTTGGATCCATTGGTCACGCCCACACCTGAGACATCCAAGTCCTATGCCAACCCGATGATCTATTCCGATGATGAAGCCTCAGTGTCTGGTTCTGAAACCGTCTCGTCGTTTAACCAGACATTGGAATCTAGCGGCACCTCGATCGAGTTGCCCCGTTCTGCGCCAGCGAGTGTAACGACGTTCAATCATACCCGCGCCTTGGCCCCTGCGTCCAAATCTGCTCCTGGGATCGGAGGGAACACAAGTTCGTCCTCATCCCTGAATCTGCCAGAACTCTCACCGGCTGATAGTTCTCGATCTTCAGTCGCATCCCCAGCCGAACCCGTATCCCCACCTGAGAACGACGAGCCCCGGGAGTTGTCCAAATCTTCCAACCTCTCGCACTCGGAGTCCATGTCCCTTGCCCTTCCCCGCTCCAAGATCTCTCTCTCCCTCCCTGGATCAGACACCGATACCGATAACGACGACATGCTTTGGCATACGCCGCGCGGAGGAGAAGGGTTCGAGTCGGGGTATTTTGGTTCTTCAAACGTGACGCGAGAGTCGAGTCCGATCGCGACTACCAGTCGACTGGGCGTGACTCGGCCGGGTCTGGAAAGACACAGCTCGAGCGTGAGCCTTGTGTCGGAGATCAACCCGGACGAGTATGTGGATGCCGAGTGGGTGGATGCCGAGCACAGTCTTGAGAACGGTGTGGTCGGCAATGGTGGTGGCGAGGATGAGATTGTTGTAAATGGAGTCGAGGAAGGGGAGAGCGATCCCGGGGTCGGAGTCGGGACCGTAACGAACAGCGCGTCCGCAGGGGTGACTGAGAATGGAACCGCTGAAGGACAGGGGGGTGAAGGTTGGACGGAAGACGCATATATTGATGATGGCGCGGCTGCTGAAGAGGCTGCTATTGGACGGGTGGCCAGTATGAGCTTGGTCGCTGCGGTCGCTTCCAGCGGTGCGTCTCTTTATCTCCCTTTTTGGCTAGCAAGTACTTACTCAGATTGGATACAGGTGTCGTGGATGACGAAATCTACACGCTTTTCATCGAAGAGGTCTTGCGTATCTCGTCAGACCCTGTATATTGGGTACGGAGCGAGACGTCGTATGCTCTTGGGACACTTGCAAAGACGTACCTCAAGAATCAGTAGAGTCTTGCTTGGTGCGTATCTTTACCGTTCAGTCTCGCACCCCGGATCCTAACCAAGGACACACTAGCTACCCATTCTGGAATCACTTGTAAATGATACAGAGTCCCACGTGCGGCAGTCATCCGTCTATGCGATCCCATCGGTCTTGAAACGGCTTGACCCACAACATCGACGTGAACTAGCGATCAAATACATGCTTAAACTATGTAACGATGACATCGAGGTCGTACGAACCGGTTCGCTCCAAGTGCTCGCCGAAGTCATTCACACCTTCCACGAAGATAAATCCGGACCCCCAGATGAGCTCATCGACTTTTTCCTTCAGGGCGAAAAAGACCTGGTCCGCGCCCCCTTGCCCAAGACCGAAGCGGAGCGCGCGACTCCCTCGGCAGAGAAAGACCTTATAGTCACTGGGGAGCCGAGCCGAGTTCATACTTTGAAGCTGATCCGAGCTTCCCAGACCCAGATCGCGCGCTTATCTGCGCGTTCAACTACCCGGCCGTTGTGCTCACGCTTGGGCCCAAGCGATGGAGTCGGCTCTCGGGGTATACACATACCTCGCCGAAGAGAGCTGGCACACTCCCAAAGTACGAGCGACACTCGCCGCGAGCGTGGGCGAGATTGCGCGTATAGTTGGGACCGAGGCGGCGCGGAAAGACGTCATACCCGTGTGGTGGATCTGCCTCTCGTCCGACCAGCGGGAAGCCAAACTCAAGGCCCTCACCGCGCTCCCGTTGTTGCTCGAATCCCTCGATGGCCCCGGTCGGTCAGAGGTTGCGTCTAAACTGGGAGAGGCATGGGAGAAGCATGTCTCGGACTGGAAAGTGCGCGATACGTTTGCGAGGCAGTTGAGTGCTGTTGTTCCGATGTTAAGCCACGAGGGCGCAGTTCTTTGTCGAATTTTCAAGGGCGGGCTGGAAGATCGGGTCGCAGCTATTCGAGAGGCTGTTATTGACGCTGTGAGTTGTGTTGAGGCTTTTGTGGAATTTGGTGCTGACTGTAGGCGTGCGTAGTTGCCTGTGCTATATCAAGTTCTTCGAGGCAACCATGCGCTGCTCAAGGTTGCGCGGGATGATCTGTTTGCTTTGGGGGCATCTGGAATGTCCCGACACAAGACCAAGTGGGTCGTTATCTACTCTACCGGGTTTGCTAACTGACTGACATCCCACACCAGTTTCCTCGCAAGTTGCCGCGCTTTGGTTCAAGGCGGACAAGGAGACTCTATTCTGAAGGATTCGCGTTTCGGACCCAGCATTGTACCGCTAGCTCAACATTCTGTCATCGATGTACGAATAGGTCTTGGTCGACTGATGACTGCCATTTGTGGTACGTAATAAACGCCTCCCTGATATTCACTAGGCTCACATTCGACTGGTTCTGCAGAGAACCATATGCATACATGGAAAGAACGGCCCCGGTGGATCGTAGACTGTCTCGAAAAGCTCAGTCTGGACTCGTCTGCAGATGTACGCGCGTTTGTTCATCGAGTGACCAGTTCCGAGTACGTTGAACCCAAGTCTGTCGAGTCTGCTCGGCCTCGTCCTACTGGCACTTCTACACCGAGCTTTGCCGAGTTTTCTCGTCCGCCATGAAGAACACTAATTCTCACACCTCGTGCTTGCGTTTTTTTCTTTGTTCTCGTATTTCTTCTTTATATTCCCTGCTGTATCCAAGTGTACTGTATTTCCTCCCGAATCCCTCGTCGCGGACAGCATTATTATTGGCATTTACACATACATGACGCATGAATTAGACTGGGTTTCGCATATTCTGTTTTGGTCTTGTGAAAGTACTAACTTGTTAGTTATTTTTTTTGGACGTATCGGGTCTGTCTAATTTATTCATGTGCATTGGGCCTTTGTGGTGTTGGGAATTTAGGCAACGTTGTCTTATGTGCGGATGAGTTATTGCACAAAAATACAGTTGGGTTCATGGATACTACTGTACGCTCATAATCCCTTGAGTGCCAATAATAAAATCCAAGGATGGGGCGGGAACTTCGTCCTCCACAGATCGTCCGAATAGTATGAACGCCCTGCGTATCAGCACGGCCTCACTATCCTCACCTTCCCCCTGCTTTCGCACCCGAGAACCCTCAATATGTCGCCGTCGCCCAGTTCGCGCCAACATCATTCTACTGTTCAAATGATTCGACCACACCATTCCCAGCGCTGCTTCGTGCCTCTCTTCCCCAGCAACTCCCCCGGCGCGTGCAAACCAACGAGACTGCTCTTTATAGATGAGCTCGGGGTCTTCGTTCCCTCCCGTTGGGTGGGGGCGAACACATCTGTCACATCATTCAAAACTACACGGCCAACTCGTGCGTCGATGCGATTTGGTGCAACAGTGCTCCTACAGCATTCAGCGACTCCGACCGAGCATACAACGTCTGAGGTTGGTTCGCCTGTTTATCGCGGAACAAAGCGGTCATAGAGTCGATTACGAGTAATCTCAGGGGACAGCCGCGATCTCGACATGTCTTTACATGGACAGGAAGGAGCGTAGTAAGAAGCACAGTGAGTTTATCGACATCGGGTGCATGCTGTGTTGCAATATTGTCTAAAGACACTGTTGATTGATGAGCAGAGAGCACAGGATGCGAGCTTATCATTTCGAGGAGACGCGATGTGCTGAGACGGTTCAGGGTGGTCAAGTACAAGGATGATCCATTCAGACCGTGTTCGGATTCGGGAAGTTGTACGGTCAGGGAGAGTTGAAGAGCCAGCTGAGATTTCCCACTTGCACTAGGAATCTTTTCAGTTGATATTGCTCTTGCGCTAGAGCTCTACTTACTTACGCTTCGCCAGTTATTTCGTGGACTTGTCCTATAGTAAATCCTCCACCGAGCAGGCTGTCAATAGCATCGTCACCAGTAGTGAATGTAGAACCCAGTAAGTCATGTCTAGGATCTCCTCCAGCATCTTTCAGCCTTATTACATGAGTTTCGGGTGTAAACGCCGAGTGAATTTGTTGGAGTACCGCCTGAGCCTTTTCGAGTGGCACGCGGAGTTTAGTGGCAAGATCGGATGCGGAGAGTGTTACAACATCGATGTAATTTTTAAGATTCGCTGTTGATTCACAATTCAGTACGTACTATAAGTTTAGTTCATATTACCGCACCTTTTGTTAATAAATTCCTTGTTTCGTCTGGGAGTTCTGGCACTTGGGCAATGGTTGGGAGGTCCATGAGAGAATTAGGCGCCCTGATTACATTATGTGTGCTTCCATGTGATCAATTAGACTCAGTTAACGCCTCCACCACCTGTGACAATCGACTTGTACCATGGCTGAAATCGCACAACCTCCCGTAATACCAGGGCAGACATTTGTTCCTCCTAGTGGGCCGCCAAATCCGATGGAGATAGACGGAGTAGTGGCCCAAGCGCCAGCACCGGCGCCGCCTGCAATTGTTCCAGAAACAGGGTTACCAGTCGATGCGTCTGAGACATTATATATCCAGAATCTCAACGAGAAAGTCAAGATTGAACGTAAGTGCATTCACCTGAGTAACTTTTGGTCGTTAACGGTGTGTATTGTAGAGATGAAATCGACGTTACGGTCACTTTTCAAGGGGTACGGCAAAATACTAGACGTTGTTGCGCACGGGAATCTACGAATGCGAGGCCAAGCGTTTGTATCATTCGAATCGAAAGAGGTCGCAGCAAAGGCGCTAAAAGAGGTCAAGAATTTCCCATTATACGCGAAACCCATGGTGAGTCCCCTGCCCCCCACTAGCCCATGTTTTCCTCGACGCCGGGTCGTTAGTTCTTACATCCCCCACCCCTATGATAGCAAATATCATTCGCAAAATCTCGATCAGATGCAGTGGTCAAAGAACTAGACCCAGAGCACTTTGATCAACATCACAGTACACGGGTAGCGGCGAAACGTACGCGCGTCGAGTTGTGTTTTATGCTAGAAATATGAAGGGTAACATGGTATGTGTCCTCAGGTCGTAAACGATGGGACAATCCCCACCAGAGGAAACGCAAGGCAAAGCGAGCGGCCGCGGCAGACGGTGCGTGGACTTTTTATGTCACAAGGTGTTTGGTTGAATTGACCTATTCCTTTCGCGGAAATCCTATCACCCCTGCTCATCACTAAAAATTGCACTCCCTCGCAAAATAGCCACCAACTCGGCAGCAGCAGCAACAGCTCCTCGTCGGCCAGTTGTACAAATGCCGGACGAGTACTTACCGCCCAACAAGATTCTCTTCTTGCAAAACCTCCCAACAGACGTGCGCCAAGAACAGCTGCTTGCACTCTTTGGGCAGTACCCTGGTTTGTCCGAAGTTCGTATGATCCCTACCAAGAAGGACATTGCGTTCGTGGAATTTGTCGACGAAGCAACCTCGACGGTGGCCAAGGAGGCGCTTCACAACTACAAATTGGACGGGGAGAACAAGATCAAGGTAGGCTTACAGACTAACCATGGTGGATTGACTCTGACGCATGCTGGTGTAGATCACGTTCGCAAGGAAATGACCTATGTTTGTGCATACTCAAACAAAGGTTATTCAAGCGCGGTGTTGGATTCTTCTGGTGTTGCGATAATGAACTACGTAGCTCCCCATATAGGGATTCATGTATTTTGGCGCTAGGCAGAAAATGTAAAACATATTTCACTCGATCCTGTGTGGACCTCAAATGAGCATCAACCCAAAATAAATAATTTAAATTCACACAAAATACCCATAACAAATTAACGAACAACGTCATGATACACCAAGTTGGCTATCAGTGTTCGTGGCGGGCTCGGTTCATGGTCCATGAGTGGGAAGACACATTGAATAATTGTGTACACACATCGCCAACCTCAACCCAATCCAGGTCCACAGCCAGCTCCATGATCTACACCGAGAAGAGACAACGAGCAAGGGGAAATACATGCAACACAATCATACAGTGGTAAGTGGTAAAAGTGCTTGACTATCGTCGACCGGCGTTTAGCTTCGAGAAATCCAAAGGAGGTGGGCGGTGCTTGGGTCGCCCATCTTTTCTCCGGGGGACGCCATCGCTATCCAGACTTCCTTCGCTACTACTTCCTGAATCGGCGCTGTCCGTACGCCTAGCGACACGCTCCCGTGCACTAGCAGCATTCATGGGTCCTGAACTTGGGATGATGGTAGGAACGCGCTGGAACGGGGGAGGCGCAGCGTTGCGCTCTCGTCGAGGATCTGCAGGTGGATTATGGCGGGGCCAGTTACCGAGGGGCTGTGGCTCGCTCGGATAGGATACCGCTGAAGTAGCATACTCCATGACAGACTGCACCTGCATTGGGTACAACGACTGAGGCTGGTTTTGCTGATACGACTGAGGGCTGGAAGAAGCTTGAGAGGCGCCCATAACTTGCTCCTCGGTAAGCCCAGAATTCGCCCTACGTGGCCGCGGTGATACCACTTCGTTGCCTGATGGCAGCTGAGGAAGCGCTCGGACAATCGTCGATTGCACTTGTTGAGGCACGGGCTTCCGGTGAGTCGACCCTTGGCCAGCACGGAACTGCTCTACGATTGCCTGGCTCTGCGTCTTTGCTTGGTGATCACGTTCAGGTCGGTATTGATATGGCTGCGATGCCTCAACGTCATGCACGGGAGCTGGGCGAGAAACCGCTGCTGCTGCATAAGGATGCGTCGGATAATGCTCGGGGGTGTGCGAAGGATACACAGCACGATTCGTCATTGCTGCATGGATAGGTGCGGCAGGCTGTACAGACACAGGTGCGGCGTTTGGTTGCGCCATACGACGCTCGTAGTGATACTTGGCGGGGCTGCTCGGTTCGCTTCCCATACGTACACCACCATTTGCACTTACTGAATTGCGGAATGAAGGGCGAGATACGAAATCAAGCCATGGAAAATCGCGTACGCCTGAATGCCAGACCCCTGGTGCCTGAGGGGCGTGTAGGACACTGAGAACCAGGAGAGTGAAAAGGTGGATGAGGACTGAAAGCATGCGCCTATTAGGCTACACCCAAGAGAACTTGAATAGATTTACGAACAGAGGGTTGTACCGATCCATGTGAAAGCCAGGATCACCCGAATAGCAGTACATGCGTCCCGCCAGCCCAGGGCGTTAGCGGGAACCGAAACTTCGCAAAACGCTGGTGGGCCGATGGCTGTGGCTGCTGAGGCACCAGCTTATGAAAAGACGTCAATTAAAGTGATCGAACGGGAAATCAAGAGATATACCGAGATAGAAAACCCAGAACAATCCGACCCATAAGAGCTCGAACCACACGGTAGATGTCACGGCGTATTTGCGGAGAGTATCGATGAAAGCTCTAAGAGACGTAAAAGTACAAATGGTACGATATTAGTACGGCTTAACAGGCGCCAGCAAGTGGCTTACACTGCGAGGACGAAAAGGAGTCCGAAAGCCCCCAAGAAGATAAGGTACGCATCAAGCTGATCTAGAATATGACATAAGTATAAGCCCCCATATATCAAGGGATACTAACTGGGGGCCCCGATTGATTTAGCAAGCCCAAGATGCCATGAAGCGGCAGTGACGAGTACACCAGAACAAATAATGTACAGCGCTATGTTGTTTTTGTAAGCTTAGGTATGCATATATTCAGAGAGGGAATTACCAAAAAACGCATATCTTATACCAGCTAAGACACTGATCATGTTTGTCGTTACAGAGGCTAGACGATGTTAGCCATTGGTCCAAATAAAAGAAGCAAAAACTTACGAGAGGAATGGGGATACGAATGTGTTGGACGATGAGTATATTAATACGGAAAACAAGATACAGCTACGCGGCGGCGGAGGGTGGGGGAAGGGCGGGAAGGCGGAAGGGAGGGAGCAGGGAGCCAGTCGTTGCTGTCCGCACACTCACTAGGCCGGGCGCAAATCCATACAAATAGATCACCAACAGAACAGGGAACTTCTGAATAAACGCTAGCGCCGGCCGGTTATTGCAAACCACCTGATCAATTATAAAACCTCAGTGTACCTATCCACGTGCCAATTGCTATTCATCCTCTTGCATATCTTCCAATTGCGCTTTGTACAAAGATTCTCGCAATCAATTCACTTTCATTTTTACGTAGCTGCACTTAGAGTGCACTTGGTCACCAAGCCTCAAAGGATGAGCTGTCCGAGCCTCATCGGAGATACACCTTTTATTTATAGGAAGTACGACTGGTTTCGAATTGGTCGTGGAGGTAGATACCTTCTTTTTAGACTGATGTTTATCAAACTCATTCGATTTACTTCGCCCCTGCCGGCGGTACTCTGGGGTACACTGCCAATAAATTAATCCTTTGTCTCGACCTTCGAGACAAGGCAGTGCAGAGGCACCTCACAATCACATGACCCTACTCGGATATAAAACGGCATAAATGGTTTCAAAGCGCTCAAATAGGTCTGAGAACTCGATTGAGGGAGAGGGGCATATTCTGTAGTATCTTCGTCTACTTCACCTATTTTGTAGGACTGCTTTCCATTTGCCCATATTATCATCACTTCTGCGTCATGTTTACTATACTAACTTTGTGTCCTGTCAATTAATCACAACTCAAAAGGTACAGAAAATCCCCACTTTTGGGGCTTATCATGAATCAGAAGTACTGCATGTACTTTACTCAAGATCAACGCTGTGGATGTAATGGGAGTCATGACGGAAAATGCTTTAACTGGGGGTCACTGAATATTAACTGACTAGCCTCAACTTCCTATCGGGGTTGGTGATCGATGCATATTACAACGTGGCGACAAATCCATTACTTCTTATAGGAGTTGCATCGGGTCCCGTGTTACCCCTCTGTGACTCGACTTCAGTATCCCAGCCGCTCCACTCTTCGTCAATCAGGGTGTGGCGGTTCGGTCCCGGTTAGCTATTACTCAAGCATACACTGTGCTGACTTAAATACCCCTGCCCTCGTGGAAACAAAAGCTAGCCCTTGTGAACCATTGCGCTACTACTTGGACCCTATCTAAGCTTTTCAATCTTCCCAATGAAACATTTGAAGTTAACTACTGCATCAGTAACATCTCCATACTTCATTTCACTGGGGGCAGTATTGGTCTCATACTATGGTATAAGGTTCTGGTCTCTTTGGAGAAAAGCAGTGGCTGCTTGTGGGTAAGTACTTAAAGATAAGACATTCGCGGATAAATCACATATACATCTATTCAATAATAGAGTTGCTTCATCTTGGAACTGGCGGTTGTTTGACGTCTCAAAGAACCTGCGCTTGATGTTTCCGGACTACCCAAAGCAGAAACTAGGAGACCCACATGCAGGCTTCCGTCCATACGCCGATGCAGGCTCAACGGTGCTGGCTACCATTCCTCTGGAGACACTCAAACCTGCCATCTGGTTTTCTAATGCCGAAGCTTGTCGCCAGATTCTGGACTTGCACGAGACACGGTTTCGGAAAGATATGAAAGGAGTAAGCCACATGATAAAGGCGTTAATAAATGCATCAATTAAATTTGATACCCCAGTATGAACTACTATTATTTCTGGGACCAAACGTTGTCGCTAGCGAGGGAGCGCTTTGGAAAAAGCACCGACGAGCTGTCAGGGCGTCATTCAGTGAGGTTCATATCCCCATTAATCCCGTCAATACACGATTGCCACAAAGGCTAATTCTCTGGTACAGAAAGCGTACGGATTGGTATGGGATGAGTCGGGGCGCACGCTTGACGAGTGGTTTGACACGATTCAGAACTCCGAAGAGCCTGAAGTCGAGGTTGATACAGTCGCCTCTCTGAGCAAGGTACATACAATGAAACTTGATAATGAGCTTGCTGTGCTAATTACATACTAGGTTACACTGAATATAATCTCATCTGTTGGGTTTGGAGAACACTTTCCATGGAACAACCCAAAGCAAACTGAATCGAATCGACTCCCTCTATCAACTTCAGTTGTTGAGGCGGTTCCCTTGACAGTTTTGCGTGCGTTGCTTCCTAGCTGGGCATATCGTCTTCCGTTTCAGTCTTTTGCGAAAACGAAGTTGGCTTTTGAGGAGATGGAGCGGAATTTTGCTGAAATAATCAAAGCTACAAGCACTGATGCATTGGATGGTTCTCATAAAAGGGGAGCTGAGCAAGGGGATATACTTCGGGGGTTGATACAAGCCAACGAAACGGCGAATGATGAACAGAGACTTTCCGACCGTGAAGTCCTGGCAGATATATACGTAAGTAATAGCGACTGTTTTTCTCTGGCCCCAGCAAACTTTGACATCCGCGGCATAGATTCTCTTGCTCGCTGGACATGGTGAGAATTAATTGACTTGACTTGGATTCGACGCTCATGTCAGAGACAGACAGCACATCGCATACAGTCGCATTCATTACCGCGATATTTGCACTCTATCCCGATATTCATGCTCGGGTGCGCAAGGAAGCCGACGATATTTGGCCAGGTGCACACACCGACCCCACAAAGAGGAAACGCTCAGTATACAAGGATGATTTTCCCCGTTTGGTAATTTTATTTTACCAACCACTACCCTCGTTTGCTCACTCGGCTGATATATGTGTGTAATCAAGGCCTACACTCAGGCAGTTTTTCACGAAGCCCTTCGCCATTTTCCACCGGTATCGGTATTTCCCCGTATAGTTGGCGAGGACACGATTTTACCTGGGACCAAGCGTGGCACCTCCAAGTCAACAGACTATGAATTCAATGAATCGTTTGATGTCCCCCTATCAATAGGTGACCTCGTGGTCCCAGATGTTTATGCTCTCCATATGAATCGTGAGTCTGAAGGAACTCATTTAAATGGCTCACCAGAAATTGACACATGGCTGTATAATCAGCTCACTACTGGGGTGCTAGTGCAGCAGACTTTGATCCGACGCGGTTCCTCATTCCGGATTGGCCAAAGCACGCATTTATGCCTTTTGCAAGTGGTCCACGAGCGTGTCTAGGGCGCGGGTTCGCAACAGCCGAAGCAGCACGCATTATCGCCACACTTGCGCAAGATTGGGACTTACGGTGTACAAACGACTTGATGAATATCCCATGGGAAGCCCGTAAAGAGCGACTACTACAATGGCGACAGGAAGTTACTATGACTCCAGTCGATATCAAGCTCATGTTCAAGAAACGGACTGGAGATATGTAGTTTTATATTAGCTTATATTCAATTCATGTTTGGGGGTGCTCGTGGCTGGTATTAAATTGGGTAACAGAGAGAAGCATAATAAAATACAAAGCAAGTATCCTCCTAAATAACACATACACAACAGAAGTGCTCAGAACATCCAGTCCCAGAGCTTTTGCCAAAAGCCTTTGGGTGCCTGGTAACGAGCTTCCTCCTGCTCGGCAACCTCATCCAGCTCCCGGCGGCCAGTAACAAAATCAATATCCTCGAGACGAACCCATTTTGTGCGCTTGGCTATCTTCCAGTAGAGGTAGAACACCACGAAGATAGGGATGCAGATGTAAGCAGCGAGGAAGACGGTCACGTCCCAATTGCCGCGAAGGAATACGGTAAACCCGTTGAAGAGAAGAACGAGGAATACGAAGATGGCGCCAAACCAAGAGGCATACGGTTGGAAAGGCGCTTTGTACGGGAAGTCGTCGCGAGATATTCCCTGCTTCTTGAGGCCGTAGTACATGCGCAAGTAGGAGACGAGGATAATAAACCAGGTAATGAGCCCGGTAATCGAAGATATGTTGTATAGCCAGTTGAAGACGGTAACAGCCGTCTGAGAACCAGCGTTCAAGTACTAGCGAATCAAAAAATTAAAATTAGAATGATCAGATCTGTTGATCGCATGACTACACTCACAGCAAGAAGCCCGAAAAGCCCAGTAATAATGACGGTCCAGACTGGGAGACCCCCTTTAGTGCAGCGACGTAGGAAGGCTGGGGCCTGCATGATGTAGATGAGCATCAGATTGACAATTTTTTTGAAATAACCATACCTTGTGTTCAAGAGCAAGCGCATACAATGTACGGGAGCTAGCATAGAGATCCGAGTTTCCAGCGCTCCATGCCGAGATCAAGATGACCGCGTTAATAACGCTCGGCAAGCCTTTGATTCCTGCGGTCTTGATCGCAATGACAAACGGACTTGCACTCGCATCGGAGCCCGAGTTGTTTAGTAACTCATCCGAGTTATAGGGGACAAGTAGGCCGATGATGAAGATACCCAACACATAGAAGAGTAGAATTCGCCAGAACACGCGACGAATCGCTTTAGGCACATTGCGGCGTGGATTCTCTGCCTCTCCAACGGTGACCGCGATAATTTCCGTACCGAGGAAAGAGAATGCAGCTTGCACGAAGACATTCCAGAACGCCAAGAAACCTGGAATAAATTTGAGTCAGCTAGATTCGACGGCGGCTTGGTGTGATGACGTACGCCCCCATGATCCAGGAATAACACCTTCCCCATTATTGATAGTGATTTGGTTGAAGGGACCCGGATCCTTCCAGTATCTGAATCCGATGTACCCCGTGCTTGCTGGACCGGCGCCGCAGTCAAGACAAATGCCAAGAATAATGAGACCAACGATTGTGGTGATCTTGATGGCTGAAAACCAGAATTCGAACTCGCCGTACCAGCGAACGCCCATAAAGTTGATAATGAGGATGAGAACGTAAAGTATTGTAATCCAGACGGAGACATTAATCGTTGTGTTCCAGTATTGAATGACGATGGCAGACGCTGTGAGCTCCGTGGGAAGAGTAATCGCGTACGAATACCAATAATTGTAACCGAGCGCAAATCCTACCGCTGGATCGATAACTGAAGGTAACGTCAGTGACATATCGCACATAGTTGCAGGATCGAACTTACAGCGTGTGGCATAGTGTGTGAAGCCCCCAGCAACGGGAAATAGAGTCGCCATTTCTCCAAGAGCAATCATCATACAGTACACGACAAAACCCATAATAATCTGAAGTAGGAGCCATTAGCTATAGCGATACTCATACAATAGGATAACACTCACGTATCCAAGTAAAGTACCAACAGGGCCGCCATTGGCGAGCGCACCTCCAGAACCAACAAATAAACCTGTTCCAATGGTACCACCGAGAGCAATCATGGCCAAGTGGCGAGCCTTGAGTCGGCGCTGTACTGCACCTTCGGCCGAATTTGGGTCTGCATTCAGACGCATGAGCCAACTCGTATTGTCGAATCGTCAAGTCAACCTGCTACTCACCAAGCCCACCGACCACGACTGCGGATGTCTGAACACCATCGCCTACATTCTTCTCGACATCATGACCACTCGATTTTTCAGTGTCTGGGTATGATGGCGGTGAAGCATTAGGGTCGCTCATGCTGGGTGTGAGGCGCGAGGGACCTGCGTCAGTGAGGGTAGCTTAAGAATATTATAGAAGCACATCCCAATAAATACTTGGCGAGCCATATGCTCTCATGGAGTAAGATGTTAAATTTGTTATCACACTGATACATCACCAGTGGTGCGGCGTTGGTGCGGCCGAAGGAGCCGGAGTGGGGGGTTATCTCGGCTAGTGCTAGTCCCACGGGGTTGGTAACAATTGCGTCTCGGGAGGCCCAACCGGCAAATATGCATTTCAACATCTCGATAAATTTTTCACGGGCTCGCTTGCATACATCGGCTCTTTGACCAAGCGTTTACTATAGCTAGCGAGACTAGGGGTTTCTCTTAGCCCCTCTTCGCCTGGATTTCCCTTAGACACATAATACACAAGGCTCCACGCAGTGTTATTTATAGAACCTGATCTCTCTTCTCACATCTGTTGATCATGAGTCACGTGGTGATTGAATTTCGTGGGTACATGTGCCTGTATGATGTTCTCCAACGTTTGTTTGCGTCACTCGCGAAGCATCCAAATCTCTTAATAGTGGCCAAGGAGACATTATCTCGTTATCGAAAGACTACGCCATGCATCGATTCCCAAATAGGCGATAAACCCAAAGCTTCTGCATCAGTTGGTGTTCATGGTTAGACGGGTTTCTACGTATACTGTATCGCTTAAATAAATTGGTTATAAGTCCGCAGCTGGGTCAGCTAGTCGAGAATGGACGCACCCGATCAGGTGTTGTTCGTGTTGTTCACAAGACCAGAACTACCCACGGTTGATTCGAATTCAATGCAAACTTTACGTTAATGTTTCTCGTGCTCGACGTATACATAGCTAAATTTGATTGAATTATTGGCATCACGGGGTTTTATGAGTGATCGATTATACTGATTGGAAGTGACATTCGGCTAAGATGAAAACGCACATATCGCGAAGACCTAGCCCCGGGGCTTCAAGTGATCACAAGACGAATAATCCACTTCTTAACCAAAAAGAAGTACAGTACATTAATCACTAGCTGCCGCAGCCCCAACACAGAGAAACCGAGGAGCTACGGCCGTTCGAAAGTTATGATCGGGAGAGTCCGGGAGTTTACAACACCCCAGACTCATAGATACCCTTCGAATTGAGTTTTCACAGCGATTGATTTTAACTGTTCAAGAGTTATTAATGTACACAAGTATAATCGTCGCACAAGAACTTTGAGGTCTTTCCTCATTCCATGTCATTGTTATCCTACTCATGTCTACTATTTCAATAAAACATCCCAACTATCCGATTGAAGATCGTCGTCGGAGTCGGTTCCATGGATGCTCACGTATCCAGGGTGCAAACCACGGCTTGCAAGCTATAGAACTTAGCCTCCTTGATGTATAGCAGAAAACCTCGACCACATACAGTTTGAACATGCTCATTTATGTATGAAGACACAATGATAATTTGCCTACAAAATTTTCAGTCAAATGTATGCAGAGTAATTCATTTCATTACACCTACCTAGGCGACTTGGCCCTAGTTTGCATACGTTTCTTGATCAGGTTGAACTGAAATCCCAGAAATACGTCACTCTTCGTGAGTTCATGAGCTCCAGCATAAATGACAAATCGTATTCTAGAGAGGTGGTTTGGAAGATTTGAGTTACTGTTTACGTGGTTGATGAATACTCGAGGTGACTAAACAAATGTCAACGTGTTTCAAACAAGCGACTCGGATATTGCAATCGGCCTACGCTTATAAGGATATCGATTCTCTCGGTAGACATCCTTTCGGCCTCTGTAGCCACATCGCTACCACCGCCTGGGAGTACTAAAATTGAACAGTCAATTACAACATTTACTTCATGCCAATAAAGCAGCATACGCATAGCTTTGTGGGGAAGACTGAAGTCACTTAACAATTCGTTTGCGTGCTGAAGGAACAATCGGCCGGTAGTTTGTTGAGGTACAATTATAAGCACTGAAATGACGCCTATAGAACTGGAGGAAGACCTGTCCCTCTTCATTGATTGTATGCAATGCGCTAAGATGGCAGATACATGAGATTTCGAATTGGAATGTAACAAAAGGCTAATGAAAGGGTATCAGATAGAATTGTATTCGGACTCGAAGGCTCACATGTCCGAGCCGGCGCGTAGTGGCTGTAACGCCTTGTGTTGTAGTCCTGTCGGGGTCACCCAACGACGCTTGAGATTAGGAAACAGGACCTCCGTGCATGATTTGGGATCATCACTAGCTATGGTGCTGTCATCCGCGGGAACGGTGTTGATGCTTCCACTATTTTAAATTTGGTCTTTAGTTTACTAAATACTTAATGAAGAGCCGACTTGCTGTGTTATGGATGTGCTCGCTTCTGATATTCCAGAGTATATAGACTTCGGTCTGAGCAGATGTGCCCAAGATTTCGGTGGCATGGGGGCCCTATCGAGATTCGATATCGTCAAGTTATCCACGCCTGAGTTATTGAAAAATAGCTGAGAGCTTGACACGGATGAATCGCTATATTTTGGCCCTGGGGGGAACTTATCATCAGAGAAAAGTGCTTCATTGGCCATTCGTCCGGCTTCAGACTCTGTGTCGCCTTTGCTAGCCTCAAAGGAGCCTAGGTTATTTTGCATTTCTGACCATGCATTTTTGTTTTCTACTCAAATAAAGATAAGTATAGCGACTTGAACTTGGCTAGCCTACCTCCGATAGAAGATGGCGCTTCTGGCGCCTTGCCCATAGCTGTGGCGGCAGATGAGATGGCTTCACGCGCCAATGACATATATTCGTCATCGCTATCTTCATAACCAGCAATAGAGACATGAGGCTCAAGAGATGATGTAGGTACCGCTTGTCCGACTGAGTTGCGATCAGTTTCAGTGGTGGAGGTGTCCTCTTCATCCGTATCGTATAGGCGTGAAAGGGCGTCTGAAGCAAGTGCTAATGATTTCGCCGCGGCTGAGAGTGCCTTGACCGCCTCTTTTATTTCTCTATCCTTGCTATTCCCCCTCTTCGAAACCTTGGACATTGTGGTGAGTTGGTGATTGCAGTAACTGCGTTGGGGCTTGGCCAGTTGCCACTCCATCTACGCTACTGTTACGCAACCTCTGAGCTCAAGCGCCCAGCAATTGTTCCACTCTTCTTTTGTACTACAGTAAACACAACCAAACAATGATACCTTTCTTTCGATTTCTGTTTGATCCATTGCTGAACCTATAAAGAGAGAACACCATCAAGTTCCTGTCTTTCACTGCCTTCGACTGGTGCGAGGACTATTCTTAACAATTTCACGTATTATACTATGTTATATTTATCTCTATTATCGACTCTTTCTTTACTCACCACAGTGAATGGGCATAGCTGTTCGTCCTACCGGGTTGGTCTTTGATATGCTACTAATTAAACAATATGATTAGCAATATGGCACCCCTCAATGTATGGTTTCAACGTTACCAAGGCTCCTGATGGCCGTGACAACCGTCCAGTGGCTCCCTTGAGGGACCTGGATTTTAATCAGTATGTTCATGCGCAAGTCATTTTGTGTCGCTGTTAAATCATTCCTTCCAGGTGGTGGATGCACGGCCATATGGATGCCCCACCAAACAAAGGGGATGTGTTCCAGCTACCTGCAGGTCAAACCGTTACGACTGAAATAGCGTGCACTAAAGGGGCAACATCTTATTGGGAGTCGGGAGAAGGAGGAGACGTTCGTGATGGTAACAATGTTTGCCCTGAGTCGCCCATGGCCGCATTTCATACCAATGGTTAGTATTACGATGGACAGATTGCTGCTAAATTCTCTGATACACTTTTTCAGGCATTAGCGGCCTAGGAGGCTGTGGGTTGGCTATTGCATACAAGAACGATGTTCATGCTGTAAAGCCCGAAGATTTTGCCATTTTTAGCGTAAACCATCGATGCGTTGGAACAGATTCACTAAATTTGACGGTATGATAGCATATACGCGTGCTTGATTGGAACTTACGTCGCACTATCCAGTCCCTGAAAAATTACCTGAATGTCCTGGAGGAAAATGTATTTGTTCTTTCTTCTGGATTCACAGAGAAGACTCAGGAGGAGAAGAAAGTATGTTTTCATTCTTGCGGATTTCAAGACGATGGAATGACACTAAATCATCATAGTGTACATGAATCCGTTTGATTGTGCTGTTGCAAACGCTACTTCTACGGCACCCATTCCACCTCCGCAGGTTCCCCGTTATTGTCCCGTCGACAAGACAAATTGTACAGTGGGCGCAAAACAACCATTTTACTGGCTTCAGAATGAGGGTAATAATGTACGTCCAGCCTCGCCGGGGTTTATCTAAATTTGTCTAATTACAGCATTTCCAGATTTTTACGGACTCGTTTGACCCCCCTACATACACCGATGATTATGGCTTCAAGCAAGGCGCTCAAAACGATCTATGGGACTCTTTGGCCAAAACTACATCTACTGCATCAGTGCCTATCATAAAAGCAACCAGCGAGAATACTACGGGTACAGCATCTGGTTCAAGAGTTGCAGGTGCTTCTAAGGAAGCACCCTCGGACCTTAGCTTCCCAGACATAGTGGATCCTGTCGGCTCAAATGACCCAAACACTACGATTTCATCTCTAAACAATACAGCGAGTGCCTCATCCGATAATAACTCGGTGCATTCAACATCTCCGGTTCAACATCTACTCGCCGGATCATCGCGCAAAATTCGGGGGTGTAACGCTCACCAAGTTTCTGGCCCAGGGAAGCAAAAACGAAGCTACGTGATTCGTAAAAGGGCCACAAGTAATGTGAAGAATGCATGGTATTGGTGGTAGTGCGCATTAATACGGGCTTTGCAACCCTTGTACATAATTTATCCATTTGTATGTATCAGTAGATTCGCTTCTCTTAACCAGCCGTCCAATTTAGTGAATAATGTTCTGATCCCAAGCTTGTCATGCGTGCGAACCAAGAGAATATATAACCTATGTATGAGTAAATAATACAATGCCTAGTTTACATATTAAGGTACAGCCTAAAGCCAAATGTACATAAGACAGTTTACCTACTGCCATTAGCTGGTATGTATTGGGAACTCAAGTCTGGAACAACGCTCATCCTCAACTAATCGAGAGCACTCAACGAAGCCTCAATCTTCTCTAACCGCTTCCCTATCATCTCCATCGACCGCCGGAGCTCCCTAATCTCAACCCCACATCAATTTTACCTTTCTTCTCTGCTTTCATTCTGGCCTTTAGAGCTTGGGCGTCGCCAGGCATCCTAGGCTCTGGGATCGGGCGGAGTAACGACCAGATGTTGCTGAGGGCTAGAACTAGAACCAAAAGACCCAGCGCGTGAGTACTAGATATTTGCTTGACTTGACTGAATGCGTCTTGAGCGGTCTGGCGAAGCAGCTGGAGTATGGCCTCGGCTTGGCTCGCTCTTTGTCCGAGGATGGTGTATTGTTCTTTGATTCGCTATCGTCTGAACCAGCAGCGCCATTGGTGGTTTCTGCTTCTTGGGCAACAACCCCTTTGGGTACAAATTCGGAACGGTGATCCGCAATGTATTTGCGCATAGCCTTTTCGAGATCCTGGTGGTGTTGCTTCTGGCCATCGATCGCACTTTTATCGATCACCGCTATGAAACAGTTCCTAGTTCAGATAACATTTGAGCGCATAGTTGGAACCAGTATTACTCACCCCGAATGAAACTTCTCCCGGTCCAGTCAACGACTGACGTCACCACACACCTAGTTGACGCTGCCCCGGCCCAAGTAAGACACATTCGAGTCTTGACAGAAAATACACTTCCACTCGGTACATCTGGCGTACGGGTAGTGGTCAACACCGACACATAATCATCGAAATCGAGGTTCATGGTTTCGTCCTTGACTTCGCACTTGGTTTGCTTTGGACCCAGCCCTCCAGCCAGCGGCTTAATAAATGACATCTCCCGTGCTACAAGAGGCGAGTCTGGTTCCTTTGGAGTCCATTCAGAAATCTGAACATCTGGGATAAAGCGTGAGCCAGATTAATTTGTACATAATTAAACATAACATACCTATAAGCTTCTGGTCGTTCTTCATAAATTCAAGTAAGAATGACCCCTTGTACATAAGTTCGTAGATCTTTTCCGGAGTTCCAGGGAGGTTATAGTCAGCAACTACCGTGGAATAGTGTTCACCGTTCTTGCCACAGGCGCATTCCGTAGCTTTGTGTCCAGTCGATGAATCGACGGCTCCATCTCCATCGCCTTCGGCAAGAGCTGCTGTCTCGCCATCCCCGGAAGCATTACCATTTCCTTGAGCTTGCCCGGAGCTGGTTGAGATGGGCGCCACAAACTCTGCATGAGGTCGTAAACCGTATCCCGGGTTAAGAAGGAAGCAAAAGTGTACTCTGTGCCACCAAACGTAGTGATAAGGATGGCATTGGGGATGACATACGCCGTCATTCTTTTCTCGATTCCAGTAATATCGAGGAATGGTATGGTAAGCTAGATCCGGAAGTATGATCAATCACGGTTAGCTGAACGGAACTCAATCGGAGCCTACCGATGTAATCCACCCAAAAATATTGGCGTAGAAACACAAATGGTTTTCTGAGATGTATAATCGACCTTGGACTAGGATCTCACGATGCCAAGCGCAGCCATAGTCTGTTCGTCCAGATCGTACGATAAGTCTAAAACGCCATAAAGTTCCAAAACATTGAATATACTCGCCTTGAACAAGATAATCACCCTCGGGAATATTTGGGAACAATTCATGAAAGTCTGCGTTTCGCTTTGAGCTTGCCACTACAAAGCCAGGGATAGGTGGGGCCTGTGGAGCTCCGTCATAGTCATGCCGTCAACGGGGCTTTGGCTAACAATGGATTCTGGGCGGGGGGAGCTACTCCTAACACTGCCAGCGCTATTGGAGGCTACCGAGCCTTCACGAGGCCGGTGTTGCGGGATTGTCAATGTAGACCTAGAGAGTAGCGGGTCAAGAGTGGATGCTCGAGAGCTGGAGCGGACAGGTGAAATGACCTCGGTAGACATATCAACGTGTTATCTAGCTAGTGGTGGTCTAGTAAAGCCAGTGAAAGATCCCAACACAATGACGTGGGTGTGGTGATCGACAGCGAGGTTGGCAGGCGTGAACAACGTGTCAAGCGCCCGAACCCAATGGGACTTGCCAGTACCAAGGATGATGGCGCTTAAACTCCCTTTAAAAATATATACGTGTATCCTTGTTAGGGTGGTTGATTCCGGCGTGGGTCTTATCACATCTTTCTCTGTGTTAGGGTGATGGCCCATATGAACATTCGATTTTAAGCTGACACATGGACTTTTGGATGTTGTTACACTTAGAATGGTGGGCTGCTTGGTAGGCGGTAAGCGCTAATGACGCATGACTACGAGCTGATGGATGAATGCATATGTATGAGCCGGATTTCCCGGGACCACGCAAGAATGTAAGTGAGTAAAAGTAACCCAAAGCTAGGGGTACGGTGATGAACATTATCCTGCATTATTTTAATATACAAATACCAACATAAGGGAAGCAAAAGGTTTCTGTAAAGGCGGAACGAGAGATAGAAAATAACCCTTAGGAATATGGGGGAAAAGCAATGAGTCACGAATAAGACCTTGGTGTTCTTGGTCGACATAAACTTCAATGCTACGTAAAAATACTAGCTCTCATAGCCACGGCCATTCGTGGATTGATACTAAGGCTTCACTGTCTTAGATTTGACGCGGAGCCAATGGTGGCCAAACTTGAAGATGCGAATAATGCCCACATCCCTTGGCCAAATGCACGATGCGGGATTTGTAATCAAGCATAAGGCCAAAATCTCATACTTAAGGAGTTGTATCATCTAGTCACAATAAATTGTAAAGAGGTATGGGAGGAGTTCTTCATGCCAACCACACAGAACTACTGATATTCACAGACATTCTTTAAAATTGTAAATCCATATAATATCATCCAAGTTGAGGACTTATTGGAGTCGTAGTCAGGATCAATAGAGGTTAGGACAGTGTAATTTTTTCATTCAAGGCACATATAGGATAGCCTTATTCCGGTAATGCTCCTAATTTGATCGACCTGATCATAGTAGTCCCAAAAAAGCACGTCGGAAAATCACTGCCGAGAGTTGCAGGTTTCAAATTATCCTTTGTGTGCCTGCTCGGCTCTAGTTCATTATACACTCCACCCCTCGTTCCTCAACCCTAGACAAAGTCAGTTAAGCCAGCACGTTGCGGCATTCCAGAACGGCTCATGGGACATAATTTACGCTGGCCTAGCAGTCCACAAGGCCTAAATGCAAGAGTTGGGCGCAACCCCTACCACGATTTTTGTCCAGATATCAAAGACAACCCGAACTAGATTGCATAAATGCAGTTGGTGGCAATACGGCATTGTGGTTATCCGGTGATAGCTTGAGATTTCAACCCCGACATGAATGGTGTGATCGTTCAGTGTGCCTGGGCCAGACACTGTAATGAAGTTATCGGCATTCCCTTGCATGTATTCGAGTCTTGGCACCATCAGGTGTCTTGTACCTTTGGTACCATTCCCAATCGTTGGCACAAAGCCAAGGGTATAATAAGTTGAGAGAAATGCAAACTTCAGCCAGTGGACTTGGTGTTTCTACCCCTCCAAGCCCTCTCTCACGACCGTTGACGTTTCTTCTCCTCCCTGAATCTGATATTTAGCACTCTACTTTATCAGTTTCAAGTACCTGGGTATTAATTGATTGTACTGAACGAGTATATACGATCCGTAATCTGGAAGACATTTGACGCCCCAACGGCTGCCCCATCAGTAAGCATATATATGCTACTCCTACCTGTTGAATATCCCTGATCATTTTATCAACAGGCTGGTATAAGACCTCCGACGAATTCATAGACGACCCCCCAACCATTCTATCCATGGCGGCGGCCCAGGGTGATCCTACCACTCCCCGCTCGAAAAATCGACTCGTCTCGCCCAGAGAGCGACATTGAAAAGGCACTCTCTTCAGACGGATCATCCGAAGAAGAGATTGCCCCCTATGTCGAGCAACGTCAAGCCGAAGAGGCTCGAGATGTCACTACGTTCCGAGGAAAGCTCGCGGCATTCACCATTCGATTGAGCCAATACGGCGTTGAAACCCGAGGGTAAGCAAACGCATTCAATCGACCTTGTTCACCATTTCACACTCGATTCGCAGCGTTGTGCCCACCGCTCCGGAGGCTCGCACAGACACCCGGTTTTGGAACCTTTTGTTCCTCTGGATATCTGCCAACTTTAACATCTTGGCATTCTCCACCGGGTCGCTTGGTCCGGCCATATTTGCGCTCGGCCTAAAAGAGAGCCTGCTCGTCATCTTCTTCATTAACTTGCTGAGCGCAACGCTCCCGGCTTACTTGTACGTCTACATCCCCTATCCTCGTATGACCGCATCACATTGTCTGAATTTCCACTCGTAGCTCGACGTTCGGTCCCCGGCTGGGCATGCGTCAAATGATCGTGTCCCGATACTCGTTCGGGTTCTACGGGAACATCATCCCGTCACTGCTCAACCTAATCACATTCATGGGCTTCCTGATTCTAAACTTGATCCTAGGAGGCGAGACTCTAGCCGCCGTCAGCGGATACCAAGCCGGGCATGGCGGAGGGCTCAGCTGGGACATTGGAATCGCCATCGTGGGAGTTATCGCCCTTCTCGCAAGTCACATCTCAATTACATGCTATATCCCTACTCATCCGGGGGGTGCCACATCTCATACATACAGGTTACGTTTTGCGGATACAAGGTTCTGTACACGTACGAACGCTTTGCCTGGATCCCGATCGTGATGGTCTACATCGTCGCGCTCGGATGTGGAGGAAAACAACTCACGTACGTTATATCTCCTCGGACAAGGTTACCTCATCCGCAAACTCACTCTCTGGGGCAATTTTATGACACTATTAGGGATTTAGCACCCGTTGTGCCCGCTTCGTCCGTGACAGTACTCTGCTTCGCAGCCTCGATCGCAGGGTACATGATTTCATGGTCCACGCTCGCGTCGGACTATACGATCTACCTGGACCAATCGGCGCCCAACTCAAAAGTGTTCCTATTCGCATACAGCGGCTTTTTCTTCCCTAATGTCATATGCGAAATGGTCGGCGCCGCATTTGCCGTTTCGATGCACGCCCCGGGGAACGAGGCATGGTTGGACGGGTACAAGGTCAACAACGTTGGCGGGTTGCTCGATGAGGTTATGCGCCCCGCGGGGGGGTTTGGAAAGTTCTGCATTGTGCTTTTGGCATTGAGTTGTATTGCTGCATCGAGTCGTCCTATCTTCTTCTTTTCTTTCTTTTCAGAATTAAAGTTTTGACATTTAAAACAGGTCAATGCATGTACAGCTTCTGCGTAAGCTTCCAATGCATCACGCCATGCTTTGCTCGTATCCCTCGATACATCTATTCGATTGTCGCCATCGCCATGCAAGTCATATTCCTTCTCTCCATACTCCACACACACACGCCACGTTCTTTAATTAATCAACTGACACCACGTTTTCACAGTTCGATCCCACTCGCCATGGTAGGGGCGCACACCTACTACACCTCCCTCATCTCATTCACAGGCGTGATCGGATACTGGGCAGCCGCATGGGCAAGCATCGTCCTCGCCGAACACGTCCTATTCCGTCAGTCCCACACGGGCGCCCGGAAACAGCAGGATACGATTCGGCCGCATGGAACGACCCCTCGGCCCTCCCAACCGGCATCCCGGCACTCGCCGCGTTCGCGCTGTCGTTTGCGCTGATCGTGCCCGCGATGAACCAGGTCTGGTTCCAGGGTCCGATCGGGCGGCGGGTCGGGGACATCGGGTTCGAGCTCGCGTTTATCGTCGCGGGCGGGTTGTATAGCGTGTTTCGGCATGTGGAGAAAAAGGTTTGCGTCGGCCGGGCGTGGGCTAGGTTCCTAAAATGGAAAGTGTTCCAAATTGGTAGTGGTATGTTTTTCGTCATTGGGATTGTCGTGTAAGAGTCATATTTGGGGAATTGGATGTACTTGCGTTGTCGAGCTGCTCGTGATCAGAGGAACCTAAAAGAGGGAACTGTGTCGATCACCTTGCCATTCGCGTGGCCGAGTCGCTTAACGAGAGGTTCTGACACAAAGGCAAATAGCTAAAGAGTGACGACGATGATATCATCTTCGCCAGCGATTCACACGCTGGTCCATCATGGTTCAAAACTGCAGCGAGTGGCATAGTCAAACTGTAACTAATGCATGGGTATTCATCTGTGCGTAAAACACACATCTCGTTTCAACAAAAGGAAAAGAAAAAAAAGACCAAGAACCAAAAACATACAAAGAGGAACCCCACATCGTCCGGTTACTGTTCCACACAAAAAAAAAAGAGAAATTCACAAAAAGAGCGACGGAGAGATGTAAATAGCGATATAGGTAGAGAGGGCAGAGTCGAGATATAACTGATTGATACTGGAGGCTGGATAAGAGAGCAAGAAACAGTCTAAAAACAGAATGGATGAGAGACGATGCGTGTCCAAGACCAAGACAACAAACTGTTCAAATGTGGGGGGGAGTAGGATGCTATCATGTATTGTCATTAAAGAATTGTGGTCCGAGTCCAAAAAAGAGCCACGGTTTTGAGTCCAAAGTGTTTTAATGCTTGGGAGATTTTTCGGGTGTGGTCGCGCCTGTTGTTGCGGGCGAGTAGGTGTCTTCGCCTGTTCCTTCGACCGACGAACCTCGAGGTTCTTCGGAGATGGGTGCGTCGGAGATGTGTACGTATTTCTCATGAATGGCCGGCACGGGCGGAACGGGTTCTGTCACGCCTAGGACGGGGGCATCGACCAGCCTAGAGGAAACCAAGTCAGAACGGAGCCAGCCCCCGCACATCTCAAACAACACACCTGAACCAAACACGCCCAGGCCCGCTCTTTTCCCTCACCCATTCCCAAAACCGGACGTGCCCGTCATCCATGGCGTCCATCAACGCCTGCTCGCCTTCGCGGGTGCCCATACCTTCCAAACCCACTCGCCGGCCCACTCGTCAGCGAGATTCTGGTTCCGCCCGCACGTTCTTTTCCCTTTCGAGAGCCGATACTCCAGGTCTTGTCGACTCGGAACGACGCGATCCAGACAGGACGCCAAACACGGGCGACGCCACGCGAAGATTTGACGTAGCTCAGGCTCGAGTCGAGTTTCATGATGGGTTCGGTGGAGCGTTTGGGGACGCTGAATGCATACACGAGCCCCGCGACGGCCGGGCCGGGTTCGCAGTTGGGCAAACGAGCTGGGTCGGGGTTGGGGTGTAGAGATGGGAGTAGTAGGCTGGGCCTGGGAGGGAGAGCACGTCGACATCGGGTGGGGGAGGGGCGGGGGGGACATAAGGGACGAGGGCCGAACCGGTAAAGATGAGCCATTCGGTCTGTCGGGCGTCCGAGTTGTGGGAGATTCGGCCGAATTGGTCGACCGGGGAGGCTGGGTTGGAAGCGCGGGGCACGTAGCCCAGGTTGCAAACAACATCGCCAGGTTTCATGAGGTCCCAGAGGCCGGCGCGAAGTATGAGGGACTCGCACGCGCGAACCGATTCGGGGGACATGAAATCGGTGGGGACGAAAACCCTGAGGACAGGAGCGCGGCCCGGGATGGTTGCGTAAAGCAGATCATGAGGGCCGGTGGGAGAAGAGGCGTAGCAGGGCCATGCTCCTTGATGCTTTCGGAGACGGCAGTGAGGGAGCCACGAGAGGTAGAGGCAGGGGTGCCGGGGAGCGAAGAGTGGCGCCTGTACCAGGGCGAGGTGGCTTGAGGGATTCGGTGTCATCGTCTTCAGGGCGGTGATGAACGTGAACAGGGGGAGTGCTCTTGCTTCTGGCAGGACGGCTAGAGCGTGTGCTTCGGGTGCTCCGAGTACTGGCAAATTGCTGAGATGAATTGAAATACTGGGAGCCGTTGGCGTAAACTGAGGAACGCTTCTCGAGGGACTGATAGATGGAAGATCTATGCGGTGCTGCGCAGGTGGGGGCGGAGGGGGCGGGAGAGTGCGTTTCTTGCGTGAGCTCCCACGGGAGAGAGAGAACAGGGAGGAGATGGTCGCACGCCGACGCTCCGATGTTGGCTCTGGGGCACGCTTCGACTTGGGCGGTGGAGGCGCGGCAGCGAACAAAGGTGCGGGAAAGACAAGTGGGGCGCAGCGAGCAAGGGCGGTGTTGGTGGTTGGTCATCGATCTCGGGCGGGTTGGGGGCAGCAAGCGCCCGGGAGCGCAGGAGCAGGACCATGCGCGAGTGGGCGGCAGTCAGGGACTGGAATCGCTCGGTGGTAGCGCTCGCGAGATGGAGCATGTTCATGAGAGAGTCGATGACCGAGAGCGCATGGGTCGGGTAGAGGTGGACAGACATGTGCTGAGAGAGCACTGGACAGACATGAGCATAAACCCATGTAATTTGACACAGCACTTACTGAAGAGCTCGAGGTGGTCGAGCGACACATGGATGGGCTCGTCGGGACGGGCACCGAGTGTGTAGCCCGGGACAAAGCGAGCGAGGATGGGATCCATGCACTCTTCTGTCTCGAGTGCAGACCGCACCCCATGCGATGTCATGGCCAGCTGCCGGAAATCGTGCCATGACAGATACCGCAGCAGTCGGTGGACCACGCCTGGCTCCGACAGCGCAACCACCACCGCTCGCTGGAACATCATCATGACCGTGCTCGACCGTGAGTTGGAGCGCATACGCGATGTCGGCTGCGATTCTATCGACATCCTCGTCGCCTTGGACCCATTCCTCAGCAGCCCCTGCTGTCTGCTCTTGAATGACGTCGGCATCGTCGTAGCTATCCCCATCGTCGTGCTCGGCTCAGGGAGCTCCTCACTTGGCGCCGAGTCATCCGTATCCGTCAGCGACGGCGTCCGTGTCACATGCGGCGACAGCTCGTCAACTAGCGTCGTCATTATTATCTTCTCAGAGGGGAGGGCAAGTTTGGAATCTATCCCAGCCCCGGCCCCTTGTACTTATTATTTTTTTTTCCCGCAACCATATTTCGGCCATACTATAAATCACAGCACGTCATCGATCAACTTGAGTTTGTCACGAGCACTGCCACCGCCACAGCACGGACCCCTTCCCTACCTCCCTGTGGAGACTTTCCACTAGAACCTGTCCGGCCCACTGGCCTCGGCGTCGTCGTCAACGCCCACACCGTCGCTATCCCATCGGACCCCGCTCTCCCACCCTCTCACCGACTTTGAACGGACTGTATGCGACATATGCTTGGCCTGCGCCATCTTACGCAATCCATGCCGCGACTCGATCGAAGCGAACCTCCATCACCGGCCTCAAGGCGCTTCTTCACAATCCCAGCAATTCAATCCAACACCATCTATCCCATTTATCTGACTAAAAAACCACACCGACAAGCCCCCTGCCAGCCTATTAGCACAGCACAAACACCTCGCTGTCAGTCTCAAACCCGCACCCATACCGTACTCACTCTTTTGTTTTTGACGTCATTTTAAAACTCCCCCCGCTTTCTCACTTCCAGCCGACCGGGAAATTGTGAACGCACACATCCATTGGGCTCGGCACACTTGGCCTCGCGATCTGATTTGAACGGGTCCATTTTTGCCAAGCTCCTCGTCCTCGTTTTGGCGCTGGCGTGGCTTCCTGAGCGAGCTGGTCCCGGTTGCTGCCTGTCCTTTGAATTCTATACTGATTCATTTGATTAACGTGGTGTGGGGTTTTGCGGAGGAGGGCAAAGGGATAGGAGGGGCACCGGACGCTGCGGTGGTACAATATATTGCATGTAAAGGATGGATACTTTTGGGTTTTGACACGTACTGCTATGACTACCATAGTCCGCTTGAGAGCATACATCCAAATCGTACAATCATTCCCTTTTACGTGTACGGATTTAACTGCATGCATCTAGTACAACACGCGTCTGATCGGGCATAGTCGATCCCAACACAACAGGACCCCGAGCTATTCTTACGGCGTTATTTTTGCTCGCTGAAACTCTACAACCATGTCCAACGGCCCTACCTTAAATAGTAGTATTTCCTAATCGGGACCGGCCAAACAAATAAAGAGAGAAGAACAAAGATATTAAGAACAAGGATTAAATTTCGTTTACCTGAGCGCCTGGGCTTGGCTCAACATCCCTCCCTCCCCCAAGCCGTGCCAAGCGAGGTACCTGCCTGTTGGTCAGGCACGGTCTAGTCCTCATGATGGATAGTCTATAACACAGGAATGAGTTCGATCGGCGAAGCGATTCGTTCCGAGCGCACATCGCACCGTATGCGTTTCTTTTCTTTGCCGTACTCGGCTCCTAGGCCCCGAGCCCGAAACGCAGCATAGCATAGCTATAGGGCGCTTGAATTCCAATCAACAACTAGTACTACGTACTCGTGCGTGTTGATAGCTAGCGGGCATCTGGAGCGAACGTTTGTCGGAGAATAGAGCAAGGCCTAGGGGGAGCGAACAAGTCCAATGCACTTTATTGCGAACTGATCCCTCGAGGCTGATCGTTGGCCCATGAACGGCTGCCGCGTGCAACGTGCTCGGTCCAGCGGGAATCGAGCACTAGATGAAATGGTCTGTTTCCATGTGTGAGCCGTTAACGTTAAATCTGACGCAATATTCCTCTAGAACTTGAACGGTATAAATTATCGACGTCACTTACGTTGTACATTCACACTCTCGCGGGTAATCGAACCGTTGCGTACGGATATACCAAGTAACTATCGGGTGGCTGGGTCGACCTGGCTCGTCCGGATCTCTCGAGCCACCCCAACTCGAGTTTCCAAACTTGTCTTTCCTCCACCCCATACTTTCTTCACACGTGTCTGGAATTGCAGCCGAGATCATACAGTACATGCATGTGCAGCTCGACCCTCCTCCCGTCTGCTCCCCCGCATATCGAATCAATCTACCCCTTTTGAGCCGTTGCCGAGGACGGCAACCCTGCCTCCGTTCGAAAATCGCCGAATCAAAACCTTGGTGTCGATTACGAGGGAGGAAGAAGGGGGGGGGGCAAGCAAGTTCACTAACCCGAAGACCCGAAGCGGTCTCGAGGTCGCGCGAACTAAGGTGCTTTGCAGTTACGCCTTACGGCCTCATGTACACAGATCGCTCGTTCACGGGGAAGAAGGAGGGGGGAAGGGACATAAACAGACGCAGGATTCAAGGGACGGAAATGGCCTAAAATGGGATTGCTATATACGGACATAGGCACATTGAGGTAAGGGAGTAGTAAGGGAGAGGGGGAGCTTCGTCCGAATGTACATCACCCGGAACGGGGCCGGCGGATAAGACTTGTGTGAGGCTTGAGATATTAGTAGCCACTACCGGTTATCGTGCTCGTGCTTGTGCGGGGGTGCATGTCTAATCGACACAGTGATATAGTGGTCGTCCGGCGGGTTGGCAGTCAGTAAATTAGCAAGCCTCTTATCAAGCGCTGCCACGCCCTGCACATCCAATCCGACAATAAGCGCCAAGTTGATCGCCGCCGCCAACCACAACAGCCACGCAGTCCGCTGCCTCAAAACATTCTACAAACAAACAAAAGAAAAGCAAAGAAAAATGCCTAAAACCAAGGCGCCCAAACCAAAATTGTCCACACCCAAAGCAGGGTCGAGATCAAAAACCAAGCCGAGACAGACGCGATCGGTTGGAGGATTACCCACCTTGGACGAGATCCTTGACTTGCCTGATGAACTGGAACTTGCGCGCGGTCCGCTTTTACGAGTTAGGTTTCCGACTTTGGGCGAGGATAGTGATGACGACGAGATGCCTGAGATTCCGCAAACAAGGGAGGAGCTGAGGCGTCTATACAAGCCGTTCCCCAAGTTGGAAGGTGTGTGTTCGGGCTCTCTTGCAAGGGCGGAAGCTTTTTTCTGGCGGGATCTAATGCGGGGCTATAGTCTATAATGATCAGGGAGAATCGTTGTTCGAGGGCCCAATACAGGTGCTTGACTAGTGAGTAAACCTAGGTTCTTTATCATTGGTTCTGACTTTGTCATAATAGTATTCATATTCGCGCTGGCGAAGTTGGGGGAGAATCGGTTGAAGATACCGAGCAGTGGTATGGGCAAATAACCTATATTGGTGCAAGAGACCCACCCGCAACCAAAACTCGTAAAGCTAAAGGGGAACCGACAGGGAGCAGGAACAACCTGACGTAAGTTTGAGGCTTAGGTCTCTTTGAGAGCCGACGAAAACTGACGGCACTTTAGGTTTGTTTGCGAATCGCATGGTTTTACGATCATGGGAGTGAGTATGTATTGGTATGAAGAGATCACGCGAGGCTTAACTGGACTGCTAGTGTTGAGCCAACGATCCCTGATGCCAGAGGACAAGTGCGTCAGATAATGGATAACTGTTTATCGGTGTCATCTTATTCCTATATCAGGCGATCTTGTTCCAATATGATTCCGGGAGAGCTGATATTTTCCGACCATTACGACACAGTTCACTTGTCGTCATTGCTCGGCAGAGTAGATATCAAGTTTTTCAATGAAATATCTACAACACAAGTTCCCATCGCACCTGGCGAGCTATTTTATAGGCAAGTTCTTTGGTAATCGAAAACTGCGTCTACTCATTCTTGTTTAGGCGTGCAATTTTCCGAGATCGAGTCGTGGTAAGTGCACTTGAGAAAATAGCGATTTATCTCCTAACCTTGTCCAGTCTCAACATACTCCAAAGAACCAGTGTACCACCCGCTGCAAACTTTCATACAAACCCGACCGGACATCCAACACTTTTGCCCACGAATCTCCTGTCGCCGGTGGTTTCACTCTTCCTGTCTCGAGCCCAACCCCCATACTAAAAACCGCAATGAAGACTGGATGATCGACTATGAATTACCGCCCGAGGAACTACAGCTTGTCGATATTGTTTCATCTCGCAAATCAGGGAAGCCGAATCAAAATATCCCCAATTTCGAGCATTCGTCGGAGACTGAGGGCGAGGCTGACGGAGAAGACAAGAATTCGCTGCAGCGTCGACTGGCGTTGGTTCGTCAACTCCCGCCTCTTGTTCGCTCGTTGGCTACGAGCGCAATCACCAGAGGCATCGACTCGGGCCAGGGAATCGTTGGAGGTGCCTATGTCATTCAACAGGCGAGGTGGTTGGCTCGCAAGGTTGTTATCGAAGGTGGTACTTTGACTCGAGAGGAAGAGGAAGATCTAGCAGAAGAAGCCAAATTGACCAATCCTGATGGAGGGCCGAAATTGACGCAGCGAAAATACCTGTGTCCTGCTTGTTCTGACCCGATCTAAACTATCAAGCTAGGTTGGTTGACCCACGCTGGGTGGGGCCGCTGTTTTACTCGTGATGCTCGCCATAATCCCCCGAGCTTCTTGGAGCACTGGAGCATCAGCCTTTAAGCATGTGGATCGTGTATTCCTCTTGATCTTAAGTTTTGGGACTAGGTTATTTTTGGAGCTTGTACTATGTAGTTTATTTTCTTTTTTTTTGTGTGTCTGCATCGGCCCACGCTGTCTTCTGTTTTCTACGTCGCTTTCTTTTTAAAGGCAATTATCATAACAATGTAGCTACACTGAATCACATACTGACGGAAGAGAATGGAACGACACCGCTCATCATAAAATCATCACCAAGAAAACTTCAAACCAGACATTCCAAACAAAAAATGAGAAAATAAAACCTTGTGGTCATAACCACGTTCAATCACCTACGTCGAATTAAAATGAAGATAATACGCGTCAGTCTTGCTACCGATACAGTTTCAAACAAATCCGCGACCAGCACCCCAGAAGTCTTGATATATTTACTTGAGCATCTCCTTGAATTGCTCATGATTCCACCCGAGTGTCCTTCGTGGGCAGGCTCAGGGGTCACACCGTTGGCGGTCCCGTTTGTCTCGGGCGGGGCGGTATTTGAAGCCTCCTCCGCATGGCCAGTGTCAGACACCGGGGCATGAGACGGTGTATCCGTGTCAACGTGATTGTAGAAGTCGGACGGGAGGAGACGATGGAAGAGCATGTTCAGGAGAAGTCGCCCTCATTGCGGGGGAAGTTGGCGGTAGGGCGGATGCGGGTGCTGGCGCAGGAGACGAAGCACAGATGGGCTCTCACCTCGCTCGGGAGCCTTTTCTTGGCGCCTGCTCATCCTTCGGGCGAGGTCGCCATCCGAGGTCGAGGGCTCGCCTGCGCCCATGCCGTCTCCACCACTGTAGCCTCTCGGCTTCTTCTCGAGCTAGACCAGAAAGTTTGTTTTAGACCACAAATCGCCATAGATGAACTTGTGTACTGACCGCATATCCGTTCGCCCCCATCTCAATTCCCGACTCGCGTGTGGGTTGTGAATAGGCTGGTACGGCTTCCTCATCCCCATCGCGTGCGTTGTGATAATCTTCTTCTTCGTCCTCGTCTTCTTCTTCAACGCTGCTTCCTTCTTCTTCACCGCTATCTTCTTCTTCGCTGAGGTATCCAGCAGAACGAACAGCAGCAGCAACAGGACCCGTTCGTTCGAGCTGCTCCGAGGCAACGAGGTATCGAGCGGCGAGCATACGAATATCATTCCACCACTCCATCATCTCTTCGTGACTGCGTGCGCGGAACGTGTATGCGTGCTGGTTGCGACCAAGCAAGCTACCCGCGCGGCTCGCGAGTCCAGTAGGTTTGGGGCCATCCTTCTCTGTCTTACTTTCGATGTGGAACTTGTGGGACCGGGCAGTCTTGGCACTGCTCGGCGGCCCCAAGGTACAGGCAGGCAAGAACAATGAGAACTGAGGAGTCTGACGAACGTGAGGATCAGACGAGACGAATTCATGCAGATAACCAGCCGGGGTGAGAACAAAGTATGCTTCACGATAGGCGCGTGTAAACCGCTTCTTGCGCTCGAGAATGCCAACGTGAACAGGAACGACCGATGGGTCGTCCTTGGAGGGATACTCGACTGTGTCAGGGTTACGCAGTGGCGTCTCAGGATCCAAGAGGTGGTCCGACTTGGCCGCAAAGGAGATCCATTCGCGATCAGGAGCGAGCGCGGCCATCGCGTTGCCCATTACGCGCCACGTCTCCTGGACCGAGGCACTCATGCGCGAGTTCCATTCTTCAAATGTCTGCCATGCGCTCTGGATCGAACGAACAACTCCTTCTTCAAAGTGTGCCGAGTTTTGTTGCATGATAATAATAGACTTTTGAAGCGCGTTTTCCTCGTGAACTTGTTTTTGGAGCTGACGAATGACGAGTTGGTTCATGACGTAGGGGTCATCGCGAGCAGTGACTTGCATAGGCGTGTTCTTGAACATCGCAATGGCACGAGAAAGGTCCGAGATGTGCTTGGTGGACATTTCGCGCTCGCGCGCAACCGAGGTGGCCAGCTTGCCCGTATCGTTCTGAACGTTCTTGATGTGCGCCTTGATCTCATAATGCAACTTGCGCAAGTGCTGTACTATCGAGCCTTCAACCGTCTTCGCGAGGTTCGAATGGTGGTCCGCGATTGTACGCGTCTTATCTCGAATGGTGTAGTACACATCCTAATTCGAGGTTCCAGTAAATCAAATAAGGCCGTGAGAACCGGTACGTACCTGGAGCCCACCCTCGCCCATGAATTGGTTGCCGGCCTTGAACGGCACTTGAATGACGGCACCGAGTTTGGTCATTTCCTTCGCCGTGTTACTCTCAATATCGGCAACCCCCTGTCCGAGAGGCAATGTCAACGTGAGTGCAGTCACAATTTCACATGCGTGCTAACCTCAAAGTACGCAACGAGCTGCTTGACAATATGCTTGTACGCCGTAAAGCGCTATACCAAATGTCAATCATAGGCGTAACCAGAGGGGATAAGTATGACCTACCTCGATAAGAATATCCGACGGACGAAGCTCATGAACGGCCGTGCTTTTGCGAATAAGAGTCTGGTTCTTGCTCATCGCAGACCGTCGAGAAACACTCGTCGCTCGAGAGATGGTGTTTCCATCGCCATTGATCGAGTGAGCACGACTGTGCGAGGACATTGTGGACAAAAGAAGGGGGTTAGCTGAGGTGGTGCGACCAGCCTCGGCCTACTTATAGATCCCAGTACTTAACGCCGGAGCGGGGACCCCGGATACCGCCGAGTCACTTAAAGTTCCGCTCTCAGTCGACGTTCTCTCATGTTCAGTCGAGTTTTGCATCACGGACGTACTCGGAACCATTCAGACAGCCTCGATGCAGCTAATTTGTACGGCATTTAATTAACAGTCGGCGCATTTAGCCCGACTTTTTCGCTCTCCTAAGCCTATGTTCGCTGGGCGATGACGTCTGATCGACGCCACAACGCTCCACTCATTGGCAACTTTCTTTGACCTCCGATACAAACATGGCTCGGATTACATTTGGTTTATAAATTCTATAATACAGTATCTTCAACAAAAGGGGGAGTCAAAATCACAACGAAAGAGAATAAAAGCCAAGTAATAATGGGATTCGTGAAAACGTCACTTTGTCGTCAATTTATTCGGCATTTGGCTCAGTTGAGTACGCCGCCTTGCCTGCCTGATGCAGGTACTGGCTGCGGCTGGCGCAACCGGGCTGCACCAACACCTGAACGACCCAGTGCTGGTAAACTCATCCGACGGTGCCATTCCTGTTGCGACTGCTTATAATCGGTTTCCGTCGCGTCATCGTCGTCGTCGTCAGTTAAAACTGCATTATCGTCACCGTCCTTGGCACGCTTGCTATTCTCGGGCCCAAGCGTCTGAGACGGCAAGCGCTTGTAGTTTGGTCGATTGTTGCTCGGTTCCACGACGTACGATCCAGTGTTGGTCATCAATGAGCGCCAGGCATCACCTTGGAGGGTACCGGGAGCAAAAGGAGGGGGGAAGGTTGGGTCGTTCTTGATATTGGTTTTCGAATCAGACTCTTCTTGCTTAGCTGCTGCAGCTTTCATCTTGGGTGCCATCTGGAGAGACGGTGCTGGTAGCGCATTCAAGGCACTACGATACTGTTCGAGCCCTTTAGTCTCCGGCCCACCCACGCGAGGAGTCTGGCCGGCTCCGGACTGAGGCCGTTGCTGGCCAATTCTAGTGAGGGGATCGACCGCAGCGGCACGGGGGGTTGCATCTCCTCTCGGCGTCTTTAGACAAGGCATTGACGTCATCTTGGCCAAAGAGTGCCCCCGGCCCTCGCCATTGGGCTGGTTTTGGCCATCCATGCATTCGTTCCAGAAAGCCTTGAGATCCCCGAAGGTTGATTGGCGTTGCGTCATAGAGGGCCTAGACGGAGACTCGACCTGAGGGGTGAGTCCAGTCCCCATACCTATCCCGGGGACCATCATAGGGCCCATGGAAAGCAGAGAGCTAGCGCCAGGGTCATGCAAGGCTATATCGTCGATCGCACGTCCAATACTGGTGGTACTTCCGGATTCCGAACCAACTAGACTCATTGGGCTAGGAAAGTCGGTGTATTCGCTAGCGGTTCCCGGTCTTCCAGAAGATTCATAGTCCGTACCCGAGTCACTCGCGCTTACGCTGCCACGGTGCATGTACAGTCTAGTCGGGGTGATGGCAGGGTATTGTTGACCCTGAGCGCGCAACAGCGCTTGATTAAGAAGTTGATGAGATCCATCAAGTGAAGGAGACGAGCGATGGCGCTGATGGTGCTGGATCGAGTGACGCTGATAAGAGGCTGATGCCGGGCGCTGGTGAAGCGTAGTCAGTGGAATTTGACTTGGCTCGTGTTGTGAATCGATATTATAGCTGAACGGGCTGCCCATCGAGGTCTGAAACTTGTGCGATGATGTGTAGCTAGGCGCGTTGGGATCATGGAAGACACCGCCATCAAAGTTACTGGGTACGTTGTTCAGTCCCATCAGGTCCATGCCATTCCATGGAGATGAGTCGGCGCTTTCACTTGTTGCGGCCGAAAAGGAAAGAGAAGGCGCTTCTGGGCTTCCCATAAACGTGTTCGAGGCCGGATTGGGCATTGGTACGGTGTTATCGAATATAGGGGGCATGGCGATGGGGTTGTCAGGGGGTGGGTAGTGGAAATTGAAGGGTGGCATATCTTCCTGGTAATGGCCAAATGAGTTTATCATCGGCTCTTGGGGGAGGGAGATAGCGTGTTCGGGAAGTGTTCCAGGCACGTTGTTGGGAGAAGGGTTGGTGTTTCGACGGGGACGCTTCGTCTTGGGATAGTTACATTTGGAACCACGTGAGGAACAATTATCTGAAAGAAAACACGTCAGCAATCATATAAGGAAGACCCGTCCGGCACTGCGGGCTGAGATATGGCCGGGATATGGGGGAAGACGAAGGGAGATAGGTAGGCGTGGGAGATGGACTCACTGCATGATGGGCGTCCAAAATCGCATTTGGTACTGCTTTGTGTGCACTCCTCGCATGGACGGCGCTTCTTGTCATCCGAGGCTGCTGATTGGTTGCGCGCCCCCTGCTTACGCGACGTTGTATTGGCAAGGCCGCCGGGGGTATGGCACTTGTTCACATGGCGAGAGAGCAGGTCACTGGAGGGAGCAGGATGAATATATGAGCCAAGGAGCAATTAGACCGCGATGGAGCGTACCTTCTTGCGAAGCGGTCTCCGCAGGTCTGGCATGCGTAGGGTCTGTCTCCAGTGTCTATACGAGTGGAGAGGGTGTGAGCGGGGCGCAAAAGAACCAAGTGGAGCGTACATACGGGAGCGCATGTGGCGTGCTACGTGTTGGGGCCGTGTAAATGTCGCAGAACATACAGGACACATATGATCTCCGCCCATATTGACAGATAATTCTTCTAGCAAAAGGTGGTCGTTGCTTACAATTGAGAGAGCGGTTCCGGTCGGCTCGTCCTCTCTTTGAAGGCTCCAAATCTGATGATGTCATTGAGTTTGCAGTTGTTTGTACTTCAGAAGCTCCTGTCGACGTCACAGCCCGTTGTGACACCGATTAGCTGAGATCGCCAAAATGGCCAAACGCTATCAACAACTCTATTGATCGTCATTCCGCACCGCATATATGCACATTGTGACACAATGCTGCCCGTGGCGTTCAACATCATTCCAATAGGTAGCTGCCTCGACCGAGCCACCGCCGACAAGCGCCAGACCACAGTTTGGGTAGGCCCAGTTGCGTATATGCAAATCTAGGACCCAGTCTTGATTGCGATCCCTCGTTTCCAACCCTAAGCTAAGGCTGTTCTCACCGACCGAATCGAACCCATCATTGCGTGTAATTGCCGCGACATCAAGCAATTCGCCGTTCACAACGTGTATCCGTATGCGTGGCTTTGCACCCCAGATCACAGTAAGGCTCGGCGCATCGGGCGCATCGATAGTGTCCCCAATACCCACATACCGAACACAATTTTCGGGCTTCTGTCGCGCTCTCAGGTGCTGCGGCAGTCAGATAGCTGGGCACATGGCTGGGAAGTGATCCCAACCCCTAAATAAATCACCCACAATCAGTGTGGCGAGGTCACAAGAAGCCGACCAAAATTATACGAAACTGCTTACCTCTTGTTCGATAATCGCATTTAGATTTTTTCGGTACAATAGGATCGACCGCACATGGGTAGTAGACTTCTTCCGACCCTTGTTACAGTCGTCTGCGAGTGTCGTCCGACTCCGGTTACCTGCTAGACCGGTCCCCAGATCAGTGTTTCTGACATCTGTATAATTGGATCGCTACATCTCCTCATGAGAAATGAGTCACTTTTGCTCGAATGAAATGCAGAACTCACTTCAAGTTCTTCGACCCGTCGCTTGTTGCGTCGCGCTATCAGTTCAGGTGCTACAGGCGCCGCAGCAATGTTCTGGGCTTCCCGGGGTGCTGCCAGTCGGTCAATCATATGAACAATGGACCATCTTCCAACAACTCACCTTGCACTCGACTTGCAGCATTACCACCCCGGCCCCTTGGTCTACCCCTCCCTCGTGGTTTATTGACATCTGCCATGTCGTCGAGAAGAAAAAGAGATCAGCAGGTATGTCTGTCTGCGCTCATCTATCCCGTGTATAGCGCCCCCGATCACATAATCATCACAAAATACGTGGCAGAACCCTGAATGTGCCTTTACTCGTTTAACTGACGTTCCAAATCTCTCCAAGCACTCTACCACCATAGCACCATGCGCTTCGTCCGAACTCTTTCTCAGATTGTATTGCTCGCATCTGCTGCCTGTGCAGCAGTAGTTGCACCCGTAGAGCCCAAATTAGATATTAGTGCCAGCTTTGGCGAGGAGAATCCATTTGCTCGTGTGTTTAGTTTAATGTTCGTTTATTCGTTTATTTATGTGTTTAACAGAGGTGGTGAATGGTCAAAGCACCAAATTACTCGTCAAAATTCTCAATACATCTGGAGCAAACGTTACGTTGGTGGATATTGGAGGTTCGTACCATGATGTGGATACTGGAAAGACTTTGCGCAATGTGAGTTTGTCTACAAACCCGTCTACATGCGTCTTATTCGGATCGGGTTAGGTCACCGCGCGCAAATTCAACCTCCCTATCATTGAAGGCATGAACTTGACTTTCCCATATCTCCTTACCTCCGAGTAAGTGGACTTGATCAATGACGTCAAATAAATGAATAGATGACCGGAATGCTATTCTAGACTGCGCCCAAAAGACACCAAACTCCTCGTATGGGCGAATATCAAAGATAGTGTAAGTGTAAGATTTAATTTCGCGTACACGCACGAATTAAATCTTTGTTAGGATGCAAATATCTTCCGCATGACAGCATACGATTCGATCGTCTCTATTGTTGAACCACCCTCGTCTATTTTTGATATCCAAATGTAAGTTCATCCTGTTCGCATATATGTGTTCATGCACTCATTGTTACCACAGGATCCTCACTTACCTTATGGTCCTTGGTCTCCTTGGAGGCGGAGGGTACTACGCCTACCTCACCGCGAACCCCCCTCCAAAGAAAAAGTCTGGTGCTCCCTCTAACCTCCCACCTACTCAAGTCCCTCTCCCCGAGACTCCTGGTGGTGCTGCGCACTACGAGGAAGAATGGATCCCGTCACATCACTTGGCAGGTTCAGGCGCTCGCGCACGCAAGGTTTCGAGGGGTGAGGCATTGAGCTCAGGCGACGAGAGCGCTTCTGGGAAAAAGAAGAAGGGAGGAAAAGGTCGATGAGCTACCTGTATACTACACAAAAGTATGCCACGTACTATCGATGTGGCTCCATGTATTACTTGTACATAGTAATCGATTTGAAACATCTCATTTAATCTCGTCTCTTGTGCCGTGTTTCATACTCTGTAATGATCCAGAAGAGCAAACTCGATCGGCGGTCCTACAACCTTGAATCCACGATAGACTATTTTGACGTCGGTTCTGCGTCATGTATGCGTGGTATATGCGCATGAGGTAATGCCGTGTGAGGATCCCATGCCTGTAAATGATTGCGGGGAACGTATCGAAGATCTTGTCCATGATCTGCATGCATTGCATCACATAGGCCGCGAACGCACTCAGTGTTGTCCAGGCCAGACCCCCTTATTCGGACAGAACCGGGAGCACCCTCTATATTTCTGAAGTGGGATCTTCGGTAAGGTAAGTGTGCATCATCGGTCTGGATACTTTGTGGGGGAGGAAGAGCAAGATTCGTTGTTGCGTCATAGTGTTGTAAATTGAATAATCTTCGAGTAATCAAACCAGAGGCACGTAGATGAATTACTGTAAAGGTTACGTGCGTGACATCTGTGGTCGGAGTGTTGTCCAAGTTTGTCAACAGAACGATTTACCTAAACCAACTTTCTGGCCCACCTCACGCATAAAAGGGATTCCATAGGAGTTCCCGGGATTGAAACTGGAATGGAACCAGTACTTAAGAAGCACGGATGCATAGACACTCCATAACCTGGACAGCCACTGTAGCCGGTTACCGTATACCATTTCTTCTTCAATTGTGCAGGGAGTACGAAAACATATGCCACGGTATATAAATATAACTCTGGCCTTTGTTGAATATCGCGATCATAAGTCCGAATGTAGTCAATTGTCATTGAAGAACCCATGCTGTACAAAAAAACGTGAAGATGATTATCTGGAAGTTCTCACCTTTTAGAGATTGGCTGACTTGCCTTGTCCATTCAAATCCACCAAGCTCTAGTGGCAGTGTAACATGGTAGTTGATGTGTACTATGCAGTACACTTCGGATTATGTGTGCCACTTGGACACTCTCGGCCCGTCACACAGTCTTTTTGGAAGCTATCGGTTGGGCATACATATCAATCAGCCGGTCCATCGATACGTTACAATAGCCGCAACATTAACTCCTGACGGCAAACCTGCCTAACATGGGTTAAGAACTTACACGTTATTGTACCAGTACACATTAGTTCTGGGCTTTATTGGCAGTTTGACATCCCGTCTGGACAGGAGATCGAGGAATTTCAACGATCATACATCTTCCGGCAATCTCGATAATCTCGCACTTGAGATTAAAGTACACGCGCAACCTGGTTCGTTAAATCTAGCCATGCGGTTGCGGGGGCAGTTGAGTGATTTACGTCGGAAATCGACAAGGTTCCCCAGCAGTGAGTAGCGCGTGACAGAGGTACATCGACGGCTGCGGATACTAAGAAATATTCCTAGGTTTAGTAGAACTAACATAAAAATAGGCGAAGCTTTATTTAAAACGTCTGAAATTGTCTCGGCCGGCCACGGATTTTGCAACAAGCGCCAACAGGAGCTGGCAAGTACGCATTCTATACGAACTAGATTTTGGATTATCTCTTATCTGATATTTAGTACTTGAGAATCTTGTAAATGAAGGTTGTTACTTTACAAGTTCTCTGTGAGTTTAGTACTGGCTCTCACATAATTAGGTTTATCGAAGCGTCCACACCCAACGACCAGAGTATCTTGGGGTTACAAAAGGTACATTTTCAATGACTAATTCCTGCACCAGTGCCGGAGTAAGTAAGCTGTCATGAACCAGAAAATAATATCCAAGTTTATTTATTCGACGGCGACATTCCGCCGGTAAATCGACAACATTGGTGACAAACTTGAGCATCAGTCCTGAGATTGAGCCACGCTGAGCGCAGAACGAAGATCCTCAAACAGATGCCAAGACATGTCTGTACCTGGGAGATGTCATCAATCATTACTCTTCGCCTCTGGCACAGCCAAATTTAGCCCGTGGAATGAACTAGATAGCGTGCAGCCTAGCCCTCAGATACAATTTCAAGATTGCATCAGGTCCTTGGTTAGTTTGACACCCCCCCCCCGTTTGTTGGCTGGGCTAGGTTACCTGTATCAATGCAATGGAAGTGGACAATAATTCTCAGGGAATTCGCTATGAGGTGAGTCCCAACCATGATTTCGATCCGTTGTAACTGCAGTTCACAGGCTATTTCCGGGTTTTTTATCCAATCCGACCCGTCTACGGATCCTCAACCACATCCACCAGCTTTTGGGCTGAAATCACGCACATCTGCCACCTATTGGGAAGACTTTGAGGCACGCATCCAAAAGCTCCAACAGTCAGCCCCAGGTAATGTGCGCTATGTAGTCTGTTGGTTAGCTCGCCATGGACAGGGGTGGCGTAAGCCTTTATTAGTTGGTGACGATCAGTGGCAGTTACTGAAGCATCGACTTATCTTACCTCTAGATAATGTAGGCGTGGATAGGTATGGTCCAATAGCCTGGGAAAACAAGTGGTCGAAGCAGAATGGCGACGGGGAGATAACTTGGGGTCGTGAGTCTAATTTGGAGGGTACCTCTGGGATCCACTTCGCAGAGCTCAGTTGTCATTTTTAGCTGACGCCAAGTTGACACCCCTGGGAGAAACCCAAGCTAAGGCGGTAAACGAGATTTGGAAAAAAGAACTTTCACGACCCGGGGATCCGATTCCTGTAGTGAGTAGACAGTATAAAACAATGTATAGTCTTCTGATGCTGTGTATTTTCCAGCCGACCAGACTATTCTCTTCGCCTCTGACTCGTGCTTTGGCAACTCTTGATTTGACATTCAAAGGTGTTCTCCCCAAAGACGAAAGCACGGGTGATCCCGTCAGGAGCCCGCTTGTCATAGAGGTATTTCCTCAAAATGAAATATGGCATTCATAACACTCACAAAAGGCTATGAGAATCTTCGTGAAGAATTGTCTCCATACACGAGCGATCACCGCAGTAGCAAAACTGACATACAGAAGGCCTACCCAGGTTTTCTTTTTGAAGACTCGTTTACCGAAGAAGTAAGTACACAGGAAAACAGCGATGGCGGGAACTGATCACTTGCTACCATTTCCATAGGATCAGCTCTGGAGCGAGTTCGTTTCTGAATCAACTGAGGATTTTACCTCGCGCTTGAAAGCTACTTTAGATCATATATTTAAAGATTTACTTGGAGAGAAGGATACCTGTGAGTGCATCATTTCTTCGAGTGTGGAGGTCTGATGGTTACCCCCTACTGAACAAAGTCATATCCATTACGGCACACAGTGGAGTTGCTTCAATCATACTACAGATAATTAAACACCGTGATTACCCACTACCAGCAGGGGGTGTAGTGCCTGTAGTAATCAAAGCTACATTTTAATGGTTTCCGAGGTCCAGTAACCCTGTAACTTCAGATAACTGTAAACGTGTTATGTTGTTCTATCAGTGCAATGATACCGATCCTTCTTAGGCGCAGAAGCCATTCCCCCACGTATGGCTAGAGGATCACACAAAGGCACTGTGCCCGATGATTTGCAGGTAGGTACATTTCTAGAAAGAACACGCATATATCTTATAATCAGTGGAACTGTTAACAGTGGGAGATAAGATCAATATCATTTAAATTAAACGGCATTGTCTGAGCTGTCACCAATCGGTCCTGGGACACCAAAATATACAAAGGGAATCCATCTTATAGGGTCAATTTCTGGATTGGCTCCTCGTAATTCTTGGACTGCACAGTGCAAAGCAAGGGCTGAATTGGAGACAGGATCTCCATCGCTTTGTAGTATACGTCTGTAGAATGAAGTGGCTACGTCGCACCCGTCTTGGTCATTGATAGACCACATAGTGGCTACGGCACCTCTATAGCCAGCAAACATGAAGCTCCCTGCGAGACTAAACGATTCGTCGGGTGTTTTAATGCTCCCTGTTTTATCGTGTATTAATATTATATGTGAAACGAGGTTTGCTTGATTTAAACATACCGGTTGCTGTCTGGCACGCCGACAAGTACACCAACTCCGCTTTTGGCAGTGGAGTCTGAATAATTTCTCGAATAGTCAGGTTTCCGTCATGAAGAACCACGCTGCTATCCAAAGGATTAAAGGTATCCTGAATACCATGGCAAGCAAGGTGCAACATCTCGTGCGATGGCAATTGCTTCACAACCTCTTCTACAAGACCCGCTTTGTCGTGTAGAGATGTAATATTGCCAGAGCCTTTAATTTCTTCGAACGTGGCTAATATCCGGTCCCTCTCTACTATCACTCCTGGCAGTGGCAAGTTAGGTGGCGAAGCCGGTTGTGAGATTAATAACATATGGGCATCTTGTGAATTGCTGTGTGGTTTGCGCTCTAAACCATGAAGAAGAGACGAAATGGTCGGTATGTATGTGGAGACAACATGGGTCATAGCGCAATGCTCTGGCCCCCGTGCATAGTCTCCTGCGGCATGAAGTGGCAAAAAGGTAGCTGAAGGGCCACTAGGGCACCAACATAGACGTGGGAGGATATCCGAGGGCGTATTGCCCGAACTCTGTGTTAATACGGATGAGCGGACATTCGATTAGGGTATGTATAATCAGTTTAACATACCAGGTAGTCTAGAGCTAATAGCACTGGTTGCACAATTGTAGTCCATAATTGACGCAAGACACCTTGTATTTCTTGTGTTGGGGTTAATCCTCTGGTGCGCCTCTGGACCATTGCTCGGGTGCCGTCTTCGGGAGTGTCGTCACGAACTCCTCGTCCTTGCTGGAATATATTCCGACGCATGGTCTGAGATAAAGCAAGTACCTTTTCGAATGTAGTGGGAAGGGGGACTATAAGCACATCCTGTTTCTCGCTGCCGATTACCAGGGCATCACAGCGAAAGCGGCTAACGCTGATGTAAACTATGGGACACACGCTAGCAGCTTGCCTTAGGTGCGAGAACGGGCTCAAGCTCATAAAATGCTCGTGTCCGGGTAGCTTGCGGACGATTCCCAGCCATCTTTCCAGCTCGCTCCCATAACGAAGCAACTTCATACTCTCTGGAGTGTAATCCCGACTAATTTCTTCTATATCATCGGCAAATCCACCCTCGTAATCCACTTGGTTTGGCCGGTAGCTGGCAGCATCAGTGGCTCGATAATACTGTTTAATCTTATCTATCGTCTCATCAAGATATGAGGCTAAATCTGGATCTTGAAGTTTAATCGAGGTAGTGTCCATTTGGATAGGAAGCAACTGAGAAAAGAATAGGTTTCTGCCCTCTTCGAGTAGCTCTACAGCAACGTTAACTTGACCTTGTTCCAGAGCAGAAGCAGCAGCATCGCAGGCGTATCCAACAGAGTATACAATAGCATCTTGTCGTTCAGTCGATGAGAGCCCTAGCCGAATCATTTTTCGTAGAGCTACGAAGACTCGCTTGTATCCCTCCAACACTATTTCATGCAAGTTATAATCATGGCAAATCCTCACAAGTAGGGTGGCAGCATCGAGAAAAACTTTTGAGTGTCCGAATTGAGGCTTGGCTTGGTCTGGACAGAGTACGTCTACACATTCATCCAAGTCCGAGCGTTCCTTGGATAATTTATAACGATCCTCAAGGGCTTTAGCAAGCTTCATGGCGTAGTTGAGGTTTAGATTACCCGGCGGATATGCCAATCGGAAGTTATCAATGGATAAGTTGAGATAGCTTGAATGGAGTGGATCATCGGTTGTTGTTAGATCGTACAGTTGGTAGTATGTCGAACCAACTAGATTGTATCGAACATATATAAAATCGCTCTCGCTTGGTGTTTCTTTGATTGTGGATTCATGAAGTTCTAATGCCTTTTCAAGATAATTTCGGCAGAATGCGATAGATTGGCCTGCACGGCGTTGTATGCGGGCCAGTAGGGTGTATGTGAGTCCCAAGCGGTTGATAGCAAAAAGACGGTTGGTGTGGGGATATGGAATAATGAGCTCTAAGAGTTCGACTACTTCTTCTAGCTTTTCGGTAATATCTCTGTCATCCCCCTTGATATTCTCTTGGACCGATCTTATTAGTTTGCTACAGTGTGTGTAAATGCCGCTCCAATGTGCGTCTTTCAGGCCTGGAAAAGGCGTTTGACGGACCAGATCGCATGCTTTGGTACCGAATTTCATGCTAAGATCGAGATCTTTTCGTGTGAGTGTCTCGAGAAAACGATAGTAGAAAATAGAGGCACGCTCAAAGTGAATCTCGGCAGCGAAAGGGGCGTCGGTCGCAGTAATAGATGCCCTCTCATAAGCATCGCAGGCCTCAGAGAAATACTCAGCTTTCCAGTCTTCAGATGTCTTGCATATTTTGAATGCCAAGTTGCCAAGTTCAAATAGGCGCTTAGAAAGGTCTGGAGTATCCGGTTCGGTCACCAACACACTTTGCTTCCAGAACGTGACAGCCTTTACCCAGTCTTCCACTTCACGACTTTCGGATAGGATATAGGCAAGATCTGCCAACATTAGGGCTTGGAGTTGTTTAGCTGCCGCCATCTGTTCTTTATCTATTCCCACATAAAACGGGACTTCTTGAAGGAGTTGGACAGGATTTTCAAGGTCCTCCGTGTTTTGGGAGAAATTAAACCTCTCGTACGCTGCACCCGCATAGCCAAACACAAGTTCGAACCGAATATTATCGGGTATGCCCGCGTCTCGAGTCCAAAGGATTCCTTCAAACGAGGCTGATATAGCATCGTCGAGGTTGGTGGAAGTGCCGTCTGATTGGTAAGAACTCCACAATTCGTTGAACGTCGTTAATTGCCTGCCAGGTGGATATGTATGATTAATAGCAGGTCGAGACAGTACCATTCAAATACGTATTACCTCTGTGCATAAAATGCTGCCAGGCTTCGGAGAGAGTCATATCGAAAATCGTTTTGGGGATTATTGAACATCAGTTCAACAGTTTTTAACAGGAAGGGGTCTGTATCGTCGGGAGAGCCTTCGTTTGTGTCTTTGAGTGCCGTTGCTTTTGTAAAGGAAGAAATGGAGAGAGATATTTCACTTGGGTTGTATAAATCCATTCTCAAGTAAAGTGCTATTGAGCGGCATAAGCTCCAAATGTGTATAGTGTTGCTGCCCGAATGTGAGATTGCTTCACCAAAGACGTCAACCGATACCGCCAGTGCCCCGGGTGAAATTAAGGCCGGAATATCTAGCGACGAGTAGCGTTCGTCCTGGATCTCAGTTACACCCGCCCAAAAATCTTCCAACTCTTGCTCTTCAATACTAAACTTATTTACAATCTGTCCAGGGCACTCGCGGAACCAGTTGTTCAGGTTTTCGACAAGCGGAGATGAAGCAAGGTATGAGTCCAGCTCGGCTGAATAATCGACAAATGCGATACACAAAGCATGTGTCGAGGCCCAGATATGTACATAGTTTGCAAAGTTGGGATCATCCCTTTCGGTTAAATCCACAGCTTGGTCTAGGTCACGCTTAGCCTCAGCTATTAGGCTCGCGTAGTTTGTGGGGTCGGAACTCGATTTGGCTTGACTAAGTGCAGCTATGCCGGATTCAAATAATCGATTTCTCTCTTCTTTACTCATGTTGCGGGCGGTAACGAGGGTTGTAGGCCGGTGCTAAGTAATTTAGGTTGGTTCTGGTCGGGGACCGAAGTCCTCAGCGCTTATTGGGTACTGCACAGATGATCACTACAAGATCCGCCCTATCTATCTGGTGATTGCAATGTGGAGGTTGATCTATACTTCAACACCTTCAGTGCGTACAGGATATTATCTGGGGAGACTCCAGCATATATTCTCATTGCCATTCGGGAACTTATCCACGCGCAGCTTCTCTGTTAACAGATTCAAAATGACTCCCGCAACTATTGCTAAATATCCTGAAGGCACTCCCTTTGAGACAGGGATGCTCGAGGTTTCGAGAGAGCCTCCGCATACACTTTAGTTAGTATCTACGCATTTTACATTATATCGACTACTATAATGGGTCATTTAGCTACGAAGTGAGCGGGGACAAGGATGGCAAACCAGGTGTGTTGTCATTTAGTTAGTTGACGTCAATAAGGCTGAAGCATATAACTGCCAATAGTTGTGTTCTTACACGGTATGTGTATAATTACTCTTATGCGCGCATTGTATCGATATAGGCGTTCCCAAGGTGGTCCGGGAGGAGGGGTGAGCCCATCCGATCGTACATACTTTGATCCCGAGAAATACAAGATCATCCTGTTCGATCAACGAGGATGTGGTAAATCGCAACCGTAGGTCGCACTTGAAATTTTATGTAGGAAAGATGCTCATGAGCCGCAAAGGAGTTCATCTCTCGAAGCCAATACAACATGGGATCTGGTGGCTGATATTGAGAAGCTCCGCGAAAAGCTAAAGATCGATAAATGGGTTGTCTTTGGAGGCTCTTGGGTCGGTATGGTTGTCGATTCGTAGCTCTGTGTTTTAATATGGGTCTTTAGGGCTCAACTTTGTCGCTAGCTTATGCCCAAACACACCCAGATCGCGTGAAAGGCCTGATCCTACGGTGAGCCCCGTATAAATCTTTTGGATTTCACTTAACGATTATCACTCTAGGGGCATCTTTACCTTACGAAAGAGGTATTTTGGATCTCAACTAGCACAAATGTATAACTAACCTACCGTAGTGAACTTGATTTCTTCTATCAGGTGAAGAAGGTTACGCAATATCCATAGCACCTACATAGCTCATGTACATCATTGTCACAGAACGGCACTTCTCATCTCTTCCCCGAAGCATGGTAAGCCGACGGCGTTGTTGGCATTTCTTGTATTCACATCGCACTCCTTTGCACAGGGAGGAGTATGTTGCTCCTGTTCCCGAGGCCGAGCGTGATGATTTCATCAAAGCGTACAACAAGTTGCTCAACTCGAATGACGAGAAGGTTAGGCTAAACGCGGCAAAGGCTTGGTCCAAGTGGGAGTAAGTGGAGTTTAAAAAGATCACATACTCGCATGTTGACGCTGTTCTCTTATAGAATGACTACGTCCAAGTTGTATGTCGATCCGGAGTACGTTGCTAGGGCCACTGAAGATGATTGGGCCAAGTAAGTGTTTCATTAACTAGCTCTTCCCTTTGAATTTATTAAGACAACATAGTGCATTTGCTCGTATCGAAAACCATTACTTTATTAACGAGGTTGGCATCCCATCTTGAGCTCTGCTTCCCGCCATTTTGAAACGAGATTACAGGGATTTATGCGCCAAGGCCAACTCCTAGAGAAGCAGTCGATTGATAAAATGTAAGCTCTGCCATCCCAGTGGTTGTTCAAGAAGACTGACGTGGCTTGTAGCCGCCACATCCCAACAATTGTCGTACAAGGCCGGTACGATGTAGTCTGTCCGGTAAATTCCCGTGCTACCAGTAATGCGTATTATCTCTGACGCACTATTTGTTACCTTAGATAACCACCGCATGGGCCCTCAAGAAGGAATGGCCAGATATTGAACTTCATATTGTTCCTGTAAGTCGGAACGAGCTTGCTGGTTTCCGGGCTTACCCTCGATGGTAGGACGCTGGCCACTCCGCCCGTGAGCCGGGAACTGCAAAACTCCTCACCGAGGTTCGTAACTCTGATCCTTGCCACAAAACTTGACTTATTCCCTTCATGCAGGCCGCAGACAAATTCGTCTCCCTTTGATTCCGGGTGTTATAAATAGATCCAGAGGGGGTAGAACGTGTAAACCAACTGAAGTTAACGAAACCCAATAAACACTGTATTTTCTTCGAGACTCGTACAACCGAGAATAAAATAAGAGAGAAAAAGACTACCTATACCGTACACATTATGCATGTGCTTGTAAACAGTTCCGTAATGATCAGAGGATATCGCAAGAACCGTATTCCAAATAGACACACAGAAACAAGCTTTTAGAAAAAGAATAAGGAACGAGAATAAACGTAGTACGTCATTACAATGATACCTTCCTCCCCCAAGTCTAGATACCAGATCTCCAACATCCCATCTATGCACCGCTGACGTTTGGCCCAACAGCCTCTCCGTGTACGCGGACGCGGTACAAACAGGTATAGTTCGGGTCTCCCCAAGAGCTTCGAACCTGAAAGACAACGACACCGACGTCGATTCCGGCTTGTTTGACGCGTTCCGAAACTTCGAACGTTTGAATGTGCGTTTTGGCGTTGATATCGTACTCAAACTCGGCCAAAAGGATTCTCGCTGGTTTAAAGGGCGGAGCTTCTTCGCTCTGGGCCTCGTTCATGGGCCCGTCAATTGCCGGCTTCTCGAGCCCTTGCTGGTATTTGGCCAATTTCTCGAGATTGTCCGCGCCTTCGACCAACCCCCAAACCGCGAATTTCCTTGGCGCAGCACGGAGATCGTATGCTACTTCCTTCGAAGCGTGGTCGATAGTCACAGCGTCAACTTTGACGCTTCGGCTAAGGAGGACAGCAATCTGGCCTTGGCTCCCTGCAAAGGGCCAACAGTTACCAACATTAATATCGGGGACAAGAGCCACTGCTGGCGAACGCCCGTGTACTGTTCCGATGCCTAACATACGTCGCCAACCAGGCGCAGGAGCCATGCTAAACGTGGGCGAGGTGTACTCGGGAATAATGCGGCCGCCACCAGTGTACAATGCAAAGTCGGCACGCATAACGGTATCCTTGGTGGTCGCTAGAACGGCACGCTGAACGATTTGGTCCATAGCCTCTGGTCCGATCGCAAGCTGCTCTTGTTGATTGCTTCCACGAGTGCCACGCCACCATGAGCTGCCAGCAGCGTCCTTGAACTTGGCCTCGATATCGCGGAGTTTAGATTCAAAGTCCCGGGATTTGGTATCGTGTTCACGAGATTTGGCGTCGAGCTCCTTGGTCTTGGAGTCAATGTCCCTGGTCTTAGAATCAAGGTCGGCCGTCTTGGAGTCGATATCTTTCGCCCTGCCTTCGAATCGTTTGACATGTCCTTCAATCTCCTTGGCTTTAAGTTCGATCTCGCGCGTGCGGGCTTCCATCTCCCTGACCTGAGCATCGGAATAGCTCCCTTTTCCTTCCGACTTCCCAGACGTGGTACCAGATCGCTCAACGTATCCCACACGGTTCCCGAGCTGGTCAAACTTGGTTTCTGCCTGCGCAACCCAGCCGTCCATTTGCACGACCTTGGTGTCCACCTGTCCTATGCGTTTGTCGACTTGTCCTACACGTGTATCGATGTCTCGAACCAATTTATCGACCTTGCCAACCTGCGAGCCAATGTCTTCCGCTCGGTTGGCGACCTTTTCCACCCGACTATCGAAGCGGTCGAGTCGATCGTCAGCCTTGCTAACCCGTTCGTCAACCCGGAGGACTTTGGTTTCGACAGTTCCGACTCTGGTCTCCATCGTCAACATTCGCGTGTCAACCTGTCCGACCCTGGCATCGACGTTTCCAACGTAGCCCTCCACGCTTCCTACTCGCGAGGACATATCTCCAATGGCGGTGTCTGTTGAGCGTTGTGCCTGTTCGAGTATTGCCAGCCTTTTGATGAGCTCTTCCAGGGACCCAGGAGGCATGTCGAATTGGGGGATAGGTGTGTGCTCATAGTGAGTGGGTTGAGAGGGTTTGACCGGTCTCGAGGATCTGAATATACCCATGTAAAGAGCAGAGAGTACAACGAGAATACTAAGCACCACTTTCATATCATGGTTCAATTTTTTCAGTGAAACCAGTGCACGCATGACTGAGCGCACAAAGGTCCCAAGTGCAGCTCCCACTCCCAGGCCTTTGCTATTCCGCTTGGGCGAGTACGAGAACGAGGATTGCAACGAGGCACGTGGTATTTGTTGAGAGCCAGCGATTTCGCGAGACTGTTGGGCAACTTCAGGATCGGTGTAGGCGTTCGAGTCGTCATCAACCAACGCATCCTCCAGTGCTTGCTCTTCAGCCATCGAGTCGGTAGTATGACCACCCACGCTTTGAGATCGAGGAGTGTGACTCCGGCTGCGACTACGACTACGGCTACGGCTTCGACTCTCGGACCTCCCACGAGACGGAGGCAGAATAGATGGCTCTTCATCGACCTGCATAAGATTGCTAACGCTATGCAAGTCGCCGTCGCCCAGCATACTTGCGCTCGGTCGTGAAGATTGTCTGCGAAGCTTTCTAGAGCGATTACTTCTGGAGGGCCCAATAATAGGCAGCGACATTCCCTTGACATGTTTGGGCTTTTTCTTCCGCTTGCCCTCATCCGAGTCAAATCCGTCCGACTCTTCCTCCTCCGATTCTGAGGGCTTATAGAGCGCGTTGTCCCTGCTCTTTCTCGGTTTCTTCTTGGACGTAGTGGAGGATTTACTCGTGTCGGGCCCAGGCTCAGGGATGGTAAGACCGGCTTTTGCACGCTGGTAGAGAGCCTCAGCATCTTCATAATCACTGGTACGATCCACGCTAGAGAGAGACTGCTGGATGTTGGTAGTCGAAGCTGAATCCTCGGGCTGGCGGGACGTAGCACGCCTGGCTTGGTTGATCAAAAAGGACCCGGCAGCACCAAGTGCATCGTACAACGGGGTCTTGGCCCGATCGGCGCGGTTGATAGGGTCCCCATTGATGTCCACCTCGCCCGAATCGTTTGCACCAATTCCAGATTCATCCTCCTCGCGAAGTACCGATGGCGCACGGCCAAATGTAGTAGACGCCTGGGTAGTGAGTCGGTTACCACTGGACCAGCTCTGGGTCAACCTGGGCTTTGGCAAGGTCCCTCCAAGCTTGGAAAACGCCGCCTGCGTAAAGGCATTGGCAACGTTTACGCTCGTGTCACGGAAGACGACTCCAGGGGAAGATGTAACAGACGAGGTGGAAGCGGTAGGACCCAACGATTGGTTACGCTGTTTAAGGCGGGCGTAACGAACGTTGGCAGGCTCAGAAGAGCCTGGCTCTTCGGTAGGGGCGCGTTGAGACGTGGTGGCGGATCGAGTGGGGGAAGATGGCCGGTTGCCAGTCGAGGAAGACGCCTTGGGAGGTGAACCGGACCCGGATCGTGCGAGCTCTGGGGCACTGATATAGCCCAAGCGTCAATGGAAATTTTCAATGAAAACTGTAACTCTACTCACCCGTAAGAATACGAGACCGGGATAGTATGGGTCGAGGCTGCTCTGCGAGGCGGGGAGGGCTGTGTTTCAGGCTGCTCCGACTCTCCAGCAAGCTTAGAAGATTTTAGTTGTTGTTTTTTAGGTCCGTTGAGAAAGGTGTTGCGGTCAACTCGCCGCTGTTGTCCAAGAGGTGTGTTGGTGAAGGACATCCAACTAGAAACCTTGGTCAGCCCCAGCTCCCTCGATACCGTCCAAGGCTTACCGCTATTAATATTAATCTGAACTCCCTCTATGCTATGGACGCAGATAACTGAGCTTATAATAAATTTTCTAAAAGTGTTTAATCTGAGCAAGATGCCGTCGAGGATGTGTGGGGACCAGATAGATGGCAGTTGCTCTTGTGATGGTGTAGTTGAACTCGCAAACACGTGTGGCACGTGCCCATCACGTATCACGTAAGCAAGCACCTTGGGCCAGAAAAGAAAACTGAGACAACGCTGTGAGTTAAACAATTGGATTGGCCTGCCACGAGGCCCAAGTCTTTGGTCAGACCAAAAGTTAAATCTTTCAAACAATTGAACGCGCATAAACACTCTTTCGTTGTTCGATCCAGGTGGACAATCGAATATGCGTGACCCAGGTCACGAATCTACTGTATTGGATTAACAGCAAAAAAGAGGGTCTGGTAAAATACTGAACTTGACAACGAGTTTGAAAGCAAAGTCTGAATCCGAAACATAAAAGCACCAAGCTTAAGTACAATGTTGCAAACCGGGAGAGTGAGAGAAATTCTACAATGCTATTACCGGCGCCCAGCACCAACTTTGTTCAGTAGGCCAATGTAGCGTTTGTCCGGCGACTAAACCTTCAAATCCATCTCGGCCCGGGCTCATATTGTGGAACAAGTACTCTCGCTCTGTTGGGTGTAGTGGGAATATATTTGGATTGCTCGAATTTTGTCCCAGTTTCAGAATCGTTTTGGGCAGTGAAGAACTCCTCATCAAATGGGATTGGAGTACTCAGAACTTCGATCAACTCCTGGAGTTCAGCTAAAGAGGCCTCCAAAGACGATGTGGTAGTCGATGATAAAGAATTGGTGCGGAACCGCGACTGATCTTCTAATTGCAACCGTGGAGGTGGTTGGCGATTGATAGAGGAAACAGTTCGTGATCGTGGGGTGGGGACGGAAAATGTAGGTGAACGAATGGAGTCCGAACCAGACGGATGTGTAGGGGTAGTGCCAGACGTATAGACAGGGCTAACCGGAGCCGAAGCAGCACGGCACCGCATCGAGCAGGGCACCTCGAGCTGATTTCGAGTTGAAGAATGCATAGGTAACGAAGACATAGATCGCCCACGCGCCAATCTTAATGGAAGTGAAAAATTAATTTGGCTGGACCCGATATTGGGATACGCGACTGGTGCTCGCTCAGCCATGATCATAAGATAAAGCCAGAATGGGAGGGTGGAGTAGGTGTTTGGTGTGACAAGTCGGGTGCCTCGTACTCATATAAGACGCAGGTTTATGATAATTCGTGGCGCAAGGTGAGACACAAACCCTGGGTCGTCGGGTCAATCCCATTACGTGCCCCTCGAGGCGTGATTCCGGGGTCAAAAACCAAAAGACCGACCCACCCCGGCAACTCTTACTCTGCCTAATCGGAGTGGGGTGGCCAGCGGAGGCAGCTGAGGAATAACTTACTGGCTATAGAAGTTGGCAGCCCCGAACAGGGCTAACAATACCCGTCCAGCTCTGTCCCGAAATGAATAGATAGCGCTCAAATGATTGACAAATATCCGAGCCTCCCGCAGCGGCCCGTGATCGGTCGTTGCGCACACCTTCTCCCGCGATCAAATCCTTGACGAGCGTTGGAAATGTCGCCGCGGATCACCTCCCATTAAGCTCGCAAGAGACTGCCAGAGGGTGAAGACCAGAATTTGAGCAAGCACATGACAACCAAGCAAAGCGTCGACTACCATCACAAGACTCATGGTTTCAAGCGAGGCACCGTAGCATCCAATATGTACGGGTTGTCTTGTGAACTGTGCTGATCGACAAACTCGTGTTTGGTCGGCAGCGTCCTAATCAAGTCTGATTGTTGCCAAGATCGTTGAGCGAAATATATAAGGAACTAAGTGTCGAGGCCAAGATCGTGTTGAAGTTAAACCAAATAATCACAACGTGTTGAGGCTGCACTGCCCAAGACCCACCTGACCCCACCTCAGAGATCTGGAACCGTGTGAAATACTGGTGGGGCTACAGACAAGCAACTTTGCCCGCTTGGCTCAACCATATACTCACAACTCAGCATTAATATTTCCCGCAAATTCGTGCCGATTCCGGATTTAGTACGGCACCATGCGAAGCCATTCACACCGACTAGCGACATACGGCAGAAGCCGAGGTGCCCTAAAATTTGTGAGTGCTGAACGTGTCGTAATTTTACGGATCGTGGTTGGCTAGTAGATCCTAGATGCTCGCTCCCTAGGACGTCTACTAAAAAAAATAGCGCAGTGACGTGGAGGGCAGCAATCCAGTTGGCCAGGGCTCTTTGAATCTACTCGCCGCTTCTGACCCTTTCCCTGTTTCCCCTACTCGCCAGGCGTGAGATAGTGTGTTCAATGCTTGAGTAGTGTGTGAGATATCCGAGATACCACATCAAGGGAAACAAAGCCTAATCAAGCATATAGCTACCTGATCAAGGATCCTCGTGAAATTTGGCGGTTAAATAAACATTGTCCAAGGTTCCCATCCGAGGTTATATATGAGGTCTTGGAAGGGGTAATGACATCATGAAGATCCAGGTCCCGGTATGTGAAAACAAGTATTATATTTCCCCGCACAATGCGTGGAAAGCTACTATCGCAATTGATAACCAAGCCAAGGTTAGCTCAGGATCCCCCTTTTTTGCTTCGTCATATCGCCCGCAGTAATCGCGTGCCGTCATGCGGTCTTGATTCCCTTTATATACACCAACTCCCTCCTCCCCTGGCGCTCCACTCCATCCCTCTCCAACTTATCGCCATGACAGGTTCACCCAAGTACACCCCTGCCCTCTCGCGCTTCCCAACGGACTCTTCCAACGACGAGGAGCTCGATCGTGTACTACTTACTCCACCCGATCGCACGTCATACAACAGACGGGTCATTGCCCAGGGCCACCCAGTACCGGCCCATTCCCCCAGTGATGAGTTCATCGGTGAGCTCGGCTCCGGCATCGATGTTGGCATATCACTGACCAAGTCCATAGGCACACCATTCTCCACGTCTAATCTTTTCGAGTATCCTTTCAACCCGGACGAGTCGTCACCCAAAGACCCGAAACCTATCTCTATAGCCACGTCCAATTCCAACCAACATACCGGACATCTTAGCACCGGGTCGGGCTCCCCTTCATCACCATACTACGCTCGTGCATTACGCGAAGTGTCAAAAGAGGCTCCCATCCCACCATCACTTCGGGAAAAAGTCTCGGCGCTGGGCGCGTAATGTACTTGTAGTTTTCTTTCTCTTTCCTATTCGTATTCGGTATGTTTGGCATATGTTCCCTTGTTTATTCATCAACATTTATGCTCTTTCCCAGTCTTATTCCATCGCTATTGTGTGTTTAAAAGAGCCTGAAACACGCAACAGGCTCCCCTCTCGCATCTTAAACTATCTCGCTATTCAAGGACCTATACCAGTGTATTTTTAGTTGGCTCTCTCGAACCTGTACTCAGCCAGTACAATGATGTACTGTAACGATCGGCGCGATGACGAATAATATTTGCTTATGACGTCATATGACTGACTTGTGCAAGCGAGAGGTGTTGGATGGACGAGGCTCTTGAATACAAACGTTGCTGTCCACAGTAGACTTGCAGAACTGTATTAAAGTAGTAGTGATGAGGTCACGATCACTTGATAGATACAGGCGAACGCGCCCCGCGTTCTGGTGATCCTTGATCAACGTGTACATTCGTGAGGTTTTTTGGCCATGTCCCTTGGGATTTGATCTATATCCAGATCGAAACTTGCCAGATGTGTGTCATGGTTGAAAGGATCCCACCATATCACTGTTCGGCGTGGAGCTTTCTGGGCAAGTTATTCTGAGAGAGAGACACCCTGATCGCATGATGACATATACACCCCTCAGTGTGCATCACGGTACGTCTGTTGAGTTCTCGCACAGCTATATCTACCTGTACGGCGTATCAATAGGGGTTCACCCTGAAGCAAAAATGTCTCAGAGACGGGCGTATCCGTGTGTTGAACCACGGTGGACCCCAAAAGTGCGGATTTTCTGAACGTAAAAAATCGCGCGTTATATGCGGAGTGTTGGCAAAATCCGACCAGTTTCTCCATGAATCCGCATCCTCAACTCACCCCTGTGTGTCGTCAAGGTGCGGATTCTGCGATTTTAGGTGCGGATGTCTGGCAAAATCTGGACGTCATGCGGATTTTCCGTACTTTTGGGGTTCACCGTGAACCCGCGCAACCTGGTCACTGGCTAAATCGTATTAGTATAATACACGTATGATAGGGGCCTGCACGTCAGTGTCTCTACCATATGCATGGGTCCGAACATCCTGCGTCTATCCAGTAGACGTATCTGTCTTCCTGGTAAACCGTTGCTTGACTGTCCTATCCGAGTCGTGCGGAACTGGCAGACAGCTTTCGATAGGATGGGCGGTGAACGTGGTGGATCATTTTGATCAACGAACAACCACGAGTTCTTGTTAAAATGGGCGTTGTACGGTTCGCTGGATGATGGGACTCAAAGAGGCCCGCTCTGATGCGGGGTTTTTTCCGGTTACGGGGAAAGCTTTCGGGCATGCTTACTATTGCTATTTGGCATGACCGGAGGGGAGAGTATATGCATACCTAAGCTCCTCATCATGACGTCGGCCCCTGACTCCCAACGCATCTATAGACTTTCTTGTTGATTGCGCCCATCCGCCAAGGGCGATATAAACCTACTTCGCAGTGAGCGCATGCCGTGCCGTAGCGCCAACCAGATGCTGGCACAGCACGAGCGGCCCCACCCATCTTTCCACCGGGTATTCCGGGGATATAGTACTTTACCAGTGTATAAATTCATGGGTGCTACCCAAACAAGGAGAGCAATATCCCGTTTCTTGTATCAGGTCCTTTCCATTTACAATGTTAAACCGTTTCTTCGTGACCTTGATTCTGCTAAGCGCGACCCAAATGTCTGAAGCTCAATGGTACGGGCGTTCACACCGAGTTTGAATGAAGTGATTATTCATGTTTTGTCAGGCCCCCTAATGATGGACCAAGTTCCAGCATGAGTACAGCGGTAAAGGCTGTCATAGGAATCATAGCCGGTGATTGATCTCACAATCAATCCTAATCACGTCGCCACTCAGAGCTATATTAAATTATCACTTAGGCATCTTTGGCCTCACTATCATATTTTATATATTTATGTTCTTTTATCTGCGAAAACATGGGAAATCTTTCGTGGATTTTCTCCTTTTCCGAAGGCGAAGAGGCCTCATCGAAGTATCCCATCATCATCATCATTATAACCAGGCCGAAAGTGGTTTAAATGGACCGGCTCAAACCTCGTTTCAGCAGCCAGGCTCGTACAGCCCATACACTTCTGATCAAAAGTAAGTGTGGCAGTTGGCAAACTCAACTCTCAGTTTAATCCTTAGTGCTAATAACGTTGGTGTTTCAGTCAGGGGATACGTATGCCAGAGCCTGTGCACACTTCAAACAATTGGACACCACAGGTAAGCTTGCTCTTTTCTAGTTCGTACTTGAGGCTAAGATATGCACAGGGAGGGCCAAACCCGCCCGACTACCCACCTCCACAGGAAAAGGTTTGAGCTTTGAATTTCTGGGTGATATGCATGCATGAACATCAATAATCTAATATCATAACATAGCAACTACACTCTACCACCGATAATACTTGTATATATAGATAATCAATTGTACATGAATCTACTTCTGTATTAAATACTTTCTATAGCTATTAGGCGGTTTTTACAGGGAAATATAGTGAGCACAAGGCATGTATGCGATATCATATTTCGATACCGAGCCTCGGACTTCTTGCTTCTGACAGCCACCCAGCTGTTTACATGAGAAGGCCTTCTGCCACAGTGCCAAGTGCAAACCGGCAAGGTGGAGAGGTGCCCGAGTCGCATTAACGAGTTCACACGTGAGCCAGCGTCCCCCGAGGCATGAGTACGACTCACAGGCCGGGTAGGTTATCTACGCTCGACATCATGGCGACAGGGAATGGTGGTAGGGAGGAGAAGAGAACTAGCATGTTGCTCGACCCGTCTGTCGGCGGGAAGTGGTCGATACTCGCAGCCGATTGGTGGAGCGGCTACATAATACCGTAAGTATCGACTTCCTAGGCTCAGCACTGGTCATGCGGTCCCGCGAGGTACGTTGCACCACTTCTTTGGTAGCGACAGTTCGGTATTGGCCCTCGTGTATTAAAGTGATGGCTCTCTGGTTTCATGCATTACAGCGCCCTAAAAAATCTTCTTTTGACTATCAGTGTACAGAAAGGGCCCAGATATGTCTGATATTAACGCCCTATATAGCTCTTGTTAGGGTATATGCATGACTTCCAAGTAGCTTCGCATCACAACTCGGATCTCCGAATTACGGCGTCTCTATGGGTTTATCTTCTGATTATACTGATCTTCTGAGCACAGTACATCTATAGCAGTCAGTACATGCGGTGCCTTAGCGCCACAAACATGCGTGCCGGCACAGTACGAACAGCCTTGCTGTGGGGCCCTCCGGGGATAGGACTTTACCACTATATAAAATCACGAATGCTGTTTGGTTGATGGACGTATAGTTCCCTCTTCCGTCATGAATATGCGGCTTGTAATATTAAATCCCTTTGCATTTACCTTGGTTCTGTTAAACGCGACCAAGCCGTCTAAAGCTCAATGGTACGGGTTCTGTTTGCTCAACTTCACGTCCGAGTCAAATTCAACTTAAAACCCCATTTAAATCTTGTTAGGACGACCAACCAACCTAATCATGATCCCGGTTCTGCTATGAGCTCAACGGTAAAGACTATTATAGGAGTAATGATCGGTAATTAGCTTCTTGAGTTTCTGCTTATTGTTTTGCTCAAATTGATAACAAACGTTATCCAGGCATCTTTGGTCTCATCATCATATTCTACGTATTTATGTTCATTTATCTGCGAAGGCACGGGAGGTCTTTTGTGGATTTTCTTTTTCTTCGACGAGGACGTGTCATTGAAATATCCCACCATCACTACTATAACCAAGCTGAAGGTGGCTTGGATAGATCGGCTCAGCCTCCGTTCCAGCAGGCAGGTTCATACAATCCATACGCTTTTGATAAGAAGTGAGTGTGGTAGTCAATGAGTTTGGAATTTTGAAATCGACCCTTGGTGCTAAAACTTATCAATCTCGACGATTTAGTCAGGAGCTGCGTATGCCGGAGCCTGCGCACACTTCGAGCAACGCGAACTGGTCACCACAGGTATGTTTGTTTGCTTTATATTGCGCTCACTGCTAAGATATGTATAGACGGGTCCAAGTCCGCCTAGCTATCAGCCCCCACAGACAAAGATGTGAGGTTTTGACTAACGAACAATATATATGCATAAAGATCAGCAGTCTATCATCATGGTCATAGCGATTATAATCCATTATAGAAAGCTCGTGCTTGTATATATAATTAACTAATATCAGTGTCGTTCCTAAGGAGATCTTACAATTTCGACAGAGGTTTACGCCGTGCTATACTTCCCACGCATACGTATGTGTGCGTTAAACAGTGATAATGTTTCCTGTACACTTCAAAGAAAGCGGGGTATTATTGTTCTAGGCTTGCGAAGCAATGCTATCATCGGATGTGGCGCAAAGAATGTATGCAGTGGAACAATACTTACATCATCACCCAAGGCCTGAGTGTAACATTAATGCAGCCATGTCTACACTATGAAAATATCTGGAGCCCCTGGAGAGCTCCCACATGCCATGGGAGCTCCAGAGTGTTCGCTAAAGCTACAAATATTGTGATTTTGTTAGGTAGATTTGACTGATTCGCTTTATCCTCTTACAAGTACTTGAATGCTACCGTGTCTATCCAATAATCCTACTCAGCCATAAGTCATGCATTTCATTCTCACAAATGAGTATCCTGCTCCTCATTAAATTGGGATGTGGGTCAAGATGTTAATGAATATAGAACAATCCAAATGAACCTGTCTCTGAGTCTACGACAGCGTAGCATGCAAGTACTAGAGGACGCGAGTATTATCAACAGTACATAGCCGAGTTTTCCTCATAATAAGTGCTACAAATGTGTAAATCGGCTGGCCTAGGCCTAGTCAGCCCGGGTTGCTCAGCCCACCAGGCGCTGGACCTAATCAAACCCATTATGTAATTGAAGAGGCCTTGGTCTGACCGAATATATAGTCAAGCCACAACGTAATAAGATCTCACTGGCACGCGCGTGGAGCGCATGACGTACCAGCATAGTCACCTCATCGCAATTGCTCCATAGCTATAGGCGTGTAGTTGCATATAAAGACTGTACGCACGCCCACCAGCGATTCATTTACCCGCAGTCCTCCCACCATGAATAACTACTCAAAGGTGCTTGTTGGTAGCTTGGCTCTAGCTTTGGCCAACATTCCAGTCGCGGATGCGAGATCATGCTATTATGACAGGTACGGTTCCTCATTCGACACCCAAGGATAAGAAACTAATCATATATCTAGGTTGGGGAGATACAGGTGCCGCGGTGGGCTCTCGAGAGCTGCGAGAATCGGAATGGGTGTTGCCATCGGTGTGTTTCTTGGAAAGCCGATTGAGATTTCTATCTAATATATATATTTGTCTAGCCATCGCTGGGCTTTTAGTTCTGGCTCTAGTGTGTTGCTTCGTAATGCTCCGTCGACGCAGAGCTCGCCGAGCTAACGGAGGTGGCTTCGTTCCTGCCGGGTCTGGCCCCATCCACCATGACAAGCCACCTCAACAGCCTGGTGGCTATCAACCTTATCCGGGGAATTCAGACTACCAGAATGAGACTGGACATGGATATGGGTGCGTCAAATCTCATAGGAGTACTCAGCCGACTATTAACCAAAATTATGGCACAGATCCCCAGATTACCCTGTAAACGGACCTCAATTCCCAACTCCAAGTTATCAAGGCAATGGTGGTGGATATGCTCCTGTGAGTGCACCAAACAAATTCACTGCTCCTGGATGTGCTGATCTCGTTATTTGTAGCCCAATGGACCCCCTCCGACACACTATGCGCCTCCGTCGGGACCTCCGCCAGCCAAGTAACACGAAGACAGTACAGACCTGCCAAGCTTGGTTGCATTTCCCCGCTACTGTATTTTTATTATCCCAGTGTCGATTTCTACGCGCGAACGTCCTATCCTAGTTGAAAATTTTAGCTCGATAAATTGTACGAATAGTTTAATAAATGCGTCTCATCAACGGAGAAACCATGGATTGCAAAACCATATCATCAATTTCACAGGCCCAGCGACTTCCCGGCTCGCACCGGCTTTTAAAACTCAAAATCCAACGACAACCGTGAGCAGCTCTCACAGTGCAACCACAGCTCAGATCTTGCCATACTTTACGACTGGTCTTCCAACTACGTTAAAATGAGGATTTATAAGGAATTATTTGCACTACAAAGGTACTCCGTCCGCCTTGTTTCCAGTTTGGGCTCTGATCACACGACGAAGCAGGCGGAACCGTCAAGTCCGGCCCGTGATGGTGAGTTATGCTGGCAGCTGAGAAGTGAACTACCCGGTGCGATGAATAATGCATAGGCAACTCTCTCTCGTTATATATCTAGTACTGGTGGTACGCTGAAACCTGCAACCGCTGCACAAAGTTCCACAGCGGAACAGCGCTTCCAACCGCCCCTATCTTTCTCTCGTGACATCCCCGTTGGCTCCGAACTTTCCCGCGGCCCAAACGTGGCGGCCGCCCTAAAAGGAACAAGATCAGTGGGACTTCCTCACGTGGCAAGTAGCGAACGGAAAGTATCGGTTGGTTGGAGCAACACAGTGACTTCGCATTTGTAAGTCCATTGGGCTATGCCGGATTGGGGCTTTGGTACTAATTGTTGGTGATAGTCACCATATCTGGTTGCGCGATCATTGTCGGTGTGCTGATTGTCTGCACCCTGTCACTAAACAGCGTCTTGTGAATACATTCGAGGTGAGATGAGATTTTGCACCGAAAGACTGTGGTGTGTTCCTTATCCCAAAAACTCTCAGATTCCTCCGGATGTTCAACCAACGAGAGTCGAAAGCCGGCCCAGCGGGCTAGAGGTAACTTGTAAGTTCATTGCTTACATGAGGATTGGTTTTTTCCATTTAGATACTTTAAACAGGGACGGAATCCCCTCGGCATGTTTCAACTTATCCTTGGGAATGGCTCTCCCGAAGCTCATATGATCCTCCTATGAGGCATTCATTCGCCCTTCACAATGGCAGGTATGAACCTCTGACACCGCGCACTTGATTATACCTAAACTCGTTTACTTGCTTGTAGCAAGACTCTTTGGGGGTCTACTATACAGCAATCTCCTCCGACGGTATCATACGAAGAAGTCATGAGAAACGACGCGGGGGTATACAAATGGCTTCAAAAGATTGTACGTGGAGGCATCATTTCGACTGGGCACTTCGGCTAAACCCTTTGATCATAGGACGAGTTTGGGTTTTGCTTCGTTTCGGGAGTTCCACCCAACCCCAAAGATACAGAAAGCCTGACACGGCGCATCGCGTTCATTCGTGATACTAAATGCAAGCTTTTCTTGATGAGTAATTACTAGTGAGGCTCTAACACCAATATTTAGATGGAGGCTTCTGGGATTTTACCTCTGACCTGAAACATGGGGACACAGCATATACCAACCTGGCTTTGGGGGCACATACAGATACAACCTATCTGGTAAGATTCTGTTCTCTATCCGTCTCGAGACATTCATTTATCACGAATCAAGTCCGATCCATGCGGGCTACAATTGTTCCATCTATTGTCTCATGAAGGACTTGGTGGTCAAACTTTGCTCGTTGATGGATTCTATGCAGCCGCAAAGCTCCGAGAGAAGTACCCCTCGCACTACGAGCTCCTAACCGAAGTAAAAATCAGCGCCCATGCAGCAGGAGACGCAGACTCCTTGTACATTCCCGACGAACCCTTCTCAATCCTCAAGAAAGGCATAAACGGAGAACTCACGGGAATACGTTACAACAATGATGACAGGAGTGCACTCAAGTACATTGACCCCGTGTTGGTAGATGACTGGTGAGTATCGGTGTATTCTGTATTGAACAGAGAAATAATGCTTGCCTAGGTACGATGCGTTGCGCTCGTGGAATCGTTGCTTGACTAGCTCGGATGCCGAGTTTTGGGTACAGCTGACGGCGGGAACCGCTGTGGTTGTGGACAATCATCGGGTGCTGCACGGGCGCTCAGCATTTACAGGTAAGCGCCGTATGTGCGGCGCTTATGTTGGGGGAGATGAATGGAAGTCACGGCTTCGAGTTCTTTCGCAAACTATTGACAAAAAGCCTTGGGGCATAGAGTTCTGAGCGCATAGGATCGAGCCTTTAATCATTGATTTATCGCCATGTCTGATTATTCTTTGGCTGTACCTTGCATCTTGTACCAATACGTAATACTATCCCTTTGGTGAAACTTGCCAACGCGCTCTGAGAGTGACTTTCAGAGGTAGTGGCTCTAAATTCAAACGTGCTCAAGTTCGGCCTTTCACGCGGAGCTGTCTATTGTTTGGGAGGTTCGCACGTGTTGAGCGGTTTGCCTAGTTCGCATGTAGCTCCCGTATTGCTTATATATGGAAATGTATCAAAAAAAAAAAAAAAAAAAAGGTTCGCACGTGATAGCTGCTCGTGCGAAGCTTCCTGAACATGATTGGTGCGATCAGTGTCTTCTTTACAGTACACTGCATATACCTATGGCCAAGCGCGATAAGGATGCTGAAAACACAGTTAGCAGGGGAATAAAATAGCAGGAGCTAGCCCTACTAACGACTGAACTTACCACCTCTACTTGTAAACCATGGTGCTACGAAAAGGATGCGAGAAAAGGCCGCTGAAAGTTGCCCTCATCACAGGTTTGCTTGGTTAATTCCATTACTCTCAGGAGCTAAGCAATTGTGTAGAGAACTTTCTTCCCAAGGTCGACGGGGTGACAAGGTGCCTGGCCCAGTTATTGAATCATCTCAAGAATGAGGGGCATGAAGTTATAATCTTGGGTCCTGAAGTAAATATGGTGCGTGTAGCATGATCATGATATGTCTTTATTTCTCTTTTGTGGCTCATAAAATGCTGTAGCTCACATATGAGACATATCCCATAATTGGGACCGTTGGCATTCCTTTGATGCTTTACCCAGACTTGAAACTCAATTTCTTGCGACCAAAGTTCCTCCAATCAATCCAAGAATTTGTAAGCTTTCGAGGCCCAAAGTCCAAAGTACTTCCATATTGCTAATTTGGTACTTCTCACCTAGGATCCCGACGTAATCCATGTTGTGGATCCTATCTGGCTAGGGCCTCAGGTTCTTCATGCTTTGCAGAGTGGTTGGTGTGGTCCTCGATGGGCATCACCAAACGCTCCCATAGTAGCAAGCTTTCATACTAACCTCCCGACGTGAGCGTGCTTTATTCAAAGTGCTTCTGAGATAAACTGATGGAATAGGAAGGTATGCCTCGCTGTTTGGGCTAAAGTTCATGGAGCCTATAATGTGGAGGTGGATTCGGTATATCCATTCTCGATGTCGGTTAACCGCTTGCCCGACGTTCTCGACAGCGGCGACGCTGATGCACAAAGGTGTCCAAAACACTCGCATATGGCCTAGAGGAGTGGACCTGAAAGCCTTTAGTGCCCATAAACGCTGCCCTGCGCTGAGGGGTGAATGGGGAATCAAGAACTCCCCTGGGCGGTCCGATCCGTGGACTAACAAGAATGTATACCCACTAACACCACCTCCTTCGCCCATTCCTTCTGAAAATAACGGCCATGCTTACCGGAGTGAGCAGTGCGTTATACTATATGCGGGTCGACTGTGAGTATCCTTGCAATTGGCTCATAATTAAAATTGTATTCGTACAATTAGCTGAGACTTTGATTAAACAGATCCTATGAAAAAAATCTCCATTTTCTAATCGAGTCTTACGGACATCTCCTGGATATGCTTGGAGGGTCGACAGCGTTGCCGCTATTTATATTCGTTGGAGAGGGGCCAGCAAGGGCATCTCTGGAAGACTTGTGTCGTTGCAAAGGGATACCAGCGCGTTTTACTGGACATTTGTCCGGTGAACAACTGACCAAATGTTATGCCAGCGCCGATATTTTTGCGTAAGTAGTTCTCAAGTATTTTGTTTGAGGATGAACGTTCCTCTGATATAAGGATGCGACTCAGATTTCCATCTTATACCGAAACTTTTGGGCAGGTTATACTGGAAGCCCTAGCTTCTGGGTTACCCGTGGTTGGGCTCGATGCTGATGGTACTCGCGACCTTGTACAACATGAACGCACGGGGCTGCTGCTCCAACACAGAGCCAATCGTTTGGATTCCAGCCTGACTAACTGGAGCGACCAATTTTATCCCGGAACAAAGAAGTTCCAGGTGTTATCGAGACAGTATGCGGCACTGCTTCACCGGTTAGTGTGCAATGCGACCCTACGGAGTGTAATGGGAGGATGTGCATCAGCTTCTACGCCCGTCGGCAGGTCATGGAGCGCTGCTATGGAATGCATGGTCGAATGCTATAGAGAAGCGATCGTGAGCAGTGATCCAGAAGACATTGATTACTATAAAGGTTGGGGAATATTGAGATCAGTACTTATATGCTGTTTGACTTTTTGTTTATGGTACGGCATCGTTTATAGTTTGTTTACATAGAGTTTACAGGCCTTGTGCTCGTACATACATGCTATCTGTACTTATCATTATCAACTTTCATTCGATATATACACTCAAGTGAGTGATGGAGTGCTACATATTACCACTTTATGGACGCACGCAGTGAGCCCAGTTATACATAACACATCAGCAGCCTTTCGGATTTTCGTTGATCCGATCGATACTGATGCTGCATGCATGTGCTAAATTGATTTGATGGGTGGACTCATGTCTACCGGTAGTAAGTATAACTTTTGAACCGAAGCAGAATACACGGCGAATCTATGAAGTGGTGCAGCACCAGAAGCTCGTGAGAAATGGGGGCATTGAGGACTGGTCAACCGGGTTGACGTCGGCCGGCTGCGTTAAGCGCCAGGGAGAGAGGGAGTCGCCCCATTATGAATGCCCAAGCCTGGAATCTTCCAGAGGCCGAAATGAGTTAGTCATCGTGCCGGGCGATACACCTCACAGTTAGTGCAAAGCCAGTGATGCGTACCTTCGCAGGCAATCGGTGCATGTGGACACTCTCAGGGTCCTGCTTCGCCATGCAGGGACTGGAGTTATAAACGATACACAAAGGCCCCGCATTGGACTTGTACGCGTTGCCGCTATGAGATACTTATCGGGTTTTACGCTTGCTGCAGGCCTTGCCCTGACCGCAGTGGCACAACATGGGGAGCAATCACCTTTGCGGCTTAACCCCAATTTTGCTCGTCCTGGGTTACAATCGAATCTAACAGCCTATGGTTCAAATGTTCAACACCTTGAACTCTCGTCCCTCTCAGCCGAAGACTTTAGTGTACTCGGCCATCAGGCCTTCCCTTCTCACCAGGTTAGAGTCAAGCGCGTGAAGGACTTTTGTGATCCAACCGTAAGGTACGTAAATATACTAAACTATTTTCTCAATCTAACTAGTAATATTTTATCAGGATGTACTCGGGTTATCTCGATGTCGATTACGGCGCAAAACATTTGTTTTTCTATTTCTTTGAGAGTAGAAATGACCCAGACTCAGATCCTGTTCTTATGTGGTAAGTGAGTTTGTGTCATTCATTTAGAAATCGCTCATATCGCCTGTTTTCGTAGGATCAATGGTGGTCCAGGATGCTCCTCATCTTTGGGGCTATTTATGGAACTCGGACCGTGTAGTATTCGTGGCCCTCTGCAATCCGGTTCTAATGGAACAGACTGGAATCCATATTCTTGGAACAACAAAGCCAATCTGTTTTTCCTAGATCAGGTAATTATAATGTGTACCCTTTTGTCATCTCTAAACTAACAGAAATATAGCCGTATGTACGATTACTTGCACACAAATACTAAAGCTAAGCCCTTTTCAGAGTTGGTGTTGGATTTAGTTACGCAGGTCTGTGGAAACATCTAACTCTACAAGTCGATTGACTAATTCCTTGCAGACTATGGTGAGACCGTTAGCACCACCGAAGATGCAGCAAAAAACGTCCAGGCATTCGTAACCATTTTCTTTGAGACTTTCTCGAAGTTCAAGGGGGTACGTTTATTCATTGTGACCACCTTTGATAGCCTTCACAAAGTCTCCGCAGCGAGAGTTCCATATGTCTGGCGAGTCCTACGGGGTATGTGCAAAGCGAATAAGAATGAGCCCTAAGCTTATCTCGACTCTATAATAGGGCCGATACTTGCCAGTATTTGCGTCTGAAATTGTCGACCAGAACTCGCGGGCTGAGGCTGGTGGTTTTGAACCAATTAACCTAAAGTCGGTTCTTATCGGGAACGGACTGACAGATTTTAAAACGTACGTACTGTAATATTTTAGAAACACGGGTGCTCATTCTATAAATAGCATGTGGGAAGGTTACTACGACATTCAATGCAAGAACTTGTCAGTTGTACCATTTCAGGATATTAAAACTTGTGTTACCATGAAACAACAAGTAGGCCATGCCCAGCAGAGTCGAGGCACCATTATTAACAATATTTTTAGCTTCATCGCTGCCTGAAAATGTATCAGAAAGACTGTGTCGAGCAGACCGACCCTGTCGCATGTAGTCTAGCTGCTGGCTTTTGCAATGAAGCACTTTCGCTCCCCTATCAAGCAACTGGTGAGGTTTCTTCTATATACGGAACTAAATTGCGATTAAATACAATACAGGACGTAACCCATATGACATGACCAAGGTTTGCTGAATTAACAAAGAGGGCTGTTCTGTCTTGCTAATCCTTGACCAGCCTTGCAAGCCTGAGGAACTCCAGAGCTCCTTGTGTTATCCTATCACAGAACACATTAATACTTTCCTCGACCGGCCAGAAACTAGAAAGGCCCTTGGCGTCCACCCTTCTATTGGTAACTATACCGGGTGCTCCCGCGACGTTGGAGTGCGCTTCTCCGCATCGCTCGATCATTTCCACTCGAATCAGTGGTATGTTGCCGGCCTGCTCGAGCGCGGTATCAAAGTACTTGTTTATGTAGGAACGTATGATTGGATTTGCAACTGGGTGAGACCATATTCATATGCATTGTTTGTTGTGGCTGTCGTGTTGATGTGCCACCCAGGTTGGCAACCAAAAATGGGTCATGGCCCTCGACTGGACTGGCAGTGCTGAATTCACAGCACAAAAGGACCGCAACTGGATTGTTGACAGTCAGGTCGCCGGGTTCACTCGCTCTGCGAATGGACTTACGTTTGCTACCGTTGATGCTGCGGGACATATGGTAAGTGTATGCGTTTGAACTATCTTGAATCAGATTAACTCGATCCCTCGTTCCAGGTCCCGTACGACAAACCCAAAGAAGCTCTTGCTATGCTTAGTCGCTGGCTCGAAGGGAAGGATTTGTAGTGCGATAGCCGAATAGTTTGAGTTGTATTTATAGGAATTGTCGCTATGCTGGAAAATAAAGCCGAATTCCTACTGTCCGAGTTATGTTTGCCATTGGCAGGTTCTCGTAGTAAGGAACGAGATAGCGCTCTTACATAATAATAGATAGACTCATTGTGCGCTTCCGGGCTTTTCGAACCTAGCGCAGGTTGCGCACTACATCACACAGTAAAGAGAATATCAATGTGGCTATACTTGTGCCACCCATAATTAGATCACGATTATTCCTCCGCGCTACAAACTGCAGAAACTCAAAACTCCTCATCGTCAATCTGGATCTCATCCGCATTCCCTTCTCCGTTCTCTTGCCCATTCGCAGGCACATCCTTTTTACCAGCAACGAACGATGGCGCAGTCTTGGCTTCAACCTGAGCCATCGCGTCCGTCTTGGCGGTCGCCAGCTCCTTCTCCAGCGCAGCCTTCTTCGCTCCTTGGGCCTGAGCAGCCAAGAAAGAGACCTCGGTGTTATACTGCGCCTGCACGCTCCTCTTAATCCTGAGCATCTCCCTAAACGTATCCTCCGACCCGGTCTCGATCTCGAACGTGTTCCACGCTTTCCAAAACTCGGTGCTCGTGCGAGGGTCGCAGAATTGCGAGGCGTGCGCATAGATTGCTCGCGCGCGGTCGATTTCGCCGAGTTTGCGCTCGAGCTGGGCGAAACGGAGACAGAGTTCGGCGGTTTGTTTGTTTGGGAGGACTTGGAGTGCTCGTTCGTAGATCGGGCGCGTTGCCGGGAGGCCGTAGAGAGAAGAGGCTTTTGCGATGTAGATTGTGAACATCTATCTGCACGTTAGTATTGATTGCCAGTAGTATTGAGGGGATGAGGGACATACATCGAACTTGTCCTGATCGAGAACGACCCGCGTCGCACGATCGTATATATCCATCGCACGTTTCGCCAGTCCGTATTCCTCTTCCAGCTGGGCATACATAAGGAACAAGGGCTTGCAATGCTTTTCTGGACATTTTTCGAGCGCTTGTTCGAACAGGTCTCGCGCACGTTCGAGTTTTGAGCCACCCTGTGAGACGGGTTTAGGTCGATGAAATCAAAAGGAACGAAGGACGTACATATCGCTTGATGAACTTGGCCAAGTAAATATTCCAAAGTTCAAAGGCAATTGGGAAGGTGAATAGCTCGACTCCTCGTTCGTAAACCTGTACTAGTTGCATTAGTACATGGAGTGCGCTTGGTTTACTACTAAGCATACCTTGAAACTATCTTCAAAGTAGTTGTTGTCCTCTAAAAAGCTTGCATAATTCACAATCACCTGGAGTTCTGTTAGTAGAAAGCCCGGTCAAAACGGCAGAGAAGAATGTACTTGAGCATTAGCAATCTTCAATTCCAACATCTTGTCGTACACCGCTTTCGTGCTCTCTACGGTCCCTATCGCTTCTTCCAAATCTACATAGCACGACCAGAGCTTGAGCGATTTGAAAAGGCGTGCTTGTACTGGTAATGACTATCCACCAAAGTTAGCAAGAAGAAACAAGGGGCTTTGATGAAACCAACCTGATCATGATAGTTGATCTTCACGTTTTTCGGTATGGCCGTGGCACGCTGCATAACGCGTATCGCTTCATCAAAGTTCCTGCACCCACATCAGCACCACTCTTCATTTCTCCTCTTGAACGGAAACTTACTCGTTTCGAATCTCCATATCACTCCATTCGATCCAGACCTCTGCCAATTCGTCCACATGCTTGAACTCCACTTTGGTCGCCTTTTCCAAAACCCGCCGGGCCGACTCGAGGTCCTTGGGGTTCTGCCCCTCGACCCCGCCCGATTCGTAGAATTTCGCAAAGTTGACATAGAGTTGGTGTGCGTTGGCGGTTGTTTTCTTAGGGTTGATGGTCTTGAGAGCTGTGGTGTACGTTTCTGCCACCTGTAATACGAAAAAAGAAGCGCACACGATCGAGTTAAAGCAAGGACAAGAGTAGTGGGGAAGAAGCAAACCTTCTCGTCATCTGCACCCCAGAGCGCCACTCTCTTCTCCCATTCTTGTATGTCGTTTGGATTGCGTCGTAGGAGGACATCGTTTACGAGGAACGGCCGCCTGTCCATGAGTTTTTCAAACGCGCGCATGCGGGTATCGAGTTCTGCTTCGGTTTCGGCTGTATCTTCGTCCTAGAGGTAACAATAAAATCAATGGACACGAAGAGACAAAAATATATAAAAACATACGTCTTCAGGGGAAGCCAGCTCGTCCATCAATGCAGAAATGAGTGTTTCGCAGAATTCAGCGTATGCATCAAAGATCTGTGTAAAGTCTCGAATAGTGAGAACACTGGCCATGCCCTTTTCGAAAGTTTCCGTAGCCTATGACAAAAGTGAGTCGCACAGAAATGTAACAAGGGTGTTGGGAGACTTACCCGATCGAATTCACCCCTCTTGATCCAATATGTCGCCAATCCAGTCCAGAGTCTCCCAGCTTGGTCTTTGTACATTTCCAGACCATCTTTGTGAATGATCTTCTCAATGTCAAGTTTTTGGGTGTTTGTGGGATCTTCGTCTGGATCGTATAGTCGTGTTTCTGCTGGTTTTCCAGAGCCGTCTGCTGGTATCATAGGTCCTGCCAAACGTATCAACGTCCCAGTGGATGAAACCGGTTCGACCTTTTCTTCCTCTTTCTTGGAGGGTTCTTCCGCTGGTTTGATTTCATCGGGGTCAAGACCGACGTCTTCGGCCCAAGCTTCCACAACATCGAGCCATTCCCCGAGCAGCTGGTATGGACTTTTGCCCTCTGGACTCTCGTACTCTCCCCTCGCTGCTTTCCGTGCAAGTCCCAAAAGGAGCTTGGCAGCCTCCAAGGGGCGCTTCATTTCGATTAGCAGTTTGGTGTAGTGTTCTGTCATCGACGGGTCTACGGCAATGTACCGCCTGAAGACAGCCACGGTGGTTGGCCCGCCCGTACGTTCGGCCCATATGAGGTACCGCGGCCAGATACGGTTGTGGAGTGATGGAGGGAGCGTTCTAAGCGCGCGGTCGTAAGTTCTTCGAACGTGAGTTTTGGAAAACCCAGGTGGGAGGCAGGGGTGGTTGAATATGGTTAGGTAGTTGAGCCATAAGCGAGGCATCTGTTCTCTCTGTTATTAGCATACAGTTTGACTCAACTTGGGGCGACGTACCGTTGGAAGCCACATCAATGCACGCTCATAGACACCCACAAGTGCCTTCCACTCTTCCCAGCCAACAACACCATTCAGCCCACCTTCCCAGGACTCGGCGTCAAATTCGTCCTCCTCGATCATCTCTTGCATTGTAGCGTATTTTTTCCGTGCACCCGATCGCTTTTGTTTCGTTGCTTTCCCCAGGACATAGTATGTGCGCATGCTAAGGTATGCTTTCCATAGCTTGTAGCTCCTCGGAAAATGGACCAAAGCAGACTCGAATAGATAAGTCAGTCGTTGGAGATTGCTCCGTGCCGTTGGATTGGCCAGTGGACCCAGCAGGGGGTTTCCCAGTGCCTGAGTTTTTTGGGACGCGATCGCCTGTTCTTTGGCTATTTGGATTGCGGTCCACCATGCTTGCAACGATCCAGGATTACGCAACAAATCCTCTTCACGTGCAATGTCTTTGGGAGTAAGTAGCGATGTGTTATTCACCGGCGACGGTATCGGAACCGTCAACGGGAGAACAGAACGCAGCGCATCGAGCGAGTCCATGGTCGTTGGCTGGGTCAAGCGGGAGCGATCACGTGATCAGGTGGTAAACACCCTCCAGACGACGATGGCAGACCATTTGTTAGCGCTCAAAGTGATGCGGGTCTCGGTACGCCCTGCTATAATTGGCCGGAAATGAGGATTTAAGCTCGTTGGTTGGTAGCGCCCGTCATTGTCCGCCCATCCGCTCCCGTTCTTCTCAGACTCGACCGCTCTGGCTGCCCATGCCCGCGCTTCCCCACTCTCGCTCGAATCCCAGCCCCTCGATGGGATCCCAAGCACACTCCGAGACCTCGCACAGTCACAAGTCCTCCTGTTGCCCGAAGCATTTGGGTCTATCTCACTCGGCGAAACATTCACTTCCGCGCTGTGTGTTAATAACGAATCAGCACACACCGTACTGGGGTCACATCTCCTCGTTGAGATTCAGACGGCTTCAACCAAGACGGTCTTGGGACAAGTGGGCGGTATTGACAGCCGATTGGAGCCTGGCCAGATGTTCTCGCTCGTGGTTAGTCATGAGATGAAGGAGCTAGGGCAGCACGTTTTGGTCTGCACGGTTGGATACCATGTTCCACCTGCGCTGCGGAACAACTCTATTCCACCTGAAGATCCGAGTAATCCCACTTTGAGAACTATAAGGAAGTTTTACAAATTTATTGTAAGCTCTTTTTCTTCGCTTTCGATGAGGTTACTGAGCGTGTCTAGGTCTCCAATCCTCTGAGTGTACGAACGAAAGTCCATATTCCTCGGTCTCCTTCAGCATTATTGAATAGAAACGAAAGAAACAAAGTCTTTTTGGAGGTCCATGTTCAGAATCTCACTACCAAACCACTCTATTTCGAGAAAATACAATTCGAGTGTGCTGAGGGTTGGGTCTTGGCCGACGCAAACCCCAAATCTGTGTCCAACTCTGGATCAGAATCAGATTCGGGATCCAAGACAAACGAAACATCTCTCAGACCTCAAGATACTCGACAATATTTATACATACTTGTAGCCACGCCCGCTGCCACTCCTTCATTCCCGATACCGTACCCTCCAGGAACGATCATTGCGCTCGGGAGATTAGACATGAGTTGGCGTAGCTCGTTTGGCGAACCAGGAAGGCTACTGACTTCGGTATGTACTCCACCCTGTCCCTGCCGCCTAGACCTCTTTTCCTCTTACTCCCTGCCTATCCAAATGTCACCTTATTCATAATTGGCATCTCGAAACTCAGATGTTGTCGCGGAAAATTCCACTTCCCCCAGCACCACAACCAGCACCCGCAATTCCTCCACACCTCCAACAGCAACGTCAACAAACCGGCCGTCCTGGAAGCCCAGTTCCATACAAGCCCCGGACGGGAAGTATGAGCAGGCCTATGTCTCCTGGCCCTGTACCAGCTTCCGGGACGGTGAGCTTGGCTAGCGCAGTCTCTGGGAGTGTAGCTGGGACGGTAGCCTTGAAAACCTTAGGAGGGGCAGCGAAGGACGTTCAAGTCGACTTGGTAGTCACCGAGATCCCGTCAACCATCTACCTAGACAGACCATTCAAAATCAAGTGCGCTGTCGGAGCGTTAGCTCCTCTTCCTATACCTCCCGCCGACCAACTCATCGACACCTCGACCGAAGCACCAGAAAAACCAACCCGACAGATTGTACTCACGATCCAACATACTCACCATTCTTCCCTCCGTCCGATACCCCAAGCAACAGCCCCGCCAATGGCGCCGGAAGTAGCCTCTCCCCGAGCCCTCTTGTCCGCTCTGACAAGCCCGGGCGTAAGCACTCCGCGCGGAGGAACAAGCGTCCCCGCTCCCGCCCCCGACCTCGGGACTCTACTCCAATCCGATCTCGGCCAGCCAACAGGTCTACCACCGCCGTACTCGGACAAGGCCCCCATCGAAAGCCCCGTTTTTCTCGGCCCGAGCTCACGCGTTTTGGAACCGGTCGTGATTTCCGAACCGGCCCCGATGCCCACAGAGGGCCCGCTAGTCCAGTTGGCCAAAAAGGAAAAGGAGGGGAAGGGGGAAGGGTGGGTGGATGTAGAGTTGGAGTTTGTGGCTGTGAAAGGTGTGGGGATTGTTAGGATCGGAGGTGTTCGGGTGTTTGGAGAGGGCGGAGTCTTGCTTGGCGAGTGGGATGTATTGGGTGAGGTGTGGGTTGAGAGAGGGGGAGGTAGAGATATTGAAACGGTTGAATTGAATTAGAACTTGACTTGTATTATCATTTTCGGTGAAACGTGATTTAGATTTATTGGTTCAGCGGCGCTTCGTGTTGAGTGTTTTTAGTACCGAGTCCACCACTACCCGGTAGTGACTACTGGATATATGCGCCCTTGTGAGCTCGTAAATATGTGTTACCGGATCAAGGAAGAAACATGGCAAACCCAAAGTTCAAGTGGATGCATTAGCGCCATTGTATGAATGCATACACAGCATGCATATGATTACAACCGGATCAACCTTCCTACCCCTGTTTCCTGAGGCCTTGGTCTTATGTCTAAGTAGTTCGTCGACTGCTCTCAAACCAAGGTCGACTATCTCTTCAGAAGGACCGTTCGGCTGGTATTTCGAGCATCTGTTCGAGATTAGTATAACCAGCATCTCCTCTAGGTACGCACACTTCAGAAAGATATGCAGGTAAGGTGATATATACCCCCAAAAGCTGTAGTCAGAAGAAAACTACAATGATTCATTGAGCCTGAACTAATCACTCAGAGTTACTTTGATAGAGCTACTAATTCGTTGCTAACGCTTATGATGCTCGTTTGTTGTGCTCGAGCGACCTGGAGCGTTTTGCGAAACCCGTCTCTGGGGCTATCACGTTGATATTAAAATCGTTCCGTGGAGTCCGTAAGCGCCATGACGATCGAGCCCCTGAGCGCGACTTGTTTGGGTCGTCTCGTCTACGACTACGGTGGTGACTTAATCTCCTAATCTTATTTTGGAGCGATAAACCTAGACATGTCAATTGCACTTGTGTCCAGCTCGTTTCTAGACGAGCAAGCCACCCGGATTCGGTCGAGGAGTTTATCATGGGAGGCACGTTTGCTCAAACTGCTGTGTCTTTACTCTGATACTAATCTTGATGATAGAGTTATCAACGTGCAGGACAAATCTCTACAGAGGACCTCTCTCAGCTGAAGAAAATTGATAAGCAACCTCCCTCAAAGCTGAATTCGGTCTTAATGGGCGAGGGACCCCAGTACGCGTTCCTCTTCACGAGTATACTTAAGAAACTGGCGAGGACAGAGCCTACCCAAGCCGTGCTTGTGATGATTGGTGATGCTTTGATTGGTCAGTTGAGTAAATTAAATCGACGATAGAGATACTGAAAAAGGAAATAGATCATGAAGAGCGTGTTGGGTTGTTCCTTAGAACCTCAGATCAGGACCCAGAGCTACCCTTTGACCCACTCGTAAAGTAAGTCTCGTTCTTCCTTTCCGATTCGTTATTCATTTGGAAGTGAGATAGGGCTCTAGACTCGGATGACGAATTCGTACGGCTCAAGTCTGCACAGATCCTCACAGCACTCTTGGCTCCATCTACAAACGCCCCACCACCAGAACATGTCATAACGCCCTTCCTTCACAAATTATCTGTGAACATCCATTCGTCCTCCCCGAATGCTCAGGATGTGTCACTTCAATGCTTGGCTGCCCTCCTCTCTATTCGTTCTGCACGAAGCTTGGCGTGGCAGAACCAGAACCGGGAAATCATCAGGGGGCTAGTAAAGATTCTTAAAGGTCCTCCAGTACCAGTACCGCAGACAGCGTACCTGGCTGGCTATGCAATGTGGTTGCTAAGTTTCGATCAGGCAGTTGCAGAAGGAATCAACACCGAGTTTGATGTAATTCCTGTGCTGGTTGGAATCGCACAGGGCGCAGGAAAGGAGAAAGTCATAAGGGTTATTATCGCCACTTTCAAGGCAAGTCCTTTCTGTTTGTTTCGAGACCCGGTACGATGAGTACGGACAGAACCTGGCCACCAAAGCGCCAACTGCAAACTTGCCATCCATGCTTGTGGCCAAGCTACTACCCTTCTGTAAGAACTTGGCTACGCGCAAGTGGACAGATGAGGAGATTCTGGACGATATCACATTTTTGAGAGACTTATTGCAACAGAACTTCGAAAGCCTTACGTGAGTCCATCCCACTTTATTTGATGAGTTCCTTAATCATGATTCCTAATCGGTTGACCCATTAGGACCTATGATGAATACACATCTGAACTTGCTTCTGGCCATTTGTCTTGGTCCCCCGTGCACGAATCTGAAGCTTTCTGGAAAGAAAATGCAGCTCGCTTGGACGAGAAGGACTTTGCTCAATTGAAGCGGCTGGTTGAGTTGCTTAAGACGTCGCAGAGTAGCACTGTCCTTGCTGTTGCGGCCCATGACCTTGGACAATACGTTAAACACCATGATCGCGGGAAGAAGTACGTTGTTCAAATCTCCGTTCCTCTAGGGGATGACCGAGCATATTTATTTGACAGAGCTGTAACTAAACTCGGTGGCAAGGCGCGTGTGATGGAACTCATGTCTCATCCCGACGCGGATGTTCGGTACCGAGCACTACTTAGTGTGCAGAGACTTGTAAGCACACCTTGGGTTGTTGCTTAAGCTAGCACTTTACGAATCTTGGACTTTATAATGATATACATGGAATATAACCACACTTGACGCCCGCCCCTGTGAATTTAGAAAGTTCACTACTGAAGCCCAGTTAAATTTACCATGGAATCGTATACATAGCTACTTAGGCGCAGGGAGAGCTCTTCGCGTTTGCCGCTGTGCATCATCAAATCGACGAACGATGACCTCGCATTGGGCCGTTTGACAGATGTGTTTGGACGACTGTTTAATGTCGTCCGAAAACAATACCAGACCTGCCGCTCTTTCAACTGTTTCCACTGTATCGCAAGAGTTCGGTCAGTTTATATCCATTTTGTGTCATAAATACACGCGTACCAGGGACAACGAACTTTGTCAATGGTGTGTCGTCTGGGATTTCTGAGTTTGGTAACACAAACGCTCCAAGGGAAAGTTCAGTTAATTGAGGTGTTGAAGGCGAGGATGGGCGAGAACCCAGTACAACTTTTGCAAAGTGAGTTGGAACAGAGACGTTTGGTGGGCTTCCAATCACTTCATAAGTCTAACAGACCGGTAAATCGATTGTAAAGTTTGAAACGGTAGAGACATACGACGCGATACTTTCCGTCCTGATCTTGTTTGGGTAGGTAAAGTGGGACGGTAAAGACAAATACGTCCTGGAATGTATTAGTAAGTCGTCGGCACCAATCTTCGGTGTATGCCCAGTCTATGTTGGATGAGTGACGGATTCTTTATGTTAATATGCATAAAGGGACATACAGTGCTGATTAAACCCTCTGCCTACTTGAGGTGCGATGTTAGATAAAAGGAATGTCTCATCCATTGCCTCCTATAGAATAGCTTCAAAGTTAGTGATTATATGAAACGTTCAAGCTGAATGCTTGCCTGTGATACTTTGGCATCTGCAGCAGGAACCCTATCATCCCAGGTATGAATAACCCGGCATAAGTGCGTAGTTCATCATGCAACTTACATGTGTCCTCGATCATACCCACTTCTGAAGTAGTCTTGAAGCCGCGCACGGAAAGACACAGGGAGACTCTGATCTTCTTTGAATTCAGATTTTGAACGGTCTCCTTTAGACGCTGACTTGGATAACGAAGAGAGCGTAAGATGCTCTGCGGTCTAGGAAATGGGCCATAAGACTCGGATGAATTGGTGAAACCATAGAAATATCTACCCATGCTGGATGCCTCAGCCTTCTGTCGTACCCGGCGACATATGCTTTGCGTACAATCAAATCGGAGATGGGACCTAGGAATGGTTTGCGACAAACCAAGCAGGCCTATAATGATTGAATTCACCTGGGTTTCCGTAACGTAGCACATCGGACGGCACTGTAGGTGCCAACTGTAGTACTCCATGCGCTCTCGTGTTTGATGCTTGGATGAGAGGCCCTTGCAGTTGCAGAGGCGCTGAGCCGGCGATCTGAGAAGAACTTTCGCTTGGTGGTGCAACACTTATATTTTTGGCATGTTTCCTTGACGCGACTCCTGCTGCGATTCCAGCACCCAATGCCGCACCAACCGAGAAGACAGCAATATGGGCAATCGCTGAAGATGGCATCGTTAATCGAGAAGAGAACAAAGCTGCCGTGGTGGGCGCCAGACAAGAGATATATAATAGGTAATTATATGATGATCAGGATAAACAGATCTTCGATTACGCGACGAATCACGTGCGTACCGGATGGATGGACAAGCGTATATGACGCTTGCTTGTCGTCTACTACAGTATCCCCCAACTAAGTTTGCTAGCTATTTAACTCAGGCACCCCTTCAGGCCCCATTAAATACGATACAAATATTTTAAAATGGTCACTGCTGCTGACTTGGGAATAGTTGAAGCGGCGCATGCGGCAGACTCGGAATATATCCTCCGACAATATAGCACAAGAGGTTAGTACCAAATACGATATTTACAGCATAAAGCTTAGTGGGTGTTTGCATACCATAGGATACCAATCTTTATCTCTCATTGCACCCATTGCATACACTGGGTATGCCCTTGCACGGCGAAGACCCTGGTCAATTCAGCAAACACTTCGTGCAACGTGGATGGGTGGATTGGGCGGTGCCGTCGCTGGAGCAGGTACAGGATGGGCTTGGGCTACGTCCAGTAGCCCCGAAAGAGTACATAGGGTCAGGGTCAAGATGGCATATGACGTGAGTCCATGGTCCATCGAAAACACGCATTATTTTATAATCATGTTTATAGCGTAGCCTCCTTCGATTGAATGACCACGCAACGATTGGGATGCTCTTGGGTGCAATGTTGACACCTGCTATATTTCTTAAGCGGGCACGGGTGCTCGACCTTCTCCTAGGTGGCGCTGGCTTTGGGACATCTGCTGGTATGATGGTACATTGGTGGCGATCCATCACCGAATCGGATCCCCAGGTACCATCCTCACCTGTAAAACCTACACCCGTTGCATAGAATTAACCAAACTGAACTTTTTACATGCTTAAATATGTCTTTTGATATTGATACGAACTTGATTGATTTCCTTTAACAAACTCGCGAATCGACCAGTCTGCCAAATTCTTCAGTTGGTCGTACAGTTTCCTCTCTAAGCGCTGATCATCTGAGGTCCCAGTCCCTATCTCCTCGCATTCACCTACGAAGTACCGCGCTCTCTGTCGCGCTTCACTCATGGATAGATTCTCGCTCGCATTCTTCGCAAAGTTCTTTACGAGCAAGGGATCCGACAACTGTCTGAACCTGCATGACATCAAGTGTCGTCTCAAGTCTTATTCTGACATAACATACCACCACCTTGCGTTACCATAATCTCCGTCTCTAATATGCACAATACCGTGCTGATAATCACAAGTATGTATACCCTGTTCATGCAAGTTCCGAGTCAATTGTGTGATTTATTGCGCATGTACGTGCGAGGATCGCTTGCTTACCTGGTCGTAGCAGGGCTCTGCGATGTCATGAGCAGCCTTTATATCATCATTTAATAGATGCAGCGTAGTCAGAACTTGTTCCGGTGCACGTTTCCCGGCTAGCTTCAAGCTTGAGATTTGGGGCGTTAGCTCGGGAAAGCGGACAGACTTGGGGCGTAGCGGGGTTGGATCATCACGTTCGAATAGCTTTTGGTACATTACTGGGGGAAGATAAGTGGCCGACATCTTGAGCATTGATTTAGAGACCCAATAATTGACGAAGCGACTAAATGCGATGATACGACGAGGAGGGGTCATTACATGTTGCTTGAACCGGCGCAATAAATTACTGAAGTGGATCTGTACAGCTGCTTTGGGCGCTTAGTTACAATTTTGGAACCAGCTGCCCACGTGACTCACATTTTTTTTTGATTCATATTTAAGGAGCTACATGCGAAACAAGGCAAACCGCTCACCCACGTGACTCACAGCAAAACCTTGAGTGGGCGATGGCGGGCAAGGAAACAGCACGGCTATGTGAGAAAATTGTCCATTCTCACTTTGGTCCGATCGCGGGGGTATGTCTCTTCATTTATCTACCCCATATACTTGACTTCAGCCACTGATTAATGCGCCTGTCAGAAAGTCGCTGGTACTTTGCTGAACCGAGGCCGGCTACAGCTCCCGACTCTTATCCGTTTCACTGGGTTGAAGCCAAGTTTGGTTCGAGCAGCTGTCATTGCTCTTATTCAGCACAACCTGGTTTGGCATGCCGAGGACGCGATAGAAGGGGAAGTTGTCGAAATAGACTGGGAAGAGTGCATTGCGCGCCAACGCTTTGGGAAAATCCTCGCTATCACAAAGGAGAAGTTTGGGGTACCGGTGAGCATGCGGTTGACTGAACTTTGTTATGCAGTGCATGTCTGACTTGAAAATAGGGTCAAGCGATCATATCTATCATCTTAGACCATGGTAAACTGCGGCTGCCGGACATACTCCGACTATTGAACAAATCCGACAACCAAAAAGGTAAGTTTCGTTAGCGCTACAAGTATTGTGTTCAACTTGGAACGATAGGTCATAATTCTTATAGAGTCGGAAGCCTACATTAAAGTTGCGCTCGAACTGCTCACATCGTCTCACCTTCGGGTATCAACTCCTGCGTCGCACATATCACCACGAGATAAACTCATTCGGTACGAGGCCGAAGAGCGCAAGAAACATGTCGGAATTGTGGCTCCGAAAGACTCCCGACAGTTTCGTATCACGGCAGAGGTACGGATTCGAAGAGAGCGGGAAGAAGCGGAGGCACCGTCTGTTGGGTTAATCAAAAGAAAGGCGAAAAATAAAGAAAACAAGGAAGGAGGCAGTGGGAGATCCAAAAAGGTAATTGCTGGCAACTAGTAAGTACACCGTGACGCACTAATTGCGGGGCTATAGCGGCAGGTTGTGGAAGAGGACGTCATTGATGTAAGTGGTCGGCCACTTGATATAATACAACCGAGACTAATCTTTTCTCATTCCAGCCCGAAGCATATCTCAAAGTGAACTATGCTAAATTCAACATTCATATCCGGAGTCAAGTGGGCTAGTCCTATATTTGGCGTCAGAGATGCTAAACAAATGATTCAGTTGATTGTAGCAGCTGCACGAGAGAAGTACAATGACGAAGCAGCAGCCGTTCTCAAAGGAATTCTCCAAGTGTGCGAGCCCAAAATGACGCAGTTGGATGAAATCCGTTCCGGTGAGCACATTTACCGAGACGTGCTCCGCTTTACACTCAAACCAAAATCTAGACCCCATACCTACCAATCAAATTTCGCAACAGATTCCTGAGAACGCTCATTTGGAACGAGGGCTCTACCTTAAAGGTTCTGGCGTTGGAACATCTGTCATACGCGAATTTATATCGATACTTGCATGCGCGGACAATCCCACCACATGGGGGGTAGCAAGTGCGTTCCTGAGCATCAGTGGTAAGCCATAGCTTCGAACGAGCCCCACAACCAAATTAAACGTACCTTAAAATAGGCAGCGGCGGAGGAGGAGGAGGAGGAAAGGTTGCCGTCGAGTTTGAAGCAATTTCAAGAAGGCTGAAGCGTGGAGTAGTAGAAGGTGCTGTCCGCGATCGCTGGGGTGACCACGCGTGCCGAATACTTCGTGTCTTGGACGAAAAAGGAAAACTTCATGAAGATCATGTACGTATTCTAGTCCGGTGTATCAGGGGGGAATTGATTGACCGGGCCCTGGATTAGATCGCGAAAATTGCAATGCTTGCGCCTAATGATGTGCGCGTTCTCGTGAATACCCTTAACACGGCGAATATCGTCGCCCTTCAAGAAGTTCCTAAATCTGCAGACCGACAGCCAGCGCGGACAATTTATCTGTGGTACATTGATTCTGCACGAGCTAATGCGACAATCTTGGCCTCGTTGCATGGAACTCTCGCGAATATCGTCGAGAGGCTTGACGTAGAAAAAGAGCGCGTGCAGTCGATTCTGGATAAACGAGACAGAAGCGATATTGCAGGGGACGAAAGTCGACTCAATCGAGGCGAAAGAGAAGATTTGAAGGAATGGGAAATGAAACGTGATAAACTTCTAGTACTCACGCACCGGGTCGAAGAGGCAGCGTTTGTTCTTGGCGTACTTCCATCCGTGTTCGACCCCGAAACGAAGTAACGTCCACGGTATGGGATTTGAACTCCAGCCCAGATACTTGCCCAACTTCTTTGTCAATTGATTTCTTCTCGGCTGAATAATGACTGTCCTTCTAAAAAAGAATCGCGAACTTGACGAACATGATTGGGCAGCAGCCTCGCTGCGGGAATGTACGGGTGTTTTAATTACTTCTCTTGCTGCCGCACCCTCTCAGAAAAAATAAAATAAGAAGATGTTTCATCATATTCATGTTGTTCAGCTAATCCAGGAGGTTCACGTAATTCTCACTCCCCTGTTCGGAATATTGCTTGTATGCTTCAGATATTTTCTCGGCCCTTGTACATGTGAGGGATAGCTAGAAGCTCAGCCCTAGGATAAGTAGATACAAATACCTGTATGGCTCGCACATGTTCCCTCGTCCCAGTTTTGAGCCCTGTACTAAACATCATTTTGTTTTCCATGCGGAACTTACTGGCTGGCATTTCCTTGGCTCTTGCTACCTCTGTGCTAGCATTCCCGACGACAGGAAAAGATGTGCGGAACGAGGCCTCTGGGTGCCCATTTGCCGCGAGTTCAGCCAACTCCAAGCGTCAATCTAACGCAGCTTCATCAGTCAACTTCGATCCAGTCAAGCAGAAGATTGATGTGACCGGAAAACATGCATTCCAGCCACCCGGTGCGGGCGATAAAAGGGTGTGTTATTAGTTTATTAAATAAATTTAATGCTGATGTAGAGATGTGCCCTCTTAGGGACCATGCCCAGGGCTAAATGTATGCGTCATTTTAATCTGTAGGATTAACAGCACGTAATTTACGGTCTTGATAGGCTCTCTCTAACCACGGGTACCTTCCTCACAACGGTGTGGTTAGTTGCTTTCGCCCGGAACTTAAGCCAGCCACCCTCTTACTAAAAACTGCTTCAGGTTACTTTTACTAAGGCCATTGAAGCCTCCAACAAGGTATTTGGTATGGGCATTGACGTAGCCACGGTATTATCTACGCTGGGAGGTGACTATTACTATTTTCAAACCTTGGTTTCTTATGTCTAACCCCGTAATATAGTGGTACTTGATGGAAATCCACTTACTTTCATCTGGTCTATTGGTAGGGCAACGTATTTTGGTCCTATGGAAATCAAAATTGATCTGGTTGAGATTAGGTGGGCCTACTGGGGAGCTAGTACTTCCTCCCCTTCTGGCCTCTCCCCAAGGTTTAAGCGGCTCGCATAACAAATATGAGAGTGATTCGTCTCCCACTCGCTGGGATGCATACATGAACAATGGGGATGGCAATACCTTGAACCTTACATACTTCAAGAAGCTCTATGATCGTCTACCTGGTGCGTATTGATCTATGTTTTTATCGCGTTGTTTCTGCTTAGCTATTTCACAGAGGGAGACCCCAAAGCTAATTTCGACTACAATGTTATCGTTGCGAATAGGGTTGAACGATTCAAAACATCCGTATCGGAGTCAGTTACTTTTCATTCCTTCCCGTAATCATCAGCTCATATTTACATTAATATTTAGGAATCCTAAGTAAGTAGCTCTGGTCTACAGGAAATCGATTCTAATTATTGATATCATAATCAGCTTTTTTTACGGACCCGTAAGATATAAAAGGACCCGTTTGGCCACCAGCACAACTGATTCTTGCCTCTAAATAGTTCAGTGGAATAGTCGCCTCCGGGACTGCTCACGCATTCGTAACCCGCTTGATGTCCAACCACTCGGTTGAATCGCCTCAAGGAACGCTGAATCACGAAGTGCTCAAATCATTCTTTGCAGTAAGCGGGAATAGCGCAAACCTCACATATCAGAGGGGATATGAGGTGAGGCTACGTAGCCCGGCGACTAAGGATTATATATGACGGAATGTTGATATCGGCAGCGTATTCCGACAAATTGGTATAAACGGCCCACCGATTACTCTGCTTTGGACCTCACCGCCGACCTATTGAGTGCGTCCCTCGAACATCCAGAATTTCTCTCGATAGGCGGAAATGTAAGCGTGTCTCATACTGGGCCGAAACCACAGGTATCACGGCAAACATTTCTAACCCCGAATCATAGACAGGAAAAGTGAATAGCTTTGCTGGGGTCAATTTGAATAACATCACTGGCGGTGTTTACAACTCGGTCAACTTACTTCAGGGAAACAATCTCCTCTGCTTTGCGTGAGTCCACTGATATATTGAATTATTCGGTCATTTTCTCATCAGCAAAATAGATTCCAGGCAGCGCAGCAGGCCGTACCCGATGTTCTGAAGGGTGGTATACTGGGGGACCTGGCCTCTGTCCTTAGTCTCTTGACATCGAAGATTACGCCGATTTTGTCTGGCTTGGGCTGTCCTCAGCTGACAAAATATGATAAGTCTGCATTCAAAATCTACCCAGGCTCCGGTGGTACAGCTTGAGTATATATCTCCAGCTCTTATGATTTTATATCACCGTATCTTAGTAAATAGAGAATAAAATAAGCAATGATTATGTTCGACCGACTGACCGTGCGATTATAACCCCAGGAACAAATAAGTCGTATACATAAGAGTCGCGTATGATTGACCCAGGAGACTGATCTCCTGGTTGTATGCTCATAAGATATGCGGGAATCGAGATGATCGACCGTGATTTGATAACAAACCGATGTATCCCAGTAGATAAACTTTGCTATATATAGTTAACGAACTTTAGATTTGTTGCGCTCAGTGATGAACAGGGTGCTTGTCCTACCATAGCTCAGCCACCTATAGTCACGTAAGAGCTCCTTGGCCTACTATAAATCTCAATTTGAATAGCCAACTGATAATTCTGAAGTGGAAAACTCAAAATAGGAAACATTACCGAGCGTTTCCCATGCTCGGTTGTTGTCTCATACCCATAACGTTAAATATCTACGGCAAGATAGAGTCACGTGAGGACCGCTTTTTTGTTACAATTTATTACTCTGACCCGAATACATGGTCAGACATTGAGGCTCTACTGGAGCAAAGCTGCATACATAACAATGGAGGGGAGGAGAACACGATCGGCACAGAAGGGGAACGCACAAGACAGGTGGGACTACGCGACAAAAGTGAGGTCTGAGAGAGCCGGAGCCCGAAAAAAACGCAAACGGTTGCGGTACAGGGTGGGTGCAGGGAGGTGAGGGAGAACCGAGACCCAAAACAGAGGAAGAGGAGGAGCATATAGAAAAAGAAACCACAAAGAGCATAACTACGCGGATGGAGGCACCACAAGTGGACAGGTGGATGCGGGAGAGCAGATTAAATTTGGAATGAGTCCGTTGAGTCAAGGAAGCTAGCAACAGCTCGGAGCCTGGTGGCGGTTCCCAAAAGGACAGAGCTCAGCATCGAGCCCGACGCTTCCTGGAGGGACGTTCTGGCGTGGTCGTATGCAGGGTATGCCCGAAGGACGTGGTCGAGAGTTTGGCGGGGGGTCTCACACGGGCAGATGGGATCGTCGTCGGGACGGAATCGTTTTCGGTATTCGCATCCCGGGACCCAGTGCAGTTCAACTTTGTCGAGCGAAGACCCGAGTAGAAAGGCATCTACGGTGGCACGGAACCTCCGGGACACGTGAGGACCGCCTCATACAGTGTCGACTTGCGTCCGATCTTCTCCGCCGTCTCGCCTTGTACAAACCGGGTACCGCGACACGCCTTTGCGTGTCACTTTTATCCCACCCACCATCCCCCAAGTCACGAGAGCTAGTTTGGGTCTACCCTCGCTGCTTCTCAGCCGCGGGGGTTCCCCAACCCTCACCGGTCTTGGTCTAGTGGCCAACGAGGACGAGCGGGCAGAGGATAAGTTAAATAATGACAGACAGTCCAAGCTCGCCATCGCTTTTTTGTGATCGTCAGAGCCGTCCGGCATGTCGAAGTATGTTGAGCAAGAGCGTTGGCATCTGAAGTATCCGCCACTCACTATAGCCTCACACTGCAAAGAGGGACCCCGCGGACAGGGCCGTGGGCGTCTGTTTGTGCTTGTATGGGCTAAGCGAACAGACACAGACAGAGGATGTCCGTCTCACCCAGACCAACACTGACGGAATCTGAGTGTGCATGGTGTGACCATCTGGACAGCCGCCGAAGGTTGTGATCCGCATCAATCTCCGTGACACGGACAGGCGCGTACTTACGCATCATACTTGGGTTTGCTCTGTGCATACATGGCCGTATATACATGTCCGCACTTGTCCGTGCGAGAAGTACCAACGCTGACCCTGCCCTACGACGTCTATCGTATGTGTTCTGTTTTCTGTAAATATTGATATTTATCACAGTTTTGATCAAATAACCGTCGGATATATAAATCACACAAAATCACGAGATCGGAGCGAAATGCGAAATGGCCCATTGGTTGGGATATATAACTACTATGGTATGATACAATTACATCGCTTAGGGCGTAAATCATAGCAGCAACGATTCATAAGACAGGAAAGACGGGTCACCAGGTGCCAAACGATCGACGATGATCGGAGTTGAAGCGTAAGCGACAGCTGGCTGGAGCGAAAGCATGAGTTCAATCGATCACGGCCGCAGAGAATAATTAAACTCACTAAGGCCGAGTTATAGGTGAAGTTAGCTATCCTGCTTCGAAAGAAAATGTGTTAGGAGGTGGAGTTATCGAGCAAGACAGCCAACTTACCTTGCAGTGGTGGTAGTCGTGACGAGGGGGCATCCCAAGCCCCGCGGGCATTAAATATAACGATCCGCATCCGAGCTCGCGATCCGACGATCACATGGGTGTGGAATAATGACAAGGTAGTGGGGGGATATCCGCGTTAGATTACAGTGAGACAAACAATACCCGGATGATCGAGGACGGTGCGCGGTGCATATAAGGCAATTTGGACGCTGGTAGACACGTATTGACCCCCTCACCCCCTTGTGACTTCACCTATCCGCACCTGTTGTACCTCTATGTCTGAGCACGGCTGAGCACGGCTTGATCCATCGGAGTGTCAATGTTGGGCTCTTGTGCTGTTTCTTCATTCAACTCCAAATCTGGAGCGTCAGGGGTAAGCGGGACCTGTAGAATATCAGACCAACATGCAGCATACCCACCTAGGAGATATTACTCACCTGAGGCGCCTTGTCTTCAAGATTGTTTCCTATCTGATCTATATTCAGCCCAACGGTGGGCGAGGCCGCTCGAGAGTTTGCTGGAGATATAGGGAGCAGGTCATCAAGTTCCGGGTGCGAATCCGTGTCTGTCTCGATATCGGCTGCTTCACCAGACGTGTAGCCCAAGTCAGAAGCCCAATCCATTTCAGGATTGTATATTGGGGTCTGGGGGGCAGTCTCAACTCCGAAGTCACTGTTATCGTCAAGCTCTAGGTCACTCTGGAAGGATTCTTGATTCAACGCGCCATAGTCGAACGCTTCGTGATTAGGCAGACCCCAGGTTGGCAGAGTTGTATCATTGTCGTCGTGATGGTTTTGAGGTGGCGGCGGTTCGAGGTCAATATCCAGATCATCTTCCAGAGTTGAGGCATTGAGAGAAGGAGGCACCGGATCCGCTGATACAGAAGTGCTAGGCCAGAAGCCAAGAGCTACGTCTTGTTCGTGCGCCGCCTGCCGCCAATGCAAACTGTCAATTCGATCAATGCATCGCCGACGTGTACGACGAGAAACTATTGCTTCTTGAGTATGGACCGTGCATCGAGGATCACAAGGCCCATTTTCCTAATATTTTCAAGTGTTTAAAAGGCAAATAGTTTAGACAATCTATTGATTCACATACCGACACCGGGCCCATCCTTCACAAATTATCACCGCAAATGCAGAGTGTTGTAAGCGAACCAGTGTGTTTAGGGAGATGATATCGTTGTATTTGAGCACGTAGTACAGATTTAACGTATACACGAGACTGGACGAGGGTTTTACTAGAGTCCCAGTCGTCGACAGGCCCATCGGCACTCTAGTAGCCCGATAATTCATGCTTACCAACACCATCCGTTCCCCGGTGGTACGCGCCTGTACGCACCCTATTTCATAGCGCAGGCAAGTTACGGCTGTCAGTGTAGTTTTGTGGCAGTTCGTGTGACGCGGACGAACAAGAACAGAAGCAGACCTGCAGTCCTGCCCGCTCGGCGCTTACCACGCTGGTCCGTGCCTGTCCGCGGGTCCTGTCCGTGACCCCCCTCTTTGCAGTGTCAAAGGGGGAAGGGGATGGACACTGCTGTACGTTACATTACAAATCAAACCGGTGAGCGCAATTGAAGTAACCCCGTGTCATAAGATCAACCTGGCCGCATATACTTTCGTTAGGAATAGCTTCCTATAGTCAATTCGAGGCCAAGCTCCACGTTAGACTAAAATATGCTGGGGTATACTTTGTTGAGGTAAAGAAAAGACTGGCTATGCGAACAGTAAGGACAAGTGGTCATGAAGTGAGATGAGCTCATCAAGTGTTGGAACCAAGCTAATAGACACTAGCAACGTAATTAGCTATAGTCGCATATATTTCAACTCACTATGCCAATGCAAACTATTACGGAACTCATGGGGGTAGGAACTGAGAAGTATAATTGGGGTAATTCACTGCTGAGCAGCTAGTTCCCCACAGAAGCCTGGTTCAACTCTAGGAGGGACTCACACCCTAAACGATATTGGAAGTCATAGTACGCGCATATAACTAGTATATCAACTCATTGCGGGAAGGATATTGCCTCAGTGGGCAGAAGCACTATACGTTTACTATGCCAGTATGACTGATTGCTACACTTAACAACAACGTGCAGACCAGGTGACCATCTGGCCCTTCTCAGTGTTCTCACTGGTCTGCCGAAAATTTGTCCGGTCGTCGCCCAACTTCTCAGCTATCATGGACAATCAAGAGCGCCCGAAAGGCGCTCTGTAAAGTTTCAGTCTCACCTTCCACTAGAGCTCTTGCGTCCCGCGATCCTCAGGCTCTCCTGACACACCCCGTGTCGTCCAGGCTTTGTACGTACAGTTCCCTCATCCCCACAGAGTCTGTACGCTAGAACGATCTGTTTGTGTGCATATTCATCATTTGTGGCAGCCTCATATGTATCCTCTACGTACAAATAGCACAGATACTTAAGGTATAAAAACAAGTCTGAAACACGCAATATGGTACTTAGTTGCGAAAATGTTTATTGTATGCAACAATATTTTGGGAGGGAGGGGGAATATCTGGATATTTTTTCAGATAATAGATGTGGCAGATGCAGCAATAATCTCACAATTAATCTTATGACACGGGGTTACTTCAATTGCGCCCACCGGTTTGATTTGTAGTGTAACGTACAGCAGTGTCCATCCCCTTCCCCCTTTGAGGCTATAGTGAGTGGCGGATACTTCAGATGCCAACGCTCTTGCTCAACATGCTTCGACATGCCGGACGGCTCGGACGATCACGAAAAAGCGATGGCGAGCTTGGATTGTCTATCGTTATGCGTTTCGCTGCATGTTCTGGAACTTGTGTACACGCGTAATGTTTTTGTTTTCATTTCCCAAGTTGGTACGGCGCCATTGAAGAGTGGGCTCCAAACATAATGCTTTTAGGATATTGTGGAATTGATCGGAGACTAATGAGGAATGGACTGCCAGTGTGCCTCGGCTATTATAACGTGAGAAAAGGGCGGGAGCAATCTACAACTAGGGGTAACATTTGGTCAAACCTTGCTGATGCAGGTGAGCAATTTTCTCCAATCACAACCCCATTTAGGGTTACAATGTTCGATACGAAAAACAATTCAGCACAGCAATGCGCTACATATATCGTTTGGTTGATTTTTCATTCATGCTTGCCGTGTTGCGTGTATTACAGGTCAGAACTGGCACAATTAATCGAATCGAATACTACCTCAATATTCATAAGAATGTGTGCGACGCCGAAGTTATCGGGGGTCGGTCGATTCAAAATACGCAGCACTCGACCGGTTTGGGCTTCCTTTTCAATCAATCATTATTCAGCCGATTACTACTTCCTGACCGACGGAACTATGAATAGTTCAAGGCCGCGAAGCAGGAGAGGCGTATGGACATGCTTGCTTCTTTTCTCCTCGGGCGTCATGGGTCCGGGGTCAAGCGTAGGTTTGGTCGCTGGCAAGTCGTTTACCAAGGGCGTTGTTAGATTAATAACTTTGTAAGC